>NC_059363.1:23696337-24916337 GCF_019703515.2 Myxocyprinus asiaticus | reverse complement strand
TTACTGGCTATTGACTTTCCAAAATGTTGATTGTTATAATGTAAAGCTATTGTCTTACCTGTTTTGTGTGGATATTGTCACATGGCTTTATATTACATCAATATTATTTGACATTGGCTCTGAAGTTGGCTCTGATTTCCCCTCTACATCATTTACAGCATCATGGCCAACTCCTAAATAATAATTAATTAATAATGCACAGTATGTCATATGTGATATGCTTTGGGGCGAAATGGACTAAGAGACTGAGGTGCAGTTCCAGAATATGCAGTCTGAAAACAGATGTGTAGAAAACATATAGAAAAAATATTATTTAAAAAACATTCGTTTAGATGTTAATATTTCATTAATGGAAATACAAATGCAAAGCCATTTGCATCTAAAAATCGATGTATCTGTGTCTTTCATATTTAGACTTCATATCTAGTCTAATTCTGTTCTTGATAAACTAATCTGTCCTGCTTCTACAAAATGGCCTTATCAAAACCACATTTGTGGCTTTATTGCATGCCTCAGAGTGCTGTCTTTAATCTCAGACATTGTTTGTTGTCCATTAGGCAGGAAAATGTGATTTATGTACAAAGCATTTTACAACTGCAAGGTCAATTTATCTAACAGCGTACAGACTTCACCTGTAATTAGCAATCAGGCGCACATACTGTAGGCATTTTCTGTTCATGTTAGAAAGTAGGTCATTTCTCTTAAATCAGCAACTCTAAACTCTTAAACCAGTATTTAACACACACATTACGTAGGTCTCTGCTGTTTTGTCAATGTCGTTTTTATTTATTTATTTGTTTGTTTTATTATTATAACTTGTTTGGCACACACATTAAAAGCCTTGGTTTAATTTAGCATTTTATACAGTAATTCTCTATTTGTTGAGCTGTGCTTTTAGCAAAACTGAATGCACTTATGTCAGTACTGAGGGAAAACTGAAAGCCATTTTGAAGTTAGTCAGGGCGTACATGTGTGTAGGTGAATACTTTGGGTTTTTTATATTCTCTTTTTCTTTTGTGGTTTTACTTGCCTTATACCATTTTCAGTTTCCATTGATTTATGTAACTTTCCATGAGAAATTTTAAGACAAATGAAATAACTAATGACCCAGAATACAAACAACTTTGTAGCACAACTTAAATGCTAACTTAGTAACATTATGATAGAAAATATAAGTATATATTTAAAAAAGTTTTAACCAGGCTTCATTTACATACACATGAAAGACAGAGTGCAAGTCTCAGATCAAATTTATTATGAGTCTGCCCTGTCAGCTTACAGCCAACTTTAAGAATATTTTACTATCCAGGGATTGTTAATGTCTGTGCTTTAGAAAAGAAGAGTAATGAGCCATATTAAAATGTCTTCTTTCAGATTTTCATTTATTTTACATTTGTCTTTCCAACCACAATGACTTCCAAGACAGAGCATGCCTTATACTGTTGCGTACTGTTGTGATAATTACTTTGAAAGGGAATGGTAAACTGTCAGTAGAAGTGTTTGTATAAGAACTGAATAAGAAGTGTCAATAGAACGTCAGTTTCACAGATCTAGACTTTTTATTGGCATACATTCTGGTCCACTTCGCAGCTTGTTCTGGCCAAGAACTGCCCACTTAGACAGGAAGAGATCATACAGCATGACTGACATGTAAAGTGACCAAATGCAGCTTCTTTACTTTTTACGTGCAGTTTGTGGGTTGGTTTATCTGAAATAGTTGATAGCACAATTATAGACTGGTGTGTGTAAAAAAAACCTCATTCAAATCTTAAAGGACACTCTACACTTCCTTCGAAATTGAAAAACAAACGTGTGACGTTGTTTAGAACAAAATGTGGTCAAAAAGAAGGTGCTTTGAGATTGTTTCCATAATCGTAACAGCTTGCCAGGGCGAACTTTCAGGAAACCTTCTTACTGCCATTGGTCCACGTCATCGATAGGTCCTAACCTGGAGCTCCACCTACTTTGAAGCCGACAGCTAATTACCGTCCAGTCAGTTAAGATAAGTCAACATGAACACACTGGCGTGCAGAGTTATTAGCTTGCTGGTGCTCATAATTCGCATAGAGACATTTTCCAAGAACATGTCATGTGATTTTTTTTGTTTGTTTAATTAGTCCTCAAAAGGAATCAAATCTACTCAAATATTCTTAAGTGCCCATTCACTTAAGAGTTTTAAACTCAAAGAACGAAGAAGAACTTCTAAGTGAGTGTGCTGCGGCCTTAATGCAGTGTTAAATTAGCGGAAATATTTTTAGATTTTGTAATCGGAATCCATCCAAAAGTAATAAATACTGGTTATTTTGCAGATATAATTCAGAAAACAAAACCAAGTATACAGTTCTGCTTGTGGATATCTATTTTACTTTCAACTGCATACCTCAAACAAAGCTCTGAATAGCTTTCAAAGATTTGTCTACACAAATCAGCACTTTAATTAAGGTACAGTATACATTATAAAAGTGCTTGATACCTGGGCCAAAATGTAGCCTGATGAATTAAGTTATAACTGTCTTTTTAGAAGGTCATTTGAACTGTAGGGGGTAAAAATACAAGGCTAATGAATCTAGACAGGTGGCCGTTTAGTTGACTGGTTGCAGCTGATTGCAGCTGAAACAACATTTTGAGTCAGATTCTAGCAGTTAAGGCAAGCCAGAGGAGGAACCAGAGCAGACTTGTGATAATTTCCTGAGCTCAAAAACAAGTCAGGCTGCAGCCGTTTGGATGTGCTCAAAGATAAATCTAGCTGAAGTGAGGAGAACTACACAAAGGAGCCTTTGGTTGACTGGGGATTTAGGAAATACATTTTATTGTGTTATGGAATTTGCAGGACCAGGCAGTTACTGCATTGTAAGCAATGCGGGTGTTTTGGTCATTTGAATTCAATTGAAAACAGATTTCTAAAGCAACTTAGAAAATGTACACTGGTAAACGATAACTCCCAGAATTTGTGCACAGATGGAGTGAAACCTAATTGGAAGGTCTTAGCTGGGAGGAAAACAGATCAGCCTTGTCAAGGTTATAACACTGGCTTCTCACACAACTTTTAGGTGTTTGTCATTTGACACACACATTACATGGCCAAAAGGATATGGACATTCTAATTAACTGATTTAGCTATTTCAGCCAAAGCTATTACTTACAGGTGCATAAAATAGAGCATACCATACAATCTCCTTAGAATTGTTTTTTTTATTAGAAGGGGGCATCCCAAAACCCCTTGGTGCACAATGCCTCCTGCAAGGTCCCTAAAGAAATGTTTCACTGACTCTTGCATTGCTTATAGCGCTTAACAATGCAAGTTATCGCATGAACACACAAGCCACTGTGAACTTGCTTCTCTCATTATGCTAATGAACGCACAACTGATGTCAATATTTACACTGTAAAATAGCTGAAATTGCGGACTGTTTTTCACCAAAACCAATCAATGCTGTCATAAGCCATGGAATATGATTCACAAGATTTTATGATAATTTTGGGTTCTTTTTAAGCTTTTAAACGAGTCCCTATCAACTGCCGTTGTATTCAAAAGACGTTGAAAAGTACCTGTTGTGTTCCACATAAGGGTGCACTATTGCTTTATATGTTCAATGAGCAGGTGTCTAAATACTATTGGCCATGTAGTGCACCTCAAACAGAAACTGATGCATGAATCCATAGGAACAATGACAATGTAGCATGTGACATCACTGTGGCAGTTATTTGTGAAATGCATAGTTGTGTGCAATGTAAGTGATAATACAATAATAATTCTCTGCATCATGGTTTCCGAGGAAACTGCATTTCATTCTAATTACGGAAATGACAAAATGTTTTACTTTAAAGAAGAGTTTTAGTTGTGTGAGGTAAATGCTTGTGTAAGTGCCGCTCAGCACGACTCTTGTAAAGGAACTTTAGATAGCATGTTTGGTGAGATGGACTTCCTTTGCCAAGGTAACTGCATAATGGTTCAGTAATTACAGGTCTGAATCTCTAAACACAGATCAAATTAATTGCTTTTAGCATCAAACATTAAAGGGGTGCAGTAAATGCCTTGGAATGTACCTTGCTAAAATGTGTCTTGAGTACTGAAAATGTAATTTGCAACAGAGAAGTTGTACTCTGCCTGTGTAAGCTGACAAATTCATGGTTCAAAGACACTGTCAGAGGCCTTGTTTACACCTGGTATTAAGATCTGACCACAAGTGGTCAGACAGGACACAGCGCTATTTACACCTAGTTACATGTCTCAAACCCATTTTCTGTGACCACTTGTGTTCATATTTAACCCTCGTTTAAGTACATGGTTTATTGATAGGTGAGTAGGCGGTCCTCTGATGTTGTCTGGTACACATCAGAACAGCTTTTACACTACAAATGTTGTCGCATGCAATTTTGACTACCTCCCAATGTTTTTTGGTTGATCTGATTACAAAGTGTTTTGAATTTAGTGCTGTCTACTTGTGATCAGCTCACCCAAAATGGCATAAACAGGGCCAGGCGTGTTGAAACTGTTAGGATTTATTTTTCCGTGCTGCAAAATCAGGATTATAATGGACTGACTGGGCAAGTGACCAATCGCGAGTTGACACATCACTACAAGCGTTCCACCAGAACAGTTCTCACCTGAGTACGGTTAGCTAACCATGCTGAGAATTTTGATACGGTGAACGGTTCGTAATCACACCGTTCCAAACCATGCTCAAGTGGAAATGCTAATGGAACCGTTACTCACCATGCTCAGAACCGTTCGGCCCGATGGTGAAAAGCGCTTTATGATGCTTTGTTGTGACATGTCCAAAGAGATGTGTTAATTGTCTGTTCATCTATTGACCATGTGGATACTTGTAACAAAACTGTCTCATGAGGGCTTGCCACACACAACAATTACCCTGTAATTATTTTGTTCCCTCTAAATGTCTCTCACACCTACAACATAGTAATGAAACACTTTGAATTCAAAGGCAGAGTATGACCAGATGGCAGTGGCGGGCTGGCCATTGGGAGAACCGGGACTTTTCCTAGTGGGCCGGCCACGAAATGGGGCCGCATGGGCCGCCGCGTTATGCAGAAGGGGGCAGTGATGTGCAGAAAAGGACAGCAACCCCCTCCCTCCCGCTCAACAACTTTTGGGCCAGTTTCTATGTAAAATCCCGGGCCGAATTTTCTTCCCAGTCCGCCCCTGCCAGATGGGCTTGTGTATTGAATAATAAAACCTGATGCTGTCTGGCAGCAGTTCATGTTGACATTTACTTTTGACATTATCTCAATATAAAGTTGATTTTAGAGATCTATAGCTCCTTAAAGGAATAGTTCACCCAAAAATGAAAATTTACTCATAATTTACTCACCCTCAGGCCATCCAAGATGTATCTGAGTTTCTTTCTTCATCAAAACAGAATGTAAGACTTTTAGGATTTCATTACAAGCCTCCTCCTCTAAACAATGCAAGTGAATGTACTCCATTTTTTGATGGTCCAAAATACATATTTAGGGTGCATCAAAATAATAAGAGCAGCAGTTGCACTGATGTAGTTTTTTTTTCATCACTCTTTTTCAAAATAGACAGTTGTGAGCCTGTATGTATTAAGTACATGCTTGACTAAGACTTGGTAACCTGATATTGCAAGTCAATGAATCATTGTGTGTTTTTGACATCTGGCAGTGAAGATTGTTATCAGCAACTCAGATATGGTCTAGTTAATGATTGAATGATTATAAGAAACACTCTATGTTAAGTGATATTCCCTTAATGGCATTGAATCTGATAAGGATAACCAAAAATGACCTTTTGCTAAGTTCCACCCCCCTTTGTTACTCTTGCTTGCTCAGACAAGCTTCGCAACAAGTCTCATAGGATGAATGGGAGGTTGCTGTGGATGTTCTTTTTTTTTTGGCAGAATATGGTCATAAGGGGAATTAATACACCGTGTAACAAATGTTTTTTTGGTTAGTAAGTGTAGTAAGTAGTAAGTGTTATTTCCTAATTGCTTATGCCTCAAAAGTATAGAAAATTGCTATTATTCCTCACAAACTTTGCTTTTGTGACCAGAACAGTGATATTTTGAAATTTACCTATTTTCCAGAACATTCCAGATAGATTCAGTGCTGAGTAATCTTGGAGTAACTTCTAGAACTTTCTAGTACTTTCCAGTAATATAAATAGTAGTATAAATACAGGGCCTTAAGCCCACCAGTTCAGTTTAAGCCCACCAGTTCAAAAGTACTCCATGGAAGCATCTGCTAAGATCTGTGAGGCTTGCGAGCACTGCAAAAAAACTCTGGAAGGTAAGATGGACAATTGTTGTTCGGAATTTTATGTTATAAAATGTTAATTTTTAAAATTGTAAAAGTTATTCATTTTAAAATGTTTTACAATTTTCAATGTTATTGAAAAAGATATATGAAAAATGTTGTGAGAATCTCTTACACATTAGTCATAGGTGAAATAAATGTATTTTTGTAGGATGGTACAGAGGGGAAAAGAGAGCCATGAAGTTCGCTATCCCAAGAATTTTGCGGGAACCCACTGACCACTCAAGCAACTGCTACTTCTGCATGGTGGACCCTTCCGAACGTCGGACTGGCAAGAATGCATCTGCTATCACGTATCCGGACCTTCCTTCATCCATCGCCCCTGAGGAGAGAAACCAATACTACCCCAACCAAAAAGACCTCAACAACTTGATTAGAGATCTTGGTCTCACCAAGTCCAATGCCGAGCTTTTGACATCTAGGCTCAAGCAGGGGAACTTGTTGGATGAAAGTGTGCAAGTCGCAGATCAGAGGAAGCGTCACCAACCTTTTTCCAGCTTCTTCACCTGTCAAGATGGGTTCTGCTTCTGCCACAATGTGACCAGTCTGTTCGAGGCAATCGGAATCGCCTGTAACCAGAATGAGTGGCATCTCTTCATTGACAGCTCATCCAGGAGCCTCAAAGCTGTGCTGCTCCATAATGGTAACAAGTACCCGTCTCTTCCCCTGGCTCACTCGGTGCACCTCAAAGAGAATTACAACAGCATCAAGACCTTGCTGGATGCCTTGAAGTATGATGAGTACATTTGGGGGCTGATTCGTGAAAGTGATTTACAGTATAATGTAAATCTCGAAAAACTACTCACTTCAAAATCTTTTGTAGTCATTTTTGTATTACTTTAGTATAAATACATGTTAATTTGAATTCATATGTTGTTTTTTTCTGACTTTATATGAACGAAAAGACACAAATTCGCCCGTTTTCTCGTTGGAAATAGGTAAATTTAAAAATATCACTGTCCTGGTCACAAAAGCAAAGTTTGTGGGGAATAATAGCCATTTTCTGTACTTTTGAGGCATAAGTAATTAGGAAATAACACTTACTACCCAGGAACAAAAATTGTGTTACATAGTGTGCTGTTTTGAAGAGTGACATTTTGCAAAGCATCTTTATTTGCCTTGTTTCATGAGTTAAATTGTTAAATTAAGCAATTAAAGTGCAAAATACTGCAGAGACTTGTGAAACAGACATGCCAATGCAAAGCGAGAAAACGTCATGAACATGAAGTTTACTGCGACGTTTTAAGGCAGCAATTGAATTATCAATGATTAGTTACCCTTTGAAGTTTACATTTTTTGAAAAGTGAATCCGCACTTTCAGACCGAACCAGACACAAAGCTCTTCAGTATGCATTTGAGGTATGAAAATTTAAGAGTTTATGTTAATGAGAAAGAAATACAAATGTAAATTTGTCCAGTTAATGACAGGACTTATTAACCAGTGTAAACATTAGCTACAGCTAATTTACCTTTTAATTCACTGCATCTCTCCTCATGACATGTTGGTTTGGGAAATGGGTTGAATTTGACTTTCCCTGCACACCGTTTCGGTATATTGAGAAATCCTGAGAGCTTGGACTGGGGTTGCAATGAATAAGGAGAGGTTACACAAATGTCAGTACATATCCAGTTTATAGTTTAATAGAACACAGAAAAGGTAAATAAACTTTCAAGGCAGATTTTTAACTATATAAATGTGTTCTAAGAGTACCTAATGGTTAGGAAGCAAAAGCATTTCATTCTTTCAAGGTCCATATGCAAATGCGTGGGAGCGGATGGCCTGTTTTGCCGAACGGCCCACAGGGAAAACTCCCGGTGCTCCAGATGGCCAGTCCTCTTTGCAAACATACATACATTGTTACAGGATAGAGAGCAAAGATCTTACCTTATCCCGATTCACTACAGTAAGCCTACAAAAAAGATTTGTATTTTGAGCTGTCGGGTCAGATTTGGCGCGAAATCGCAGGCTTATGTCATTCATCCTTGTGTCATTATGTCATGTCCGTAAACACAGAAAAGTACCACCGACTGTCACGTGTTCCAGCTGGGGTAACTATGCTGGGATGTGTTTCCCAAAAGCATCGCAAGCTTAAGTTGATTGTAGAAACCATTGGGGCCAATTGTTTCTACGATCGACTTAGGCTTCTGATGTCCTCTAGTTTAATGAAACAAAAATTGAACTGTTTGGCCATAATGACCATCGTTATGTTTGGAGGAAAAGGGTGAGGCTTGCAAGCCAAAGAACACCATCCCAACCATGAAGCATGGAGGTGGCAGCATCATGTTGTGGGGGTGCTTTGCTGCAGGAGGGACTGGTGCACTTCACAAAATAGATGGCATCATGAGGAAGGAAAATTATGTGGATATATTGAAGCAACATCAAGACATCAGCCAGGAAGTTAAAGCTCGGTCACAAATGGGTCTTCCAAATGGACAATGACCCCAAGCATACCTCTAAAGTTGTGGCAAAATGGCTTAAGGACAACAAAGTCAAGGTATTTGAGGGGCCATCACAAAGCCCTGACCTCAATCCAACTGAAAAGGCGTGTGCAAGCAAGGAGGCCTACAAACCTGACTCAGTTACACCAGTTCTGTCTGGAGGAATGATTCCAGCAGCTTATTGTGAGATGCTTGTGGAAGGCTACCCAAATCATTTGACCAAAGTTAAACAATATAAATGCAATGCTACCAAATACTAACAAAGTGTATGCAAACTTCTGACCCACTGGGAATGTGATGAAAGAAATAAAAGCTGAAATCATTCTCTCTACTTTTCAGGCTATTATTCTTACATTTCACATTCTTAAAATAAAGCAGTGATCCTAACTGACCTAAGACAGGGAATGTTTTCTACGATTAAATGTCAGGAATTGTGAAAAACTGAGTTTAAATGTATTTGGCTAAGGTGTATGTAAACTTCTGACTTCAACTGTATGTTAATCTGTGAACTGTTTGGATAAGTTTTTACTTGCTATAATGCTTGGATATGTAGTCTGTTAGGGTTGTTGAAGCTTATGTTGCCTGTCATGCTCGAGTGAATCAAACATTACTGCTGTGTTAACTGAACACGATGTAGCTACATTGTCTGGTGAAGTTTCTGTAACATGTCTACTAATATTCATGACTTTAGAGTATTTTATAACATTGCTGTAGTTTCCAGGTTCCCTAAGAGTGTGTGCCTCTGTTTTCTCATTACTTTTGCCCCAGTCGCAGAAATGCACAAGCTATCGCTTATTGTCTTTTTAGCAGATCATCTGTTAGTAGCCTAGAAGTTACTGCAAGGCAGTTCCTACTGAAATCTATAATCATCTCAAGTTGTCTATAATGTACAGAATTCATAGCACTGTAATGTACATATGTGTTTAATGTGTAACAATTTATCTTTTATAACTTTACTGCAAGGCAAGGCAATAAATCCATCTGCCATGGGATCCAGCTCGTCTGTCATGGGATCCCACGCAGAAGAGCAGTGCCTAAACACAACTCACGTAAAGTGTTACGTTTCAACCACAGATGTCACTGGAGAGCACAAAGTTCTGTAGAGCAGCGTTAATATCTGCTAAAACAGATTTTTCGTTTATATATGTGCATGCATAACAACGTTATGGAGTTAAGAGGTGTGAAGTAATTGAGAAATATCAAGCACACTTTTTTCAAACAAAATTCAAAAACAAACATTAAAAGAAAAAAACAATATAGCTTACAAACAGTTGAAAGCACGAGTCTATCAGAAACTACATACTTTAAAATAATGCGGAGGACATCATTATTTAGTAAAATTACATGTGCAGAATTAGCAAAATGCTGTGGAATAAATGGCAAGAGCGAGTCTCTTATGACTAATAATCACTAATATCATTTATTATTATTTACTGACCAATTTAGCTAGGAAGAGGTCAATAAAAGCTGTTTAAATTTATTTGGTTCAAAGCAGAGCTGGATCCCATGGCAGAAGAATGAACCACAGGCTAAGCCTGAACTGAAATAGTTTTGAGTGGCAAAATTAATTCTGCAATCATTCAGCATCATCGTAAGATTTAGTCAATACATAATTTACTGTACATGTTATATTTGATGTCTTTAGGTTTGCAGAAAAAAAAAAAAACTCTTAAACATACAAAATATTATTTTATTTTTTCTAAGCATTCCTAGTGCCAGATAGGTTTCTTTTCCTACTAGAATTTATTGCTGGCTTTTAACATTTGGCAAGCTACAGCATTCATGCTAACTGAATCACTATTTTTGCTGTGCTGGTCACATGCATAGGTCCTTCTTTGCAGAGCCCACAATAAATTTATCCTTCGCTTCACTGGGGCATACAAGATCATATTTCCATCTGGTACTAATAAATCTAGACAGTCTGTGACCTGTGCAAAATCAAATGAATTTGAGTGGTACAAATGAAACAGATATAGAGAGTATGACAAAACATCTCTTGCTTCTTTAAACATCAATTTGATTGTAGAACTGAACTGACAGGATGTGAATGCCGAGGTTGTAACGGTGGCAGGGGCACTGCTTCCGGATATTGCGTTGCATTGTCCACCAGAACTAATACAAAGCAATGCGTGTGCAGTCCGTTCTAATGGCCCGACGAGGTCCATGCCAATTCTCTCGAAGGGGACCTCGATCAGCAGCAGAGGGCGCAATGGCGCTTATGGGGTGGCTGGTGGATTCACCAACTGACATTCATGGCACGCTGCACACCACTTGCTTACGTCCCTGTGAATGCCCGCCCCCCTCCCCCCAAAAAACGGGCCATTATTTGGTTCAGTGTTTCTCGTGACCTAAATGGCCAGCCATTGGATTATAGTGAGCCGCATGGAAGAGGGTTTCCTTACGGCTCTTCAGCACTAATAACTGGGTTGTATTTTCGTTTGTTTGGGTGTCCTGTGTCACTCGATACAACTGATCTTTAATAATAGAAAAATATGGGTACGTGAGTGCGACATCAGGCTGGAGCTGTTGACCATCGATGACTCTCACTTGGTCAAACGCGTGTTTGAGGGACTCGTCACGTGACTGCTTCAGAGGGAAATCCCCCCCAGGGAACCCCAAGGATGGGAATTCCCTCACTTGCGTCATCTTGATGCAGAGCAAAAGTAGACAGCCCTGGCACCGCCTCTCCAGCCATAGCTGGTCACACCAAGATAACATTTTTCATTTACATTTATTCATTTGGCAGACGCTTTTATCCAAAGCGACTTACAAAAGAGGAAAACATAAGCGAATCATCTTAGGAGACAGTGGTATGAAAAGTGCTGTATTACAAAGTATCACTAGCATCATAATAGTATTCAAAACAGAATAAAGTGCAACAGAATTATTATTATTATTATTTATTTATTTTTTATTTTTTTTATGACTGGTTAAGTGCTCATGGAAAAGATGTGTTTTTAGTCGTTTTTTGAAGACAGAGAGTGAGTCAGCTTCACGGATGGAGTTGGGAAGGTCGTTCCACCAACGTGGTATGATGAAGCTGAAAGTCCGGGAAAGTGTTTTGGTGCCTCTTTGTGTTGGTACAACAAGGCGACGTTCCTTAGCCGACCGCAGGCTTCCAGTGAGCGCATAGCTCTGCATAAATGATTTTAGGTATGCTGGAGCAGACCCAGTGACTGTTCTGTATGCCAGCATCAGAGCCTTGAATTTGATACGTGCATCAACCGGCAGCCAGTGGAGAGAGACAAGGAGTGGTGTAACATTTGCTCTCTTTGGTTCATTAAAGACCAGAAGTGCTGCTGCATTCTGGATCATTTGGAGGGGTCTAATTGCACATGCAGGGAGGCCTGCAATGAGAGCGTTACAGTAGTCCAGTCTAGTTATGACAAGTGACTGGATAAGCAGTTGTGTGGCATGTTCAGAGAGGAAGGGTCTTATCTTCCTGATATTGTAGAGTGTAAATCTACATGATCTTGCAGTCTTTGAGATGTGGTCTGTGAAATTTAGTCTGTTGTCGATGGTTACCCCTAGATTTCTGACCAATTTGGAAGGCATTACTGTAGTTGCACCCAGCTGCACGGTGATGTTGTGTTCAACAGCAGGGTTGGCTGGAAAGACCAGGAGTTCAGTCTTGGCTGGGTTGAGTTGCAGGTGGTGCTCCTTCATCCAGGCCGAGATGTCCGCCAGGCAGGCAGAAATTCAAGCAGTCACTGTGGTGTCGTTGGGCTGGAAAGACAAGTAGAGTTGCTTGTCATCAGCGTAGCAGTGGTAAGAGAAACCATGTGCCTGAATGATGGGTCCCAGTGATGTTGTGTATATAGAGAAGAGAAGTGGCTCAAGCACTGATCCCTGAGGTACCCCAGTAAGTAGCTGATGTGGCTTGGATACCTCACCTCTCCAGGCTAGCTTGAAGGACCTACCTGAGAGATAGGAATTAAACCAGTCAAGCACAGTTCCTGTGATGCCCAGCGAGGAGATGGTAGAGAGTAAGATCTGATGGTTGACTGTGTCAAAGGCTGCAGAAAGGTCCAGCCGAATCAGGACTGATGATCTGGATTCAGATGTGTGTTGAATGTTCTAAACAAGCTGCGAGTGTCTGTGGTGATGTTGATCTTGTTCTGGTAATAGGAGGTTTTTGCAGATTTAACGTTATCTGAAAAAGTTGCAAGCAGGGACTGATATTTACCTAGATCTGCTGGATCTTTAGATTTCCGCCATCTCCTCTCAGCTGCCCTGAGGTCAGTTCGATGTTCACGAAGGACGTCAGAGAGCCAGGGGCTGGGTGGTGTAGCACGTGCTGACCTAGAGGAGTTAGGACAGATGTTGTCTAGACAGGTTGTTAAAGTAGAGCTTAGTGTGTCTGTGGCAGTGTTTACATTAAGCGTGGTAAATACATTTTGTGTAGGATGAGATGTAGAGACAGCAGTGGAATGGCGAGAGGGTGAGAGGGAATGGAGGTTACGGCGAAAGGAAACCAATGGTGGAGTCTGTTTTAATGTAGATGGGAGGGTCATGTTGAATTGAACAAAGTAGTGATCAGAGACATATAAAGGAGTAACAAGAATATTTGAGTTGGTACAGTTACGTGTAAAGATGAGGTCCAGCTGGTTGCCCGATCTGTGAGTTGCTGTGGTGTGTCGTTTTTCCAAGTCAAATGAGGCCAGGAGAGTATTCAATTCAGTGGCCTGGGGCTTGTCTTGGTGTATATTGAAATCACCAAGAACCACAAGTGGCCTACCATCCTCCGGCAAGGAAGACAACAGGACATCCAACTCCTCAAGAAAGTTTGTCAGCTGACCTGGAGGGCGATATTGGGTTGCATTGTAGTAATAGCATTGAATTCAAAACTAGTATTGTTACATAGTGAAGATTGTGTTGAAAAAATCCAGTTGTTATGAATGAGCAAACCTGTTCCCCCACCCCTACCGGTGTGTCGAGGGGTGTGAGAGAAGGAGAAGTTGTTGGAGAGAGCAGCAGGTGTTGCTGTATCCTCTGGATGTATCCATGTTTCTGTCAGTGCCAGGATGCTGAGGGTGGACTGTGTGGAAAAGGCTGGAATGAAGTCAGCTTTGTTCACAGCTGACTGGCAGTTCCAGAGTCCCACTGAGAAAGAGAGCGGAGCAGGTGCTGAAGTGCAAAGTGGCCGTAGGTTGTGTGGGTTGCGTTTGGTCTTGCATCGATATCGTGTAAACGGTCTGTAACAGATAACAGGGATGTGCTTGAAGGCATATGTTATTCGTGAAGTAGACATGTTAGTATACAGAAGGAAAATAATAAGAGATACAATAACAAGATACTTAAGTGCTATGTTGAATGGCGCCTTGTCGGTGTCCTTGCTCGGTGGACTCGCATAGGTAGACTCGCTGGTCTTTACACAAGTAGGTCTTCACACGAGGAGGGCTTTACGCGAGGGCTACCACTTCCGCTGCCGCTTCCGCATCAGCATTCAATTCAAATATATACGCAATGATAATGAGCCGTTCAATGAAAAAGCAGGACACGCCTTAATGCTACTTAGCACAACAAAGCTAGTCACGTGGTCAACAGAAACTAAGGACCCATCCACTTTTTTTTTAATAGTCTATATTTTATTGACCCATCCACTCATATTTCCCTTAATAAATTCTTAAAATCAGGCCAATTTGTTCCCAAAATCAGTGGATGGGTGAGACGGGAATTAACCGTTGCCTCTACTCTTTGCTTTTTTCCCCTGAATAGTATCTCAGTAGTAACCACCGGATACATGTGAATATCCCCATGCACACACCGCACCCTCACCCGTTTATCTGTGCCCAATGTCCCGTCTTGCACCAAGCGTTGGTGAATAGAGGTTTAAGAAAAGCCTGAATCCACCAAAGCTTGGTATGTATCCCCTTTTAAACTCACCGGTATACGATACGTCCCTGCCTGATCGGGGGCGGCCCACGGAGCATCAGGGATCCGGACCAGTGTTGCCACCTCCATTGCCGAGCACTGATCCTGGAAGTTCCCGGCTTCCCCGTAGCCCCAACAGACCAGCCCAGGCTTCCCTACCTCACTCATGGGGGCCAGTGGCGATTTTAGGGGGTGGCCTGTGGTGGCCTGGGCCACCCCTGAAATCTCATTGGCCACCCTGTGGCCACCCCAGAACTGATTGGTAGTTCATCATGTTCATCAACACAAGAACGAAGAACCAATAGAAACACCTGTCAATCAAAGATGACATCTCAGGTCATTTGTTGACTTAGAGCCACACTGACCCAGGGTCAGTTTTATATTTCTGACCATTATAGTAGTGGTGGGACTGAAGCTGTGTGAGCTGATCTTTGATCAGTGGGGGGAGGGGCAGGCCGCGGGTGGCCAGGCAGGTGCTGCAGGTCGCGGGCAGCGGGTGCCAGGTCTGGAGTATAATGGTCGGTCAGAAGAACGAAGCTGACACGAGCTAGCGTCTACCTCCAACTTCCAATGAGTTGACGACGTCGATTTGTGGTCAAAAAGAAAGCTGTTATTTGAGAGGTATGTTCATCTAATCTAACGTTTAATTTATCCCGAATTTCCATGTGAATGTGAAAACATTTTTTCATTGTTACAGTAGCTAGGTTAAAGAGTAAGCTAGACCCTACACCACATTCAGCATGTTATCTTTATATTGACATGAAATATGAAATGCCATGTTTTCAGATTTAATGTGTAAAGGTGTGTAAAGCGTTTTACAGATGTATATGTTCAATAGCTAAAGATTTATATATGGCTAACCTGTGTGTGAAATGGAAGGGTTTGTGCTGTGACTGTACTTTAAATCTTTACATGAGTTATTTATGAGCTCTTTATGTGTATTATTGGTCAGTCAGACCAATAAAATCTTCAAAGTTTTTATACCTTATTTGACATTTTAAATATGCAGAGGCAGGGCAAATTGCACTTAAATGCCGCAAATGATTTGACTAACTATTTTATTTGGTAATATTCAAAGTAATTGAAGCTATCAGAACATGTGGAAAATAAACCTGAGTAGACACTGTAAATAGAGTTTTGTTTTTTACTGTACTCAAAGCTCAATCTGCAATTTTGGGGTTTCCAGACAGACACCTATAAGCCCTCGTAGCCAATTTCACACACTGATTTGTACCCAATTTAACAATATTTCTGCTCGACAGTGCAGTTATGCTAATAAATGAATGAATAATTGATTGAATGATTGATTGAATTGCGCCTCAATCAGTTATCACCTGTACTTGTATCTTTATATGATTATACACTATACCTGATGTTATACGCAGATTAATTCTCTACAATGAGAATAGCTCTTAAAAATGTGTAACTGACTTTTCCTAAACGATTACTGATTTAAAAATGGATGTTATGTTAAAATAACCAGAGATTCCCAGAAACTGTAATAGGTTGAAATAGAACAGGAATAGAAAACTGTCAAATGTCAAAACAACAGTCTGATATTGAATACAAACAATTCAGTGAATGCTAACATGAGTTTAAGAATTCATTTATTCTACATGTGTAGATGTTGAAGCAAAGCAATGCGATATTTACACATTTTGATCATGTGCCATTCATAAAGGTTCTCCCGGTATCGCCACCCCACACTAGGTCTGTGCCACATCTTGGCCACCCCAGTAAAAATGTCCTGGATACGCCACTGATGGGGGCGGTCCCATCAACCTGGTGAGGAGAGCGGAGAGAGACAGGAGAAGTGGGGGACACAGACCCGGGGAAGGTCCCCCTAGATCGGGGAAGGGATTTGGGTGGGGGGGTTGAGAAGCAGGGGAGAGAGAGAGAGAAGGAAGAGCTTCTGGTTCACTGCCTCCCGGAAACGCCGTCCTGTAATCGCCTGGCCCCTCTTGGTCAATCAGGCTCCAGAACGCCTTTCAGTCCTCTGCTTCAGCAGGAGTTGGAAATGCTGCTTCTGCTCCAGGTGTAACTCCATGAGGGCCTGATGTTGTGTTTGCTGGACGCTGGTGAGAGACTTGATGACTTCACCCAGTGGTGAAGACTCCCATGATGACGTTGTCCTCCAATAATGCCCGGGTTTCGGCACCACTGTAGAAGGTTCGTTGTCTGGGTAATGGAGTCAGGGGGCAGCGAACTGTCAACATGAGTATGTTTATTACTCTTCAGTGTTGTTCATAAAACATAAACAGAAAGGCACTCAGTGGCCATGTAGTCACACACACAAACGAGTAAAGGCTTCAATAGAGCACACACAGGTACAGTCTCTCTCTCTGTCACTCTGACGGCTCATGCGCCTTTTTATGTCTCCCTCCACCATCACTACAACAAGAAACAGGTGTTAGAGATAATGATAACCCTGGTGACGAGCCTTACCGCTCTCTGTCTCCCGCAGACAGACACACAATCACACCCCCATCACCAAATCTTCACTCTGATGGCATTCCTGTTACTCGCATCACATGTACACGATGGCAAATGTTCTCCATGCACCAGCACTGTGAACTTGAAACTTTATTGCTGATTGAAGTTGTTCTGCTCCATCTTGACTTGTTGCCTAGTGGTAGACAGGATTGTGAGGATCTGTCGCTGGCTGTTCACCATTGTGTCAGCAAGGGTGTGGAAACTGGGTGTGGAGTTGTTCTATCCCCTTTCTTATGCTTGTAAGCATTTCACTCAGTTCGCAGGATGGGATGAATGTCATCCGGGTTACAGAGCTTCCTGAGGATGGGGATGGTAAAGAGTTTCACAGCATGTTATCCTTCTGGAAGTGTACATGAGTTACTGGAAGAATGGTGCTGCGCTGGGTAGGGGTGTGGAGAAATGTAGGGATATGAAATTGTTGAAAAAAAAGGAGAACTTGATGAAATGGAACACTCACAACAGGTGCCTCAAATTCCATTACCACTGATTGTGGGGCTTGGGCATCTGCCATAGGAAATATGTAGGGGGAATGTAAATGTAAAAATGTTAGCAGTAAATGTAATGTAAATAAATTGTACAGTCTGTAAACAACCAACACATTTTTGACTGCGAGAAGTCCAAGACAGTTTCAATCCATTAATTCAGCAGTCTCTCCATTCCACAATTTACAGGTTGTGTAATAAGGGTTCACAAACTTCAAAACCCAATTCCTCAAAATGAACACCACCTTCTCACAAAAAAAAAAAAAAAAAGTTACAAGCCATTTTTTTTAACCCACTGGTCATAAAACAGTTTCACAGTTTCATATACTTTTTTTTGTTTTGTTTCAGCTCTTTAACAAAATTCACAACTCTTGTATTCAAGTGTCCAGTTCACAATAAAGCACAAAAATTAAAGCTCAATAGTTCAAGTAACAAAGCACAAACTTTAAAGTCCTCCATTTCATTAGTTCATGGCCTTGTTTGAGCACCACTCTATAATGGTGGCGGCCCCCAGAATAAATTTAAATAAATAATAAAATAATTGAATCAGGCGCCAGACAGGTTTAAGCCTGTCGAAATCAACTTAAAACCAGGATAGTTCTTTAAAGCCACCGGTCACAGCAAAATAACATCTCAAATGTATACATCATATTTATTTTAAACAATGATGAAAGTATAAATAAACCAATTCAATACAAAAAAATTAAACAATCTATTAAAAATCAAAACAAAACACAAATTGCCTCATATTACCATAATAAACATCAAGAAACCAAAACCAACTTAACACATCGGTATATGTTTGTGTGTTTGGTGTATGTGGGTGTTAGGGAGAGAGTTCAGGTGTTCTTGGGGTAAGTGAATGAGTGTGTGCTGCTGGGTCGAAGTATGTCTGCATGCACCTTGATGTGTGTGAGGCACTGCTGCAGGAGCACAGAGGGAGAGTCAAACGGGAATCTGGGCAGGTCAGAAGATACAAGCGATCACCTCAACTTCTGATACTTGGCTCCATTTAAACATGGTTGTAGAGCAATTGAGGGAACTAATGCGTCCACACAAAACTCAAGTTGTCAGTCAGGTAGCTTTGTCCAATCAATAATCCCGGCTAAACTTTTTGGTGCTCACTGCTGATTACCAGTCCCACTTTTAGTCCTCACTCCTCCAATGGCGTTCCTGTTCACACGTCACATCACACGTACACAATGGCAAACGCTCTCTGTTCTCCATGCACCAACACTGCAAACAACTCCACACCTGTCACCTTACTTTGTGCTCTTTAACGAATGGCCATTTTATCTTCTCAGGTTTGGGTTTGGTGGCAGATCCTTAAAGTGGCAGAGCTGATTTTTCACAAATTTATTGCTGGCTTTTAACATTTGGCAAGCTACAGCATTCATGCTAACTGAATCACCATTTTTGCTGTGCTGGTCATGTGCACAGGTCCTTCTTTGTAAGGCCCACAATAAACTTTTATCCTTTGCTTCACTTGGGTATACAAGATCATATTTCCATCTGGTATTAATAAATCTAGACTGTCTGTGACTTGTGCAAAATCAAATAAATTGTATTGGTACATATGAAACGGATATAGACAGAGTATGACAAAACATCTCCTGCTTCTTTAAACATCAATTTGATTGTAAAACTGAATGCTGAGGTTTTGGGGTCAGAGGAGGGTTTATTGTCAGAAAAAAATGTCCCAATATTACAAGCTTTTTAAAATACAGGAGCAGATGTACTGTAGGTTCTAAAAGATCATAATTTGAGCCTAGCTGCAACCAATTACAAGAAAAATTCAATTATGTGAGTTAATTTTTCGGAAATGCCAAAAGTCTGATTCACTGCTAATGAATGGGCTCTCAAATGTGCAGACTCTTCACTCTTTATTACAGCTGTCTATATTTTGTTTTTTCGTTAAGAGTCTTAGCTTAGCTTAGGAAAAGAACAAAAAGCAAATTGAATGAAAATCAGGCAAAGATTTGTTTTCTTTGCAGAGATGGATGGAGAATATATATATATATATATATATATGAAAAAATATATATATATCTGGAAAAAATTAAGAGACCACTGCAAAATTATCAGTTTCTCTGGATTTACTATTTAAAGGTATGTGTTTGAGTAAAATGAACATTTTTGTTTTATTCTATAAAGTACTGACAACATTTCTCCCAAATTGTCATTTAGAGCATTTATTTGCAGAAAATGACAAATGGTCAAAATAACAAAAAAGATGCAGTGTTTTCAGACCTTGAATAATGCAAAGAAAGCATGTTCATATTCATTTTTAAACAACACAATTCTAATGTTTTAACTTAGGAAGAGTTCAGAAATCAATATTTGGTGGAATAACCCTGATTTTCAATCACAGCTTTTATGCATCTTGGCATGCTCTGTGACCAGTCTTTCACACTGCTCTTGGGAAAAATTTAAGCAGCTTGGCTTTGTTTAATGGCTTGTGGTCATCCATCTTCCTCTTGATCACATTTCAGAGGTTTTCAATGGGGTTCAGGTCTGGAGATTGGGCTGGCCATGACAGGGTCTTGATCCGGTGGTCCTCCATCCACACCTTGATTGACCTGGCTGTGTGGCATGGAGCATTGTCCTGCTGGGAAAAACTAATCCTCAGAGTTGGGGAACATTGTCAGAGCAGAAGGAAGCAAGTTTTCTTCCAGGATAACGTTGTACGTGGCTTGATACATGCGTCATTCACAAAGACGAATCTGCCTGAATCCAGCCTTGCTGAAGCACCCCTGAAGCATCATCACCGATCCTCCACCAAATTTCACAGACAATGTGGCTTGAAGGCCTCTCCAGGTCTCCGTCTAACCATTAGACGACCAGGTGGAGGATCGGTGATGATCTGGGGGTGCTTCAGCAAGGCTGGAATTGGTCAGAATCGTCTTCGTGAAGGACGCATGAATCAAGCCACTTACAAGGTTATCCTGGAAGAAAACTTGCTTCCTTCTGCTCTGACAATATACTATATATATATATATATATATATATATATATATATATATATATATATATATATATATATAAATTATATGCAGTATATACATTATGTTGTTGTAAATGACAAAGAAAAAATATTTGGACATTTTGTCAAACTTAAACATTTTGACCTAAAAATATGCTTCAAGTGATAACATCTAAAATAACAGTTTTTATTCAAGTCAAAAATATTATTTAGCATTACTTAATCAATCTGAACATATTAGATTACACCAACAAAACTTGTTTTAGGGGTTGGATCAGAAATGGCTCCTTAATGTAACAATTGCAGGTGACCACTTGTTACAGTGTAGAGGAACGTCATTATGATGACCTACACCTGTGTGAACTTTAGGGCAGCTGTGTCCATACATCCACTAAAATTACCTTGAGTCCAGCTGGTTTACAGTAACTGCAAAAGTCTTTAAAGAAAAGTTAGTTCTGAACTCCTTAGCATCATTTATTTGCAGATGCCACTTTATATTTTGTTATCTAATGCAAGATAGTCATAGTGTGGCTTAAATGTCCAAATACTTTTTGGGACCATGTCTTGTGGCATACCTATTCTGGATACCATATAATTCGGATTTTGTGTTTTAAATCAAAAGTGGGTCAGTTTGTTTACTAATCGTCTGCTTAGTTAAGATTTCTTTCTATAAGAACATTTTGGTCAGTCATTTTGGTGAAATTATAACTTGTGGCAAAGGTAAACTTAAATGCTTGTTTGTTACAGCATTAAGACTCAGCAGTTTTTTCATAAGTGTATTCTCAACTCATTTCCAATTATCAGTCATATTGATGCAATGACCTGTTTTTTCCTTCTCATAGTGTGTGTGGTACACTGTGTCAGGGCAATCTTTCAATTATCGGTTGTGTTGATTGGTCTCCTCAACTCATCTAAATTGCAACACATTACTCTGTACACCCACAACACTGTTAGTCCCAGACAAGTCCCAAGCATGTGATCTTCACTAACTGCTACAATTAAGCTCTAAATTTATGGTGAAATACATGCTGACAGCCTGGTTTTGTGTTGCTCTATTGGCTTGTGAACCCTGGAACTGTTGCTGCAAGATCTCCCACTCTCTAAAAGGCTTTACCATTTTCAAAAATCCAATTGGAGTGTTCACTGTGTGATCACAAGGGTTTGACTATATCAATTTCCCAGTCTCTGCTGTTCTTTGCACTGTAGGTCTGCAGCTTTGAAGCAATCAACCATAACTGAAGTGAAGTGCTTTTTAGGGGAGTAATATAGAGTTTGGCACATTTAGAGGGACCTGACTGTGTTTAATGATTGATCTAGACTTTGGAGTGCATGTGCTATACTGAAAGCCTTTGAAGAATCTCACCTTCAGAGTATCTCTCTGTTTTACTGATATTCTCATTGCCAACTGGGGTTCCCAATGTTATATTTCAATATCAGCCTTATTGTTTGTACATGTTTTTATGAGCTCCTGAAAAGTAGAGAAGATCAAAAGTCAGACTTTGAGATGTTTTTCAAATATCAATGGCACTGTCTAATATCCACATGGACTCTGGATCTAGAATCCAGCTGCACAGTCACCCCAAAAATTATTTGGACACTTTTGAACAATTAAGTACACAAAAATATCTAAATGTCTTTGCATTAGAAACTAAATTTGAACCAGGTAGCACCAGCAAAAAAATAATGACATAGCTACCGTTTCTTAGAACTAACTTCCTTCCTAAACCTTACAGACTTCTTTTTGAAAGTGTATTTGTGCTATATTTCTTTAAAATAAATTCAACATGGTTTGATATTATGTTGTATAATGCAACAACAGTCTTATGTATTCTATACTTTTTGGTGCCATGTATCAAACAATCTTTTTCATGGTTATTAGACTAGCAAATATCCTTTTATCTTGTGAAATCTTTTTACTGTGTAACAGCATTGATTCGTTTCTTAGGCGCTATTTTTGCCAAGTCTAGTACGATTTTCTTCTTTAAAAAAAAATCTAACAAACAAAAAACTCAAAAGTTAATTAATCAGTGCAACATTAGTCAGCTCACTCTAAAGATTTAAGCATTTTGCCTGATGCTTAAACCCACACTGAATGTTTGAGCTCCTCCAAAGCATTAGGCACTGGTGGTGAGGATTGCCTCTCAGCTCAAATGGAGAGAATTAAGAATCAACAGTATCCTCAGAGGAAGAAAGAAAAGGATCAAGCCTCAGACGTGGGTACTCTCTTAGCAGATGAGTCAGCTGGGTATCGTGAGGACTGCTGGCTCTCCACTGAGAGTGTGTAGTTAACGAAGCCCAGCTGTTAGATGTTCCTCTCTTGCCCTAAACAAGGTGAAACAGGTAGGCCAGATGTCATGTTGCACATTTTGGACACAAATCAGAGTCAGTCACACATCCAGATGCAACCGAGTGTCCTCTCTTGGCAGGGCAAAATAGGTGCAAATCGTAGCCATGTGTTTGCTCATGCTGAAGGACAGAACCCCCAGATGAATTCTTCTGTGGGAGACCTAGTCTAGTCCTTGCACATGTTCTTAGTTGCTTGTTAGAGTATTATGTTAACCTGAGGTTAAAGCTAAAGTGTTAAATTTCTGCTCCTCTTGCAGAACACATTTGTTTGAGCCAATGTTGTCAGGCTGATCGGCATGTTTGGATAGTGCCATAGAGCCAGTGTTTCCATTTTTTTGGAAAATCAACCTACAAATGGCTTACTTCTAGTGAGTTGTCTGCACTTTAATATGGGATATGAGAAAATATTTAAACATAAACAAAATTACTCACTTCATCTGTAGAGTGAAGCATTTTGTGCCAACATTTTGAAAATCCACAGACTAAGTGTCTCTTCCACTATTGATTTACAGAACCAAAATGGTTTATATGGTTCATTGCCTGCTCACAATAATACAGATTTTCATTCTTTTGTGCTGTATTACTTTGGTAAATGAGCAAGCTGCATTGGCAGAGCCAGGCATTTGGTTAATATAGACATTTTTTTGTGCAAGATCTTTAATGCCAACTGGATGATGTAACATACTGGAAAGAGGATGTTCATTTGTGGTTGAAATATATGAGGCTTGCCCATTGTTATGATAAACCCTTACAACTTCCCTTTAAGCATTTGTGATCTAGTTGTATATTTAGGAGTAGATCACATTGTCTTTTCAGATGACAGTTTGCCTGTGGTCCATGGTTGTGATTGAGAATTGTCTGTTGTTGTTGCTTTCATTGCTAAAATTTGTCTTGGGTTGATTTTTTATAGTATCTTTTCAGCAATTTTTTTTTTTCAGTGCTCAGGACGAGGTAATACTTTAAAACTCCCGAAGGAGACCTTTGTGTAGTATGTCATGGTGTGTTTTTATCCTTTTTATGGCGTAATATCCCTGAGCCAAACCAAAACTAATAATTCTTCACTCTTGTAACTGGTTAATATAGCATGTGTTTGTGCAGTGTTTTGCTCTTGTGTAAAATATGTACCATGATTATTGATTGGTCATGGAATTTGTTTTTGGACAAATCAGTGGCTATCTTAATGTTTTGGAAATAATTTTCATATGTTGTAAAAGCTTGATTACAATATTTCAATTGTAACACTCGTTCTGATTTGGGATGTTTGTCACAGCTGTCTTGAGAAGTTTGAATGCTGTTTTCTCAGGATCTACTGAAAAAAGTGACAGCCATAGAAATCACCCTGATGGGCCATTAGTTATTTATGGGTATAGAGTGCAACAGTTTGCTTCCGGAAGTAAAAATCACAATTATTTTTTCCATTGACAAATAGATTTTTACCGATAACTTAAAGACCTTTAAAGACATATACTGTGAGCCCCAAGGTTGTTCATCAATGGTATATGCTTCTTTTATTTCAACTTCATTGTTTAAAAATCGTGTTTAATAAAGGACACTATCCACAGTCCAGCAGAGAAAGCTTCAGTCAGAGAACTGCGGCCAAGAAAGCTCACCAAACAATCCCGGAAGCGACTGCTCTCCCATTACTTCACCCACAAACTACTTATATATTTGCATATCTTGAAATATTTTGAAATAAATGTAAACTATATTGTTTCTATACTTATAATCAACCAACAACATAAAATCAATAATTATATATACTTCAATTGTTTTATATTCGAATATGTCCTTCGCAATGCCTCATGCCGATTTTCAAATACTTATTGCTTCAAAACAAAGTTTATGTTGTGATTCACCTCGGAGCTGGTTGGTTCATGGCTTAAAACTCTTTTATGAAGGATTTTATTGAAAGTCTATGGAATAAATGAATGGGGGCAATACTTCCAGAAACCAGGTGGCTGAAAAAGTGGGCAGGCACTGTTGTGCTCTTTAGCTGAAATGACCAAAGCTGTTAAAGGAATAGTTTACCCAAAACAGTAGAAAAAAGTATAGAGTACATTAAATATCATTTAAAGTTCTTCCTAACATTTCCTTTTGTGCTTTACTAAGGAAATAAAGGGTTTGGAACAACACTTTTTGGATAACCTATTCCTTTAGAAGAGGGTGTCCATACACTTTTGGCCATGTAGTGTATTTAAAAAAGAATGGGCTCTAAAATGTTCTTAAAAAATCTTTATTAATAATCTTTATATTTATCTTACAAAAAAGTCATCAATATTGATTTTCAAATTCTTGCTGTATGGCTTCCTGGCCCCCTTCATTAGCATTCCATCATAGGCTTTACTTAACTGGATACAGTTGACGCCATTGAGATCAAGGGATTAATTTAGTGGAGTGGTGGGGCATTGTAAGTAGCCCCACTTTAGAGATTCTTGATGATACATCAAATGAATCTGATTTAGAGCCAGGAAATGACAGGAGTGTGGGTCCTAATTGGCAAAGCATACTCATTACAGTTCTGATTTTGGCATGCTGTAATGAGCTATTGCTGTGATCTCAAATATTGTATGTTTTTATAACAGATAATGGACTTTTTTGCTTTGGTAACCTCTTACCTCTCCAAATCTTAAAATAAAATAAATGTGATTCAGCATTTAAAAATATCAAGTATAAAACCAATATTTAATTACATTAAAATGAATATAAGAACACTCTTCCCATTTTCATGACTGTATAGGGCAAACAAATGTAAATTATTTAAAGGTGTTTTTCCACAAATGTGCCAGTCACTGCAAGACCAAGCACAGGCTCACACTGGGTTATTTCTTTATTTTTTTTCTTAACTAGGAAGGCAATAAAAAGATTTGGAGTGTGAAAGCAATAATCATTGAAATACTGTTATAATTTGTATAATTCTGTGCTAATTCAAAGCACAAAAGAATGACGTCATTTGAAATGTGGCCCACTAGAGTTAATCACAATCTATTGTTAGTTTAAACACTTGTTAAAACAGCACTGTTGTTGTTTTCAAGTGTCCTTATTTAATCTAATGTTTAAAATGTATGTTTTTATATAGAAATAGTTATGGGTGCTGATGGTCATACAATAAATTTCATCTGATAAACAGAAAACGACATTATGACTTCAAATTGCACAGCACTGTGTCCAGCTGTTTTGAATGAAATGCCTCATTGATAAAACACAACGACTGTGCATAATGTCGCCTTTGGGCAAAACCACTAGGCAGACCTTAAAATACCATAAAGCTTTTCGGGTCCTTTGGGGCACTAACACTGAGATAACAGACCCATATGGTCTTCAGTCTAAAACTTTGGTTCTTTCATATGAAAGCTTCATTTGAAGCCTCTGCTAACAAGTAATTATCATTTATTAAATCATTTTAAAAGAAAACAAAGACTTGCTTTATTCCAATTGACGTTGTGGTTGACCTTTGGTCTCATAAAGCTTATTTTAGTTGTCTTTCAGTGTTTAGGAGCAGCTGTTCTCCGGTGGAAAGGGCAGTCAAACATCCTCCAGTGCAACCATATCCTCATCAGTTCAGTCCAAAAGAAGACAGTGAACGTAAGACATTGATTTTTACTTCATCCCCTCAACTGGTTCTCATTAGGAAGTGATGAACCATACAAACCACCATGAAAACAGAGGAGAACTTGTTTGATTCCTCCATAACAGTCTGAGCCTGAGGTTTTAACTGCTCTCTTGTCATTACATAATGTTTCTTATGAAGTTTCACTTGCCACATTTTAGCTTAGAAGAAACATCGATTTGGTTAAGTATTCCACCCATGGCACTTCCCGTCGGGACGTTTATATGGAATCCCAGAGGGGTTTCCCTTTTTGTGGTATTTCTTCATCAGTAGCTTTATATAATTCCATGCAAACTTGAAATGCCTGATGACAAACAAAAATGCAATGAATGTGAATGGTGCCTGAGACTAACATTTAGCCTAATATCTTTTGTGTGCCACAAAAGAAAGAAAGTCATATGGGTTTGCAACAATATGAGGAGTAAATGATGACAGAATTTTAATTTTGCATGAATTAGTCCTTAAAGAGTATAGCAAGATTTATTTTTTCAAATTAGTTTTTTATTTTTTATTTTTTTTGCCCTGCTTTCTCTTTTAGCTATATAAACAGTGCTGGATCCGATTAAATATTTACTGATATTAATATATTGAGCTGTAAAGAGCATTGTCAAATTGGTTATAACATATATAATACTGTATATGAGTGATGTCTATAACTTTGTACTGCTACAATTGATGTGCTAAACTGTTTTGGTGCTTCCTTGTGAGTAGTGACTTCCCTTTAATACTCTGATAAAGTGTTGCTTCATCCTTCTACAGTTTCCTTTTGTGATTTTGAATCTCCATGTTCTTGGACCTTATCCAATCACAGCACTGGAGGGGACTGGTATGTCACATCACCACAGCAACACAGATCCAATAGATGGGGTGTCCAACCAATCAAAGATCATTCCGCTGGAAAATCTGAAGGTACGAACGGAAAGTCCCCTCATAATTTATACCTCATTTAAAAATGTTTAGCATAAACAGGCACATCTTTTTGGGATAGATTGGCAATATAATGATTAGTTGCAGTCCTGTAATGTTTTGAAGATTTCCTTTCTTTCAACAGGTCATTTTCTGATATTAAAGCCCAGCTCAGCTAAGGTGTCCTCTGGGAGATGTAGTTTCCACATGTCCAGTCCTGTTGAAATTCACAGTGGGCCACTCTGTCATCTGCGCCTCGCTCGCTTCCAGCCAGAGCCACATACAGGAAACGTATCTGCCTTTGTGAAAACCACTGACTCCTCAGTCATCAAGCCGTTAGCTCTTACAATCAAGGAACATGGGATTGGCAGGTGAGCCTTTTGAATTCAACTGTGTTTTTCCAATGGCCTCAAAAACACAGCAATGAAAAAAAAAACGTTACATATAGTGGCCCAAAAAGTAATGGACATATAAGCCACTTTAAAAGGGTTAGTTCACCCAAAAATGACCCTCATGCCATCCCAGAGGTGTATGACTTTCTTTCTTCTGCAGAACACAAATTATGATTTTTAGAAGAATGTCTCAGCTCTGTAGGTCCTCACAATGCAAGTGAATGGGTGCCAAAATTTTTACACTCCAAAAAGCACATAAAGGCATCTTAAAAGTAATCCACACGACTCCAGTGTTTTAATCCATATTTTCAGAAGTGATATGATAGGTGCAGGGTTGGGAGGGTTACATTTGAAATGTATTCCACTACAGATTACAGAATACATGCTGTAAAATGTAATTTGTAACATATTTCGTTAGATTATTCAAGGTCAGTAACGTATTCTAAATACTCTGGATTACTTCTTCAGCACTGGTAGATTTTTTCACTTGTTTTGACTATAAAAACTCTGCCAGTACAGTAAGACAAAATACACATGTTAAAAATACATTCTCTGAAAAACCTAAATATCTTATGCAGTGTTGTTTCTAAAACAAGATAAATCAAACTGATCTTGTTTTAAAGATTTTTAGATATTTTTTTACAGGAAAACAATACAAAAATTATTATCAAGAACATGATTTTTGCCCTAATATCAAAGGTCTTACTAGAAAAAAAGAAATTATGATCCAGCGTGAATTTTCTTGATAAAAAAAATATGATTGTGCCTGGCAACATGTGCATGTAAAATGGCTAGAAATAGCATTTTAGCTTAGTGTAAAGCTGACAATTTACACAAGGTTTATTTCTATTTCTTCTGCTCCAAACTTACTTCAAACTTACTTCTCTGTCTGCTCGTATGAATATAACACATCATAAGAAAGTGTTTCACCGCTGTTCAAATGCACTTTGGATCGCATAGTTTATATGTATAAATGTTTTCCATCTGAAAGGACTAAATATTAAATGAAACAAATGACAATAAAATGCAAAAAATCTCTTCAGTAATCAAAATACATTTTGAATGTAACTGTATTCTAATTACCAATTATTTAAATTGTAACTGCTGTGGAATACGTATTTTGTATTTTGTTACTCCCCAACCCTGGATAGGTGTGGTTGAGAAACAGATCAATATTTAAATCCTTATTTTGCTTGAAATTCTTCTCCTTTCCCAGTGGGGGTCGATATGCATGAAGAATGTGATTCACCAAAAACACAAGCAGAAAAATTTGAAAGTGATCTGTTTCTCACCCACACCTAATTTATCACTTCTGAAGATATTGTTTTAACCACTGGAGTCTTATGGATTACTTTTATGTTGACATATGTGATTTTTGGAGCTTCAAAATTTTTGCACCCATTCACTTTGGACCAAAAGAGCTGGGAAATTCTTTTAAAAATATTCATTTGAGTTCAGCAGATGAAAGAAATAATACACATCTGGGATGGCATATGGTTGAGTAAATGATGAGAGAATTTTCATTTTGGATGAACTATTATTTTAAATAATGTATGAATGTCATTCCATTAGATAATAAAATGTCAAATCAAGTGGCTTGTCTCATAGCAAACTTCACTTTTCTGAGCAATTTTAGCTATTTTTGTGCTTTTAAACTACTTTTGCTAAGGTGATTTTTAGGTGATGTATGAACTTGAAGTCAGTTCCCCTTAAGGTTCACACAGGTATCCTAGCAGAGTAACCTTTACTATGGATATTTTCCACTCATGTTTGACAACCAGAGAGAGTCCAAATACAGTATCTGCATGCAGTGGCAATGTTACGATCAAATCTGATTGACATATCATAAAAGGAGAACTGACATATTACAGAGCCACTGTATATAAGTGAGAGAGCATTGGCATTTGCTTTACTTACATGTGGGACAGCATTAACCACAAGACAAAGATGTCAACCAAAATACTTTTCTTATGGAGATGTTGTAATTATTGATTTTCTTGTGCTAGGCACATCACGACCAAGATGGTTGAAAGCATTTTGTTTCTTAAAGTAGGGCCAGATATTACTTTTGCCCTAATTGGTTCTGACAGAGGGCTAGAAATAGATGGTGATGCAATGCAATTTAGAATGAGCCAGAACAGTCATGATGGATCCAATATACTTTTACTTTCGGCATTGTACTATGTGGCTCTGAGCCTAACAGACCTGGGTTACAGCATGGAGTGTGGCGTATTATACAAATCAGTTATATACACCGGTTTCAATTTAGACTTAGAGACCCACTTTTAGTTTGCATTATCTCCCGCTGTGTACTTCACAAGCTTCAATACATGCAATGAAGCACTTACACAAGTGGCTGTGAGACCACTTTCATGTAATGATTTAAGCATTAAGGGATTTTTTAATGATATGGAATATGAGTACCTCAAGGCCTTTGCAAAGTCTCTCTCAGCTTCTCTCTCTCTCTCAGTCATTTAACTAGATATGCTTCCAGTAAGCAAAGATTTGAACTAAAAGAATAGTTTAAAGAGACTTTGCCAAAAATGAAAATTCTGTCATCCTTTACTCACACTCATGTAGTTCCAAACAGTATGACTTTCTTTCTTCCATGGAAACAAAAGGCGCAATTTTGAGGAATGTATTTTATGTTTATCTTCATTTTGACTCATCGTTTGATCGACTGATAAGAGTTCAAAATTGGTTAAAATAGCAAAAATAACAGTTCTTTTTCTGAGATGATAATTGCGTAAGACTCGTTGAATGAATGCATTTAATGCATTTCTTTCTTTGCGGCCCAGGTCCCAATGGGAGGTGCTGGAGGCTCTAATTGGTCAGTTAGACGAGCCCTTCCAGGTGACAGTGCAGTACTCTTCCTGTAGCAGCCATGAAGTCGGAGTTCTGGCATTAGACTCACTGGAGCTGAAGGACTGTGTCATGGGTAAATGCTTTATTATCTATAATGATTGATTAAATCTTTAGAGAATATCTACTGTATGACTGTGATATGGAAACTATTTTATTTGCTTAATGCACTAAATCAATTCTTCTATCTTTATGCATGTGTGGAAATTCTGAACTAAATCTTTCTGATTTTCTCTGGTTTTACACAGGTGATGATGATTTAGATTTGGATTTGGGTCCAGAATGTGAAACATTCTCATCATTTCACTGTAATTTTGGAGGCTGTATAGAGAAAAGACGAGTGTGTGATTTTCATACTGACTGCCCACTAGGGGAGGATGAGGGATTAATATGCGGTTAGTAAAATGAAATATTATAAATATTTTATAAGCCTTGATGATGTGTAGTTTCTGTTTATCAGTCTATGAGTACAGTAATTGTAAACATATTACACTGGCCAAAATTATGCAGTCACCCAGCATGTCTATTTAGAATATTTACAATATGTGAAGCTTTTGTCTTTTAAAGATACAATAGGTAATGTGTTTGAACAATTTAAATGTAAAAGAACAGGCTGCATTGCACCTGTCCAACTTTCATCATTTGATTTATGATAATTGAAACATTTCTCTGAAAAGTAAGATTTGCAAGAACATTCTTGCCAATTTGCATTTCGTTGAGAGTGCACAATTAAAGAATGAAGAGCGTGACAGAGTGATATGAGAGGTGGCCATAGAGTAACTTGCTGGCTGTGTGTCACTCACATTAGCTGTATTAAAGCATAAGGCCATAATAAATGGTTAATCCTTTCACCGGAGGCATTGGATTAGCATATTTGCGCTGTCGAAGTTTTCCACTTAGTAAAGATGCAAGATTGATATTAATCAGTTAGTGTTTAAACTATGCATCGTTGGTAATTAGATGATTTCAATGAATGTGTATGTACAAAGAACTTTGTAGCTTTTAGCATTTGCCACACATCACTTATACAGTAATCCACTGAGGTGAGAACAACTGTCATATATCCCAGTGGTAAAGAAATGCCTCTATACTGCAATTAAATTTACAGGCAGTCTATTAAAAATGTATTAAAGATTTCTCTGGTTACATGCTCAGTCATGACATTATTCAGTATTTTTTGGAAAAATCAACTTAATTTAAGATATACAGCATTTATAACAGGGTTCACACGGCATTCTCATGAAAATTATCTCCCACAAAGTTTAAGCATATTAGCATGATCCATGCCATCCTAAAAAGTAGATAATTAATTTGTGCATTAGTTAAATCTGTCCTCCCCTCTCCACTCAACACCTGATGTCCTAAGAGCATTGGTTTACATTAGTTGGAGTCCTGTCACTTAGTTGTTTCTATTTGCAGGCAGTGTTAAGGTGTGTATTATTTTATATTTGTACCTAATTGAGCATTTAGACAAGTGAATAGGCTCAACATTGCTTAAGTTTATTCATCCCTCCTTTTAAACCGGGAATTAGTGTCCAATGAATGTTTTATTTTTCCTCATCTCCAGTCATTACCTCCTAAAATGATATGTAGTCCATTACAAATATGTATAAACACACCACAATAGAGCGCATGCTCACACAGAAATAATTGGTATTTCTAGTCAGAAATTAAATTACTGCTGTTGGATTCTTAAATGTTTGGGTTGTGGGCCCCTGGATAGTAATATTTGGAAAACAATTGACCTACCCCTGTTCCATATCACCGTAACTCTGTTTAGTTTATTGTTGGAAGTGAATACAATGGTGTGAACAGTATTATATATTGTGGTGTCTTTAGTAATGTAAAAGTAACCATGTTGTATTGCTTGAACACAGCCATGCAAATTGTGTTAAGAAAAATTGCTTAGGGTGTTTGCACTGTTATGTGATTTGCATATATTCCTTTAGTCATTTTGGTACTAAAACAATGCAGACAGCATGTGCAAATTAACAACACTATCAGTGAGTGCAATTAATTATTGGTTAATTCCCCCTCTGAAATTATATATATATATTTTGGTCATTTAGCAAAACAAACTACACCATGAAAAGTGTTAACAGACAGTTGTTACCTTAAGGAACTTTTCTTGCTGATTTAATCTTTAAAAGTGACTTGAATAAATAATAAATAATTTACATTTTTCCACAAGAAGCACATTTTTAGGTTACTTGGCAAAACATTTTTACAGTGTACACAATGTTGGGAAGGGAGGGAAAAAAATCGAAAATAACTTTTAAGGGAAATTGTAATCATGGCCAAGTCTGTTTTTTTTTTTGTTGTTTTTTTTTTTGACAAATATCAGCTGTATTCTGCACATTTTGATTGGTCAGATGTTTCATCATTTACTGAATCCCTTTGCAGATGCTTTACCCTTGGGTTCACAGTGTTCATTTGAGTCGGGCTCCTGTGGATGGTTGGTGTCTAATACACACTCCTCTTGGAGGCTAGTTAGTGGAGAACAGCTAAGTGAAAGCACTGATCTACAGGGCACAGCTTTGCAAAACACTCAAGGTAAATATGATGATAAAAAATAGTTTTATAATGTGCCATAATAAGCATGATAATTTCTGGTCTGTGGTCTGTCTGTCTCTTCCCCCTCTATATTCTCTCTGTCCAGAGACAAAAGTAGCTGTGACAGTTCAAGTAGACTGCATGGAATTTTTTTGCACAAACATTAAAAAACTTGAATTTCCTCAAGACTTGGGATGTCAACATTCATCATCTAAGTGAATCTCAGAATTTTGCATTAGTGTTTATACAACATTTGTACATTTATATACACAAGGATAAATCACATCAAAAAGTTTTACAGATCAGTTTAATTGGCTTAGAATTGTGTAAAAGCCCAATTAGAGAGGCAAAGTTATGCCACAAGCTGATGTGATTAAACGAGATTTCATCTAAAACTAATGTTTGCGTGACCTTAGATGCTATACTATCCCTGTTTGCTCTTATTGACGTTTTGGGGGGAAAGGCCCATCTGTAAAAAAAAGTAAATCCTTTAAATACTTTTCCGCATATCTCTAAAGACGCATAAATTGGAAACCAATGCTCCAGTTATGAATTCCGCTAAAATATATATTTTAATTCTGATTCCAAAATATTCGGTGAAGAAACTATTTGTGTGCTCTGCAAATGGCACCTGGGATTTTAAACTGGAAAAAGTCTGTAATGATTTAAGGGCTGCCGCAGAACACTGTTGTACCTCAGTATGTACTGTGGCTTAGTGTGATGTCTTAGTATTGCACAGCACAAGTTATCTCAGTTCAGTTTATTACATGTGTTGATTTCCAGCTCGTTAATCAAAATTATTCAAAGAAATTGACAGGATATTGTTTGTTTTGTGAAACTTAACATCTCATAAGTTAATAAATGAATAGTGCCTCATTTTAAAGCCTGAAAAGGACCCAAAACTATTGCAGTCCAATACTATATGTAGTACATTCAACCCACCAACCCCACCCATTTGAAAGCGGAGACTTTGTTTTACCAAAAAAAGAAAGAAAACACAAAACACAAAACTCAATATTTGTATTATTTGCTTAATTTCAAAGTTTTGTTAATAAATTCAGCAGGCTTATGCATCATGAATGTGAGACCAAACCTTGCGTTTCTTAAATTCAAGCAGATGGAGGGCTATATCTGGGGCCTATAAAATGAAAATGCGAAGACAGAAACTAACAATAAAAGTTGGATTGTTATTATATTTCAAAAATATTTCAAAAATAAATGAAAAGACCAATAATATTGCATATTTTGTCCCACTAAAATGCTCATTCTACATTACAGCATTGATGCTGGATTTGAGATTTGGAGATGATTTGAGGATTTGAGTTGGAGGTAGATGTAAATTTACTGGCATCAACAACAGTAAGGTTATCTGTAACATCTATAAAAAGTAAAATGTTAACACCAAATTTAAATAATTTAATGTGACTAAATTATTCTAACAGTGAGACTGAGTTGGAACTCCTTTCATCAGGCTCTTATTGATTCAAATGAGTCATCTCTTGGATTTTCTGAAGGCAAACAAAATCAATTATATTTTCTTACACACAAACAAAAATAGTGTATTTTGCGTTTGCCCTTATGAAAATGTAAATGTATTTATTTATTTATTTTGATAGTTTTAACAGTTGTATTTTATAACAAGGCCATAGTAAACACATGGAAGCATGGATCTTCTTCACTACCATGGTTGGATGTAACATGATTTCTATAAAACAAATTATGGCTTTTTTTTTTTATTACAAACAGCAGACCTACTCTAAACACATGTAAAAACAATAAATACAAAATATACATATTTATTAGTTGTAACAAAAATGTATTATATTCCCTCACTCCCCTAATGTAGCCTATGACAAACAGCTGAAGTAGTGATATGATAATATATATTATGAATCTATTTCTACCTAAAGTACAGTTAGTGTTACTACAGTAAATTCAAGGGTGGTCATTTAGAATTCTGTGCTGAATTCAAATGGTGTCCGAATCTCGCGCAATGATCGGAGATGCACGTTTAAAAGATCGAGACCGGTCTGTGAGTAAAAACGCACCTGCTTTGCGCTCCCGCAGCTCTGTCCATTGAGCCGTAACCACCTAAAGAGCCTTACAGGTGCATTAGCGGAGGTTGTGAATTCGCCTGTCTATTTGACGCTGCTAAACCAGATACTGCAGATGCGTTGCTAGACTTCAAAATCAGATGAACTGATCATAATGGAGTCTAGATAAACATTTGAATGCAAACAGGAACTTGACAATAGATCTGAATTACATGACTGATAAACGGCTCCGTTGTAACCTAATGCCCTCCTTTCTACTAATTTGCTCTCAGCACCCCCTGGCATGCTTTGAACACCCACTGGGGGGTGGTAACGCCCCGGTTGAGAACCCCTGTTCTACTGTATACTGTAACTCTCATGAACGTGCAACGGACACCAAGATTTTTACTGAAAAATGGCTTACATTTTGTGTTGTTTCTAATGCCTTCAGAAGAGTTGGAATATGATGAATGAGTTGCATGGACTACTTTTTATGATAATTTTGGGTCCTTTTTAAGCTTTAAAGTGAGTCACTATCAGCTGCCTATGTATTGAAAAGATGGACCACGATATTCATTGAAACTTTTCCTTTTTTGTTCCACAAAAGAAACAAAGTCATGTTTGTAATAAAATGAGGGTGAGTAATTATGACAGAATTTTCTTTTTTGGGTGAACTATTCCTTTAAATCTGTTCTTTAATTAGCCATCTGTTTAGTTTTTCCTTTGTAATCAGTACCACACAATATTTGAGCACTCTGTTGAGACCTCATTTCTCGCCTCAGGGCACTTCCTTTTCTTAAAGGTCAGAGTTCACGGTGATGAAAGTGAGGCATTGGTTCAAAGCCCAGCTCTCCCTTCAACTATATCCAATCAAGAATGTCAGGTGAGAGTTTATTACAGTCAAATAATTTTGAAGACTAGTAATGATGTGCCAGTGAGCAGCACACAAATTATTTTAAGTTCTGAATTTTATATAGCCTTGATCTTAAGGCCAAAGTATACTTGGGTTGTGTGCTTCGTGCACAGTATGCTTGATGCAAACTTCATCATCAGCATTTGATGATTTTCTCGACAGACAGACGCGGTCCTCGTCTGTGTGCATCTTCTGCGCATGCGCCTGCCATTGACTGTACTAAAAGAGTATCATAAAGCAGCTGTAGTGGGCATGTGTTGAACGCATTCATATTTGCTCACGGTCAGAAGTATACTTTGAAAGGCAACATGGTTGACCGGGTGCGAGCCAATCCGGAAAGGCAAAAAAAATAAAAAAAAATAAAAAAAAGACAAAGTATACCAGGGCCTTATACATTTACCAACAAGCTATATTAACTAGTTTTCTCATGATAATATTGCTGTTTACTGAAACAGTTAGCTATTTGCATGGACGTTTCATTATAATATATACTGTAGGTTCCTCCAAAATGAGTGTCTGTTTAAAAAGAATTTGCCTTCTGAGCACCTATGATTTTTATTTTAAAATCTTATTAAGAACTCTAATCTCATTCTTATGAGAAACTCCTTTGGAGAATAATATTTAAAAAGAAAATATGTGCACATTTGTACACTTTAATGATGTCAGATGCTAAGACAAGCAACATGTTCATGTTGCTCTAATGATAGAGCATGGAGCCAGGATAGAGCAAGATAGAGCAAGGTCACATGTTCCGTTTCAGAGGAAATGCATGTGAAAACTGCAACTGTAAAATGTAAAAAGTACCTTGATTGCATTGCGAGTCACTTTGGATAAAAATGTCTTCCAGTTGCATGAATGTAATGTAAATGTGTGAGATATCAATTGCAAGTCTGACAACAGCAAAATTAGATTGTGTTTTAATAATCTAGGCTTATTAATGAATATGAATTCACTTACTCTAACAGAGTGAATTTCCTGTTGTACAAAAATGTAAAATCTGTTATGGGAAAATTCACTTAATGAGCAGATTTTGTAAAGTTAATTATCCATGAAAAATGGGAACACATTGCATTTCTACAAATACTGTTGATTACACAGAAAACCCTTACACACAGTTTTTCTACATGCAAGAATAAGGTATTTTTCTGAGACATTTGGTCCTGTACAAAAAATTTATCAATTGCTGATTTTTTTTGTGGGTAGATGCAATTTTCCCTGTACCTGTATGGAGATTTCAACGGTACAGTTCTACTGTCAGTGGTAGAGAATGGATCTGCAGCACCTCAGCTTGTGTGGGAGAGATCTGGACACTGGAAAGATAACTGGCAAGATGTCACCCTGCAGATTACAGAGACCTTAAATGGGTGAGCTGATTGAATGGATGGATGGACAGATGGATGGGTGGAAGAATAGGTGGATGGATTAATTGATGGCTTGATGGATGGATAGGATAGGATAGGATAGGATGGATGGATGGATGGATGGATGGATGAATAGTTGAATGGATGATGGATGGATTTGTGGGTGGATGGATGAATAGGTGAATACATGGGTGGAATATGTGGATGGATGATGAATAGGAGAATGGATGGATGGGTGGATGGATGATTAATAGGAGAATGGATGGCTTGATGGATGGATGGATGGATGGATGAATAGATGAATGGATGGTGGATTGATTTGTGGGTGGAGAAATAGGTGATATATGTGGGTGGAGAAATAGGTGAGAGGTTTTATGGATGAATGGATGGATTGATGCATGAATAGGTGAATGCATAGGTTTGATTAATGATGGATAAATGGATAAATGGATGGATGGATGAATAGGTGAATGGATGGATGGCTGGATGGATGCATTAATAGGTGAATGCATAGATTTGATTAATGATATGGATAGATGGTTAAGTGAGCGAATGGATGGATGGATAAATAGGTGGATGGATGGATGAATAGGTGGATGGATGATGTATAGATGGATAAATAGGTGAATGGATGTATGAATATACAGGGGGATGGATGGTTTGGTGGGTTAATGGTGGATGGATAGATGAGTAGGTAAATGGGTGGATGGATAAATAGGTGGCTGGATGGATGGATGAGTGGATGGATGGATGCTTTTATTGATCCCCAAGTTTAGTCTACTTCGAATTATGCAAATAAGGAATTTTATTTCACATCATTGTTGCTTTTTAAGCTTTACTCCATTTGCCATTTTTTCCCATTTTAATGCATGGATTTACAAAAACAAATCCAATTTGATATTAGCTCATATTATAATAATTGGTCATTTGTTTTGACCACAGGTTCCATGTTAAAGTGCAGGCTTTCTGGAGTTCTGGTTCTATGGCTGACATTGCTCTGGATGACATTTCATTAAGTGCATCATGTTTTCACGCAGGTAACCTTTCTGTCTCACACTCACACATACAAACAAGTATGCATATACAGGACACTCACTTTTCCACTTTTGTACTGCTTTTAACATGGTTGTTAACTATTAAGTGCAGTTTTAATCAGGGACTAAAAACGGTTCAAGGATCGAAAATGAAAACTGAAAACTAACACAATTTTTAGCAGAACGTAACCAAAAACCAGAACAAAGTGATTTTCAATTGTTCCAGAGTGAAAACGTTATTTTTAAATGCTGGTAACCAGTTATAACTGGTTAATTTTGTTCCAGTAATTGTTTCATGAAACTTAAGGCCAAAGGTTTTATCATAGTAAATTTTTGGAACTACACCACTTCATGTTGCCCCAAAAAATTAAACATGTGCTTTGATCCTGAAGGAAACTGCTGGATCACACATTTCTTTGCCTAATTGCCCATTGTGGATGTCGCATTCTCTGAATGAAGAGCTTTTTGTCAGCTATGTATAATAACTACATACTAGGGTTGCACGGTAGACCGGTGCTACGGTAGTATCGCAATACTAAAGCTTCAAAATACTGCCGGTGCTACAGTATTTTTTTAAACAGTAGTACCATCAATATGGTAGTACTGTAAATTATGTTGCATGTGCGGTAGTAAATATTATTTTTGATAAAACCTTCATTTGAATCAGACCTATGTCTGCAATAACATTAAAAATATAGTCTTTTTTGTGCCGTGTCCTTTACGCAGTGCCCTTTAAGTGCGCAAAATGCTGTTTAGAATTTGCACCTTATATGGTATTATTTATTTTTCAGTGAGTGGTTTTCCCATGCTTCAGACACACACATCTGAATCCCAGCGGGTTAATTTGGCGGGTGTGTCTCCTAATGCATAATATGGATTTAAGTAAAACTTTGGAGAGTGAGATGCTTTTTACACAACACAATTCACATTGCGAGATTTGGAATTATTTTGAGTTTTGCCTGATGAAACCGGGAAAACCCATCTGTCGTGAATGTCGACAGATTTCAAGCCAAAGGGGGAAACACCAGCAACCTTATTAAACCCCTTCAGAAAAATCCCACTGCCTCTGCAGAATACACATGGGTTAGTGCCACTTCATTTAACCTAAATGTTTACATTTACAGATTTATTGTTTGTCTGAAAAATTCAGTTTCTCTTTTTTCCAAGTACAAATGCATGGTGGCGGTAACATCGCAAAGTTAGCACTTAAGATTAGATCATGTCCCTGAGCCGTGCGATCAAACCGGTGTGTGGGCGGGTTTGGGTGGTTTACGAGGACATTTTTTTAGGTTACAAACTGGTAATTACAAGGGTATTATGCTATAAATGTGGTTTATGAGGACATTTCTAGTGTCCCCATAATTCAAATCGCTTAAAAAAACATACTAAACTTTTTTTGAAAATGTAAAAATGCAGAAAGTTAGGTTTAGGGTTAGGGTTAGGGTTTTAGTTTGTTCTACCCGGTAACCTTTTGGAAAAGAGGCTGCAAAACTTCTGAACCAGAATGAAAAAAATACTGCTTTTGCTCAGAATGAACCAAAATGAAAAACATTACGTTTTTAGTCCCTGATTGCAAGGGCGTAGATTTGGTTGCAGTGTGAAGCATTTACATGTTTCCATTGATCATGGTATAAATATTGGGGGGGGGGGGGATCTACACCCCTGCCTGATTGTAATGGCCCGTCGCTAGTCCACAAGCATATTGAACCACTCAAACAGACAGAGAATTTCAAACAGGCTGAAACAGACAGAGAATTTAAAAGATGTGATACACGCACATGATGTCTAACAGCTGTCTCCAGTTACTGTAAAGGAGATGGTTTGCATAATGCTGTTGATGTAGACTCTGCTTGATTGGATCTGATGGTGGGAAAACTGATAAGAAAACCTCCCTTTTCGCTCTCCCATTCCGCAATTCCCATGATTCTCTTAAAAGCGGCAGTTATAGACTTTCTGCCAGCATAGTGCATACTGACATCTGTCGAGTGTGAGATGAGATGTAATACCATGAATTCTCAACTGCCTTTCTTTATTAGCTGTTCTAGTAACATTTAAAAGATCTGGTGAATATTTTATTGTTATTATGTTATTTTTTGCAATATCTGCTATATAACTTTCATGGATATACATGAAGTAATAATCTTTCTGTGTAGCAGCTGACCGCAGGAATTGGTGGGTCTGTTGATTGAAATTTGGGATTCCAATGAAAGTCGAGATTTCCTGACCCTGTTAACTTTCTTTCCTATAATCGATGATACAGTGAAATTCATGAGCCATCTGCTCACTAAATATCATGTCGCTGCTGGATATCTATCTTGTCCTCCTGTCCTTTGTTAAGTTGTCTTCTCTCACTCACCACCTTCATTTTCCACCATATTTATCTCTTATCCAATAACTCATCTTATCTACAAAGCCTTGGATCTAAAAGCTCTTATTCTCTCTTTGACCTGCATGTTCTTTTTTGTTGATCTTTGGTCCTTTAGAAATGTGGAAGAAAGAATGTTCATATAAAAGGTTCAAAATGTCGGAACTCTGGCCTAGCAGTTATTACACATATGGATACATTGAGCTGTGTTGCTCATCTGGGCGACAGAAGAAGGAATCTGACTTGAGACATTTCCTGATTCCCTTTTATCCACATTGTTCCTGCCAATAAAAATTACTAAATGGCTAACAATAAAATAAAAATGGTGCTGTTCAATCCCAGTACATTACACTTCCATTACGTTACTCTCCTTTGTCTTCTTTTTTCCACATCTGGTTTATCAGATCTAAATGAACTGCTTCATGAACAAAGACCTCATGATTTGGACTTTATCAGTGATTTGGATTTCTTCAGCCCTCTACCAGAACCCTCACCATCAGGTACAGTGTTTTACTATCATGGTCTGATAAAATGCTTCCATAATGAATTTTCTCTCCTGGATATTATAAAGACAGATGATTTAGTAGATCCATCTGTAGAACCATCAGTCATTTCACTCATTAGTTTTGAGGTATATGGTGTGGACAGAAACCAATTTCTTTTATTTTCAGAGGTGTCAATAATGACATGGTGGTTTACTTCCTGTGGAGCCAGTGGACCTCAAGGCCCTACTCAAGCCCAGTGTGACAGTGCTTACCGCAACACCAACGTCAGCGTGGTGATTGAGAAGGAGGGCCCTCTCAAGGGGGTTCAGATGTGGAGGGTCCCAGCTACCAACATGTACAAGTAAGTTCAGAAGAGTATTATTCTTTCCAAACGAGCAACTTAGACCAGCATGAACCAGCTAGTTAGTTATGGTTTTGTGCTGGTCTAGCTGTTGGACCTGCATAGCTGGTCTCTAGCACAACTTGGCATATGAAGCTGATCAACCAGCATGGTCTTTCTGGTGAGGCTGCTTGGCCGAAAAATTCTTGCTGGTTAAGCTTGCTTGTTGCAGAAGCCTGGTGGAGATCATCCAGTACTGGTGACCAGCATCAAAAACATATGCTGGTGACCAGTTATACAGTTGAAGTCAGAAGTTTACATACACCTTAGCCAAGTACATATAAACTCAGTTTTTCACAATTCCTGACATTTAATCGTAGAAAACGTTCCCTGTCTTAGGTCAGTCAGGATCACTACTTTATTTTAAGAATGAGAAATGTCAGAATAATAGTAGAGAGAATGATTTATTTCAGCTTTTATTTCTTTCATCACATTTCCAGTGGGTCAGAAGTTTGCATACACTTTGTTAGTATTTGATAGCATTGCCTTTAAATTGTCTGTGCTTGGGTCAAAACATTTTTAGTAGCCTTCCACAAGCTTCTCACATTAAGTTGCTAGAATTTTGGCCCATTCTTCAATACAGAACTGGTGTAACTGAGTCAGGTTTGTAGGCCTCCTTGCTCGCACAGACTTTTTCAGTTCTGCCCACAAATTTTCTATCGAATTGAGGTCAGGGCTTTGTGATGACCACTCCAATACCTTGATTTTGTTGTCCTTAAGCCATTTTGCCACAACTTTGGAGGTATGCTTGGGGTCATTGTCCATTTGGAAGACCCATTTGCGACCGAGCTTTAACTTCCTGGCTGATGTCTTGAGATGTTGCTTCAATATATCCACATAATTTTCCTTCCTTATGATGCCATCTATTTTGTGAAGTGCACCAGTCCCTCCTGCAGCAAAGCACCCCCACAACATGATACTGCCACCCCCATGTTTCACAGTCGGGATGGTGTTCTTCGGCTTACAAGCCTCACCCTTTTTCCTCCAAATATAACAATGGTCATTATGGCCAAACAGTTCGATTTTTGTTTCATCAGACCAGAGGACATTTCTCCAAAAAGTAAGATCTTTGTCCCCATGTGCACTTGCAAACTGTAGTCTGGCTTTTTTTATGGTGGTTTTGGAGCAGTGGCTTCTTACTTGCTGAGCAGCCTTTCAGGTTATGTCGATATAGGACTCGTTTTACTGTGGATATATATACTTGTCTACCTGTTGTTCTGGGATTGATTTTCACTTTTCGCACCAAACTACGTTTATCTCTAGGAGACAGAATGTGTCTTCTTCCTGAGCAATATGATGGCTGCATGGCCCATGGTGTTTATACTTGCGTACTTTTGTTTGTACAGATGAACGTGGTACCTTCAGACATTTGGAAATTGCTCCCAAGGATGAACCAGATTTGTGGAGGTCCACAATTTTTTTTCTGAGGTCTTGGCTGATTAATTTTCCCATGATGTCAAGCAAAGAGGCACTGAGTTTGAAGGAAGCCTTAAAATACATCCACAGGTACACCTCCAGTTCAGTACACCTCCTATCAGAAGCTAATTGGCTAATTGTCTAAAGGCTTGACATCATTTTCTGGAATTTTCCAAGCTGCTTAAAGGCACAGTTAACTTAGTGTATGTAAACTTCTGACCCACTGGAATTGTGATATAGTCAGTTAAAAGTGAAACAATCTGTCTGTAAACATTTGTTGGAAAAATTACTCAGATCATGCACAAAGTAGATGTCCTAAACGACTTTATTGAATTATATTTTGCTAATATGAAATCTGTGGAGTGGTTAAAAAAATTTGTTTTAATGACTTCAACCTAAGGGTATGTAAACTTTTAACTTTAACTGAACATGTTAAGCAGTTTAAGAAAGGCTTTCTTTGAGTACCAGAAATCTTTTATGAATCCAAACATAGTATGAATAATTTAGATGGATGACAGCTCACACTGATGTGTATATCATAACTTTCTTTTTAATGACTTCCCATCACCCTCTTGCTATCAATAAGTTGTAGCCAGTGTGCATTCGCAGAAAAGCAGAGTTTGTTTTTCAGAAATGTCAAGACAAGAGGTCTCTCTCTTTCTATAGCTCTCTCTTTTTGGCCCAGTTTACACCTGATAGTAACATCTGTTAAAAAACAAAACATCATTTTATATGAATAATTTGACAGATTGTTCTTTTTTTGTTCTTGTGGGATGGTCCCTTAGGGGGTGGTAGACTGGCACCCCACAGCTCATCACTTGGATAGTTATTTTCCTTTCAAAGACACATGTGAGCGGCAAAGTTTAAACCCTTCTTTTAGCTCAATGGATGATTGACAGGTGAGTAAGTGGCCCTTTGATATTGTCCAGGACCCATCTGACTACCTCTGAATGAGGTTTGAGTGATCAGATCAAAAAACATTTTAGAATCCATTTACACCTGTATTTAGTGCTGTCCACTTGACTGTCTTTCTGTTTTTTTCTTGTAGAAAAACAGCAAGAGGGATGACTCAATGGCTGTATGCATAGATAAATATCTTCCTGTACTACACTAAATCTGGCCCCTGTGTGGTGTAGCCTTTGAACTGATTTACAATGATTACAGAGGCTAGTCATGGGGGCTCATTAAAAACAACTCCAAAACTGTTTTCGAAAGAGAGACATGCAGGAGAGAAAAAATAGGTGAACATATGGCAGATAATCTATAAGATGAACATACTGTACATATAACTACAGTATGTTGTCTTACCATTCCATTTAGCATGACATAGTGGGCATGAAAAACAGAGATCCAGCCCAGGCTATTCCTCATTCTTTAACTGAATTATTTTATATTGTCCTTTTGTTTTGGTGCCCTGAGCACTGGCTGGTTTTCATAACAAAAGTTTTATTTCCCCGGAGACAGGAAGTTTTATCTTCCTTTCGTGATGTGAGGGAATTAAAGCCTTTACTTTTACAGCAGCATCTTTGTATGAAAGCTGAAATGTGTAATTTTTTTTTTTTATGCTAAATTTTTTTCTCCTATCCCACTTTAATATGCAGAGAAAGGTATAAGGAAGCCATTTGTAGGTTGAGTTCCATGAGAAGTGTAAACACGGTGACACTGTAGTGCTGTAAAGAACTGTCAGCCAGACATAACAATAACCGATGGCAAGAGTTTGGAGCAGGACTGTCTGTTTGCCGAGCCATGGCAGACAAGGGGATTGTTTTTCCATCATTTTGCAATTTCATTTGGCATTGCTGGTGGTGCATAAATTACATCCTTCGGCTTTAACTCATCTTAATCAGGATTTACTCAAGTATACAGTATATTCAGAATATTAAAGTGATTGTGTATTATATTATCAAGCCTAATGGTGATGACTTAGAGACACTTATGGGTCGCTTAATGTTTAAATGCTTAAAATGCAGTGTTGTTATGATGATAGGTATGATAAAATGGATAATTCCCTTTCAAATTAGACCACTGTGAGGCTTAGTTTATTTACTTTATTTAGTGTTTAATGTGAATATTTAAACTACGTTTATTTTATGCTCTTTTTACTGCTAATAGTATCTGGAGATGGCAGGTGCATCCTCTGTTTGTTAATTAAATGCCTAGAGAACACTGACAGAAGACACTAATTTTCCAGGATTTCTGCCTACGGAGCCGCAGGAGGCAAAGGAGCAAAGAACCATAACAGGCGTTCGCATGGTGTCATAATCACAGCTATCTTCCCACTGGAGAAAGGGGATATAATCTACATCCTAATTGGTCACCAAGGAGAAGACGCCTGTCCAGGGGTGAGTGATGAAATTCTTTAAAACGGGAAGTCAAGCCTGGCCATTCAGAATTGAATTGAGAATGCTTTTACATTTTGAATTTGAATTGAGGTAGCAAACAGAATGCAGAACATTAGTTTGAATTTGAATTTAGGGAAGTAGAATTCAGATGGAATGAAACTCAAAGAAATTCATTGAACAGTTGTGTAGTTTTTAATAATACATAACATTTGTTCCTATATGAATTCCCCTTCATCATGTTAATAACACATATTAACATTAACACATTATCATACACATATATGGGGTATTTCCAGAAATATTCGATAATATTAATTATCAATTTTTAAAATGCCACCTATAGAAATTTGTATTGAATTTATATAGAATATTTTGTTACATTTACAGTATTACATTTATTTAATTTATGGACCATGGCGGAAGAAGAGAACATTTCCCATAATGCTTTTGTTTATTGTTTATTAGCCTGGCATTAAATTATAAATACTATGTGAATTTATAAAATTGAACTAATATTATAAAATGAAAATAGAATTTATATTAAGTTATAAAATAAACAGTTCTGCAGTGGGGTTTCAAATATAGCTGCTGAAGGAGTAACAATAAATTTGGCATTTTTCTCTTTCTTACTGTCAAATTCCATCTCTATTTTTTTCCTCTTTTTAAAAGTCACGGAAACGTACTAGTGGATTTTTTTTGTTTTGCTGTTAGAGCAAATGGGAATGCAAAAATAATATTTGCTGTGGTGTCCCATTCACCACTATAGAAGTTTACCCCGCTATAGTTTACTTCCACATTCCCAAACAGGAAATGTGAAAAGGGTTCTTTCAAATTCCAGTTCAACAACCTGTGCGGCATAGCCAATTTCGTTTAAATTCAAATTCACAAACTGAAAAGGAGACAATTCTTAAATTCAGAATTTTGCCCCACCAATATATTACTCTCTCTCTATCTGTGTGTTTTGTTCATATGTATACAGAGGAACCCCCTGACCCATAACATCTGTCTGGGCGAGTCTTCTGTGATTGAAGATGGTTTTGACATTGATGGTTCAGCTTTGGAGTGGGCAGGGGGTGGAGGTGGTGGTGGGGGAGCCACATACATCTATCGGGTAAGATATTTATTTTTTTTCCTCTGTTGTCTTCTCAAAGACATCTTTAACCCTCAGGGGTCGATGGACGCACCGGTGCATCCTGCTGGATTTTTTCCTCATAACAGCAGAAACAACTTAAAATACATCATTAGAAACTTTAAAGGGTCTACTTTTGTGTACACTCACAATGTCGACAAAACCTTGTGCTTTTCTTAAAAAAAAAGAAAATAACCAGGGTGCGCTTTCAGCCGTCTCTGTTTCTGCAAACATCTTTCTGAAACACGTCACAAAAATGAACTGACACTTAACAAATATTTATCACACAAACATGAAACATATGTCTAAAGAAAGCTTAAAATGTCTACTTTTAAATAAAACAATTCAAATTTAAAACAAATATTCTCCTGCAATGTAATCTGTATGAAACAAAGTGATGTACAGTTCCTCCTGGCTCAGCGAATTATCCCTAATGTGATCACACCCATGCGCAGAGGGCGCTATTCATACGGTAATGTGCTGAGGTGATCAATGCAAATTGTAAATGTCCCCGAGGCAAGTTATTATTTTATATAGAGTAATGTTTGGAATGAGGTCACGAGAGCTGGCTCTAAGTGCGGCTAAAAGAGTTTAATGAAATGAATTAAACAAAAGTACAAACTAACGGGGTAAACACAGGAACAAAAGAAACATACACGAAGGGCACTGGTCATACAGGAGGTCAAAACACATAACTGACCAAGAACAAGCAAACAACAGGGCATTATATACACAATGGATAATGACTTAATGGAAGGCAGGTGAAAAAAAAAAACCAAGGACAGCTGGCAGTGATGAGGGCAGGGAATTATGGGAAATGTAGTCCGGGAGGAACAGATGACAGGAGGAACAGAAGGCAAACAGTGAATCATGACAGAACCACCCCTCTAATGGGTGGCTCCTGAAGCCCAAGGAAGGATGGTCAGGAAGGCAGGGCCAAGATGGAGCCAGAGACCAAGGATAGCAGAGAAGAACAGGCGGAAGGCCAGGAGACCAGAGCAGATCGGGCGGACAGACATGAGACCAGGGAGACCAGAGCAGATCAGGTGGATGGCCTAGAGACCAGAGCAGATCAGGCGGGCCACCAGTAGACCAAGGAGGCCAGAGCAGATCAGGCGGACGGCCAGGAGACCCAGAAGACCAAAGCAGATCAGGTGGACGGCCAGGAGACCAGAGCAGATCAGGCGGACAGCCAAGAGACCCAGAAGACCAGAGTAGATCAGATGAATGGCCAGGAGACCAGAGTATATCAGGTGGACGGCCAGGAATCCACCTCAGGGTAGGGACTGGATCAGGAGGCCTGGTTGGCAGCCACAGGGCTGAAACAGGGTCAGGAGGCCTGGGTGGCAACCACAGGGTAGAAACTGGAGCCATGGAAGACTCAGAGGTTAAAGCCTTGGTAGGCGGAGCCATAGGAGTCTCGAGGAGGGAAGCTGTGGCAGGTGGATCCGTAGGGGGATCGAGGGGCGAAGCCATGGAATGCAGAGCCATGGCAGGCAGAGCCGTGGGAGGCTTGAGGGGCGAAGCCGTGGAAGGCGGAGCCGTAGGAGGCTCGAGGGACGAAACCGTGGAAGGCGGAGCCGTGGGAGGCTCGAGGGACGAAGCCGTGGAAGGCGGAGCCGTGGGAGGCTCGAGGGACGAAGCCGTGGAAGGCGGAGCCGTGGGAGGCTCGAGGCTAAGAGTCAAGGATGACTGGACAATGACCTCAGTGGTCGTGAACATGAGCAGAGTCTCGAGAGCAATCTCTGTGGCTGTGGGTGTAGACAGAGCCTTGGGTACGACCTCTGTGGTCGTGGGCATGGACTGATATTCGGGAAGACCTCTTTGGTCGTGGGCATGGACAGTCTCGGGAATGACCTCTGTGGTCATGAACATGGGCAGAGACTCGGAGACGACCTCCGTGGTCACGTACATGGGCTGAGACTTGGAAACGAAAGCCTTTCTCCTCCTCCGGGAGGCCGAAGTTGGCAACGCAGGCTCTGGGACGGACGAGGTTGGCAACGCTGGCTCTGGGACGGACGAGGTTGGCAACGCTGGCTCTGGGACGGACGAGGCTTCCAGCTCATTGGCCGTGACAGGTGTGGGCGTTGGCTCGTTGGCTGTGGCAGGCCTGGGCGTCGACTTGTTGGCCGTGGCAGGCGTGGGCACTGACAATTTGTGGGGAAGAGTCTTTGTGGCCCTACGCACTGATATAAATGGCGGATAATTCAACTTGGAGACAAGGGCCGTGAAGGGCTTCGAGACCGGGGCTGCGGAATGCTTGGAGCAATGAGTCACGGAAGTCCGGACTGTGACATGGCGTGGAGCTGACTCAGATGTGGCTGTGACATGGCGTGGAGAGGACTCAGGCTTGGAAGGCTCGGAAGCCGGGATCGGGACAGAGAGAGGAGGATCCTCAGAAGCGAACGTTTCCTGGGTTAACCTCACATACTCCCTCCAAGTGTGGTCTCCTGTCTCTGGCAAATCCCACCACCGGTGAGCTAATAGTCCAATCCGGTAGATCGACTTAAGATGGGAGTCCACAAATCCAGAGAAGCTGGCAATGGCATTGAAACAAAGGGAGTATTCCCTTATGGGCAAATCCTCCCGGCTCAACTGGAAGAACATTGCCGCTAGATCCATTTGTGTGGTCAGTTGTTCTGTAATGTTAGGAATGAGGTCACGAGAGCTGGATCTAAGTGCAGCTAAAAGAGTTTAATGAAATGAATTAAACAAAGTACAAAATAACGTGGGTAAACACAGGAACAAAAGAAACATCCACGATGGGAAAACACAGGAACAAAGGAAACATACACGCAGGGCACTGGTCATACACAGGAGGTCAAAACACATAACAACTGACCAAGAACAAGCAAACAACAGGGCATTATATACACAGTGGATAATGACTTAATGGAAGACAGGTGAAAACAATCAAGGACAGCTGGCAGTGATGAGGGCAGGGATTTATGGGAAATGTAGTCCGGGAGGAACAGATGACAGGGGAGAAACACAAGGCAAACAACAGTGAATCATATATATATATATAATATTTTAAAATGCAATTTATTTCTGTGATATAAAGCTGAATTTTCAGCATTATTTCTCCAGTCTTCAATGTCATGTTGAAAACAGTTGTGTTAAATTTTTTTCAGGATTCTTTGATGAATAGAAAGTTCAAAATAACAGCATTTATCTGAAATAGAAAGCTTTTGTAACATTATACACTACCGTTCGAAAGTTTGGGGTAAGTAAGAATTTTTTTATTTTTTTATTTTTTTGGAAAGAAATTAATACTTTTATTCAGCAAGGATGCATTATATTGATCAAAAGTGACAGTAAAGACATTTGTAATGTTACAAAAGCTTTCTATTTCAGATAAATGCTGTTATTTTGACATTTCTATTCATTAAAGAATCCTGAAATTTTTTTTATATATTGTGTATATGCCCTATATGCCCCAACTGAAAAAAGCACAAATGTCAAGGCATTTCAAAACTTCTCCAGGGCCCAAAACACCCTCAGACCCCAGAGGGTTAAGCATGTTAATCACAGTCTTGTGAGCCCCCTTAAGGAGAGCCATGTGGAAAGCACTTGTCTGATAGTGTCTGTCTAGACGAGCATTTTTGAGACATCCTGAAATAATTTAAAGTTGGAACACAGATGGAAGAGAGTGCTTAAATTGAATTATAAAAAGTGACTGTATTTTTGGGTATGTTTGGGGGCAGATGGAGAATGGAGAACCAGTTCCTTTACTGATTGCAGCTGGTGGTGGAGGGAAGGCCTATCTGGAGGACCCTGAAATCAGCCTGGACCAGATTTTCCTAGAACAGTATGAGAATGACACTGCAGCCTCTGGTGTCAATGGCAAATCAGGAGCAGCAGGTCTCTTTTAAGCATACCTCATTCCAATATAAGTTTAGAAATGATATCATTCTACCAATGACAAAGAAGCTAATTATTTCATTTTTTTCTGACACCAAATGACACCAAAACTCTGTAAAAGTTAAAAGACAAAACCCAGCTGTAAACCATTCTGGTCAAGCAAAGTGGCCTTTCAACTGAATTTTCAAAACTTAGTGTAGTTTCAACTTAAATGATAGTATAATGTATTACTGATGTCTCTGAAAAAATGTATTAAACTATAGATAACCCCTGTGTGCTAAGAAATTTTTGTTTTTTTATATGTTAATCTTAAAAAATTATGAATATTATAAGTGAGAAAATAAAAAAAGCATAGCCCTAACAGTCAAAGTTATGCTCAGCTGTATCAAAATGTTTCACTTGCTGTATTTAATTAGGCAGATGCTATTTGCACCCTGGTGCAAATAATGGTAGATACTAATTGCACCCTGGTGCAAATAGTTTCATATACTATTTGCACCCATTTTTAAATACTAACATACAGTATGGGCATCACTGCAGTGTTTATTGTGTTTATTTAGAGACGCACAGACACACTACATTAACTTTTACCGCTAAACCTAACCCTCACCATACCGTTGAAAAAATAACCTTGGTTTTACTACAGAAAACATGGTTTCACATGGGAACGAGTGTGATCGACAGACTCTGACAAACCCTTCCCTGCACTTCCCGACATTCACCGTGACCAAATCACTGCGATGAAATAAATTATATTCATTTTTATCTATTATTTTAAGTAGTATTAAAGGAAATATTAAGTGGAAACAGGAAATCGGTTAGGAAAAAGTGGGACTAAATGCGGATTGGAACCGTGGTCGCTAGGACAACAGTACACATTCACAGACCGTCTTTACACCGCACACCACTGCAGTGACATCTGTTGTGTAGTTTGTTGTATATTCCTGTGGTTTCGCCAGACTATTGGGGTGCATTTTACACTGGGGTGCAAATAGACACTCCGATTTAATTATGCCTTACTCTTTGCTTAACAATATGTAACCTGGTCCATCATTTTGAGTCACTTTGACCCAGAAACACATTTTGAGTTGTATGCTTTAAAGTAAAAGGTAAAATCTCAGCTAACATTTAAATTATTATATCTCAGCAAAGGTTTAGAGTAGAAACATAAATTAGTTATATCATTAGAAGGCTAAAACTTTCCTTTTTATTTTAGTGCATGAAGCTCAAAATATTTTTCTGGGTCAAAGTGACTCAAAATGATGGAACAACATATATATGTATATATACAATAAAACATTTTATGTATGATACCCTGGCCTCATTTAAAAGCAAGTTCTGTGAATCACCAATATACAAGGGTCAGTGGTTGGTCTTTGTCACTGGTTGTTTATTGTGATTTGAAATTGTTTTCTTTGAATGCTAACAATTATGCTGTGGTGTAGATTTGGATGTAGGTCAACTATTATTCCCCCAAACCAGCTTATCCCACATTTGTGTATGTTTTATTGGGATTTCTAATTGCATTAGCTACCAACCAGATAAAAAATTAAAAAAAAAAAAGATCTTGCTGCTCTTTCAGTTTAACCATCAGGATTGCATTATCTTGTGACAATCCTCTAAATTATGAAGGTTGTTTTGTGGGTTAGGTGTCTGGGAAATGCTTTATATGCTAAGTGGTTATATGAAAGCAGTTCTGAGCTCTCTCAGCTTTAAAGAAAAATTTGTCCACCAATAATAATAATATTCTTAAGAATTATCTTCAAACTTACTGAACATTTCTTCCTCAGACCGAAGGAATTTGTTAGTGGAACTTTTTTAGACTAACATCTTTATTGTGTTTGTTTGTATTTGTGTATGTGTGTGTGTTTAGGTGGAGGAGGTGGATGGAGCGACTCATCCTCTCTCCCCCAAGCAGGGAAATCTCTGGTTGAAGGAGGGCAGGGAGGCTCATCCTGTCCTCTGGCTCTGTCTAAGCTTGGATGGGCTACATTTGGGGGTTTTGGAGGAGGAGGGGGTGCTTGCACTGCTGGAGGGGGTGGAGGAGGATACAGAGGTGAATGTTAAAAACACTTGAACAGACAGCAGCCCCAAATAGTATTTGGGCACTTAAGCTACAATTAAAAGTATGTACTGTATGTCTTTGCATTATATAACAAAATATCAAACCAAACCACATGTATTGTAATGAAATATATCACAAACACACTTATCAATCAAAACATTTTCAAGTTTCAAATGATAAAACAATGGATATACTTTTCAAACTTAAAAAAAAATGAATGTGGATACTTTCTGGTACCTGTGTGAACTTAAAGGAATATTCTGGGTTCAATACAAGTTAAGCTCAATCGACAGCATTTGTGGCATAATGTTGATTACCTCAAAAATTTATTTCAACTCGTCCATCCTTTTTTTTTTATTAAAAAAAAAAAAAAAAAGCAAAATCGAGGTTACAGTGAGGCACTTACAATGGAAGTGAATGGGGCCAATTTTTGGAGGGTTTAAACATAGAATTGTGAAGCTTATAGTTTTTAAAAAAGCACTTGCATTAATTCTTCTGTTAAAACTCATGTATTATTTGAGCTGTAAATTGGTTTAAATCATAATTTTTATAGTCGTTTAAGGGTTTGTTGATATTACATCGTCAAGGTAACGAAGTTGTAAAATTGGCAATAACTTTACACAGAAAGGTTAGTAAGTGATTTTATCACACTAAAATCATGTTTACACGCATATTCTTTATGTCTTGTGGCTATAATTTTGAAACAGTGAATATTTTAACATTCAAAAATTGGCCACCTTCACTTCCATTGTTAGTGCCTCATCAGATCCAAGATTTTGAATTTCTATTAAGAAAAGGAGGAGCAAGTCAAAATTAATTTTTGTGGTAATCAATATTATGCAACAAATGCTGTTGACTGAGCTTAACTTGTACTGAACTCGGAATATTGCTTTAAGGGCTACTTACTTCAAACACCCACTAAAATTGACCAATTGCAGCAAAATTTTAATTGCAAAATTATAGCAAAGTATGGAAAAATTGGCTTAGAACAGTAAAGTTAGTTATGAGAAAGGATCTAGCATCATTTATTTGCTGATATTTCTTGGTTTGATATTTTAGTATTCAACGCTATAAAATTCATACCTTTTTAAATTTAACTTAAACTTTCTTGGGGCCACCTTATGTGCAAATCACAAACAAGTAAATACATACTCTATCCTACACTAGATTTTTTTATTTTACTCCAACCCTTGTACTACACTCTGTATACATTGTGTTGCAGAGCACTGACTTGTGAAGCACTGAACTGTAGAGGAATCATAAAGGCTAGAAGGCATACAGTAGATCCTAGTTTAAAATGAACAAAGTTATAGATTCATTAATGAGGCTGAATCTTTCCTGAAGCATATACTATGAAACAAAGATTTTTTGTGTTCAAAGAAAGACTTACTTTGTGAAGCAGTCAGATGTTTAATTTAAAAAGAAATTGAAAGTTAGTGTCATTGTTAAATCATCACTCATGCTTTGGCAGCTAGTGAAATCCAAAAGTCTGTTTGATGTTTTTTATCCAGTATGAGGAAGTGGATAGGTTGATTTAATGATGGAATCTTGATATTTGATATCACCTCTGATTAGGTGGTGATGTGCCCCTTTTTGATAGCATCACAGCAGATGGACAAGATGGAATCTCTTTTGTCCACCCAATGGGAAAGATATTTCTGCAACCACTGGCAGGTATGACTTTATTTTTACTCAAAGTCAAAGTTTCTTAAAACTTATTTGAGTACTGTTATAATGTGTCATTTTGTTATTTATTTTAATCAACAATAAGATTTTAGGTTAAAATGTATGTGTTCAGTATACAGGTAAGTGTATTTTTCAGATGCCATGACTGGTCACCATTTCTCTTAAAAGGATAGTTCATCAAAAAAATGAAAAGTAGCCTGTCTCCATTCAATTTCATTGTATCTTTTCTCCATGCACTGAATATAAATGGTGAATGAGGCTAACATTCTACCTTACATCTAATTTTATATGTCATGAAAAAAAGAATGCCATAAGGGTTTTGAACAACATGAGGGTGAGTAAACAATGTCAGAACTTTTATTTTTTGGGTGAACTATCCCTGTTAGGTCTCCTTCATTTTTAATTACCCTGTTGCCTTAACTAGTTTATTTTAAATGATGATGAGGCATGAGTGTGACAAACGATTGTTAAAAGTGCAAATATTCCATTATAGTATCTCAGGTAATACTGTATTGTCATAAACAACAGCATGCATGATAATTGCAAAATAATTAGCAAAATGCTTTTTATAGTGCATGTTATCACTCTAAAATAAATGCAATTTTTTTTTTTTAATACTTTTGCATTATTCCATATATGAGCTTGCAATCTTTGTTTGTCTCAGAGAAGTTGGTTGTATTGATAAAATAGGTCACACATAAGGATACACACAATCGCACTCACTGATTTAGTAATGGACGTGGAAATAAGAATATGCAACTCGTGGTAGATAATAGAAGACCTTATGTGACTTATAGAAGTTGGTGCCACAGTTCATTACTACAAGTGTGTTTACAGTTAAAGGGCTAGAGTCCAGACTGACTGACAAATCTATTCCCCCCCACTTAAGAAAACAATGTGTATAATAGGGGTCTTTAGCCCCTGCAACAGGGGGACTTTTTACCCCAAATACTATCCTTTTACTTATTGGACAGTTCTTGAAAAATATTTGATTTAATGACCTTGAACAAAAAGGAAAATTATAAATAAGTATTTTGTCTCAAAATAAATGTCAATTTCAGGGATTTTCATTAGTTACATAAATTTGCAACATTTAAAAAAATATTACAAATGAGATCAAATTGCCTTAAAATCAACCACAAGCAAAGATCTCATGGAAGAGGTAAATTTTCCAGTGTATAGTGACAAACAGGAGTTTAGGAAAATACTGTGGTAGTTTTTGTTGTTATTTAGTGTTTTGGGAGAAATTAAACTACCCCACGGAGTCTTTAGCCCTGTTGTACCCTACTAATACAAATTAGCATGGTTGTTCTCATTCACATTCCTGATCATTTTACTTGTTTAGATGCCAGATCAGTTTTCTTGATCCTTTAAGGTCTCCCAGAATTTTCCATTCAATTGAAAGTTAGCAGGTACATAAAGCTTAAAAGACAAGAAGACTTCCTAGCTTTAACACTGTTCTGTACCAGCGCTGTGCAATATTGATGTGTTGTTTTTTCTGTGTTGTAGCCATGGAGAGTCACGGGGAAGCTGTCATCCAGGTGTTTCTGAACTGCAGCCACTGTCAGACCCAGAGCTGTAATCGAGATAAAAATACCAGACTCATCTTCTGTTTGTGTGACAATGATGAGGTGCTTGCACCAGACAATGTCACCTGCACAGGTAGCTAAACAATCTATACATTCCTTAGAGCAAGAATGTATTGCTCAGAAATGACTCTTTCATAGCTTTTAAACTTGAGTTCCTAGATATGTTTAATTTAAGTATGAACTTTGTCTCAGATGTTTTTCCTAAAATTCCTTTGGAGAAATAAAAATTGGTTAAAAAAAATGAGACAGTTGTTGTCATAAAGTATAGACACTTGGTAGAATTCATATTGAGATGATCTCTGACTTTAGATTGCAGACTTTGGCATCTTGGCAAATCTAAACACAGTTTCAGACATTGTTGAGATCTATGAGATCTATAACTCTAAAAATGACACATGTGAGATTAAGTTTTCTCTTCTCAGGAGAAGTCTCGCCATTTAATATCGTAGATGTTTAGGAGAAACAATTGAGATTCAAAAGGGATCACCCAAAAATGAAAATTCTGTCATAATTTACTTAAACTCATATTGTTCCATACCCATATGTCTTTCTTTTTTAAGCAGAACAAAAAAGGAGATGTTTAAATGAGTATTGTGGTTCATCATTTCAGTTCAATGGCAGTTGATAGTGACTCACTTTAAAGCTTAAAAATGGATCCAAAAAATATAATAAAAGTAGTCCATATGGCTCATGCATCATATTTCTTCTGAAGGCATACCCAAAATGTAAGTCATTTTTGAATGAAAATCTTGATGTCCGTTGCACATTCACGAGTACATGAGAGAAGCTCGTTCACAGTGGCACACATGTTTATGTGAGAACTTTGATGTTTGTCATTGTTTTTGATGGAGTGTGAGTAAATTGTGACAGAATTTTCATTTTTGGGTGAACAATTCTTTTAAAGAGATCTCATTTGTAATTTTTTCTTACAGTCTATAAATGTAATTGTTATGAAGATTTTAAGTGTATCACTGTCTATCTCGTCCAGCAGTCGTTCGTCCAGGCTCCCTGGAAGACGGGCCACCATCCCTAATTTTTATCCTGGCAGTGATCGCATCCACAATAGTTACAGGTGTCGTTCTGACCTGCGCCAGCCTCACTCTCAGTAAGAGACTCTTCCAGTTCTGCATTGACTCTGTGCCTTCAACCTTCCATCGGCTCTGACATGCTCCATTTATCTCCCTGTGACACTACAGCACATATTTAGCCATGCTGAATTGTACTTCACAGAAGAACAAGTTCAAGAGAGAGCAGCATCAGTGCTTTCAGAGCTGCTAGGAACAGTATTTGAGAGGAGGAAAGGAAAGACAGTGGAAATTACAACTGAAGTTAGGGGCCTCATTTTTCCCCCAGTTTTCATACCAAAATTATTTTAGACTTAAAAAAAACAAAAAACAAAAACAAAAAGGAAAAAGGGCTGTTGTATGAGCCATTGGGCATTAGTATTTTATCATAAAGAAACTATAAAAAGTTTAGAGTTAAATGTGACATGAACAAAACTGTGATGGGACAATTATAGGGACAATTATGTGAAACCAGGCCAAATTTTATTCTGCACTTTAATACTGTGAAAAATAATCGGTCAATAAGTGTGTCCCTTCACCAGGGTGTGTGAGTCACAAAATAGTGACAATTGACACACATACAGGTTGATATGGATGATTTTAACCCCCCTCAACCCATTTAAAACCCAATTATGCCAAATGCTTGTCATGTGTAGTATTACGGAACCGTTAAATCAAGCTGAACTCTAACTGCCAATTAAATCTGCTGAAATTCATCTTCATCCAAACTTCTTTCTTCTGTTTAAAATTTTTGTCAATCTGTGGTTGCTGTTTAGTTCATTTAGTTCAGCTGATACAAAGGTAATTGAACAAAAAAATATTTTAGGTTCTTTCTAATGTCATTTAAATTATGTATTTTTCCATATTTGTGTTCAAAAACTGAAGGAGAAACCGATTCCAATTGCTTGCTTGTTTTCATCACCTAACTTTGTAGTGTTGCATCCTAAAGTATTGAGTAAGGAACTAAGAAAAGGACTGCTATGAACCTTACAACATGATGTACATAAACAATTGAGCCCAATTATTTCTGAACTAACTTGAGTCTCACCATGGGCTTTTTTAGCAAACGTTCGCTGACCAGTATCTTAAGTATATTTGCTGCTACGTATTTAACGTGTGTGTGTTGTACTTGCGACATTTTATTCAAGGGCTTCGAAAAAAAGACATATTTTCCAACATAGGACAGTGAGGGACTTTTGAGGGTGTTGTGATACACTGTCCCTAAAAATGTGAGAATCTTGTAGAATGAATGAGGTTGTCCTTTTTTTTATTTTTTATTATGGTTTAGATGCGTAATATCTCCATTGCACTGGTGGCTGTCCCAAAATACTGACTTTTAAAATTAGCTCAAGCAAAACGAAACTCTTGTGAAAGTCTTTATAGAAATAGTGATGTGAAGGAATGACTAAGGATGCACTTAAATAGATTTTGGCAATAATACCAAAAACTGATAATTACTACTAATTTGAGAACCAATATGATAAATCTATAAAAGTGTAAATCTATACTGTTTTTATTTACAGCATTCACACTAATTTTCCAATTTGTAATTTTACATTTTTCATATGAAATCAGACATCAAATCATATTAATGTGGATGGCCAATGTTGATAATTAAAACACCCTAATATATCAGATACCGATATTTTTACTGATATATTGTGCATCTCTAGAAATTACTTTTTACAGTAATTCACATCTAGCATGGTTCTTCTCTCTGATGTGAAAAATGTGATTGTAACTATCTAGGATGCTCAAATCCTCTATGAATAGATATTTTGTTGGAATGTGACATTTTAAGTGTAACATACTCTCGCTTCTTCAGACATGACGTAAAATACTATATTGATGTAGACAAATCATATCACAGATCTAGACTTTTGCCTTTTATTCTTTAGCCCCAGTGCACTAAATTTCCCAAACCCTTCAAATATGACTGAGTGTGCCTTAAATGAATCGTTTATCAGGGTGCTCGATGGACTCTTACACTATGATGGCAGTAATCAATATAAATGCTTTACGCTTGTCTGATGGAAAAAAAACTTATATTGTCTTTTTGACTTGTGCACTAAGTGTAGAATTATGTGCCATGACATGTGTTTGTCTTTGTAAGATAAATAAAGACTTGCCATAACACAACTCCTTAAAGAGAAGTGAAACATAATTTTATGTATTAGATTTTAAATTCCTCATAATTTTAAATCGATATTATAATACAAAAAAGTAACTCTTAAGAAAAAAAAAAGCCAATATTGCCATTAGTGCCTTTTGTTACAAATTGCTCATAATAACAAAAGACGTAGTTTTAAAGCCTGTATAAGATTTCTTTTAGTCAATAGTCTTTGTCATGGACATGTACCGTGGTAATACCATGGTATTCTTAGACAAAAACCTGGAGTACCATGTAAATACCATGGTATATGAATGAAATCATCATGTAATCATTCAGTGCTATGTTTCCACCACAGTACATTTTTATGAGGGTAATCCACCATGATCTGTCTTAATCGTGTAACTTTGTAATGAAATGATCTGCACACTCCTAACATCGTTGCACAGGATATTTCATTATCTGCACAATACTCAAACACAATTCTGTACCGTACACACAAGACCATCTCAAAGGTACACTCCGCTCAGCTCAAACTAAATAGCCGAGCGAGATCTCTGGGTCCTCACTTTGCAGTGCTCCACTGGACGCTAACTGTGTCTCTTCCCTTGAGCTCTCCCCCATGCAGGTTGGTAGTCTTTGCTTGGGCCTCCCTTCCCTCACCCCTAATCCCTGGTCAACTTCCTGCCGGCTTCGCTTCGCGCCACTGCGCCAGCAGCCCGACGGCAAAAGGGGACCTCTCACCTCCACGCAGCGCCCTCCCCAGCAGACTACCAACCTGCATTGGGGACATGGGCAGCCTCCGTTGAGGGTGAGTCCACCCTGCCCAATTGCCATCTGAAACGTCCAGAGCTTCAGTCCTTACCTGAGGGTCTATCTTTTATTTTAGAATGCAAAAAGCACAATTTTCTGATCTTGATAGAGTTCCAATAAGTGCACTTGGCTGTTCTGTTTCTTTGGGAGAATTGCCATTATGTTGAAAGCCTATTTAAATGTTTAGGACAAAAAATATTCTTCTTATCCACATCAGAGACTACCATTTCACTCTTAGACAAATAATTATGTAAATGAAACTGGTGGATTAATTCCTAAATTGAGCAACCTCAAAAATCTCAAAAGCACTCAACAATCACACAACAATCTTTTTTTTTTCTAATTACTGGAATGTTTTGTCTCTTTGCAGTTTATTATCGTAAGAAGAACCACTTACATGCGGTCAGGATTTGTCTGCAGAGCCCAGAGTACAAGCTTAGCAAAATCCGGTCCTCCACAATAATGACTGACTACAACCCCAACTACTGCTTTGCCGGCAAGGCGGCCTCGCTGAGTGAGCTTAAGGAGGTGCCACGTAAGAACATCACACTTCTCAGGTACCAAATCTATACTGTGTGCCACTTCTATCTTCATAATGGACGCCATGTTTTTTTAGGGTTCCCACAGTCATGAAAAACCATGAAATACACTATATTGCCAAAAGTATTCGCTCACCTGCCTTTAGACGCATATGAACTTAAGTGACATCCCATTCTTAATCCATAGGGTTTAATATGACGTCGGCCCACCCTTTGCAGCTATAACAGCTTCAACTATTCTGGGAAGGCTTTCCACAAGGTTTAGGAGTGTGTTTATGGGAATTTTTGACCATTCTTCCAGAAGCGCATTTGTGAGGTCAGACACTGATGTTGGACGAGAAGGCCTGGCTCGCAGTCTTCGCTCTAATTCATCCCAAAGGTGCTCTGTCGGGTTGAGGTCAGGACTCTGTGCAGGCCAGTCAAGTTCTTCCACACCAAACTCACTCATCCATGTCTTTATGGACCCTGCTTTGCGCACTGGTGTGCAGTCATGTTGGAACAGGAAGGGGCCATCCCCAAACTTTTCCCACAAAGTTGGGAGCATGGAATTGTCCAAAATCTCTTGGTATGCTGAAGCATTCAGAGTTCCTTTCACTGGAACTAAGGGGCCAAGCCCAGCTCCTGAAAAACAACCCCACACCATAATCCCCCCTCCACCAAACTTCGGCACAATGCAGTCAGACAAGTACCATTCTCCTGGCAACCGCCAAACCCTGACTCGTCCATCAGATAGCCAGATGGAGAAGCATGATTCGCACTCCAGAGAACGCGTCTCCACTGCTCTAGAGTCCAGTGGCAGCGTGCTTTACACCACTGCATCCGACGCTTTGCATTGCATTTGGTGATGTATGGCTTGGATGCAGCTGCTCGGCCATGGAAACCCATTCCATGAAGCTCTCTACGCACTGTTCTTGAGCTAATCTGAAGGCCACATGAACTTTGGAGGTCTGTAGCGATTGACTCTGCAGAAAGTTGGTGACCTCTGTGCACTATGCGCCTCAGCATCCGCTGACCCCGCTCTGTCATTTTACGTGGCCTACCACTTCGTGGCTGAGTTGCTGTCATTCCCAATCGCTTCCACTTTGTTATAATACCACTGACTGTTGACTGTGGAATATTTAGTAGCGAGGAAATTTCACGACTGGACTTGTTGCACAGGTGGCATCCTATCACAGTACCACGCTGGAATTCACTGAGCTCCTGAGAGCGGCCCATTCTTTCACAAATGTTTGTAGAAGCAGTCTGCATGCCTAGGTGCTTCATTTTATACACCTGTGGCCATGGAAGTGATTGGAACACCTGAATTCAATTATTTGGATACTTTTGGCAATATAGTGTATCTAATAATATATTTTACTGTAAAATTGTGATTTCCAGTTTCAGAAAATAAATCATGGAAAAGTCATGAACATTTCCTGGACATAACAGGAAAAATTACTGTAGAATTGTGATTTCCAGACCCAGAAAAATAGTCAAGAAAGTTAAAACAATCATAAACATTCATGGAAAGTCATGGAAATTTCCTGGACATAAGAGGAAATTTTACTGTAGAATTGTGTTTTCCAGGCCCAGAAAAAAGTCATGGACATTAATACAATTTTAAAAAGTCATGGAAAAGTCATTACAATTTCTTTAGTAGTGCATTTTTAATTTAAATTTTTGTTTGCACAGCTCTAATACATGATATCAGCTAGAATTTGTTTTTTGCAAGGATATACAGTAAAACAAAAATTAAAAAAATCTTTAACAAGTAATCACAAATGGCTGCAAGAATTATGGATATTTATTGTGCAAAAGTTGTGGGAACCCTGTTGTTTATAAAAAAAATTTAGGCTAATTATTATTATGCTTTCAGCTACCAATAAGAATGTAGTTCTCTCAGTTACGTTTAACATATTTTAGCATGGTTACTAAATCCATACCACAGAATTCTGCAGATTTTCAGGCAATGCACCTAACCCCAGGTTTCTCCAGAGAGACTGTCCCTGTTATATATTAAACAAATATTCCAGGTTAAATACAAGTTAAACTCTATCCACTGCATTTGTAGCATGCTGTCAATTAACCACAGAAAACAATTTTGACTCATACCAAAAAAATGTGTTGACAGTTATGCATTTACTGTACAATGGAAGCAATATAATGTACATATATCTTGTGTTTAATATTCCTTTAATGCACTGTTTTATGACAACATCATATGTAAGTTGTAGAAATGACTTGGATATGGTTGTGTTAAAATAAATTAAGATTTCATTCTTCATGTCAAGAACTGTCTATCTGGGATCTTTTGACTATAGGGCTTTGGGGCACGGTGCCTTTGGGGAAGTGTATGAAGGACAGGTTTTAGGTATGAATGGAGACAACACAGCCATGCAGGTCGCTATAAAGGTGAGTGTGACTGAGGCTGTCAGTCCCTAACATTAAGCCTAACATCTCCTTTTGTGTTTGATGGAAGCAAGAATGTAATATATGTTTGGAAAAACATGAGGGTAAGTAATTTTGTTTTTAGGTGAACTATCCTTATAATGTTTTCTGTGTTGTCTCTCTTTGTATCTATGACAGACTCTTCCAGAAATCTGTTCAGAGCAGGATGAGATGGATTTCCTTATGGAGGCCTTGATAATGAGGTATGCTTGACTAAAACACACACGTCTCCCCCGAATGCACACACACATGTGTTGGACAGACAGAAAGTGGGGGATCAAACATTGTCATTCCAATCTTCTGCTCTCAGTCAACTGACTTAAGGCTATGAAATCTGTTCCTTCCATTTAGTAGTGTTTTGTTTGTTTTGTTCACAGTTCTTATGTGTTTTGTCTTGGATGTTGTCTGCCTTATTGTCTACGACAGACAAACACTTTTGGACATTGGTTCAGCAATTTCACACCGTAAACCGGACTTCAAATTTCTCAATGCCGACCTGCTGTTTACAAACACGCAAGCGGAGCCCTTTGTCTGGGCAGCACGGCCGCGGAAACGCAAAAGGAAAAGGGGAAACAGAGCCGGCGTTCTCATCAGAGTAAGACGCCGCACAAATCGACCCCCGCTACCCACTATTCTACTGGTAAATGTTCAGTCTCTGGATAACAAGCTCTGCGAGCTGAAAGCGCGGATCTCTTTCCAACGAGATAAAAGGGACTGCTGCATTATCTGCCTTACGGAAACTTGGATGTCTGCGGAGATTCTAGACTCAGACATTGAACCCGCGGGGTTCTCCGTGCACCGAGCGGACAGAGCGAAAGACCTCTCAGGTAAAAGCAGAGGAGGTGGTGTATGTTTAATGATCAACAAATCTTGGTGTGATCAGAGGAATGTACATTCTATCAAGTTTTTCTGCTCTCCTGATCTGGAATTTCTTATGCTTCTGTGTCGACCATTCTGGCTACCGAGGGAATTCACAGCGGTCATTATCACAGCTGTGTACATTCCCCCACAAGCCGACACAGACCGGGCACTCAAGGAACTGTATGGGAGTATAAGTGAGCAGGAAACCACGCACCCTGAGGCCGCATTCATTGTGACCGGGGACTTTAATAAAGCCAGTTTCAAATCAGTCGCACCAAAATACCACCAGCACATTAGTTTCAACACACGAGGGGACCGGGTTTTGGACCATTGCTACTCTCCCTTCCGGGATGGCTACAAATCCCTCCCCCGCCCACCATTTGGCAAATCGGACCACTCTTCCATTCTGCTTCTGCCCGCTTACAGGCAGAAACTGAAACAGGAAGCACCCACCCTCAGAACGATCCAGTGTTGGTCGGACCAATCAGATTCCATGCTACAAGACTGTTTTGATCACACGGACTGGGAGATGATCCGGTCCGCCTCTGATGACGACATCGAGCTTTACACTGATAGCGTAATGTCTTTCATCAAAAAGTGCATGGAGGACGTCGTTCCGACCAGAACAATATGGATCTATCCGAATCAGAAACCATGGATAAATAACGATGTTCGCGCGGCACTTAATGTGCGGACCTCCGCTTTTAATTCTGGGAACGTGGAGGAGCATAAACAAGCCAGTTATCAGAACCGCAAAATGCCAGTACAGGAGCAAGATTGAAGGACAGTTTAACACCACCAACTCTAGAAGCATGTGGCAGGGAATTAACATCATCACGGACTTTAAAGGGAATAAAAACTCCGCCATGAACACCGCTGCCTCTCTCCCGGATGAGCTAAATACTTTTTATGCTCGTTTTGAGGGAAATAACACCGCCCTTGCGGAGAGAGCTCTTGCGGCTGAAGCTACAGAGGTTAGTTCACTCTCCGTCTCTGTAGCGGATGTAACCCGATCCTTCCGACGGGCCCAGACGGCATGTCATCAGAGCGTGCGCGAACCAGCTGGCTGGTGTTTTTACGGACATTTTCAACCTTTCCCTCTCTTTGTCTGTAGTCCCCACATGCTTTAAAACATCCACCACTGTGCCTGTTCCAAAGCAATCAAAAATAACTTGCTTAAATGACTGGCGTCCTGTTGCTCTGACCCCCATCATCAGCAAATGCTTTGAGAGACTAATCAGAGATTACATCTGCTCTGTGCTGCCTCTCTCTCTTGACCCGCTGCAGTTTGCTTACCGCAACAACCGCTCCACTGATGATGCCATTGCATCTACAATACACACTGCTCTCTCCCACCTGGAAAAAAGAACACTTATGTGAGAATGCTGTTTGTAGACTACAGCTCAGCATTCAACACCATAGTGCCCTCCAAGCTTGGTGAGAAACTCAGGGCTCTGAGCTTAAACAGCTCGCTGTGCAGCTGGATCCTGGACTTCCTGTCAAGCAGACGCTAGGTGGTTAGAATAGGCAGCAACATCTCCTCATCACTGACCCTCAACACTGGAGCCCCGCAGGGCTGTGTTCTCAGCCCACTACTGTATTCCTTGTACACACATGACTGTGTGGCAACACATAGCTCCAATGCCATCATTAAGTTTGCTGATGACACGACGGTGGTAGGTCTGATCACTGACAATGATAAAACAGCCTACAGAGAGGAGGTGCACACTCTGACACACTGGTGTCAGGAGCATAACCTCTCCATCAATGTCAGTAAGACAAAGGAGCTTGTGGTGGACTTCAGAAGAAAAGACAGAGAACACAGTCCTATCACCATCAATGGAGCACCAGTGGAGAGAGTCAGCAGCTTCAAGTTCCTGGGTGTCCACATCACTGAGGAACTCACATGGTCCATCCACACTGAAGCCGTTGTGAAGAAGGCTCATCAGCGCCTCTTCTTCCTGAGACAGCTGAGGAAGTTTGGAATGAACCGCCACATCCTCACATGGTTCTACACCTGCACTGTAGAGAGCATCCTGACTGGCTGCATCTCCGCCTGGTACGGCAATAGCACCGCCCACAACCGCAAAACACTGCAAAGGGTGGTGCGAACTGCCAAACACATCATTGGAGCTGAGCTTCCCTCCCTCCAGGAAATATATACAAGGCGGTGTGTGAAAAAAGCTCGGAGGATCATCAGAGACTCCAGCCACCTGAGCCATGGGCTGTTCTCACTGCTACCATCAGGTAGGCAGTATCGCAGCATCAGGACCCGCACCAGCCGACTCCATGACAGCTTCTTCCCCCAAGCAATCAGACTTCTGAGCTCTTGATCTCCCACGATTAAAATAAATCAGCACTGCACTTTATTACCCTTACTCTTATATCTCACACCGGACTGTCATAAATTATATTATTATTATATTATATTCTTTCTTAACAACTGACCATCAACCGACAGCCTGAATGTCAATACAGTACAATACTGTACATTCTATATATACTATATATACTTTTTATATATTTTTATTTTTTATTTTTATTGAATAATGTGTATCTATATAGTGCATATTGTATACTGTACAGTGTATGTTATTATTTGTATATTGTTGAGTGTAATTATGTGTATATCAGATGTTTAAATTATGCTGTGTTAATTTGATGTTATTGTAAATTGGTAGTGTCTCATCACTGTCATGACTGCTATGTTGATCGGAACTGCACCCAAGAATTTCACACACCATTGCACTTGTGTATATGGCTGTGTGACAATAAAGTGATTTGATTTGATTTAAAAGTTTGTTTTGATTACCAGGTTCACATCTGTTGTTTGTTTTGGAGGGTCAGGTAGAGTGTCCTCTTTAGTTAGGCAACAGATGTTTTGCAGAGATTCTCTTTCCTAATCATTTATGTACTGTTAACTGTAGTTAGTGAGGTTAATTACAATATCGAATTCTCCTTGCAACCTGGCAACCTCCGTGACATGGGATGGGGAGAGGTGGTCTCCACAAGTGAACGGGGTGACTCGATCGGTAGCTTTTAAGTTCACCTCCGGTCTGAGCGCCTCCCTCTACGGAACCACTGTCACCAAAGTCACGGGGACTACCTCTCTCCATGGTTTTAGGAGGTTGAGGTGGTAAATCTGACATGTTCCGCCTCTAATCGTTCATTTAATCGATTTCCCCAACTCGCTGTGTGACCTCAAAGGGTCCTTGCCACTTGGCGAGTAATTTAGAGCTCGATGTGGGGAGCAATACAAGGACTTTATCTCCCGGTGTAAATTTCCATAGCCGAGAACCCCTATTACACAGCTGGCTTTGACATTCTTGAGTCTGGAGCAAATTCCCCAGTGTGTGGAGTTCAAGAACGTATTGAATATCGGATTTGCTGTTTGAAGTTCTCTCCTCCCAGTTTTCCGTAGTATTTCTGTAGTATAAATTTACGTAGTATGTACATTTCCATACAATATTTCAAATGGGGAGAACCCCGTGGAGGCTTGTGCGACCTCTCGTATTGCAGATAATAGGGGCTCGAGCCACTTGTCCCAATTTCGAGCGTCTTCATGCACAAACTTACGAATCATATTCTTTAGGGTCTGATTAAATCATTTGACCAAGCCGTCATTTTGGGGGTGGTAAACGCTGGTCCGAATTGAATTAATCCCCAATAATTCATACAGTTTGCGTAGTGTACGTGACATAAACGTAGTGCCCTGATCAGTGAGGATTTCTTTCAGAATCCCCACTCGGGAAATAATTCTGAAGAGTGCTTCCGCAACACCTCATGCTGAAATGTTGCGCAGAGACACTGCTTCCGGATATCGCGTTGCGTAGTTAACCAGAACCAGCACAAAGCGATGTCCACATACCATCCATTCTTATGGCCCGACGAGGTCCATACCAATTCTTTCGAAGGGGACTGCGATCAACAGAAGGGGGCGCAATGGCGCTCTTGGAGTGGGCGGCAGATTCACCAGCTGACATTCATGGCATGCCGCACACCACCTGCGAACATCCCCGTGAATGCCCGGCCAATAGAAACGGGCCATTAGATGGTTCAGTGTTTTTTCCTGCCCTAAGTGACCCGCCATCAGATTATAATGAGCTGTCTGGAATAACATTTCCCAACGGCTCTGCGGTATTAACAGTTGGGTTGTATTCTCCTTTGTCTGAGTGTCCTGCGTAACTCGATACAGCCGATCCTTGATAACTAATAAATACGGATATGCGAGTGCATTGTCTGGCTGGAAGTGTAGACCATCAATCACTTTCACTTGGTCAAAGGTGTGCCTAAGGGTCTCGTCTTGCATCTGCTCCAGAGAGAAATCCCCTGCAGGGAATCCTCTAAGGGCTGGGGAAGCCCAGAGACTTCCCCCTCCCTTATGTCCTCCTGATGTGGATCTGATGAAGACGGCCCTGATACCGGATCCCCAGCCAACGAATCACACACCACAAACTATACGCTTTGTTGCAGGACCCATCCACACATATTCCTCTTAATAAAGTAGTAAATGCAATTCGTACCCAAGATTAGTAGATGGGAGAGGTGGGGACTAACCGCAGCCTCGACACTATGATTTTATCCCTGAAATTGAATAATGACCATCACTAAAGTGTAATTTTGAATATCCCCATGCACACACCTTACCTTCACCCACCGGCCTGTATCCAAGGCCTTGGAAAACTGAACCAAGTTTTGGTGAATGGAGGTTTGATTACAACCTGAATTCACCAAGGCTTGTATGTACCCCACTTAATACTCACAGGTATCCAGGTACCTGTGGCGCATCGGCGATCCCGACCAATGTCTTCACCTCCATCGTGAGGCATTGGTCCTGGAAGTGTCCAGGTTCCCCGCAGCTCCAGCAGACCGGCCCAGACTTCGTGCCCACACCTGCAGCAGGGGATTCACCAGCCTGTGGTGGTGAGCGAAGAGGGTTAGGGCAAACCGGTGGGTTGAACGGTCCACGGGACCAGGGAACCGGTTTTGGGGACATGATTCCCCATTTCCAGGGAACCGGAACAGGATGGGGGAGAGAGAGAGAGAGAGAGAGAGAGAGAGAGAAGAAGAGGGCTCGCCGGCCCCCAAATACACTGCCATATGGTCCTCAGCCAGCTGGACCACCTCATCCAGCAACGCTGGGTGGTGGCACTGGACCCACTCTGCCGTTCCTTTCGGTAGCTGTGCAGTGAACTGTTCCAGTACCACCAGGTCGAGCACTTCCTCTGCATCACATTCTTCAGCCAGCAGCAACCTTCAGCAGGTGTCATGGAGCTGTTGGGCAAATGCGAACGGGCGGCTGTGCCCGCCAAGCGTCTGCGAGTGGAAGTGTTGCTGATGTTGTTCTGGGCTGCGGCCGACCCGTTGCAGGATGGCCTTCTTGAAGTCCTTCTTGGAGCTTTTATCGAGCTCTTCGAGCGAACAGCCAACAACTTCCTCGTACTCCTTACAGGAAGTTGTTGGGCCACGAGGAAGTTGTTGGCTGTTCGCTCGAAGAGCTCGATAAAAGCCTCTGGGTCGTCCTGAAGTCCCATCTCGGTCAGCGTGACGTGCGGTACAGCCATGCCTGCATTTCTTCCTCTCTAGTTCTCTTCGTGAAGCAGGAAGCAGGTGCCGGATAAACAATCCAAGTAGTCTTTTATTAACACACTTTTTAGTGTCACATAAAGCTTTGCTTTTCAGCATAACACAAAACACACATCAACACTGCTGCGTGCATCTCTCTCCCTCTCCTCCAGCAGTCTGGATTGCCCTTTTATCCCTCTCCAGCTCTCACTGCAACACAAAACAGCTGTTAGAGATAATTTCCCACAGGTGTCAGTCCTTACCAATCTTCCTATCCCGGCCTCGCTCTCCACAGATGTCGCTCGGCCACACCCGGACTGTTTGTTATCCTGTCAGACTCAAGATGACCTGTACCTGCAGAACACGTGTACATTGTTCATTGAGGTCTGGTGCTCTATTCTTTTGTGTCTGCAGTAAGTTCAGCCATCAGAACATTGTGCGCTGTATTGGAGTCAGTCTGCAGATCCTGCCTCGCTTCATCTTGCTGGAGCTCATGACGGGAGGAGACATGAAGAGCTTCCTGAGACTAAACCGGCCTAGAACTGTGAGTGTGTGTACAGTGAACATACTGTACATATATTTTGTTGACAAGTTTGTTCCCAGAAGTGAGCTAAATCTGACAAAACGTCCCTTTCGGGACATTTAAGGACATCCTCATGTGAAAAACCAAACTATACATCAATTAAATTTAAACATATATTTAAATTCTAAAAATGCCAAAAGTTTTATTTTATGGTTAGATTTAGTTAGTCTATGTGTTACAATTGCCCTATAGTGTGTAGTTCTGTGTGCGAATTTGTCCTGCATGTTTGGTCTCTTTTCAGCGGGGCCTTAAGGGAATGTTCCGGGTTCAATACAAGTTTAGCTCAATCGACAGCATTTGTGGTATAATATTCATTACCACAAAAATCATTTTGACTTGCCCCTCCTTTTCTTTAAAAAAAGTGAAAATCTGGGTCACAGTAAGACACTTACAATGGAAGTAAATGGAGCCAATCCGTAAACATTAAAATACTCAGTTTCAAAAGAAGAGCCACAAGATGTAAATGAGATGCGTGTTAACGTGATTTTAGTGTGATAAAATCACTTACTAAACTTTTCTGTGTAAAGTTATATCCAATTTTACAACCTCGTTGTCTTGACGATGTAATATCAAAAAACCCTCAAACCCTAAAATGACTGTAAAAATGACTATTTAAACAATTTTACAGCTCAAATAATACACACGTTTTAACAGAAAGTAAAGTGTAAGTGCTTTTATAAAATTATAAGCTCCGCATTTCTGCCTTTAAACCCTCCAAAAATTGGCCCCATTCACTTCCATTGTAAGTGCCTCACTGTAACCTTGATTTTCTCTCCCCATTTTCCTCGTGGTGGCGTAGTGACTCGCCTCAATCCGGGTGGTGGAGGATGAATCTCAGTTGCCTTTGTGTCTAAGACCGTCAATCCGCACATCTTATCACGTGGCTTGTTGAGCGTTACCGCGGAGACGTAGCACATGTGGAGGCCCACGCTATTCTCCGTGTCATCCATGCACAACTCACCACGTGCCCCACCGAGAGCGAGAACCACATTATAGCGTCCACGGGGAGGTTACCCCATGTGACTCTACTCTCCCTAGCAACCGGGCCAATTTGGTTGCTTAGAAGACCTGGCTGGAGTCACTCAGCACGCCCTGGATTCGAACTCGCGACTCCAGGGGTGGTAGTCAGCGCCAATACTCGCTGAGCTACCCAGGCCCCGATTTTTACTTTTTTAAAAGAAAATGAGGGACGAGTCGAAATTATTTTTTGTGGTAATCAACATTAAGTCACAAATGCTGTCGACTGAGCTTAACTGGTATTGAGCTCGGAATATTCCTTTAATTGACTTTTGACAATGTTACATTTCTTATTATCTGTTCCAACAGAACCAGTCCTCTTTTCTGACTATGCTGGAGCTGCTGCAGATGGCCAGAGACATTGCACTTGGTTGTCGCTACCTAGAAGAGAACCACTTCATTCATAGGTGAACTTTGTCTTAAAGCAGCCTTCACTGCTTCATTGTCTCTTATTGGTGAATTTGCAGATTTCTACAAGTCACTTGATGTGATAAATATGTATAATTAATGTAGATACCTGTAGATACAGTACCATCAGCAAGCCAAACCTGTATTTCTGATGCTCTGTTTCAGGGACATTGCAGCACGCAACTGCCTTTTGACCTGTCCTGGTCCAGATAGAGTGGCTAAAATTGGAGATTTTGGGATGGCTCGTGACATTTATAGGTAATATAGTATAGTGATCTATAATAACGAGTATGAATGAACACAGGCATTCTGTTTTTGACAAAGGAATGCATTTGCATTGCAGGGCAAGTTACTATAGGAAGGGAGGTTGTGCCATGTTGCCAGTGAAGTGGATGCCACCTGAAGCCTTCTTGGAAGGCATTTTTACCTGCAAGACTGACACCTGGTAATAACATTTGTGGTTCATAGAAATACTTTCTTTTTGCTAGCAATGGTTAAAAAACGCTTACAGCAGTAATTAGCACATTGGATTGTTATTTCTGATATTCAGGAACATGTTTGTCTGTTTATGATATTTAAATTCCTCAAAATTTCACTGGTATGGCTTTTTCCTCAGTTCTTTTAAGCTTCTAGTCATTCATCTATGTTTTAGTCATTATGTGATTTGTCTCCATCTGCAGGTCTTTTGGGGTACTGCTGTGGGAGATTTTCTCTCTTGGATACATGCCTTACCCCTGCAAGACCAATCAGGAAGTATTGGAATTTGTAACAGGCGGAGGTCGCATGGACCCTCCTAAAAGCTGCCCTGGGCCTGTGTAAGTAACATTTATTTGTGATTTTTCAGATTGAGAATAAAATATGAAAGGCTCTTGGGTCTAACTTTAACAAAATGATTTACCACTAGGTGTAATACTTTGATATATGCTTGATGTGGTCTAGTAATTTTAATCACTAGTATTTCTAATTTGTCCTGTTTTAGTTATCGGATCATGACACAGTGTTGGCAACACTGTCCAGAACACCGACCAAACTTCACCACTATTTTAGAGCGGATCAACTACTGTACACAGGTATAGCAGAGCCACCTCTTGGAAATTTAACACATTAAGGTTTCTGTTGAAATTCAGGCAATACAAAAAGGGTGAATTCCAATCACAAGTGAGCATCTCTATTCCCTACTCAATCCGAAGGGCATAGCCCTTCAAGTGTGTATTATGAAAGGAGCGTGGCATTACTTTATGAATGTACCCTTCACTTACAGCCTAGTGGGATTCAGTTGCTTACTTTTGTTTGGACTGACCAAGGTTGCATAAACAAAGTTTGGAATTCGCCCTACTTTTATTAACTTAGATTTCAAATTTCTACTCTTTTTGCATTTTCTGCCCCCTTCCTCTCCATTTCAACCATCCTGCATCTTTCGACCCATCAGGACCCTGATGTCATAAACACCCCTCTTCCAGTGGAGTATGGTCCTTCAGTGGAGGAAGAAGTTGGGATTGTCATCCGTCCAGAAGGATCTGGCAGCATGACACCTCTTCTAGTGTCCCATTCTATGTCACAGGAAGCCTCCCTTCGACCCGGGATCTCGGGCTTGACACCACAGGCCCACAAACCACATTTGCAGCTACAAAGACCAATCCAGCTTGCACAGGAGGTGGGCACATACCGTGAAACATTGGAACAATGTTGGGCTGAGCCCGTTCCAGCTCCGGGGGTTTGTCCTGGGCAATGGCTTCAAGTCCCTGACCACCGACCATGCTCCAGAACCAGCTCGTCATCAGGCAGCCAGAAGCTCAAGAACAAGACGAAAAACCTTTGGAACCCCACCTATGGTTCCTGGGTTCTAGAGAGCTTTGGGCGGGGAAAATCAGCCCTGTGCCACACCCAATCCATGCCGCTGTCATGTAACTCCACTTCCCTGTCTTCATCGGCTTCTACCTCAGAGCCCATTGACCCTGGAGTAGAAGTTGCATATACAACTGTTTCTACATCCACATCCCCACCTCCATCTACAACATCCTCTCAGACCACTGGCGGTCCCACAGGGCCTCTAAGTCTTGCTCGGAAGGGTCCAACAACAGGGGCTTCAGGGGGCACGCAGGATGCGGTTATGGACTTGGCGAAACTTCAGAGCTTCCCATGTGGTAAAGTAAACTATGCTTATGATGAGCAGAGCTATGAGACCGAAAGCTTGCCTGTATTTATGGCCAAGTCTATGGAGCCCTGCACCAGCACTGCAGCAACTTCTTCACTAGCTGCTCTTGGTCTGGCCACAACCATTACTCAAAAACCTCTGGTCAAGTGCCATGCTAGCTATGGACATGAGGATGTTAGGAGGTATACGCAGCCTGAGAAACCCTCAAGGGACAGGGATTCTGGATTTTCACTGTCTGAAGACCTTAGTGTCACCCCTGTGTAGTATTACAGAAGGATCTAAGAGGCACTAAGATGGTAGTATATAGGAAAATATCCAACATTTCCTTTTGTTTGGCTTCAAACATTGATTTTGGTGTTAATTCATTTTTAGAACTAAGGTATTTTATTATGCTTTGACACTAGTTGCAGTATATTAGCAAGAGGCAGAATGTCAGGTTAGTTACTGCCAGTAGACTACTTCAGTATAAGACTCTAACTATAAGAGAGAGAATACATGATTATTGTGTGGTACCAAAAAACGCCAAAGACATGGAGATTTGGAGTTGTAACTGATTTTCCATTAACTGGAAGCTCTCTTCTAAATGGCTGATGGTTTCTATTACTAATCGCAGCCCATGTACACTGAATTCACTGGATTCTTATCTGCTGTCAACACTGTGAAAATACATTTCGCTAACTTTAAGGACTACATGAAAGGAGAAGTCCTATGTGTTTCTGTTTTCTATTGATTAATCATAATTAGCTATTATTATATATGTAGGTTTAGGTCACCTTTTCCATTTCAGGCTGGTATTAGGAGAAAAATACAGTAGGATCTAAAGCATGTTCAGACCTCACACAATGGACAGTTGTACACTAATTTGTACAATTGAACTGAATTGAAATACTTTGGAGAAAACAATTAAAGGAATATTCTGGGTTCAATACAAGTTAAGCTCAGTCGACAGCATTTGTGGCATAATGTTGCTTTCCACAGATAATTTAGACTCATACGTCGTTTACATAAACGCAAAAAACGCTGTTACAGTAAGACACTTAAAATGGAAGTGAATGGGGCCAACAAATATATGCTAATATACACACTGTTTAAAAAAAATAGCGACAAGACTATAAATCTCCACTTTCAAACAGCTCTCCTAAGCGCTCTTCTCTCATAAGAGATCTTCTTTTGTTTTTTTTTTTCTATCACCACCTACAGGGCAGGGAGGAGAATTTATAGTAAAAAAGGAATTTAATATTGATCTGTTTCTCACCCACACCTTTGAAGACATGAATTTAACCACTGGAGTCATATGGATTACTTTTATGCTGCCTTTATTTGCTTTTTCGAGCTTCAGAATTTTGGAGTAGAGATATTCTTTAAAAATCTTAGTTTATGATCAGTAGAAGAAAGTTATACACATCTGGGATGGCATGAGGAAAAGTAAATTATGAGAGAATTTTCATTTTTGGGTGAACTATCCCTTTAAACTGAATCCGGAACATTCCTTTAACTCTTTTTTTTAGGTCCACTCAGTGGACATTTCACCTCGGAACTGCCGCCATATTTGTAATGAACCACGTAATATGATTTTTAAAAACAATGCCTCCATAATCATGGAATTTCTTTTTTGTTTATGTTGCACAGGCCAATATGAAAGTTATCTAACTGCTGAGACTAAGCAAAGGCAACAGTGTTTAGTTACCACAGTCATTGTAGAAATGTGCTATTTGCAGTCAGCCATGATCATTCTGTGTTAATAATTTCATTAATAAGGGAATTATGAGTTAAAATAAGTATTTGGCTGGTCACGTAACCATTTAAAATAAAACAGCTTATATTAGGCCCCTGATATGATTGAAATCTTCAGTCTTGCTGTAGAGAAGAACAAATTACTGAGTACAACTTTAAAAGAGGAAATACTCAGTATTTTTTTTTCCCCATTAAAAAAGTTTGACTCCTAAAGAAATGAATTGTAATTTTGAAACACATGTATAAAATAATGACCACTCACATGAGATGAGGACTCTGGTCATATCAGTAACCTTATAAAAGCTATTTTAGTCTACATGGGGCAGGGGCGCCCTCATGGGTGCTGCCATTTTAGAATTACATGACCAGCTGAATACTACTCAATCTCTGTAACTGTCTTGTTATTGGACACTTTCACTCTTGGATTAAATTAATCATGGCTGATTGTGAATAGTGAATTTGTTGCTACAATGGCAACTGTGACTGAAAACTATTGATTTTGAATGATGCTGCATCCACACCACTAGGTGTCACTGTAAGTCCAAGATGACATGTGCTAAAACTTACTGAGTGCACCTTTAAACCTTACCTTATGTAAATTAAAATGGTGACATGCATTAAAATTAAGAAATGTTGAAAAACACTGCTAAACAAAGATTTAAACTCAGATTAAAACATCAGGTTGACTTTACAGGGTGTTTTGACTGGAAAAAATGCATCAAAGATCAGTAGATTTTAGACTAGGCTTGATGTTTTGTCCTGTATTTAGTCTGGTGTTAGTTTTGAAAAACAGAACATTTATAAACAGTGTGTTGTCTTTTCAAAGAGGGCATGTTTTGTGTGTAAAATGCTGAGATAATTGTGAAGGCTTGACAAAAAGTGTTGCGACAGAATGTGTTGGAAGTCAATGAGCCATGTGACACTGGGTGAAATTGTTGTGGCTGCTGCGGAGAATGTACTGATTTCCACTTCAATGCACTCTTCTAGAGAGCTGCTAAAAGACACCCATCTCTCTTGTGATATTTTTGCAATCTCTTTTTTACATTCAAAATGTTTACTTTAGCTAGCACACAGCTAAAGTGTTCTTACTGTGATTTAATGTTTCTGCAGATGTACATTAGATTTATTACAGCATACACACAAACCACACAACACCTCAGTGTATGTAATATGATGCATGAGAAGTTAAATGTTTTTCTTATTGTTTGAGGTCATTTTTTTTGTGCTATTCTATTAGCTAATTGTACTTATTAGTTAACAATAATGAATAATGTTTTTTTAATAAGCAAAGAACGAATTTGTGTCACACATTTTAGTCAGGGACTGCTGATAATCTATCTTTATGCAAATATACAGACAGATGAGAGTAAACTGTTTAAGCACAATATGTTGGTGTTTTGCAAAGTTCATTTTACCTTGTCTTAAGTTTTAATTAAAAAATGTAATAACTGCCATTTTAAAGAGCTTAAAGTTCATCATGTTTTTTGTTTTGTTTTGTTTTTTTGTAGCCTTATAAATGTGGATTATAACTTGACAGAAGTGTAGAAATAGTCCTACTTTAGTCAGGAAAATGAGTGCTGTTTTCTTAAATTACATTTTATTTCACTTTAAACTAACCCCTTTAATATGTAGCTATAATATTTTTTAATCTCATGTTTTTTTTTTTTTTTTTTTTTTTTTTTATTATTATTTGTTGGATTCTGTTGAGGTTATCACTGCCAGTGTTCTGCATACGTCTTGCTGTTTATGGAAGGCTTTGCAGTATCACACAGCGGCTCATTTAGAAAGCCAAATTAGAAATGTACCATCACATAAAGTGAATTTTAATGTAAAGCTTCTTCATGTATTTTTATGTTAAAAGGATGTTGCTGTGTAATAGCAAACCTTAAATAAATTGTTTTTGGACTATAATCCTGGTATGAATGACCTTACTTTAATTACTTTGGAATTGCAGAAATATATTATGTTGTATGTGTACCTAAAGTTTCTTCATTTACTTCTGATTTCCCTGGGGAAAAGAGAGTACAGAATGATTTGAGCAGATGTTTTATTTGTCATAAAAATACTGCACAGGGAACACTGTAACAAAACTCACCTGCCCCAAAAAACAAAATAGTGTCACAAGGTTAAGTTGGTCTGATCCATAATGAAAACTCTTGAAGTGATGTGCAGGTATGGAAAATTGCAATGCAGATCCTTCAACCTAACACCAATAAAATATGTCCATGCAATCATCAAAAGAATAATCTATAACACCACCCTTGATTGATCACTGCGGTCAAAAATATAAAAAATATAAAAAATATTACCAAACATTACTAGAAATACACTGTATCTTTGCATACTTGTTCCGCGTAGCACACAAGAGGGATAGTTTGCCCAAATAATGTATCCTATATACAATTCTACCATCATTTACACACCCGCATCTTGCCCAAACTCGTATTAGTTTCTTCCGTGTTAGGCAGAATGTTAGAGATGGACAGCCTCAGTCACAATTAACTTTCATTGTACAGAAAAAGATGCAACAAAAGAAAATGGTGACTTTGTCTATGAGTCCCTAACATACTGCCTAACACCTCCTTTTGTGTTCCATGAAAGAAAAAAAGTCATACAGGTTTGGAACAATGTTAGTAAATGATGACAGGATTTAAAGGGATAGTTCACCAAAAAATGAAAATTCTCTCATAATTTACTCACTCTCATGTCATCCCAGATGTGTATGACTTTCTTTCTTCTGCTGAATACAAAGATTTTTTGAAGAATATTTCAGCTCTGTAGGTCCTCACAATGCAAGTGAATGGGTGCCAAAATTCTGAAGCTCTAAAATGCACATAAACTCAGTATAACTATCTATAAGATTCCATTGGTTAAATCCATATTCTCTGAAGTGATATGACAGGTGTGGGTGATAAAAAGTTCAATATTTAATTCCTTCTTCTGTTTTTGGTGATTTGCATTCTTCTTGCATATCACCCCCTACTGGGCAGAGAGGAGAATTTATGGTAAAAAACGTACTTAAATATTGAACTGTGTTTCTCACCCACACCTATCATCGCTTCAGCAGTTATGGATTTAACCACTGGAATCTTATGGATTACTTCTATGCTGACTTTATGTGCATTTTGGAGCTTCATAATTTTGGCACCCATTCACTTGAATTGTATGGACCTACAGAGCTTTGTTTGTGTTCTACAGAAGAAAGAAAGTCATACACATCTGGGATGGCATGAGGGTGAGTTAAAGATGAGAGAATTTTCATTTTTGGGTGAACTATTTATTTAATGGTATAGACTTTAGAAGGTAACCCTATAATTGTTGCATTTTGGTTCTACACATTAGTTTGATGGCACAAGTTTACAAAACAGTCAGTTGTGCAACATCAACAGACCTTATTCATGCTACCGCCATCTTTGTTTTTTAATGGGAATGACAACGAGGCTGTGACGGATAGACTTAACATCTCTTCAATGGCACAAATGGTATAAAGTTGTATAAAGCTCCTAGATCACATCTGATTTTCAACAATTCATGTTGTCTGGAGTTCTTTGTATACTGAATGTTCTTAGACAGATATTCTATCAATGTTTTGTCTGCGGAACAATCCAAAAACCTTTTAAACTGCAGTGCAGCCCATTGAAGAGACTGTAAGTCTTTCCCTCACAGCCTCATAGTCATTCCTATTAAAAATTACAGATGGCGCTAGCGTGAATAAGGTCCATTGTTTGACTAGTGTTTGTTGGGCCTAGACATAGCAATGTTGCTTACAACCAACTATTCATGCGAGTTTATCCTTTATGAAGTGTGCAGAAATAATATTGTAACAGGTAAAGGTGGGCAAGGAGGAGGCGGGATCCGGCTGAACTGTCAACGTAGTTTAATCAGAAACTTAACATAAAACAAACATAAACACAGACACACATGCAACGCGGCAGCGTGCGTCTCTCTCTCGAACTGGTGCCTCTGGCTCTTCCGCTGATCAGCTGATTCAGCGCCAGCCGTGCACCATCAAGGCCCGGCCACGCCCTCCTCCTCATCACAAATATATATACAGTTGAAGTCAGAAGTTTACATACACCTTAGCCAAGTACATTTAAACTCAGTTTTTCACAATTCCTGACATTTAATCGTAGAAAACGTTCCCTGTCTTAGGTCAGTCAGGATCACTACTTTATTTTAAGAATGTGAAATGTCAGAATAATAGTAGAGAGAATGATTTATTTCAACTTTTATTTCTTTCATCACATTTCCAGTGGGTCTGATGTTTACATACACTTTGTTAGTATTTGGTAGCATTGTCTTTAAATTATTTAACTTGGGTCAAACGTTTTGGGTAGCCTTCTACAAGCTTCTCACAATAAGTTGCTGGAATTTTGGCCCATTCCTCCAGACAGAACTGGTGTAACTGAGTCAGGTTTGTAGGCCTCCTTGCTCTTTTTCGCTTTTTCAGTTCTGACCACAAATTTTCTATCGGATTGAGGTCAGGGCTTTGTGATGGCCACTCCAATACCTAAACTTTGTTGTCCTTAAGCCATTTTGCCACAACTTTGGGGGTATGCTTGGGGTCATTGTCACACTGGAAGACCCATGTGTGACCAAGCTTTAACTTCCTGGCTGATGTCTTGAGATGTTGCTTTAATATATCCACATAATTTTCCTTCCTCATGATGCCATTTATTTTGTGAAGTGCACCAGTCCCTCCAGCAGCAAAGCACCCCCACAACATGATGCTTCCACCCCCATGCTTCATGGTTGGGATGGTGTTCTTCGGCTTGAAAGCCTCACCCTTTTTCCTCCAAATATAACAATGATCATTATGGCCAAACAGTTCAGTGTTTGTTTCATTAGACCAGAGGACATTTCTCCAAAAAGTAAGATATTTGTCCCCATGTGCACTTGCAACACATGTGTGGTCCCATGGTGTTTACACTTGCATACTATTGTTTGTACAGATGAGCGTGGTACCTTCAGGCATTTGGAAATTGCTCCCAAGGATGAACCAGACTTGTGGAGGTCCACAATTTTTTTTCTGAGGTCTTCTATTGATTTTCTCATGATGTCAAGCAAAGAGGCACTGAGTTTGAAGGTAGGCCTTAAAATACCTTAAGCCATTTTGCCACAACTTTGGAGGTTGTGGCAAAATTTTGACCCCAAGGTTGCTTGGGGTCATTGTCCATTTGGAAGACCCCTTTGTGACCGAGCTTTAACTTCCTGGCTGATGTCTTGATGTTGTTTCAATATATCCACATAATTGTCCTTCCTCATGATGCCATCTATTTTGTGAAGTGCACCAGTCCCTCCTGCAGCATTGGCCAAACAGCTCAATTTTTGTTTCAACAAACCAGAGGACATTTCTCCAGAAAGTAAGATCTTTGTCCCCATGTGCACTTGCAAACTGTAGTCTGGCTTTTTTATGGTGGTTTTGGAGCAGTGGTTTCTTCCTTGCTGAGCAGCCTTTCAGGTTTTGTCGAAATAGGACTCGTTATACTGTGGATATAGATACTTGTCTACCTGTTTCCTCCAGCATCATCACAAGGTCCTTTGCTGTTGTTCTGGGACTGATTTGCACTTTTTGCACCAAACTACATTGATCTGTAGGAGACAGAATGCGTCTCCTTCCTGAGCGGTATGATGGCTGCATGGTCCCATGGTGTTTATACTTGAGTACTATTGTTTGTACAGATGAACATGGTACCTTTAGGTGTTTGGAAATTGCTCCCAAGGATGAACCAGACTTGTGGAGGTCCACAATTTTTTTTCTGAGTTCTTGGCTGATTTCTTTTGATTTTCCCATGATGTCAAGCAAAGAGGCACTGAGTTTGAAGGTAGCCCTTAAAATACATCCACAGGTACACCTCCAATTGACTCCAATTAGCCTATCAGAAGCTAATTGGCTAATTGCCTAAGGTTTGACATAATTTTCTGGAATATTCCAAGCTGCTTAAAGGCACAGTTAACTTAGTGTATGTAAACTTCTGACCCACTGGAATTGTGATATAGTCAATTAAAAGTGAAACAATCTGTCTGTAAACAATTGTTGGAAAAATTACTCTTGTCATAAACAAAACAGAAGTCCTAAACGACTTGCCAAAACTATAGTTTGCTAATATGAAATCTGTGAAGTGGTTAAAAAATTAGTTTTAATGACTTCAACCAAAGTGTATGTAAGCTTCTATCTTCAACTGTATGTGTGTATATATATATATATATATAAAACAACTGATTATGATAGGTGCCAGTATGTACATAAAATGCACACAACACAAAGGGCTTTGGGGAGGAGGAACTGTATAATGCATAATGACAGACAATATATCAAAGATCAGTTTGATATCAATTTTTTTTTAAACTGGTCTGACAATGAGAAGCTTTTACAGCTTAATACTCTAAAGTAATGAATCCTTTCACCGGTAGCCTCCCTATAATGCACTGCAAAAAAATGATTGTCTATCAGCATCCATCCTGTTGCTGTCACTCGCAATGTAAAGTTCTCAAAAAGAAGTCAAAAAGGTCACTCCCTGGCAAGTGAGGTAAGGGTCTGCAGCAGGTTGTCAAGGCCCAGTAGGTATCCGTCCTCTCGGTTGCCCTCTTCCCAGGGTCTGTAGTGATCCACGGTCTGTCCGTCCGGAAGAGGTGTTGTCTTCCCAAAGTCAATGAGCCAGATTTCAGCTCTCTCCGTGTGATTGTGAATGAAAAGAAGTGAACTCCCAATGACCTTAAAGACACAAATAAATGTTATAATGACTTTTGAGATGGAACAAACCATATGAAAATCATTAGTAAAACATATAATGTATAGTATGCCACAGTATTGTATATAAAACATTAATAAATGTTATATTTAAATTCTTTATAGACATCTACCACTGTAGAACAAAGATGTCTTCAAAAATTAATTTCACAAAACTTTTTTTTTTTTTACCTCGTGTTTCTTGAAGAACTCTGAAGTTGTCAGAACCTGTTTAATATCCACAAGCCTTGTAATATAGGAGTTCTTTAAGGCAGGTGAAGGAGAAAAGCACAACATGAATCAATAATTCTACTGAAGTTATTTTTTCAGTATTTATTAACTAAAAGCACAGTGAAGCTCCAGTTTAGGTTTAATTTATTCATGAAACCTCATGACCTTAAACCTCAGTCTGAACTGGTTATATCTGCTTTTCTAACTCAGTTCTAGTTCCTCAATTTCTTAAATGCACCATATCCTTGATGTGAAGTAACATTTAAAGGGATTGTTATACTGCATTAAAGGGATTGTTAACCCAAAAATTAACTTCCCCACATGTTGTTCTAAATCTGACACTCTTCTGTGAAACACAAATGTCTGTTTTGAAGGTTTTTACGCTGCTCTTATTTCAAAGAATGAAGTGGATGGGCACCAGAGGAGCTGTCAAGCTCCAAAACATGCAAAAACATCATAAAAAGTAGTCCAAATTATTCATACACTATATTCCAAGTCTTCTGAAGTCAGATGATACTGTAGCATTGAGTGAGGAACAGATTAAAATTTAAGTTCTTCACTGAAAATCTTGCCTCAAAAATCTTGCTTGAGAACCGTGGTCTCCATTAACTTTCACTGTATGGAAAAGAGCAGCTTGGACATAATGCTATAAATATTGTAACTTCTTGAAGACAGAATTTTTAGGTGAACAATGCCTTTAAGATTGGCTTTTATGATACTCTTTTAACTGCCTTGTTGGTGCGGTACTGTGAGAAAAGATATGGCCTACAAACATCTGTCCTTGATTAATCAAAGTAATATATCCTGTATAGAAATACTCAAGGTCTAATTTTCATTCATCGTTAGCTTATAAAGAATATTGTTATATGCAAATGTTGCTGTGTATGCAATGGGTAACATAACAGGTCGATCTAGTCACTCACAATTATGTTTTTGTTGCCTCCAACAAAATCCTTGAAGACCTGAGTGACGTCCTCCATTGAGCGGGTCCTTTTAAAGTCTGTGTTGCAAGTTTCACCTCTCTGAGAAAAGAAAATGCATTGCTAATTGATATGCAATCCAAACAAAAACATATGCCCAGAAATATTGCTTGGTTTAAGTTTCAGCAGCTGGTTGCAAAAAACCTCTTAAGATAAGAAAACCCCTAGTGACAAATCCTTACAATAATAACTTAGTTTTGTTTTTTGTTTTTTGTTTTTTTGTGCAACTGGGCACTGAGCCTTTTATGGACCTTAACAGCAGGACGAGGATAATATGTAATTTATACCAATTAAAATTACCAAGAGTGTAACAGATGTACTTTAGGACTTAAAAACACAATCCTTGACAAGTAAACTACATGACCAAAAGTATGTGAACACCCCTTCTAATTAATGTCTTGGACAAGGCCCATTAATTCCAGTGAAGACAAATCTTTTTTATGGCCTTTTGGCTTTTTAATGGAATAGGGAAAGTAGAGAGGTGACAGGAAATGTGAGAAAGAAGAGTAAGAATGGGATCGGAAAAGGACCTCATGAGCAAGGACCCAAACTCGGGTCACCCACGATGCATCAGCACCACATGACATGAGCGCAGCCCGCTAGGCTATGGCTCTGACCAGTGAAGACAAATCTTAATACTATGGAATACAATGACATTCTATGACAGCAGTTTGGGGAGGGCCATCACAGCCATGTTCCAACATTTAGTGGAAAGTCTTTCCAGAAGAGCGGAAGCTGTTGGGGAGGACAAACTCCCTCTAAGTGTAAATGCCTGGTATTTAAAATGACTATTAATGCAATGTTTAGGTGTCCACATGCTTTTTTCCATACAGTGTATGATTAGGTGCTCAAAACGATTAGTAAAAGAGCTCATATTTGCTACGTGTTTGTATTTGAGAGGAGGAGTTGGCCCGGAGAGGTATCCCCCTTACGTCCACTCCGACCGTAGGGCCTTGTTGAGGAAGTAGCATTCCCGTGTGGCGGCTAAAGAGTGTGCACCTCCGTCTCTGGATTCCATGATTGCACGTGGGAGGGGGTGCCGGCGGGGTTACAGATGTGGCGGAATGATCCACCCCTCTGGCTCGTCATCATCGCCCCGCCTCTTAGGGCTGCCCTTCAGCCAGGCTCACGACGGGAGATGGGCGGGAGAGCGAGAAGAGGTGCATAATTAATAAGCCTCGTTTGGTCAGGGGTGAATGAAGCACACCTGATGGGGATAATGCTTCATCACCGCTCTCTTTAGAACACAGTGTCCGGACTTCTTCTCGGGGAGCCGGCTTCAAATATCCATGTGGCATCCTCGTACGCCCAGGACCAGAGCTGGGAGGGATCGGACGAGTGGACGCGCTGCCAGACCCATTCTTTGGACCCCCGGACGCCGTAATGAGTCGCCGGGGGTGAACTGCTCACGTTGCCGCTGACGGGCTAGATGCCGGGCCACCTTCCCCTCACGGTTGCCGTGGGCCTGGGAAGACAGGTCGCCAGTGACGCCGCCGCCGCCGCCCCACGCTGCTGTAGACTTTGGAGGGGAGCGTGAGCGGCCGACTGACCCAGCCCGTGCCTGGGCTATCCTATGAACACTACCCCACCCATTCACGGAGCCCCGTTCACCACGAGGATGCCAGATTCCCCATTTTATTATGAACACTATTCCCCCTTGGACACTTTATTACCCCTTTTGGACATTTATACGTTTATTATTGTTTCCAATAAATGCCTCTCCGAGGCTTGACGCCACACCCACTGTGTCTGTCTCTTGCTCACCCTGCCACAGTATCTAAACAACAGTAATTTGAGAGGTGGGGGTTTGCCAGAGTTGCTGAACATTCCAATTACAGTTTAAAATGATGTTGCATAAGTGCAGGTTTTAATTGCTGTGTTACTGTATTTTTGTAATTGGCCTTACATTGCTTTAGTGATGTACACATGTGCCTCAATTCTCCTTACAATCATGTACTCATTAAGCAATTAAATGTTAATTTCATTCTAAAGAGGAAAGCTCTGGGCCCAGATACCTCTAAAGTTAAGAAAACCCTTAGTGGCAATACACTTACAATTATAAAAGGGTTTCTTTCAACTGGGCCCTGATTTTCAAGCACTGCCTTTACCTTGATACCCTCGATGCGGAAGCCCAGATTGTTAGTAGAGCTGAGACTTTCCCTCCACTGCATGTAGCGTGGTTTAGTAACAGCCTGTTGCTTCTGTTCCTCAGCTGTAGGAGCCTCACTGTCCACCTCCAGCATCTTTTTATACAAGTCTCTGCGTAGCTTAGGCTTGACCCTCGCCCGAACCAGCTCGTCCTCCAGATACGTCCTGAATGAAAGAAACAAACAAACAAACGAAAGATAAAGATTATGGTGTTTGCTCAAAAACAACGGTACAATCACTATAAATCTATCTAAAAATATACACTTTATGGCCAAAAGTATATGGACAACCCATGCTTCCACTCTTCTAGGAAAGATTTCCACTAGATGTTGGAACATGGTTGCAGGGATTTGCAGGATCTCAGATGTGTTCAGTGGGGTTCAGATCTGGGCTTTGTGCAGGCCAGTCACATTTTTCCACACCAGACTTGGTTTTCTTTATGGAGTGGACTATGCTTTGTGCACTGGGGTATTTTCATGCCAGAACAGAAAAGGCCCTCCCTAAACTGTTGCAACAAATTTGTATGCAAACAATTCTCTAGAATGTTGTTGTACTGCGAAGCATTAGGATTTGTCTTCACTGGAATTATTGGAATAGTCAAACCTCTCATTTAAAACAGAGTGTCCACATACTGTACTTTTGGACATGTAGTGTACATTATTCACAAAATCTTGCATTTAATGAAATAAATGAACACTGATCTAAACTATTCTAAGACCAGAAACAAAATTACACAAGTATGCATACGCAGATGTGAGCACTTGGCCAGCGTGCTCCAGTTGAAAATACAGAACGTGTGTACTTGCGTTGCTCATGCCATCCTAGATGTATATGACTTTCTTTCTTCTGCTGAACACAAACAAAGATTTTTAGAAGAATATCTCAGCTCTGTAGGTCCATATAATGCAAGTGAATGGGAACCAGAACTCAGAAGGTCCAAACAGCAGCATAAAAATAATCCATGCAACTCCAATGGTTAAACCCATATCTTCAGAAGTGATTCGATAAGTGATAAGTTTTTTTTTTTTACTGTAAATCTACACTTTCACTTTCAAATTCTGGTGTGGAAGTGACTTTTACTTTCACATTCAGCCACCTACTGGTTTGGGCTGATCAAAGGTGGAGATTTATAGTAAAAAAAGTCTTAACTATGGATCTGTTTCTCACCCACACTTATCATAGTGCTTCAGAAGACATGGATTTAACCACTGGATTCGTATGGACTACTTTATGCTGCCTTGATATGATTTTTGGACCTTCTAAGTTCTGGTCATCATTCACTTGCATTGTGAGGACCTACAGAACTGAAATATTCTTCTAAAAATATTCATTTGCGTTCTGCAGAAGAAAGAAAGCCATTCACATCTGGGATGGGATGAGGGTGATTAACTGATAAGAGAATTTTCATTTTTGGGTGAACTATCCCTTTAAATTTGATATGTTAAGTATTATTCAAGTTGCTAAATATATTGACTTTAACTTACTGGCTCAGCAATATTCTCTTGAAACTGTTGCTGTGCTATGACAGCAGCTGACTTGAAAGAGAAAACTCAACATAGAAGCGGACAGTTCAGTTCACACTAATGTTTGCAATAGCACCATGTTGACAACGCTAAGAATGCAATGCTGACACATTTTGGGGTGCAACTATGCATGAAATCAAGCTCATGTAGCTAGAAGATTATGCATTCACGTATTAGCGTAGAGTATGTTTTGGCCATAACAGTTGTACTGAATATCAGCACGGATGTGATTCGACCAGTAATGGAAATATTTCCAAATAAAAATAAATAGTTTCAAACTAAGCCAAAGCAGAATCAACCACAGTGTGTCGGCAAGCAATGTACAGACTGAAAGAATTATCAGCACTCTTGAAAAGCCACTTGTCCAATCAGATTAGAGGACCAGATTAAAACCTTTTCACGTAAATTGTTGCACTTAATTCAAGGTCATGTGTGCCTGTTCTGTGGACAGTTAATAGCCTAGTGGAGGTAGTTTGTGTAGACGAGTATGAATTCAGTAATATGCTGATTTCGGTTTCAGTCTTGAACCTTACTTGACTTCCTGTGTGTGAGAAGAGGAAGTCACCAAGGGACTCCTTGCAAAAAATCTCTCTCAGTGTGTAGAAAGAATACATGAAGTGTATGTGAGAAGGAAGCCCTCAGGGACGCCCCGTGTCTGCCTTTGTAAGTGTGCATGTTGTTTTCACTGCATATGCACAGGAAGTGGTTATTATTGTTGTTCGCTGTGAGAGGGCCTCTCTCTGTATGAGACTCAGCTCCACCCATTGCCCTGACAGGAAGCAGAACAGCTGTTTTAGCAGGCCAAGCTTCCCACCACACACACAGAGTAAACTTGTAATGCACAAGTATACATGCACATTAGCATGACTATGAAAAGGAGAGAATTAAACCTTAGTAAATGAGGAGTGTTATACAGTATTTGCCTGCAGTAGAAATCAATCTCTATAGTCTGTGAGCTGCTCTAGTGTAACTAAAATGTTATGTTTAGGACAGGATTTTTAATCTTAATTACATTTTAATATTAGGTTATTAAAGTTTAAAGTGATTGGCTTTATTAATGTGGTCTCATTGATTAAACAGTTTAGAACTGTAACTACAATTCTTCTGAAATTTGCTTCTTTACTTCGTTAAAATTAACAAATAGTATCAAGAGAGCAAGCCAACAATATAAAACTCTTAACGCTTTCAGTGTCTTGACATCAGTTGCACGATCATTAGTGCATGAGAGTTCACGTGTTCATAGCACTCATGAACTTGCATCAAGACTTTGAATGAAAAATGACCTACATTTCAGGTTGTTTCTCACTAAAACCTATCGTATGCCTTCAGAAGACTTGTAATATGATGCATGGAATACATTTATTATAATTAGGGGTCTTTTTTTAAGCTTTAAAGTGAAGCATTATTCACTGCCATTCTATTAAAAAGACTCCATTGTGTTCCGCATTAGAAAAAAGTAATGTAAGTTTGGAATGACATTTCAGAATTTTCACTTTTAGGGTGAACTATTCTTTAAATCATAATATATGCAGAATATGGCCCAGTAAACAACCATCTTATTACTCTACCTCACTCCCATTTTGCAGTCCATGACATTCGGCATATCAAAGCTGGCCAATAAGTCTTTCATTTTCAGAAAGAGTTCTCCATCTCTCTCTACCACTCCACTGTAGACTGGCACGAAGGAATTTAAAGCATCCTCTTTCAGCCTCTCAAAACACTGCTTCTCATTCTCTGAGAACTTCTTCAATATGGAGCCCTTATCTCCTGCCTTGAAGCTGCCTGGACAGAAACACAAACACAGACAAAGGATGACTAGAGTCAGTGGAGCACAAATAATTAACACTGAACCTCCCAGAGTTTTGTCAGTCCTTAACTTTACACTCAAGGCAGAAAACTAGATCTGAGTCAGAATATGAAGGAACTGCTGTAGTCATCTATTAGTAAATATCAATACATGTTTCATATCTACATACATTTCCCATATCTTAATTGAATAGTCTAGTTGACCCAAAAATAACATTTAGCCATTTACTTACCCTCACTTACCCTTTTGCCTTGTTACAAACCCGTATGATTTATTTATTTATTTTGTTCCGTAGAACACTAAAGGTGAATTTATGAAAAATATCCTTGCCACTCTTTTCCATAAAATGAAAGTGAATGGGGGCTGAGGCTGGCAAGTTCTAAAATTACAAAAAAAGCACCATGAAAGTATCATAATAGTGGTTTGTGCAACTTGTGCACTATATTTTAAGTCTTCTGAAGCCATATGATAGTTTTCTGTGACAAACATACTGAAGTTTAAGTCGCTATTAAATTAAAGTCTTCCCCAAAGTCAAATATGGCTCCTTTAAGACATGCTGTGTCAAGACATGCATGAAACAATGGTGTCAATGTTGTCCAATGGCATTAACGGCACACTATTATTGTAATCCATACGACTTTTGTGCTCCATTTCAGAGCCTCAGCAGAGGGGAAGATTATCAGTGAATAATGACTTACATCTCTGGCTATGCATCCCACAGAGCTATCATATTGCTTCAGAATACTTGAAATATAGGGCATAAGTTGTCCACATTTATGATACTTATATGGTGCCATTTTAGAGATTGACAGCCCCAGTCCCCATTCATTCCCATTTCATGAAATAAGATTAACCAGGATATTCTTCAAAAAAAATCACATCATATGGGTCTGAACAATTTTCTTCACAAATTCAAAGTCATAAGGGTTTGGAACAACGTGAGGGTAATTCACGACATTTACTTTTTTTTTTTTTTTTTTGATGAACTAATCCTTTAAAATTTGCTAATATAACATAAGACCACTCTTGGTCATAGGCATGTGCCATATGAGTCAAACAAAACATATTACCATTTCCCTAAAAAAAGGTATCAAATGACAGTACTTCCCCATGTATTTATAAAAAATAATAATAACAATAAAACACAATCAGAAGACATGGGCCAAATATTGTGTGAAGTTTATGTCTTACCTTTATGGCCTGCTAACTGAACCCAGGAAAGTCGTTTTCGTTGTGAGGCTACCAAAGGACAATGGACAATAGTCTTCAGTTTCCACCAAGCATTGGTTTGCTGAGACACATTGAAGTGAAACATAATCAGTCATGACAGACCATCAGCTCTGAATGAAACACATTAGATATTTCAAACACTCTGTATAAGGCAGCATTTCTATAAATGACCAGGTTTGGGGAGTAACGGAATACATGTAATGGGATTACATATTTAAAATACAAAATATAAGTAACTGTATTCCACTACAGTTACAATTTAAATCATTGGTAATTAGAATACAGTTACATTCAAAAAGTATTTTGATTACTGAAGAGATTACTTTGCATTTTATCATCATTTGTTTCATTTAATATTTAGTCCTTTCAGATGGAAAACATTTATACATATAAATGATGCGATCCAAAGTGCATTTGAACAGCGGTGAAACACTTTCTTATGATGTGTTACATTCATACGAGCAGACAGAGGAGTACGTTTGAAGTAAGTTTGGAGCAGAAGAAATAGAAATAAACCTTGTGTAAATTGTCAGCTTAACGCTAAGCTAAAATGTTATTTCTAGCCATTTTACATGCACATGTTACCAGGCACGATCATATTTTTTAATCAAGAAAATTCACGGATCATAATTTCTTTTTTTCTAGTAAGACCTTTGATATTAGGGCAAAAATCATATTCTTGATAATAATTTTTGTATTCTGTAATTCCTGTAAAAATATCTAAAAATCCTTAAAACAAGATCAATTAGATTGATCTTGTTTTAGAAACAACACTGCATAAGATATTTAGGTTTTTCAGAGAATGTATATTTAACGTGTATTTTGTCGAAACAAGTGAAAAAATCTACCAGTGCTGAAGAAGTAATCCAAAGTATTTAGAATACGTTACTGATCTTGAGTAATCTAACGGAATACGTTACAGTTTACATTTTACAGCATGTAATCTGTAATCTGTAGTGGAATACATTTCTAAAGTAACCCTCCCAACCCTGTAAATGATAATATCTAAAATAACATTATTCCACTTGAAACAAAGTTTCATAAAGAGTTGGCTAATTAAAAAAGCCTGAAAATGACACTTGACCATATCTCTGTACCCGTCAATAAGCTGCAAGAAATGAGGTTGGTCTCTAAACAGTACAGTTTTTGAACACTGCACGATGTTCTTTAACTGTGCGAGTCTGACTCACGCACACATGGTCTCAGTTTGAGCTGTGAAGCACAAAAAGCTTTAGCACTTTAGCCCATAACATCGAGATGCTTGATTTGTTGCCCATTACAAATGAGCAGTCTGGAAACCATTTCTGCTCGTTTTGGGAGTGACATTTAAAAAGCATGGCCGTCTTTTAGCAACCTATGCTTTTACCACATTTAAGTTTTTATATTAATTTTTTAAAAGATGCATCATGCGTTTGTAATTCATACTTAGCATGTAGCTTATTGAGATGCAATTTGCTTTTATACTGTGCTATAATATATTATGTAACTTTGTTAATACGTTATACTTAAACAATAAACTAATGGGTCTATTATTGTATGCAATGCCAGAGTTCAAGGACAGTCTAGGGAAAAGCCCTAAATTGTAACTGTTTAGTTCAACAGAAAGTAATATTTCGGACAAATGTTCCAGAGAATGATCCGTGTACACAAGATATGCTCTGCGAAGTGTGTGAAAACATTGAACAAAACAATCTCTGATTTTCTCAGTTGCACATTAAAACTGTTAAGGGTTATGATTGGTGAAACAACTGTATTGTCTATATGCTGAATCAAAAGTACTGCAGTTATTGCTTGTACAAACAAGAATCTTCCACAAATATCGGGTACAAGAGCTTAAGGCCCCTACATAAATTATAATTAGTGAATATTTTGTCACAATGCTACACCCTTAATAATTAACTCTGAGACAACAGGTTTTACTGCATCATAATGGAACTGTTGAAATCGTAAGGGCGTATACATCTGAAGCGCAGGGTCGTGTTTGTTCTTTCATCTGATTTGGACAAAAAGACTATAGACTAATTCGTGTTTGTTATTTATCCTCAGGTAAAAGCTGATTTGAACTTTCGTTAAAATAACAAGCATGTTTAGCAGCATAATTTAATTAAAACTCCATTACTGAGTATTCAAATTGGAAATACAGTAGTACTTGAAAACTGCTTTTGAGGTTGGACAAGACAGAGAGTACATCATGTTTAAAGTCAAGGAGACTGAGTACAGCCCTGTATATATACTGAAAAAAGCCATAAACCAGGGCTATGTCCTGCACTTCAAGGAGCTGTGCACACACACATTTCTAAAACGCCTATAACTAAATACTGAACTGGACTGTCATGCAGACAATACAAACGTTATGGTGCCAACTCTCAAATAACTACCAATCGGGTTTTAAAATTTTATGTTTCTACTTAAATGACAAAAAGCTTTACCTTCAATAAACATATCACACACTGAATCATAAAAAAACAGTTAAACATTTAAAAGTTCAAAAAGTTCACTGTAAGCCAAGCATTTATTGAAAGCCATCCATTTTCTTTCTACAAGCTACTGCAAAATATCTCAAGCAAAAAAAAAACAAACAAAAAAAAAAAAATTTAAATGATAGTTTGACAAGCAGAAATAGCAAATCACATTTTCCATTATTATCTATATTTTGTTGTGGTGAAAAATGGGCTCCTAACTCCTAAAATTGTATTTCTATACAACACACCAAATGAGGAGGTCTTAGTTTGGCCGTACATATTACAAATCTCTATTGTAATCAACGTGACACTGCGGTGAGTTCGAGATTTATAAAACTAACCTGAAGTTGCTCTGCCTTCAAGCAGTGGATGGAAATGTTTGTGGCACAGTGTGGCTTCAGCTTAAATGTCAAATGACATTTTGTTTTGATATACAGTAGTCTGATTAAATGAAGTATTTGCCACTTTGTGTCACTGTCTATGGTTCATTTTGCTTTTCAGAATAGGTGTCTGGAACTGGCCTGCTCAAACATTCTTTTTAAAACTTCTGAATGCCGTTTTTCCATGGAGTGTGACTCTTCGTGTGACTAAAAAGATCAACATAGGTCAGTTTATTCAGTGCAAGGTGTGTAACTTTCCAAATAGTTAAAGGATAGATATTATGCAGACATGACCTTCAGTCTTACGTAGGCAGAGTGTGTTTAAAGTACAGTGACAGAGAACGCCTTCTATGGCAGTGAATTAGCCAATATGTAACACATCCATTCAAAATAATCACAGACACGACAGTAGTGAGAAACAAAACATTAGAGAAGGATGATCAAAATGAGTGATTAGATTTATTGAGATAGAATTTATTAACCATTTTTTCAAATTCTAAGTTAGGTCCCATTTATTTGTACATTTGTGTTGTGTATAATTCTTCTTTTATCTTCTTTAAGCTCCTTTAATTTCTCCTGAAAAATGTTTGCTTATTTGTGTGTGTAAGTATGTACCACTAACTCAAAAGCTATTATCTGTAAATAATGAGTAATTCAGAAATCATCTACATTGTTTGGCTCATCCACAAACAGGACTATTTTCAAAGGCCATCACTTCTGTGCATGAACTATGCATTGAGAGTGTTAAAAGAATATTCCAGGTTCAATACAAGTTAAACTCAGTCAACAGCATTTGTGGCATAACATTTATTACCACAAAAAATTATTTCGACTTGTCCCTACTTTTCTTAAAATAAATAAAAATCTTGGTTCCAGTGAAGCACTTACAATAGATGTGAATGGGGCCAATCCGTAAACAAATACTCACTTCAAAGTTATAGCCACAAGACGTAAACGATATGCATGTTAACATGATTTAAGTGCGATAAAATTGCTTACTAACCATTCCTGTCTAAAGTTATTTCCGATTTCACAACTTTGTTGCCATGGTGATGAAACAGCAATTTTAAACTTTACATCTCAAATAATACATGAGTTTTAACAGAAGAATTATTGTAAGTGCTTTTACAAAATTATAACCTTCACATTTCTGCCTTTAAACCCTCCAAAAATTGGCCCTATTCACTTCCATTGTAAGTGCCTCACTGTAACCTCAGTTTTTGCTTTTTTTAAAGGAGCAACGAGTCAAAATTTATTTTGGTGGCAATTATACCACAAATGCTGTCGATTGAGCTTAACCTGCACTGAACCTGGAATATTTCTTTAAGAGAGAAAAACTTTGTTTTCTGTAATGCTACAAGTCTTTCCCCACTTCAAAATTCACCTCTAAAATGTATAATGTGCGAGCATGCGTATGGGTGGTTAAGCCTGTTGAGCTTGTTGTTAGAACAACTCCAGGTGCCGAAAGGTTATTAAAGCTGCACACTTACCATATTTGCTCAAACTAATATTGAAACAGCTGAATGCAAACAAAAAATAAAGAATTCAGGTAAAAACTCTGAACAGCCTACTTTGTAAACAATTACGGAGAAACATTTCAAGGCTTGACATTTTTTGTTATATTTTTTCAAAGTGCCGTACTATTTGTCATGATATGCTCTTGACTCAAATATTACTTGCAAATATTACATCAAAAGGAACATACAAGAATCACCTGATAAGGATCTACTGTACACCCCTAATGCCATGTGTCATAGCAAATACAGTACAATTTTGAATTGGCAATATGGTGAACAAACCATGTGTGTTAACCAGTCCAGGCAGACATGACACCCACACAAACATACCATTATGCTGATCCTGCCTGAACAAATGTCAGTGCAACACAATAACACAACAGCTTGCATCATGTGTTAAGTTGTCTCAACTGTCATGATGAGAAACATGCAGATCTCGATTAGATAGCTTTCTTATGCCTTATCAGTATTGAGACATTCCTCAAGATACATTTACAAGTATCAAATAAAAGCCTCATCAGCAATTTCAGCACAGACCAAAAGGTTGTATAACAAAAAAAAAAAAAAAAAAAAAAAAAAAAAAAAAAAAAAAAAAACAACAGTTCCGCATTATTGGTATGGTGTTCTTATGAAGGATTTTACTGTTATTTCAACAAAGGATCAACATAATTTAACTAACCCCGTCTATATTCTAAATATACCATACAATACAAAATATAATATTCTTTTATAGGTATACAGCTTAAAGATATTGTGTATCTTACATAGGCCTACTATATACAATATATAGTATATATAAAATTATAGCAAAAAAACATACAAAATTTGGCAGCCCCATTACTGAAAGCTCTCCCCAGATGCAAGTCCCTCCTTAATGGATTATAGAAAGTGAACCACTACATACAAAATAACCTACCTCTCCTGTGTCTACCGAGTCCCCCAAATGCTCCAGAGTCACGATGCCTTTGCTCTTGCTCTCGTTGTCACTGAGGATGTCATCCTCCGACTCGTCAAACGCCGTGGAAGAGCCATTGGAAGAGAGGGATGAGTTGGAGAGTTTTCGGCGCAGCCGTCCGTTCACCTCCTCCTCCAGATCCTCCTGCGTGATCTCCCGCGAGTCCTCGTCAGAGGTGATGGTCACCTGCGGCACGAAGCACCCTCGCACCGCGCCACTGTCGGGGAGAAAGCCTGCTTGCCTACTGTACTGTTCCGCCATCTGTGTTGGATCATCACAAATCTCTGTGGATGAAAAGTTTCTTTCGTGTTCTCCTCCTCCTCCTTTCCCTGATCCGTCGCAAATAGGAGACAAACGGGAGAACACCGCCTCTCGGAGTGACCTCCGCCTCTCTTTGGGCATCGATCGTGGTTTGGCTTGGGGTTATTCCCCCAGGGGCCACGGGCTGCGATAGTGCCCCCCCCACCCCCCACCCCCCACCAAATTGAATCCGTGTGTATCGCCACGCAAAGTTGATTCAGTTTCACTTCAGTGCATTTGTTTCCAGTAAGTAAGTTATGTAACACATGATCTGCGTCCAGATAGTTTTGTGCCCAGTGTAAGTCAGTGGATGGGGAACCCCTGTAAACACCTCTCAGCGCAGTTTGCTGCTGCTGTGAACAAAGATCTTCCGCATTTCAATGTTTCGACGCTCTTCCTGACTTTTAATTTGTTTGACTTTTGCTTGATATCTTATTTCCTCATTCAGTGTAGTATTGTACCGTGTGTGTGTTGATTGTGTTGTGTCGATAGGTAAACCTTCACTTCGTCAAACTCTGGAACCTGAAGAGAGTTTTTATGAAAATAACAGGTTAACTAATGTGGGCTCTTAAAATTGTCCCTAGTAAAGTGAAAGTCATCCAAAGGTATCTTAATTACTATCATTTCGTGCAATTTGTTACGTTTATAATATTATAAATTCATTGTTTAGAATAATACAATGATTTTTACACATTACAGACATCACAATATGATAAATTAAAATTGTAAGAGAATATTAAACCAACAAGGCTATGCAAATGATGTATTTCAAAATAGATTAGAAAAATACATAGGCTATAATGATCATTTTTAAGGAATGTTCTGGGTTCAAAACAAGTTAAAGGGATAGTTCATCCAAAAATTAGAATTCTCGCAACATTTACTCACCCTCATGCCATCCCAGATGTGTATGACTGTGTGTGATGAAATGAAGAAATTTTTTTTTAATACTTCAGCTCTGTAGGTCCATGAATCTTCAAAAAGCACATAAAGGCAGCATAAAAGTTATCCATAAGACTCCAGTGATCAAATCCATATCTTCAGAAGCAATAAAATAGGTGTGGTTGAGAGACACACCTATTTGCCTCAATCCGGGTGGCGGAGGTCGAATCCCAGCTACCTCCGCATCTGAGACCGTCAACCCGCGCATCTTATCACATGGCTTGTTGAGCGTGTTGCCATGGAGACGTAGCACGTGTGGAGGCTCCATGCCATCCACCGCAGCATCCACGCTCAACTCACCATGCACCCCACCAAGAGTGAACAACGAGGAGGTTATAGCGACAACGAGGAGGTTACCCCATGTGACTCTACCCTCCCTACCAACCGGGCCAATTTGGTTGCTTAGGAGACCTGGCTGGAGTCACGCAGCACACCCTGGGATTCGAACTAGCAAACTAGCGAACTCCAGGGGTGGTAGCCAGCATCTTTTACCACTGAGCTACCCAGGCCCCCTAAAGTACTTAAATATTGATCTTTTTAGCACCAAAAGCAATTGTTTCACTTTAGAAGACTTTCATTTAACCACTGGAGTCATACGGATGACGTTTATGCTGACTGTCTGTGATTTTCTGAAGAAAGAAAGTCATACACATCTGGCATTACATAAGGTTGAGTAAATGATGAGAGAATTTTCATTTTTGGGTGAACTATCTCTTTAAGTCCTTTTTTACTAGAAATGACCACCTTTGACCAGCCCCGACCAGTAGGTGGCGATATGCACGAAGAATGTGAATTGCCCAAAAAAAAAAAAAAAAAAAAAGTATGTGGAAGTGAAAGTAAAATTGGAGATTTATAGTAAAAAATGACTTAAACATTGGTCTGTTTCTCATCCAAACCTATCATATAACTTCAGAAGACATGGATTTAACCACTGTAGTTGTATGGATTGCTTTTATGGTGAGTTTATATGCTTTTTGGAGTTTCAAAGTTCTGGACACCATTCACTTGCATTGTGAGGACCTACAGAGCTGAAATATTCTTCTAAAATGTTCTGCAGAAGAAAAAAAATTCATACACATTTGGGGTGGCATGAGGGTGAGTAAATATTAGAATGATTTGGGTGACCTATTTCTTGAAGGTGCACTCAGTAATTTTTTCTCCATTAAAAAAGTTTTACCCCTAAAGAAATTAATTGTAATTTTGAAACATACAGTATGTATAAAATCATGAGCACTCACATGAGATGAGACCTTATAAATGCTGTTTTATTCTACATGGGGCAGGGGCGCCCTCATGGGGGCTGCCATTTTAGAATCACATGACTAGCTGTATACTACTCACTTAATCTCAGTCTTGTTATTGGACACTTTGACTCTTGGATTAAATTAATCATGGCTTGATAGTGAAAAAGTGAATTTCTACAATGTCATCTGTAACTGAAATCTATTAATTTTAAATGTTGCTGCATCCACACCACTAGGTGTCACTGTAAGTCCAAGATGACACGAGCAAAACGTTACTGAGTGCACCTTTAAGGTTTGTGACTTGCAAAGATCGCATTTTAGTAGCCTTCCGGCCCTGCTGTAGTCTGGTAAATGCCGTAAAGCACTAAATCACTGATTTTATTAAACTATAGTCATGTTTACATGTATAATGCTTATGTCTTGTCACTATACTTTTGAAACTAAGTGTATTTAAGCGTTTCTGGACTGGCCCCATTAACGTTCATTGTAAGTGCCTTAATTACTGTTGACTGTGATTTCTGCTTTTTCTTTTAAATAAATGAGGGATGAGTCGAAATATTTGTTGTATATTAATCAACATTATGCCATAAATGCTGTCGATTGGGATTAAGTTGTATTGAACCCGGAATATTCCTTTAACTGAATAAAAATAAATAAAAATAAAATAAAATAAAATAAACATTTTGAATATCATTGTCTTTTACATTCTGAACAGTTGTCAATGTTGCTGATGTTTTCGTAACGTTGGGCTGTAGTTTGTACCTCCTCGCAATAGATGTCAGTACAGCTCTAGTGGTAGGTTAAGGTTACTTACAAAACAGAAGAGAAGGAGTGCAGAATTCCTTCCACAGGATTTCGGAGACGTTCGTGATTGTCCCTCTGCACTCTCCACCTGCCCTAGCTCGATTGTGTATATTTTTCTTTTTTGCCTCTGTCCTGATCTGGCAGCCACTGAGATATCCCAGAATGTTCGCAGTCAGAAGAGCTTTGCGTCTTTGCCAAAGTGTGGCAAATGTAAGTGTCTCGCGACGTGGATGCGCTGGTGCTGTTGAAGTAGACGACATCGTGAACGGTCTTACCGAGGAGCAGATGCAGGTATCCGACACACCGGGTTACGTTACCGCCAGTCAAAGTTTGTGAAAAGTCACCGCTTCTTGTTTAAGTCACACTAATCCACAAGGTTTTGAAGGGATGAGTCGCGCGGGCTTGATCACATGATGACATTTGACACTTGTGTTGTAGGAATATATGATAGCTTGATTCGTTTAGTCGCCAGACATTTATCAGTAGACGCAATATTCAACGATTATTAGTGCGTCATGCACATTGTCCAAGAAACGGTCAAACACATACGTTGTGTTCCTGACCTTGCATTACATAGCCAGCATATACACACGAAACATTGTTTTAAACGAAGCTCACAAGTACACGTAAACTTACATATTTCCGGTCAGTCAATGTTTTAATGTAAGATTGTTTGCCGTTTATTTCTCCGATGCTTATATAAAACTTGGTGGAAGGGGTGTGAATGAAAGGCGTCTTTTGATTGGACAGAATATATTCTTATTTTTTTTTTTTTCATTTCACCATTGCGGCCTATTGTGATTATTTGTTTTGAAAGAAAGATTTGAGTTCAGCATCCACTTCCCTGCTAAAAAACAAACAACAAAAAAAAAACAAGTAAAACCAGCCTTGTTGGACGGTCTTAACTGGTCGTCCGGGTGTTTTGGGCACTTTTTAGCTGGTCAGGCTGGCAGGGGCGGTTCTAGATCATTTTGACTGGGGGGGGTGGATGTGTGGGGCCAGGTGTGTTAGTAGGGGGGCAACTGTTTTATACCTTAAATGTCCCCTGTACACAAATAAAACATGATGTACAGGTCTTGTAAATGGTCACCATTTCCTTTAAGAATTTTTAAGCAAATTTTTAAATTCACTAGATCATTTTAAATGGTCCAGTGTAACAAGTGAATTTTTAAATGCATGTATCTGTCTCAATTACTATGAATTTAAAAACGTTGCATCATCGTAATTATAAGTGACAAATAATATGGTTTAATGTGTTTTTTTTTTTTTTTTTTTTTTTTTAATCATTATTATGTCTGTCAGTGTTTATACACATTCCTTACTAAGTGTGCGCCTCTTATAAGAGAATGTGGTTGCTAATATTAAGCTCAATTCTCCGTTATTGAGCACACGTGTGCCTCTCCCTTGTGATTGGTGCACCGCACATAAAGTATTTGATTGATAAATGGTGTTCATAAAGAGGATGTTGTGTTTGTTATTTTCCCTGTATTTAGTGCTTCTCTTGCAGTTTGTTGAAGCTTTGTTCTCTCTCCCCCGGTTAGTTGCGCATTTGCTTTTAATTCTTGCGCCTTTACCCAACAGTACCAATATTAATCTGTATATGTTATTAGGTTGATGTGGTGAGCTTAATGTATGGTAAGAGCCTTTCTTGCTGAAGGTAAGGCATTTATTTGGGCTTTAGTGGGGTGGTTTATAAGGGTTCCAGTTTTATGTTTTTAAGTGTATTCATAATAACTATACTATTGCATGTGTTGTGTGGCCCTGTATAATGCTAGCTGCTGTTTCTTCTTACCTGTTTCTATACGTCTGTTCCTGCGTGCTGTTTCATCAGTCGCTATATTGCCAAACATAATGCACTATATTTGTCTCGTTTCTGGATTGTGCAGTGCAAAACGTTAAAGACAGTGGAAAAAAAATACCTCATTATAAATAACATAAGTGTGTACTGTATGTTGTTCCAAAAATGAAAAACTGACAGATACACATACAAACAAATATTTTATAATGAATACTTGCAAAATAAGAACGATCTCTAATGAGTTGGGCTCAGGTGCATTCAATAAGGCAGAAAATTAGATCAAGATCGGGTTTTGTGATAATAACGTGGGAAATTGCGCTATAGTCTAAAAGTAATTTCACTTACATTTACACCAGCACGTATAATCCACATTAAGTAGAACTGAAACTGGAGCGAAACTAATGCTGAACTTCTACCTTATCTCCAGATGTTGTTGGCTCGTTATTCGTTTGACATTCTGCTTTTCCTACCGAAAATTTTACAGCTATATAATTAGCACAATTAGGTTAAAGAATATATGACTATATCAAACCTGCATAAAACATTGAACTCAAATGGTCAACGCTTGTTGTAGCTGGAGAATTATGCCTAAAAATGCTCCGATGGGCTTTCATTAATTAGGGCTTGTAAGGGGCCGTCTGAAAGTTCCACCCACAGCACTAAAACATTGGAGATATCCAAGTATTAATTAATTAATTAATCCAATTAAAGTGTAAGTTATGCATACAATTTACAATCGTTAGAATGTGTAAAAAAAAAAAAATTAACAAGTGTTTTAAGGCAGAACATGCAAGGCAGTTGCATTGAACACTTGGACACCAGTGGCATTTTATCACAGTGTGTGGACTTTTCAGATGATCTCTTATGAAACATAAGCGAATCTTTAATAAATATTTAACTTAAACTTTACCCCGCTAAATGTAATTTTGCAGTCATAATGCATTAATGTTTTGTTTAAATATATTTTGTTTGGTCTGTTTATTATGATGTGGGGTCACAGAACTCTCAGTAGGATGGAAAGTAAGAATACCACTCTTACCATTCTACCACTCCAATTTAGGGGAGCCACTGATGGGGGGGCATGCCTGTTGACATGGAGGCACTAGCCCTCTTAGAACCGCCCCTGCAGGCAGGGAGACCTTCTTAAACCAGTTTAGGCTGTTTTTGTTTTTTTGTTATTGTTATTTCAGCAGTGTTAAACTCCAATTGGATGCTAAATCTCCAAACATGCTCTCAACACAAGTAATTATTGTACGTTTTTGGTAGCTCCCATGCGGTTTTTGGATAAGCTGACCTGTGTTTGTCATATAAACTTATTTTCAACACCAGCTCAGACAAACAGTCCAGAGATTCTTCCAAGAGAAGCTTGCCCCCCATGCTGATGAGATTGACAAGAAAAACGAGTTTCCTCGCATGAGGGTAAATTCCTGAACATGTCAACTATTTTGTATTCTAAGGTATCTCCAGTAGTCTCTTTTTGACAGTCATGATTGGGTAATAATTCAAGAGAGTGTTCTTTTCTTTATTTCACTCTAGGAGTTTTGGAAGGAGATGGGTGATCTTGGACTACTTGGAATCACTGCTCCAGGTTGGACCATTTACAGGCCTAAGTTGTTTTTAGATAGAATACCCTTGCTTTAAACTGTTAATGAGGCATTATTGAGCATAATAGCAGATTTTACACCATTGGGCCGAATGGTTCTCGTTGCAGAACCATGATGTTCCGTACCGACTCGTCGGCAGAGTTACGGTTTTTATTTTCCACTGTGGAGAACCTACTATCCAGTAAACATGTCTTACTGGACTGTAACGCTTCTACACACTTGAGGAACCTGTATTATTCTGTTGACACTTTTGAAAAGGTTTTTAACCAAGTAAATCCAAATGTAGTTTTAAGGTTTTTAGACAAAATGAATCTTAAACACTTTTTTAGTTTTACTCTTAAATAACTAAACTGGCTCTCGCCATGAATAAAGCCATAGAAGCTGGCATGGTGTTAAAAAGGAAAGAAAGAAAAGAGATTTTCCACTGTGGTGCTGCGAAATCAGGATTTGAATGGAATGACTGGGCAAATGACCAATCGTGAGTCGCCACGTCACTACGGGTATTCCATCAGAATGGTTCTTTGTACTTATTACAGATAGCTAGTGAAAGATATCTGTAAGTGCAGAATTCTGGGCTGGACACGGTTTGAAATCGAACAGTAAATGCTACTGCAACTGTTTGGCCTGATGGTGGAACAAAACTTAATCTGGTGGGAATGTTAGTGTCTAGTGTCTTTGTCAAAATATTTTTATTTTCTTTATTGATGTGTGCAGCGGAGTATGGTGGAACGGGATTGGGCTATCTCGATCATGTGATTGTTATGGAGGAGATGTCCCGAGTGTCAGCTGCTATCGCACTCAGCTATGGAGCACACTCTAACTTATGTATAAATCAGATGGTTCGACATGCAAACCAGAAACAGAAAGAGAAGTACATGCCCAAGGTGTGAGTTAAAAGTATTTTCATTTACATGTCCTTTACATTTTTATCAAGAATGGGCATTTAGTAGAAATGTTGTAGTCGAGTACTCTAACCCACAAAAAAAATGAGTAAATAATTACTCGTAAAAAATGTCAACTTAAGTATGACACGTGCGTTACATTTATTTTATTCACAAATGTTATCAAGAATGATTTCAAAACAGTTTATTTCAACAAACTATGCTTTTCTTTTGGTGACAAGGTGAAATGAACAATATGCATTGATGATTCTGATTTATTTTAAATAACATTAAAAACATTTGCACTCACCTGGAGCTTACGAAGAAGCAAATACTTATGGCATTAAAGGGGTGTAAATCGGAAGTTTCATCACAATACAGTCTTCTATCGATTCTCTTAGCCAGCAAACTGATGTTTGCAGATACCTCAAAGTCAGGGGCCTGCGGTAGATGATACGAAATGATGTGCCTATTTTACACAATAAAATGTATCTCACAAATGCAACCAAAATATAATTTGAATATTTCATTGAGCTCTCTGAAAAGTGCAAATACAGTACATTGGGACATCCACATCAAAATAAGGTACTTTAGTTGTTGAAGAAAATAATACAGAAAAATAAATAAGAAATAAAGTCACATACAGTTCATGTGATCAATCGTTTGCTCATTGCCTTGTAGACTACAGTGACGGTTTGTCATCTCTCTACAACAGTCAGAGAGATGTCTTTTAATCCAAAATACTAACACACACATGACAGGCGAGTATGTGCTATCCGTGTTTTTTCTTGACTACAACTTCCACAGTTGAATTGAAAAATTATTTTACATGTTAGTTAGGGTGTTTTCTCTTTCCCTCGCTGTTCAGAATATCGGGGCTGTTTAGCCATTTGACATGGTTGAATTGCGCTTTAAAATAGAAAATTCTCATGTAGAATTCAAATGTGTTGCATGCACCACGATATATTTAATCACGCATGTGATCACCTCTGCTATCCTGTCACAGGAGCTTGCAGCCTTGTTGACTCGCGTGCACAGATAGAGCCAAGCGCAACTTCAGGCTTCAATCACTCCACGCACATCCTTGCCCCACATGCATATTCTAAAGCGAGATGAATATCATAATGTTGCTGCATCTCCTGACGGAAATGTGCACAGACTTGGCTGGCATTAGAGGGTCAACATAAACGTGCACCTTAAAAAAAATAAAAATACATCAATGTTTACGTGTTGCATTGATGACAGCATCGTTGGTTATTAGAACGATGCAACGTTACACCCCTACAGCATTAGGGTTAATGCACATAAATAAACTCAGCAAATAAACAATAATAAATAAACTAAACTAATTTTATAGTATAAAAACAAGCTGCCTTAAATTTCTTTCTTAGCACCTGCTCTGTGACATAACTTTAGGTAAAATCCATTTTCCTCAATGTAAATTCAGGCTTTTTAAATATGAATGTCAGTGAGTACAGGGCAGGGTTGTGGTGTTTTTGAAGAGCTGCTACAACATTGCCTATCTACAGTATGTATGTGCTTCAGTTGATGACAGGGGAACATGTGGGAGCCTTGGCCATGAGTGAGCCCAACTCTGGCTCTGACGTGGTGTCCATGAAACTGACAGCAAGAAAAGAAGGTGACTGGCCTTCTGTTAACAATTCATATGCTACTGTATTATTCATCACTGTGTGATACTATAGTAAGCACCTTTACATCAGTTCCATGGAGATGTCTTAAGTGGTTGGATATGCATGCATGTATTTTGCATTGGCAATCTTATCCTTCTCGCTTTGATCTGTCATCATTAAGGGGACCACTATGTGTTAAACGGTAATAAGTTCTGGATTACGAATGGGCCTGATGCAGATGTTCTGATTGTGTATGCAAAGACAAACCCAGAGGCAGCGGCTCGCGGGATCTCTGCTTTCATCGTAGAGAAGGTTAGAGAAGCTGATCCGATTCATATTCGATAAATATATGATTGATTTGTTTTTAATAGTAAGTACTAGATTTGATTTTGGAGGACATATTCAATGGATAAGCATATAATAATCATCTTGCTGTTTCTTGAAGGGTATGCCAGGATTCAGCACTGCACAGAAGCTGGATAAACTGGGAATGAGGGGATCCAATACCTGTGAACTGATCTTTGAGGACTGCAAGGTTCCAGGTGCATTAATCTATTATCCCTGTATATGAGTTTTGATTTTGTTAGCGGTCCAACCACATTTTAAAATGTTTTTTTTTTGCTTCTCAAACGTTTCAGAGGTAAACATATTGGGCCCTTTGAATAAAGGGGTATATGTCATGATGAGTGGACTGGACCTGGAGAGGCTCGTTCTGGCTTCTGGACCCGTTGGGTAAATGTTGCTCTGTTTATTTCTAGTAGCATGTTGAGAGATGTATGTTGATCCATGAACAGTTGAATAGTTATTGTTTACCATTCATATGTTGAATTTTTTTCAGCATCATGCAAGCTGTGCTTGACCATGCAATTCCCTATGTACATGTTCGGGAAGCGTTTGGGCAGAAAATTGGCCACTTCCAGGTATGCTTTTCAGTCTATAAAAGACAATTTAGAAATTTGTGTTTGTCAAATGGCAACAATCGCTGATTTAAGATGGTGCAACACTAACTTTTTATTTTCTAAGCTGCACTCTTCAAAGTCAGTTTCAAAGTTTCACATTATTGTCTGGATCTATTAAGTGATTACAAAATACATTAAAAACATTTACACAAAACAATTGAAAAGTACAGCTCTTTTATGATAAATCCATGCCTTCAATTTCTGAGTATAAAGTAATTTTCTGGGGAAAGTCAAAAATGTGGTGTAACTGTCCGAAGACTGTAAGAAATCGTATTTGATACATGATTTTCTAAGGCCTCTACATCATCAAAATGATTAAAACTTTGCTGAAAAACCTGTTGTATGCGGTGTACTAGATGTCTACTGCCTCCTGGTGGAAGTTTCTGTGCTCTTCTGAAAGTACATTAGAAGACCTTGGAATATGATTTCCGAAATGTCTGTCTTCATATTCCGGCGCATATGTAGCTTTTTTCTTTTTTTTTTTTTTTTTGCTGTGTAATATTTGCTGATTATGATCAAGTAAAAGTGACAATATTTGTATTGTTACTGATATTTCAAAATAAGCATCTGCTGAATTGAAGCAGCTTGCGCACACTTAAATTATCGTACATTATTTAAAAGTCGTGTTGAAATCCAATCAAATATGATACAACAGGCTTTTGATGTACATCTCTCCACCATCATTCCATTACATGTATGCCCACCACCACAAAAATTAAATAAAAAAATATAGAGCTTCAAAAATACCAAAATATAATTTTTATAAGATATTAAGTGTGAACTGTTAAGTATTTTTATACATGCAGCCTGCTCTGTCAGTATAAGATCTCATTGTTTTTCATCATAAGCATTATAACAATCATGATAACATCTTACTACAACCTCCTGAGACCCAGAAAAAAAAAAAAAGTTTTACAATTTTGCTATTTTAAATGTCAATTTAGTGTTTGGTGCACAAAAACATTTTATTTTTATTTATTTATTTACAGGTGCATCTCAATAAATTAGAATGTCGTGGAAAAGTTCATTTATTTCAGTAATTCAACTCAAATTGTGAAACTCGTGTATTAAATAAATTAAATGCACACAGACTGAAGTAGTTTAAGTCTTTGGTTCTTTTAATTGTGATGATTTTGGCTCACATTTAACAAAAACCCACCAATTCACTATCTCAAAAAATTAGAATATGGTGACATGCCAATCAGCTAATCAACTCAAAACACCTGCAAAGGTTTCCTGAGCCTTCAAAATGGTCTCTCAGTTTGGTTCACTAGGCTACACAATCATGGGGAAGACTGCTGATCTGGCAGTTGTCCAGAAGACAATCATTGACACCCTTCACAAGGAGGGTAAGCCATAAACATTCATTGCCAAAGAAGCTGGCTGTTCACAGAGTGCTGTATCCAAGCATGTTAACAAAGTTGAGTGGAAGGAAAAAGTGTGGAAGAAAAAGATGCACAACCAACCGAGAGAACCGCAGCCTTACGATTGTCAAGCAAAATTGATTCAAGAATTTGGGTGAACTTCACAAGGAATGGACTGAGGCTGGGGTCAAGGCATCAAGAGCCACCACACACAGACATGTCAAGGGATTTGGCTACAGTTGTCGTATTCCTCTTGTTAAGCCACTCCTGAACCACAGACAACGTCAGAGGCGTCTTACCTGGGCTAAGGAGAAGAAGAACTGGACTGTTGCCCAGTGGTCCAAAGTCCTCTTTTCAGATGAGAGCAAGTTTTGTATTTCATTTGGAAACCAAGGTCCTAGAGTCTGGAGGAAGGGTGGAGAAGCTCATAGCCCAAGTTGCTTGAAGTCCAGTGTTAAGTTTCCGCAGTCTGTGATGATTTGGGGTGCAATGTCATCTGCTGGTGTTGGTCCATTGTGTTTTTTGAAAACCAAAGTCACTGCACCCGTTTACCAAGAAATTTTGGAGCACTTCATGCTTCCTTCTGCTGACCAGCTTTTTAAAGATGCTGATTTCATTTTCCAGCAGGATTTGGCACCTGCCCACACTGCCAAAAGCACCAAAAGTTGGTTAAATGACCATGGTGTTGGTGTGCTTGACTGGCCAGCAAACTCACCAGACCTGAACCCCATAGAGAATCTATGGGGTATTGTCAAGAGGAAAATGAGAAACAAGAGACCAAAAAATGCAGATGAGCTGAAGGCCACTGTCAAAGAAACCTGGGCTTCCATACCACCTCAGCAGTGCCACAAACTGATCACCTCCATGCTACACCGAATTGAGGCAGTAATTAAAGCAAAAGGAGCCCCTACCAAGTATTGAGTACATATACAGTAAATGAACGTACTTTCCAGAAGGCCAACAATTCACTAAAAATTTTTTTTTATTGGTCTTATGATGTATTCTAATTTTTTGAGATAGTGAATTGGTGGGTTTTTGTTAAATGTGAGCCAAAATCATCACAATTAAAATAACCAAAGACTTAAACTACTTCAGTCTGTGCGCATTGAATTTATTTAATACACGAGTTTCATAATTTGAGTTGAATTACTGAAATAAATGAACTTTTCCACGACATTCTAATTTATTGAGATGCACCTGTATTTGTTTTATTATTATTCCTATTGTATTTGATGTGCTGAATTGTAATGTCATACTTTTCTATAGACTAAGGAAAGAAAGATCAAGGCCAAACTCTCAATTAGTATCTCTGAAAAGCCCATGATGTCCTCTTAAGATACCCCAAGATTTAATAATGTGGCAAATTTGGAAACTACAAAACAAAAGTCTTATAAAAACAATAAATTATTTGGTATCAGGAGGATTATGACCTTTAAAGAGCCCATATTATGCTAATTTACAGGTTCATTATTTTATTTTGGGGGTCTACTAGAATAGGTTTACATGCTTTAATAAAAAAATAAAACATTTTTTCTCATACTGTACATTTCTTTTGCCCGCTCTTCATATTCTGTCCGAAACGCTCTGATTTAACTCCAGTCTCTTTAAAACCCCCCATTCCAAAAAACCCAGTCTGCTCTGATTGGTCAGCTGGCCTAGTCTGTTGTGATTGGTCAACCGCGTAGAGCGTGTGTCGGAAATGTAACGCCCCTTGCCATAACAGAGTTTCAGCTCTGGAGTATTCCTGGGCAGCTCTGTAAACACTACTGTAACTATGGTAACAGTGGCATCGGTTTTTGCCGTACCAGCTCTAGCCCCAGTCCGATAATGAAAGTTAGGAAGAACAAGCTGATCGACCCAAGCCACCTTCGCAAGCACGACTTGAGCAGGACGTTTCACAGTGGTAAGTTTTCAGTTTGTAGCTTTTTTTACAAGTACACTGTTGATTATTGTGAACCTAACAAAGCTTCAAGTAAAAGACACGTAGTGCATCTAAGTTAGTCATCTTTTGCCGGAATGGGTGTAGCCCAACTTTTTTCACCCGAGCTATGAATGGAGAACAGGGGCTTACTCCCGGTTGGGGGTATTAGAGAGTTAGTAAGTTAGCCGTGGACCAATAGCGGCCATGACATTACAGCTTGTAATTATATAATTATGTAAGACACATTTTTTTACACAGTTTTAGGTAAATGCCAGCCCACAGCTGAATAGTAAACCCTTACCAAAACAATAACATTACATAGCAAGTTAGCCGAGCACTACCGTGGATTGCAGATGTAAAATGACCATTTGTAAAAATAAATCCATCTCCACACTTGATCAATATTCATGATAGTAAGAACGACAAACAATCTGCATAATTCTACACAATTGTAGGTAAAAGTGGGCCCGCAGCTGATTAGCAAAACTATTTAAACACAGTAACGTTAGCTAGCAGGTTAGCAGAGGCTTACAGCTGTGCACTGGGTGTACACCGTAGCTACAACATACAACTCCGCATTTGAACTCTCGGTAGCAGATAAATCCACAAATAATCAAGCATATTACAGGTTGTGATCCTGAAGCGCCATATTGTCCCAATAAAGTGGAAACTGCACCATCTTTCAGGTGTAACCGACTTAACATTAGTTGGCATTGGTTGTGGTTGTACTGCTGAGGAATATTGGTAAAATACATTTTAACCATTGATACTTCAATTCGTCTGCCTTTGGAAGTCCAAACAAAGAGGTTTTGCTTTCGCAGTGAAGAAAACAGCATCTTCTTGACATGGCGACAACACTAACCCAACTCATCCTGGCCTCGGCTATAACTACGTTTGTTTGAGGGCTGGTCAAAGTAGCATTTAGGCAGGCATTATGCAAATGTGTTACATAGTGACATAGATACTTTAAGGAAGAAATAGCTGGACTACAATCCAGCCGTTTCTTGTAGTTCTTGAGCAGTGTTGTCTGTGGGAGAGAATAACTCCCTTTTGCATGGACTTTGTGCTTTATAACTTTGCAGAACTTTTACATGCACAAAGAGTTATGTTACACACTAAAGGAAAGGTACAATCCTAAAAACCATAATAGGTCCTCTTTAAAGCCTTTTTAAATCATTAAAAAAATATATTTATTTATTGTTTCTTAAGAGAAACGAACAGTAAAATGTTGTAATTATTTTTTTACTTTGAAAAATGTGTTTGGGTGGGGGGGGGGTCTTAAATGGTTGGGATAGCTAGTTGTGGTGAAAAAAAGATGAATAAAGTTAATTCGGTGCTGTAGGAAATGTACAGAACAGAAAGGCATTAACAATGATGAACTTTGACAATTGCTAGTAATGCATTAAGTAACTTCTGTTTATAAGACTTTGTCTAAGCAATAAAATGAATTATTTCTGTCAATTCACAAGCTCATGCAAGGGAAGATGGCTGATATGTACACAAGGCTTAGTTCATGTCGGCAGTATTTATACAATGTCGCCCGTGCTTGTGACAAAGGCCATTTCAGTGCAAAGGTAAGAGCTTTTTAAACAGTTTTCTATTTATCTGCTTTGTTTCATAATGTTTTGTGTCAGGAACTGATGCATGCACCTGTTCCAGACTGCATAGTAGCAGTATTGATTTGTGATGTTATTGTAGGACTGTGCTGGGGTAATCCTTTATTGTGCTGAGAATGCGACTCAAGTTGCCTTGGATGGGATTCAGTGCCTTGGTGAGTACCTAGTAGTTAGCACAGCAAAACATTAAAGAAATAGCTCCTGATGTACTTTACAGAGAAGTCCTGTAAAATCCTTCTATCCATAATCATTCTAATTTCAGCAGTGAATTACTGGGTGAATAAGCAGCAAACAAGTCAAACTTGTACCAGTTGATATTTGATTAGATTCTTCGTTCTAACTTGTCTTGACCAGCACATAAATGCAGTTTACCTGGGTTAAAATGTAGTTTTATTTGTTGTTGAAATGAAGGTGTTCATGTTTTAAGACCTAGCTGACCTCACTTGTTTGTTTCCACAGGTGGAAACGGTTACATTAATGACTACCCAATGGGCCGCTTCCTAAGGGATGCTAAACTTTATGAGATTGGAGCTGGCACTAGTGAGGTCAGAAGGATGATCATTGGCAGGGCCTTCAATGCCATGTTCAAATAGGAGTCACCGATATTAAATTCTGCAGAATATAGGGCTGTGAATTATACTGTCACAAAATGACCCTGTGGAATACATTTTCGTTCACATGAGGATTAATGTGCTTAGTCAAGAAGAATGAAGCTAAACTATAATATGTACTTGTGTACGTTTTCTTTGGACTCTCTGTACATACATGATGCAGTGGTCACACCCACGAAAAATGACAATGCATTAACAGGAATTTTAATGCTCAACCTGTAATTGATTTTCAAAAGACAGACCCCGAATTCTTCATGACAGACTAATTGCACTTTGAGAAAAGAGCTTATGGTGATACACACCCAGGACAATACATTTTTTCCCTAGAAGTGTGTCTGGGGTGTTTCTGTAGCACATGTGCAGGTTATTGTCTTGTTACTTTTTTTTCTTTCAAAACATTGTCAGTCTTGACATGTAAACTGTTTTGCATGTATCCCCTGCCCTCCTATAATTTAATCTTTTTGGGGGCTTTTTCTTTTGTGATGAAACATGCTTTGAGCATATTTATTGCAGTGAATGTAATTCAGGCATTCTTTTCCAGTCATTGTAGGCTATATTAAAACTCCACATTTTTTTCAGAAACCTGCCTTATGGAAAATCAATTCTTGTGAAATGCATCAGATTTTAACAGATTTTGTTTGTTTGTTTTAATAATGTTTAGAATAAAGAACTCAAATCCTCTTTGTCTGTAGAGTGGTTTCTATTGTATTGCAAGGCGTCACATACAGTTCTCTAACCATAGTAAATCTTAGTCCCCTCACTCTAAATTACTTTTTGAAGAAAAAAAAATCTTTTTTTTTATTTTCGTTATTTATTTATTTTTAATGTGTTTTAATTACTAATTCAATGAAATTACAATATAGTCTCACTTTAAGTTTTGTGACTTTTTTTTTTTTTTTTTTTTACTAATGTCTATATCATCTGCACTCATAATAATTTTAAGATTCACGCATTTCAATTTCATGAGGAAGTTCCATATAATTTAGTTGAGTAATCTTTAACAAATTAAAATCAAAAATGAAATATTTTAAGTTTCTAATTTTTATTAAGTGATGATTAAATTAGATGAATATTTGTAATGATATTGAAGTGTATAGATCTTAAAAATAAACTTAATCCTTTTATATTTGAGTGTGACGTGTAAAATGTTTTCCTCAACTGTATTTTTATGTTCTTTCCTCAATATTACTCTAAACTAAGTGCAGTTAGAGGTGCGCCAATACCACTTTTCATCTTACAGTCCGATTCCGATACCTGAAATCTCAGTATCAGCTGATACCTGTCCCACTCTGATAACAGTGATGTTGTTTTTCATAATCAGTTTATTATTACATAATCAGATTTATTACCTTTAACTACACATTATTTCAATGTAAATGAATAGCCTATTGAGAAAAAACTTTATTGTTAACTAGTCTACTGGATAATGTAGCAGCAAAAATTAACCGTTATTCCAGTGAAAGTTTTCAGTTGAAAAGAAGCAACTTGTATCTGGACTTTAAAAGATTCCAATCTTTTTTTGTTCACTTAAGTTCTAAGACATTAATCCACTTTTCATTCACAGTTATTTTTTGGAACCCAGTCAACTTAAGTATTTTACATGCATACTATATTTTTACTTATTAAACTCAGCCTTTTGTGATTCACAAAGCTATCACATGTCTTCGAGTGGCTTTGAATAAAATGCATTAAAGTACTCATATGGAGTACTTTAATGGTGCCTTTATGGTTTGACAGTAATGAACATGATTAACTGTGATAAGTTCTTTAGCTCTCTTGTGATGAAGAAGCGGGGGCCAGGTTAACAATCAATTTAAGTCTTTTATTTCCTATACTTTTCAGTATATATATATATATATATATATACACAAATGGTTCTGATTTTCAGCAACACATGCACACACAAACACTGCTGCGTGCCTCTCTCTCTCCACAGACGTCGCTCGGCCATGCCCACATAACCACATACCCCCATCACCCGACTCAGGCCGGGGAGCCATCCTGCCTGTGACTTACTCTCTCCCCCCCCCCCCCCCATTTCTAGAGAGGTAATCCGCCACAGCCATCTGCGCCCCAGGCCTGTGGACCACCTCGAACTTAAAAGGCAGGAGAGCCAGATACCAACGGGTGAGCTGCGCATTGGCATCCTTTATGCGATGGAGTCATTGGAGCGGGCCATGGTCTGAACAGAGGGTGATGGCCCTCCCAAGCAGGTAGTACCGGAGGGTGAGGGCCACCCATTTGATGGCCAGGCACTCCTCCTCAATTGTGCTGTACTTCGTCTCTCGCACCGAGAGCTTCCGACTGAAATACAGCATGGGGCTCTCCAACCCCCTCCACTACCTGGGATAATACAGCCCCCAATCCCCTGTCTGATCCATCTGTCTGCAACAAAAAAGGGAGAGAGAACCCGGGAGAATGCAAGAGCGGCCCGCAGCAAAGTGCAGCTTTCACCCATGTGAACACCTGCTGACACGGCTCCGTCCACTGGGCCGGATCTGGTGCCCCCTTTTTAGTGAGATCGGTCTGCAGGATGGTGATGGTCGAACAATTCAAATCAAATCAAATCAAATCACTTTATTGTCACACAGCCATATACACAAGTGCAATGGTGTGTGAAATTCTTGGGTGCAGTTCCGATCAACATACAGGTGCATCTCACTAAATTAGAATGTCGTGGAAAAGTTCATTTATTTCAGTAATTCAACTCAAATTGTGAAACTTGTGTATTAAATAAATTCAATGCACACAGACTGAAGTAGTTTAAGTCTTTGGTTCTTTTAATTGTGATGATTTTGGCTCACATTTAACAAAAACCCACCAATTCACTATCTCATAAAATTAGAATACATCATAAGACCAATAAAAAAAACATTTTTAGTGAACTGTTGGCCTTCTGGAAAGTATGTTCATTTACTGTATATGTACTCAATACTTGGTAGGGGCTCCTTTTGCTTTAATTACTGCCTCAATTCGGCATGGCATGGAGGTGATCAGTTTGTGGCACTGCTGAGGTGGTATGGAAGCCCAGGTTTCTTTGACAGTGGCCTTCAGCTCATCTGCATTTTTTGGTCTCTTGTTTCTCATTTTCCTCTTGACAATACCCCATAGATTCTCTATGGGGTTCAGGTCTGGTGAGTTTGCTGGCCAGTCAAGCACACCAACACCATGGTCATTTAACCAACTTTTGGTGCTTTTGGCAGTGTGGGCAGGTGCCAAATCCTGCTGGAAAATGAAATCAGCATCTTTAAAAAGCTGGTCAGCAGAAGGAAGCCTGAAGTGCTCCAAAATTTCTTGGTAAACGGGTGCAGTGACTTTGGTTTTCAAAAAACACAATGGACCAACACCAGCAGATGACATTGCACCCCAAATCATCACAGACTGTGGAAACTTAACACTGGACTTCAAGCAACTTGGGCTATGAGCTTCTCCACCCTTCCTCCAGACTCTAGGACCTTGGTTTCCAAATGAAATACAAAACTTGCTCTCATCTGAAAAGAGGACTTTGGAACACTGGGCAACAGTCCAGTTCTTCTTCTCCTTAGCCCAGGTAAGACACCTCTGACGTTGTCTGTGGTTCAGGAGTGGCTTGACAAGAGGAATACGACAACTGTAGCCAAATTCCTTGACACGTCTGTGAGTGGTGGCTCTTGATGCCTTGACCCCAGCCTCAGTCCATTCCTTGTGAAGTTCACCCAAATTCTTGAATCGATTTTGCTTGACAATCATAAGGCTGCGGTTCTCTCGGTTGGTTGTGCATCTTTTTCTTCCACACTTTTTCCTTCCACTCAACTTTGTTAACATGCTTGGATACAGCACTCTGTGAACAGCCAGTTTCTTTGGCAATGAATGTTTATGGCTTACCCTCCTTGTGAAGGGTGTCAATGATTGTCTTCTGGACAACTGTCAGATCAGCAGTCTTCCCCATGATTGTGTAGCCTAGTGAACCAAACTGAGAGACCATTTTGAAGGCTCAGGAAACCTTTGCAGGTGTTTTGAGTTGATTAGCTGATTGGCATGTCACCATATTCTAATTTTTAGAGATAGTGAATTGGTGGGTTTTTGTTAAATGTGAGCCAAAATCATCACAATTAAAAGAACCAAAGACTTAAACTACTTCAGTCTGTGTGCATTGAACTCATTTAATACATGAGTTTCACAATTTGAGTTGAATTACTGAAATAAATGAACTTTTCCACGACATTCTAATTTATTGAGATGCACCTGTAGTAGTCGTGACAGTGATGAGACATATACCAATTTACAATAACATCAAATTAACACAGCACAATTTAGACGTCTGATATACACATTACACACAACAATATACAAATAATAGCATGCACTGTACAGTATACAATATGCACTATATAGATACACATTATTCAAAAAAAAAATATATATATAAAAAAGTATATATAGTAGTATATATAGAATGTAGGTTGTATTGTACTGTATTGACATTCAGGCTGTCGGTTGATAGTAAGTTGTTAAGAGAGAATATAATATAATAATAATATAATTTATGACAGTCCGGTGTGAGATATAAGAGTAAGGGTAATAAAGTGCAGTGCTGATGTATTTTGATCGTGGGAGATCAAGAGTTCAAAAGTCTGATTGCTTGGGGGAAGAAGCTGTCATGAAGTCGGCTGGTGCGGGTCCTGATGCTGCGATATCACCTTCCTGATCGTAGCAGTGAGAACAGCCCATGGCTCAGGTGGCTGGAGTCTCTGATGATCCTCTGAGCTTTTTTCACACACTGCCTGGTATATATTTCCTGGAGGGAGGGAAGCTCACCTCCGATGATGTGTCTGGCAGTTCGCACCACCCTTTGCAGTGCTTTGCGGTTGTGGGCGGTGCTGTTGCCGTACCAGGCGGAGATGCAGCCAGTCAGGATGCTCTCTACAGTGCAGGTGTAGAACCGTGTGAGGATGTGGCGGTTCATTCCAAACTTCCTCAGCTGTCTCAGGAAGAAGAGGCGCTGATGAGCCTTCTTCACAACGACTTCAGTGTGGATGGACCATGTGAGTTCCTCAGTGATGTGGACACCCAGGAACTTGAAGCTGCTGACTCTCTCCACTGGTGCTCCATTGTTGGTGATGGGACTGTGTTCTCTGTCTTTTCTTCTTAAGTCTACCACAAGCTCCTTTGTCTTACTGACGTTGAGGGAGAGGTTGTGCTCCTGACACCATTTTGTCAGAGTGTGCACCTCCTCTCTGTAGGCTGTTTCATCATTGTCAGTGATCAGACCTACCACCGTCGTGAAAATGTCTGTAAAAACACTAGCCAGCTGGTTTCGCGCATGCTCTGATGATGTGACCCGGAATGCCGTCTGGACCCACGGCTTTGCGGATATTCACCCGTCGGAAGGATCAGGTTACATCCGCTACAGAGACGGAGAGTTAACCAACCTCTGTAGCTTCGGCCGCGAGAGCTCTCTCCACGAGGGCGGTGTTTTTTCCCTCAAAACGAGCATAAAAAGTATTTAGCTCATCCGGGAGAGAGGCAGCGGTGTTCATGGCGGAGTTTTTATTCCCTTTAAAGTCCGTGATGATGTTAATTCCCTGCCACATGCTTCTAGAGTTGGTGGTGTTAAACTGTCCTTCAATCTTGCTCCTGTACTGGTATTTTGCTGTTCTGATATTTTTTCGGAGGGCATAACTGGCTTGTTTATGCTTCTCCGCGTTCCTGAAATTCAAAGCGGAGGTCCGCACATTAAGTGCCACGTGAACATTGTTATTTATCGATGGTTTCTGGTTCGGATAGATCCGTATAGTTCTGGTCGGAACCACGTCCTCCACGCACTTTTTGATGAAACACATTACGCTATCAGCGTAAAGCTCGATGTCGTCATCAGAGGCGGACCGGAACATCTCCCAGTCCGTGTGATCAAAACAGTCCTGTAGCATAGAGTCTGATTGGTCCGACCAGCACTGGATCGTTCTGAGGGTGGGTGCTTCCTGTTTCAGTTTCTGCCTGTAAGCGGGCAGAAGCAGAATGGAAGAGTGGTCCGATTTGTCAAATGGTGGGCGGGGGAGGGATTTGTAGCCATCCCGGAAGGGAGAGTAGCAATGGTCCAAAACCTGGTCCCCTCGTGTGTTGAAACTAATGTGCTGGTGGTATTTTGGTGCGACTGATTTGAAACTGGTTTTATTAAAGTCCCCGGTCACAATGAACGCAGCCTCAGGGTGCGCGGTTTCCTGCTCACTTATAATCCCATACATTTCCTTGATTGCCCGGTCTGTGTCGGCTTGTGGCAGGATGTACACATCTGTGATAATGACCGCTGTGAATTCCCTCGGTAGCCAGAATGGTCGACACAGAAGCATGAGAAATTCCAGATCAGGAGAGCAGAAAGACTTGATAGAATGAACATTCCTCTGATCACACCAGGATTTGTTGATCATAAAACATACACCACCACCTCTTCTTTTACCTGAGAGGTCTTTCGTTCTGTCCGCTCGGTGCACGGAGAACCCCGCGGGTTCAATGGCTGAGTCTGGAATCTCCGCAGACATCCAAGTTTCCGTAAGGCAGATAATGCAGCAGTCCCTCGTCTCTCGTTGGAAAGAGATCCGCGCTTCAGCTCGCAGAGCTTGTTATCCAGAGACTGAACATTTGCCAGTAGAATAGTGGGTAGCGGGGGTCGATTTGCGTGGCGTCTTACTCTGATGAGAACGCCGGCTCTGTTTCCCCTTTTCCTCCTGCGTCTCCGCGTCCGGGCTGCCCAGACAAAGGGCTCCGCTTACGTGTTTGTAAACAGCGGGTCGGCATTGAGGAATTTGAAGTCTGGTTTACGGTGTGAAATTGCTGAACCAATGTCCAAAAGTGTTTGTCTGCCATAGACAATAAGGCAGACAACATCCAAGACAAAAAACATAAGAATTGTGAACAAAACAAACAAAACACTACTATGTTGTGTCGGAGCTCGCAACGCAGCAGCCATACTCGGCGCCATCTTGAGTCCACATCCATCCAATCCAATTAGGCATAAACCTACAATAATAGCCAGCCAACCAGCCCCAGGAACTGTCTCACCTCCTTTTTGGTCTTAGGTCTCGGGAAGGCTGCAATCGCTGAGGTTTTATTAATTTGGAGACTCACCTGCCCGTGATCCAAGTGGAAGCCCAGATACTGTACTTCCACCCACCCAAATGCGCACTTCTTTGGGTTTGCCGTGACTCCTGCTCGTCTCGACCTCAGGACAGCCCTCAGATGCTGCAGGTGCCACTGCCAATCATTACTGTAAATAATTATATCATCCAGATAGGTAGCGGTGTATGCAGCGTGCGGTCTGAGGATTTGGTCCATGAGCTGCTGAAACGTAGCCGGGGCCCGAACAAACTGAACGGAAGAATCACAAATTGGTGTAATCCAAACGGTGTGGAAAATGCCATCTTTTTACAGGACATGGGAGTTAAGGGGATCTGCCAATATTCCTTTGTCAAATCCAGTGTCGAATAAAAGTGAGCTGCGCCTAACCAATTGAGCAGTTCATCAATCCGAGGCATTGGGTATGCATCAATTTTAGATGCATCTTTGACTTTTCTATAATCCACACGGAACTGGACCGAGCCGTCACTCTTCGGAACCAACACCGCAGGGCTGGCCCAGTCACTGTGGGATTCTTCTATTACTCCCCAAGTGTCCGGGGTGATTCGATCAGTGGCTTTTAAGTTCACCTCCGGTCTGAGCTCCTAACTCTCCGGGAGTTGGTAAATCTGACATGCTCCATCTCTATCTGTTCGTTTAACCTCATAATTGATTTCCCTAAATTGCCGTGTGACCTCAAAGGGCCCTTACCACTTGGCGAGTAATTTAGAACTCGATGTGGGGACTAATACAAGGACTTTATCTCCCGGTGCAGTTGGGCGAATGTGTACGGGCGGCCGAGCTCGCTAAATGTCAGCGAGCAGAAACGTCGACAATGTTGTTCAGGACTCTGGCCAACCTGTTGCAAAATGGCTTGTTTCCAGTTCTGATACCCCAGGAGGTTGGTGACTGGGAGTTGTTGGGCTGCCAGTTGAGCTTCTCCCGACAGCAGTGGCAGCAGCCAGACCGCCCACTGGGTCTCCAGCCATCCCGCTGCTTCAGCCGCCCGCTCAATTAACTCCACGAACGCCTCCGGGTCATCTTCTGGTCCCATTTTGGTGAGCATGAAGTGAGGCATGGCGCGGCCGGGGTCGCGTCGGTAGAATCCCCCTGGGGCATCAAGCTCCATAGCACCTGTCGATCATCCACTTGAGCTTAAAGGAGGGCCTGGAAGCACTACTGTTCCTGATGCAGCTCAAGCAGAGACTGATGCTGAGTTTGGTGGATGCTGACGAGGATCTTGAGAAGTTCGGCGAAGGGTGAGGAGTCCATGATGGCGTATCTTCCTTCAAAATCCCGGGTTTCAGCGCCACTGTGATAAGTTCTTTAGCTCTCTTGTGAAGGAAGAAGCAGGGGCCAGGTTAACAATAAACGTGAGTCTTTTATTTCCTATACTTTTCAGTATATACACAAATGGTTCTGCTTTTCAGCAACACGTAAACACATGCATACACACAAACACTGCTGCGTGCCTCTCTCTCCACATATGTCGTTCGGCCACACCCACATCACCACACCCACAGTATCGGATTTGGATCGGGCTCGTCGGACCGGTACACAATCCATCTAAAAACATCAGTATCGAAGACGATACCTATCCAGGTATTGGACTGGTGCATCCCTACGTGCAGTACTGCCAAAACAGTTAACATTAACAATCAAAACATTTTTATTTTGCTATACAGGACCACAAAATATTATTTTATTGTAACTTTTTCAAAATACATGAAAAATTGGGATAAATTTGCATTCTGTCATTAGTATTCTGGGATATTGAGCGTTCTTTTACCATCGTCCATAAAATGAAAATTTATTTATTATATATAATGAAATATATGCAAATGAGATACTCATTTCTGTAAGAGGTATTTCTTTTAAGAGATATACTTCATACAATTAGCATAGATTAGTTGTGGGTTTGAGGACCTTTTAGATTATTGCACCTTTTTGCACAACAATGTAAACAAAATTGTAAGTCCATTGCCTCGCTCTCTCTTTCCTTCTCTTATTTTTTCTTCCTTATTCACTTAGTGTCTCATCTCGCTTTGACCCAGTCCCCGTTGCATAGGGTGTAGACATGCAGCAGGGTTCCTCTTTCTTCCCCTTAGACCATCTCATGGTTTTCATGCATCAGCAACACAAACTACTTCACAGGGCAGCAGGCCTTTTCCAAAGATTTCTGAACTACTTCTTCACATTTCTAAAGATTAAAAAGAGAAAGAAAGAAAGAAAAAAAAACATCTAAAGATTTTAAACATCTGAACTTGTCTTTGTTTAATGGTGTTAAATCAAAGGACTTAGATTTCAATAAAAATAAAAAGTTTTTTTTTTTTTTTTTTTTTTTTTTTTTTTGATCCTCAATTGGATATTTTACAAGATGTTTTGAGAATTAATCATTTTTAATGGATTTGCTGGTTTTGCTTTATCACATGCCTCACTTTATTTAAATCTGAAGATAATCTGAAATTCACATTTGCTCTTATCAAGAGAGTATTGTTTAGAACCCTTCAATTAACTTCATCTAAATAAAACATTTATGGTTTGCTTCAAATGTGCTCATAGCCCTTTAAGAAACTCCATGATGTCCCAGCATGTGATACTTCAACACACTGGCTGTGTTTCAAAACCTAGTGAGCTGCCTACCTAGACAGCGTTTTTAGGTGTCATTGGCGCGTGCTGAATTCCGCGTTCCGAGCACGTTTGGGCATCATATGCGCGTGCAGTATTTTTTGGAAATCATAGGTGCATTTAGCAAACTCAAAATACAGAAATGGCGCTTACATGTGCTATCTAGATAGTCAGCTCACTAGGTTTTGAGAACACAGCCATTTTAAAGCGGATGGTGGTGTTACGTAAAATCCATGGCAAAAAGTGTTTGTGTCAGTTCTTCATGAGTCTGCTCTATTCCAGGTGTTCTCCTCAGGATGACAGTAGAACGTGAGCTCGCTTTTCCATGTAGTTAAAAGATCAACCCGAAGTCAGAGACTACATCGGATAATAACAGTGTGTGGCGAATAAAGGCTGTCATTTAAATCCGCTGCACACAACACAAGGTAAGAGAATCTGTACGTTTTTAAGAATGGAGGTTTCTATGGCATTGGACTTTCTGTACGCGTACGTTTTTCGGCACAAGAGGCTACTTATTTAGCGTGGTGTCCTCCAAATTTACGTTATTTTGTCTTTTTTGCAATATTGCACATTGTTAATTAATTAAGAGGGAATTTAATTGCCTTAATTGTGCATGAGAAAGGTTTATAAGGTAATATAAAGTCTAATTATGCATCTTTTCGTTCCCTAAAATTAATCACAATGGCGATGTGTCTTTGCATCACATTCCGTCGCGACGCAACAAAACTAGAACGCTCCCAATAGGGGTCCGTTCACGCCAAACGCGTGTTTGCGTTCGTCCGCTCTGTTTTTCAATTTCTTTTTTATGTAAACCTTCACTAAACGGACGGCTTTTGATGTTGCGCCGCGTTTCGCTGTTTTTCCAGTGTCTTGGAAAACTTGAACTTGAACTTTTAAAAACGCGTCTCGTGACACCTGCGTTTTACTCTATTCTTGGCGTTGCGTCTTGGTTTTTTTCCTGTTTACAATGTTATCAACTCATCTTTTCGAGCGCACTCGCTAACAGGATATACAGCTGCGCTGATTATAATGAGAGCGTTCTAGTATGTCGCGTCGCAAACATTGTGCATAGAGTGTACATGTGTCTGATCTTTTGTTTGTTAGTAACGCTTTCACGGGTTGCAATCTTTTGCATAAACACTGGTGGTTGTTCCCTATTGAAAACACTAGAACATCAACTTGAACCTGACGTGTTTGCCTAGTTCACCCTCTCGAATACACTACTTTTATTCGAGTTTTTATTTTTTTTATTTTTTATTTTTTATTTTATTTTTTTAAGTCAAGAGCCCATTTTTCAAGCAATTGAAGTTTGTTTGGTATGTGATGTGCTGTAGGCTATATCACTGATACTTGTCTGAGACTGATATTTGTCCGCTCCCTCTTTCGATGCTTTTTCTTGGCTCTTTAAATGGTTCAGTATTGAATGCCATGAATGCCTTCCATAAGAAGGGTAAGTTGTTGCCTTCTATGTAACTTTTGAGAATATAGTTGATCTACAGTTTCCTAGAATTTTTTTCTCATGTAAAAAAGATAAGACTTAAGATACCTTAAGTTATAACATGATTATGAATGTGTTATAACATGTTAGACATGAAGAAGGGGACTGTCCAATAACTGAATGGTTTCAGTGAATATTATTATTATTATTATTATTATTATTATTATTATTATTATTTTAAAACAGATCCATTGGAACAATCACATTTTCAGTTTAGGCTACACGATTGCGCATTAAGTCATTTTTATTGTATAGTACTTTTCACAACACACATCGTTTCAAAGCAGCTGTACAGGAAATCATGCATTAACAAAAACAAAAAAATGAAACTGTAATATCTATAATGTCTTACAATGATCATTGTATAGTTTGATTAAGTATGATTGTAAAATGTGTATAGAAATTAAATAATAATTGTATTTAAAACCCTGTGATCAAGCTGAAGGCGACTGTGGTAAGGAACACAAAACTCCATAAGATGTTGGTTAATGGAGAAAAATAACCTTGGGAGAAACCAGACTCACTGTGGGGGCCAGTTCCCCTCTGGCTAAACAACATGAATATAATGCCAATATTAGTTATTTATGTGCAGTGCAAGTCATGGTTTTAAATTTGTAAATTAAGTAAGTGTTAAGATCCAGTGTTTTAAAAATATTATTTTTATTTTTTATTTTTTATTTTTTTATGAACTTTAAGATTAATGACTAATGTCTTTGAAGTCCATCCTGGATTTACTGCAGAAGTTCACATAGATGCATTGTCCTTTGTTAGTTGCCTGCTGAAGCCTTTTGTTGACAATTAATTGATAGTCTATGTATTCCAGTTCAAGAGTGTAGTCCATCAACAGACAAAGGCAATGCAAGCAGAGATAAATGATGAGGTGCATCGCAATTCAACCTGCAGGTCATTTCGTTGAGGTTTGGTGGGGTCCATCCTAAGTCCAAGGTTCAGGCAGTGGCATATGAAGTATCCGATGTCTTACAGTTGTAGTTGGCATCAGTTCATCCTCTGAAGTCAAAAACTGAAGTGATGTCTGGCTAGCACCGGCTGTAGTTTGTCATCATCTCTCAGCAACACGTACCAGTGGAGTCTGACACCAAGCAGGAACGGAGCTGGATCTGGCAGGCTCTGGTAACCTCGGGATATGAATCCCGTGGTTGAGACATGGAAACAAATAGAATAATAGGAGTGTAGAGTCCATTCAGTTTTATACAGTGTTATAGATCATGATGGATGTTTCTGGTTCCGGAAGAACTAACTAAAGCAGCCTAATTGTGAGTTGAAGGATAAATTAGGTGTATGCCTGGCTAAATAGATTAGTCTTTAGTCTAGACTTAAACTCTGCATCCCGAGCACTGTTAGGGAGACCATTCCATAGTTTAGGAGCCAAATATGAAAAGGATCTACCTCCTTTTGTGAATTTTGATATTCTTGGCATTATAAACAAGCCAGAATTTTGTGATCGTAATGAATGTGGTGGAATATAGTGTGTCAGAAGGTCATTTAAGTTCTGTGGAGCTAGATCATTCAAAGCTTTGTATGTAGTTAACAGAATTTTAAAATTAATATGAAATTTAACAGGTAGCCAATGTAACAATGATAAAATTGGGCTAATATGATCATATTTATTGGTTCTAGTCAGCACTCTGGCAGCTGCATTATGAACCAATTAAAGTTTTTTATTGAACTTGCTGGACATCCTCCCAGTAATGCATTACAATAATCTAGTCTTGAAGTCATGAATGCATTAATTAGTTTTTCGGCATCAGCAACAGAGAGCATGTGTTGTAATTTAGCGATATTTCTGAGGTGGAAGAATACTGTTCTACAAACATTGGAAATTTGATTTTCAAAGGACAGATTGGTATCAAATATAACACCTAAATTCTTCTCTGTAGAAGACGATGTAACAGTACATCCATCGAGAGTCAAATTATATTTTAGCGGCTTATATTTAGAAGTTTTTGGTCAAACCATTAGTACCTCTTTCTTGTCGGAATTGAGTAGAAGGAAATTTCTGAGCATCCAATCTTTGATTTCATTGATACACTCTGCTAATTTGGAAAATTGTGAATTTCTGTTGGGTTTAGAAGAAATATAAAGTTGGGTATCGTCGGCATAACTGTGGAAACTTATTCCATGATTCCGGATAATATCTCCCAGGGGAAGCATATACAAGGAGAAAAGCAGAGGCCCTAAACTGATCCCTGTGGCACTCCATACTTAACTTTTGTTTGATTTGACAATTCGTCGTGTACAAATACAAAGTGGTAGAGGTCTGATATATAGGACCTAAACCATGCTAATGCAAGTCCACTAATGCCAACATAATTATCCAGCCTATTCAAGAGAATATCATGATCTATTGTGTCAAAGGCAGCACTAAGATCTAAAAGCACTAGAAGAGAAATGCAGCCGTGATCAGATGATAAGAGCAAGTCATTTGTAACTCTGATAAGTGCAATCTCTGTACTGTGATGGGGACTAAATCCTGACTAAAATTGTTCATATATTCCATTTCTCTGTAGAAATGAATTTAGTTGGGAGGACACTACCTTTTCTAGTATTTTCAACATAAACGGGATATTTGAAATCGGTCTGTAACTAGCCAATTCTCCAGGATCAAGCTGTGGCTTCTTAATAAGTGGTTTGATAACTGCCATTTTAAAGTTTCTTGGGACATGTCCTAAATAGCGAGGAGTTAATAATATTAAGAAGAGGTTCTGAGATTACAGGGAATACCTCTTTTAAGAGCTTGGTTGGTATTGGATCTAACAAACATGTTGTGGCTTTTGATTTTTTGATAAGTTTTGTTAGCTCTTCATGACCTATGACAGTGAGGGATTTAAGTTGCTCTTGAGGAAAATTATGAGACACTGTTTTCTGAGGTACTGTGACAGATGATTGCATTGTTCCAATTTTATTTCTGATTATTTCAATTTCATCAGTAAAGAAATTCATGAAGTCATTACTATTGTGCTGCAATAGAATATCTGGTTCAGTCGATGCTTTATTTCTAACCAATTTAGCCACAGTACTGAATAAACAACTAGGATTGTTGTGGTTATTTTCTATGATTTTGCTAAAATATGCTGACCTGGCAGCTTTTAGTGCTTGTCTGTAGCTACAGACACTATCCTTCCATGCACTGCAAAATACCTCTAATTTTGTATTCTTCCACTTTTGCTCCATTTTCCGAGCTGCTCTCTTGAGAGCACGAGTGTGATAATTGTACCACGTAGTGAGGCTTTTTTCTTTAATTTTATTTAAACGAAAGGGGTCGACACTATCAAGAGTGCTAGAGAAGACTGTATTTATATTTTCTGTTATTTCAAGTTCTTCTAGGCTTTTTGGCTTACTGAGTATGTGAGACAATTCTGGAAGATTATTAGTGAAGCTATCTTTAATGGTCGAAAGAATAGTTCTACCTGAAGGATAACGTGGAGTAAATTGAGTGACATTAACAGATCGCAACAAACAAGAGACGAGGTAATGATCTGAGATGTCATCGCTCCGCGGCAGAATTTCTATAGTATCAACATCAATTTCATATGACAGAATTAAATCTAGTGTATGATTATGGGGATGAGTTGGTCCTGTCACATTTTGTCTGACTCCAAGAGAGTTGAGAATATCGATAAATGCTAATCCCAATGTGTCATTTTCATTATCTATGTGAATGTTGAAGTCATCAACAATTAAAGCTCTATCTACAGTAACTACTAGATCAGATAGAAAAAATTTCAAATTCACCAGGGAAACCAGAGTAAGGTCCGGGTGATCTATATACTGTAGCAAGGGCAAAAGACGACAGAGATTTTTTATTTACATCATGTGTCATATTAAGCATTATTTATTCAAAAGACGTAAACTTATATCCTGTCCTCTGAGTAACACCCATTAAAGGGAAATTGTTTTATTTACTTACCCTCATGCCATCCCAGATGTGTATGACTTACTTTCTTCTGCTGAACACAAATTAAGATTTTTAGAAGAATATTTCAGCTCTGTAGGTCCACAGAATGCAAGTGAATGGAAACCAACATTTTTAAGCTAAAAAAAAACACAAAGGCAGCATAAAAGTAATCCATAAGACTCCAGTGGTTTAAACCATGTCTTTAGAAGCGATATGATAAGTGTGGGTGAAAAACAGATCTTTAAGTCCTTTTTTTTACTATGAATTGTCCTCCCTGCCCAGTGGGTTGCGATATTCAAGAAGAATATGAATTGCCAAAAATAAAAGGAGAAGAAAGGAGATAGTAAATAAGGACTTAAATATTTATGTGTTTTTCACCCACACTTATCATATCACTTCTGAAGACATGGATTAAACCACTGGAGTTTTATGGATTACTTTTATGCTGCCTTTATGTGCTTTTGGAGCTTCAAATTTTTGGTACCCATTCACTTGCATTGTGAGGACTAACAGAGCTGAAATATTCTTCTAAAATCTCCATTTGTGTTCAGCAAAAGGAAGTAAATCACACATCTGGCATGGCATGTGGGTGAAATACAAAGAGAATTTTCATTTTTGGGTGAACTATCCCTTTAAGATTTGCTCTATTATGCTTATTTATTCATAATATTCTTCAATATTTTTTACATTAGTACTTAAATTAATTTAGAGGATAGGTTAGTTTGGTCAGTTACTGGCTAACTTTGTTTTTCCATGTTTGTGATCCATTTGAACATATACATACAGTATACAACCCATTTTATGCTTTCCAATTAGGACTGCATTCCTGAATGATGTTTTGTTACGTAGTTTAAGATGCAGTGTGGCTTAATGCATATTCCTTTATATTGGGTTGTTCAGTTTAAGTGCCTAAACTGAGAAAAATGAGAAAAGATAGGTTGACACTCAGAATGGATTTTTTAGTATTTTTGTCTTGAATTGGTTTTGTTTGACCTAAATGTCCACAAAAAAAAAAAAAAAAAAATGTGATCTGTTGGTTTACTAAAGCGCATCTAAGGCAACGTTTTGAAGTCTTCAAAGAACTCCTACCACCCATCCAAAACAGTCAGCTAAAAGGTGAGATGGTTTGATTAAACCAACACTGTAAAATATAACCTTAGGTCTAAATGCCACTATCAAGACAGGCCATAAATAGCACACAGGTCTGCTGAATATAAAGTGACAGTAATTATGCTATTACGTAGATGGAAAGCTTGAAGTTGAAACCAGAGGGAAATGAAACCAGCAGTGTGGACAAAGATTAGAGAGGGTTTCACTGGGGGTTCAGGATCCATAATAAATAGTGGTCCTCTTGATTATTACCTTCCCTGTAAATATTATCATTGGCACATATTTCTGTAATTTCTTAAAAGTAAGTTTGAGTAAGTGAAGTACTTATAGACTGCAAAGGAAATATTTAAGTGTGTACTATACTCATTGCTAATAGTTTGAAGGATTATATGAGACCCTCTTAAAACAACAGGGTATTCGACCATATATCCCATTTAATCTTATTTGCAGTTACACAAAATATAGACTTTAAAGGAGGAAAGTCCGTTTTAAATGTAAAAATGTAGCCTCATGTTACCTGGGGTGATTTTATATATATATATATATATATATATATATATATATATATATATATATATATATATATATATATATTATTATTTTTTATTTTTTATTTTTTAAGAAATATCAAATGGAATGTGTAGATAGAAAACATTTTCCATTGCACTCATCACAGTTTTCTATTCATATGCGTTTAGAGCAGTCTCACACAGAATTCGCATAACTCATATTTAACATGAATTATCACCTCCTGTGAAAAAGAAATCCATCAAACATGTATATATGATTAGGATATCTTCCCTGAGCAGATCATCAGCAATATCCCATTACAGAGAGCAGTTTATGTGCAGCAAATTTACTTTTAGATTAATGGTCCATAACCACGTTTACCAAATTTGTACAGCATGGAGTGAAATAGGACTACGACTTCACTTGTTTCACACCAAATCGAAAAATTTACATGGACAATTAGATTTGAAAAGGCAAAGCTGTAATGATTACACAAGGATTTTTTTAATTTATTTTTATCATATTGTTAGGCTAGATTACAAGTGGAGGTACATTAAATACACCAGTTTATCTTTAGATCATTGATTATTTTGCTGATATGCACCAGATATATAAAAAGAGCCTCTACTGATTTTACACAATTTTTTTGCTGACCTGCTAGAATAGGACCAAAGTCACTAACAGAATTTGAACGAACCAGAGCTTTCAAATACCTGTGGCATTTTCCTTTGGCATATATTTAAATTTTAGACCATATTCCAAAATATATCTTGTAAGTTTTTTGTGGTGAATAGGACTGTCTGATGTATTTGAACTGATTCCAAGCATTTTTGTTCCTGTTAAAATGTTAATTCTATAAATAATGAATGAATCATACAAATAATCCTAAATAATAATAGTGATGATCTTACCAGTTTAGTTAAAATAGGGGTGGGCAATATGACCAAAATCTTATATCACGATATCAGTAATTTTATATCACGATAATGATATATATCACGATGTAGTTAACTAAAAAAATCTATAAAAATGGGTTTATATATTAAATAACCACGTTGTTATGCCTATTTTTGAAAAATCCAGTCATTGAATTAAATACTTTATAAATGAAAACTACTTCCTCTTATATTATTTTCTCTTTATTTGGAACTTGACAAACATAGAATAAAAAAACAAACAATTGGTTGTAATCAAAAAGTGGTAATCTACCTTAACACAATGCTCAATTTTACATTTTAGTCTGATGTTGTTGACTAGTATTATTATTCTAAAACACTTAATTAGGCTCTTAATGGTTTAAGTCATCTCTGTAGACAGCATTTGAATATCTGAAAGCAAAGCCAGTTTGTTTTCTAATATCTAACATCATTCGAACTGAATTTTATTAAGGGCGAAGATGTGTAGTTTAAAAAATCCGCATGACAGATGGCACATAATTGTTGGAACATGACACATTGTTTTAGCTGTTTTCCTCTTCAGTGTTGGTTAGAATGTCAGGCTCTCTCGACGACTTCCACCATAGCGCTTTAAGGTAAAAAAAAACTCAAAACTTAGTAGAATTCAAATGGGTCATGCAAGTTTTGAAGTTTGTGCCACGATAGAGAGAAACTGGATTGAGTAGTGCAAGAGTATGTGGAGCCCAATCAAGAGCCCACCCCAAAAGTTTTGTTGTTGTTGTTGTTATTGTTGTTGTTGTAATGTTCTATCATCTTTTCTTCTGCTGTCTTCCTCCTTGTCCTGCATTAATAATTCATTTTTTGCAAATAGTTCTTTGAATTATTATGTGTAATAAAATGTGTACAAAAATGTCAGCTGACTAATCAGTGATGACTAATCACTGTTTTCCCTTGGCACCAGTGAAAGCTGTTCATTAAAATCATGAAAACATATACAGGCACAATATCTAAACTATGACACTAAGGTACAGTATATGGAACAAATGTGTCATTTTCATTAATATAATTTTGGTTGAAGATATCGGTGTTATGTGAATTACAAACTCAGAAAGGCTCACATGAATTCCCTCACCTCCCATCCTTTCACCCCAAATGAAATCCCCAAAGGCAAGAAATTCTTCAGGCTACATCAAAAGTACTTGATTACATAGTGTCCTCATTCAAATAAAAATACTATGTAATGTTCTTCATTACCTCCAGGACTGAGGTAAACTGAGGACCTACCTGAAATTTCCAATTCGCACATATGTTCCAAGAAGAAGAGTTGTTTCATGTGGCTTATCTTAAACACATCAAACACAACCTGGTCCCAAGCCAAAGCCACAGCTGTGAAATTTACTAGTCTTTTCAGTGAGAGAATGGGGGTAAGAGTGGCCACTGAAACCACATTCAGCTGTTTGCGGGTTTGCAGCTGTGGTCAATGCCAAGGGGTTGAAGCTCTCTATTATCACTGCTTAAATGTTTACACTAAAAGGACAGTAAAGCCTGTTCGTGAGCCACACAAAAATTTTCCAAGTGGTTGAGAGACCTCGGGCTTCCACTAATACTTGAGAAGCACATGGTCTTCAAAATCACAGATGGCAACACCCAGTGTGCGAGAACACGACATTCAGCCTCTGTTGTTTGTACTGGTCGTTATTACACAGCTGGAAACCAAGTCAATCTTTTGTTGATTTTTCTCTCGAAATGCTGAAAGCTTTTAAAGGACTTAACTCTTTCGCTGTAATCTTAACAGGATTTGTCATAAACTGTATTCTGAGAGAAAATATCCCTGACGCTTTCCTGGGCATGTTGCCCTACATCTCTCATGCCTTTGAAGACACCCTCTTTAACAACTAACAAGAGTTAGACTTCCTGTTTCTGCCAGTTCAGTGGCGGCAAACTGTCATCTGAGAGGCTGAACTAACAAAGGCAAACAAATTAACATGCTCGGTATATTCAAATTGGCCAGTTCTCCCCTCCTTCTCTATAAGTAATTTAAAGACTGCATTTACAGTATACTATGTTTTTTGGTCATTAGTGTAGCCAGGCATGACTAAAACTTTAAATTAACATGAGGACAACTGGCCCCCAGTGGCCAAAGATGGAAATGTTGTTAAATGAATAGGCACTTGTGAGTAGGGCTGGGCGATATGATATATATTGAGGCGATGATATAAAGTGTCTGTTGATAGAGATTTGGAAATATTGAGTATACTGCGATATGTAAATTTCCATGGGTGCTGTATATTTTTCAGTGGGCAGGGCTTCATGTGAGACTGAGGGTGAAATTAATTGCGGCCGGTAAAAGCACCGGTATGCACGCGCTGATTTATTGCCCAATTCACTGAAGAACTTATGCAGATCAGGCAACTGCCCAAATGCGGCCACAAACTTATTGCTGAACACAATAGACCCTTTTCCACCTACAGTCCTGGTACTTTTCCCTTTGTAACATTGTAGATGAGAACTCTTAAAAGGAACGGAAATCCCGTGGACACTTTTCCCCTCTTGCATTCCAACTCACAAAAGTAACCCTCGTAGAGACATCATCTAGTATCAACCATTTTTCTTGTGCCGTTATTTGCATGTGTGATTCAGTAGCAACAACAACAAAATCAACAACACCGACAGAGGACGCCGGGATTGGAGCAACGCTTCTGTTTGTTTAGGGCTGTTTTATACAAACTTTGGCTGCATCGGAAAACAGGCAGCTGCCTTATCAGTTAATGGTTTAAACAACAGTGGTTTTGGATGAATGGAACTCTCTGGACAGTTTAAAAGGCACCTTATTTCATCCTACCTTCATCCATCCTTAAACAGCCTCCGAAGGCAGCATTTTACAGTTTTTGGATGCAGCTTGTGTATTCAGGTTACAGTTTAAACTGAGCTCGTGAGCCACGCATGCAGTGCTCCGTGCGGCACCCGGAGTGAGAGATGAGATGAGGTGGCGAAAGCACTTTTTAACCACACAGCACGTGCTGAACTCAGCAGACAACATGTTGAAAATGCACTATAAACCTATTGTGACGAGGAGGAGGGCGTGGCTGGGCCGTGAGGGTGCACGCCTGGCACTGAGTTGCTCCAATCAGTGGGAGAGAGAGATAAGGAGGAGCCGGGGACGCCAGAGAGAGAGAGAGAGATAGAGAGAGACACACGCGGCAGTGTGTGTGTGTGTGTCTGCGTGTCTGCGTGTCAGCTTGAAGCAGTGTGTTATTGTGTGCGACTGAAAAGTGCAACAATAAATGTCTATGTGTACTGTTCAACCCAGTCCCAGCTTCCTCCTTCCCACACAACAACAAACCTATTTATCAACACAGTCTTTTACAATAAAGGCTTTTATCACTCAACATAAATTACTGCACTGAAATACTCACTCATTGACTTAAAAAAGACGTCTTGATGCAAGTTAATAACGCAGTAACAGGCACGCAATACTTTCTGTTAAGGGAATTATAAAATTAGCGCAATACTCTTAGTAGGCTAGCAATTAGTTTGTTTGTGTACAAATGGCAGCTGTAGAGCACCTCTCCTTTTTCAATGCTTTGTGCATCATATATTTTTGACCAGTCACGGGCTGCAGCACCTCCCACAGTCTGCTACAGTCCCTATACACCCCCAAAAGTACCTACCCAGGAGCTAAAAATGTCCCCTTAAATGGCTTCTAGGAACTATAGTTCCTCAGGTGCGAAAGCGATGAAAAGCACTAGTCCCTGGGAAAAGCACCTTAAACGGGCTTTTGTACCGCCATTGGAAAAGGGCCTAATTTGCACATGAAACGATCTTGTGAGGCGATTATGAGTGATATGTAGCTGAAGATGCTGCAGACTACCATGATCTGACACACTCTGCTGTGCAGTGTCACCGTGATCCAGACACCTGGATCATCTCTTTAAAATGCCGAAAATGCGCTTGACAACACTGCACATCTGTACTTCTCCATCATTTGATCATTATTTGATAAAATAGTGCTGATATGATCGATAGAATCATCAAGAAATTGAAAAAGAGGTGCGCCATCTTGGTGTTGGTTCACAAAAGCCAAAACGGAGCAGAAAAATTTAATCTGCAAACTGTCGCGCAAAGATAATCATTTGTGGCAATATAAGCAATCTGTTTCAAAAATGCCTCAAAATGAAGCTCGCTAAAGAAAATGATGAAAGCCAGTTTATCCAATAGATGCACTCTGCATTCATTCATTTCTTTTCAGTCACTGTTTTGATGTTTTATTTTTTGTTTATTTTTATTTGCTATTTATTTTCTGCAAGAAATACTCATTTCGTTGGGTATTTTTTATTGTGTATTATTATGTATTATTTTCTTTGTTGCAATCCTTTGAGATCTTAATGAAATTTTATAATAATAATAATATTGGTCAACAACATATCGTACTGAAATGTGGCATCATGTGAAACTGAACATTATAGGTTGATTTAAAACTGGGGTTTTTTTTTTCTTACTTTGACTGTTTGTCAAGTTTCAAATAAAGAGAGAATTATATTAGTAGTTTTAATTTATAATGTTTTTAATTCACTGACTGGATTTTCCAAAAATAGGCATTAAAGTATGTTTTTTTAATATATTAACCAATTTTTACAACTAAACCAAGAGTTTACAGAAAAATTACTATATCGTGATTTATACCGTTATCGTGACATAAAATTACTCATATCTTGAAATAAGATTTTGGTCATATCACCCACCCCTTCTTGTTTCCCAGTGAAATGTCCACAGAGTTGCTCCACAAGCGAGTTGTATTTTTAGTTGTAAATTATGTAATACAGTCAAGGGGAATGCACATCAGAATCAGAATCAGCTTTATTGCCAAGTATGCTTACAAGGAATTTGTCTTGGTGACAGAAGCTTCCAGTGCACAAACAATACAGCAAGACAGAGGTAATAATAAAAAAAAGAATAAAAATAAAATGTGAATAGAAAATATAAGTATATATACACAACAAGACAATATATATATGTGTGTGTGTGTGTGTGTGTGTGTGTGTGTGTGTGTGTGTGTGTGTGTGTGTGTGTGTATGTACAAATACAAATCTGTTATATACAGATGAAAGGGAATGTATGGCAGAAGAGGTTGGATATGTTGGATGAATATAAATAGACTAAGCTGTGTATTGCACATAATTATTGCTCAATGGGGCAGTTTTAACTGTTCATGAGATGGATAGCCTAAGGGAAAAAACTGTTCTTGTGCCTGACAGTTCTGGTGCTCAGTGCTCTGTATCGCCATCCAGAAGGCATCAGTTCAAAAAGGAAGTTGGCTGGGTGAGTGGGGTCCAGAGTGATTTTTCCAGCCCTTTTCCTCACTCTGGAAGTGTACAGTTCTTGAACAGTTCCCCTCAGCAGTCCGAACTGTCCTTTGTAGTCTTCTGATGTCCGATTTCGTAGCTGAACCAAACCAGACATATAAACCAGATATATTATTAACTCTACACCCTAATCCCAAACCCAACCCTAAACCAAACCGTCGGTGGAGAACAAATTTAATTATAGAGTGAAAATGCAACCTCAGAATCACCCTCAACATTATTTGAATGAAAGCAATTACTGCCTGGTTTCCATGGGACCAGTACCTGTGTCTTTGAGGTTGCTCATGCAACCTGCTATCAGTAGAGCTAGAGGAAAAAGTTCATATGTTTGAACTGATGGAAAAATGTCTGATGAGGGATGATGCTTAATTCAGCAAAATGGGGTCGATTTCAGGGAACATGAACATTTGAAACCAACATGTCGATATCCAATGTGAACATGTTGCAGCAGAATGCAGCAGGTCCTTTGTAGAGTGCTAAATATGGTTTGGTGACTCTACTGGGAATTTAGAGAGCGAGTTTGGTTGATGTGTGCTGATGAATGGAACTGCAATTGGCAACAAGTTGTCTGTTACCACATTGACATGCTGGATGATATAAGGACATTTCATGGGTTATTCTTTCCTGACAGTTTCTAATTGTAGCGCTGCCAAGCTCTCTCCGGTCATGATAAATTGCAGAAAATATGGCTATTGTTTGGTGATGTTAGAAAATATTGGGTATTGGAGTGAGACAAAACTCCTGCAAGTGTTTAAGTGGCATTTAAAACCTGAATCCTGAACTACTGCCCCGCCAGATTTTCTTGACTCATGCACGTCTGTGCTCATGCACTGGCCATTGACTCTACTAAAAGAGTATCATAAAGAAGTTGTAGTGGGCATGCATCAAATGTGTTCGTATTCGCTCATGGTCAGAAGAGTATACTCACAAAGACACAACGCGGTCGACCAGGCACAAGCCCATCTGGAACACGCAAAAACGAAGTATACCTGGGCCTTAAGTGTTTAATACTTAAAGAGGCAATACAAAGTTTTGGTATTTACAATCATTATCTGTCATTAGATTAAGGGAATGATATTGGTTACCTAATCATAAATACCGTATTGAATCTGCTACTGTCTGCTGTTGTATACAGGACAATTTGAAAATCGATTGACTGTGTAAACAGCCTTGGAGGAGCGAATACACTTACATTGAAGCTTGCTTATTTTTTATATTAGTAATGATGAGGGGGAGTTGGAGAGCTAGACAGCATCCCTTTCAGATTTTCTCATTTGCCTATTAGAGTGTAATTGTAGAATAATAATGAGATTTGATTCCATTAAATATTATTGGACTTTACATCAAGTTCTTCTCATGTGAAACCTTCTATTTATTTTTCTTTTGTTCACTTTGCCTCTGTGCTTATTCTTATACACAGATAACATAAGAGCATAGGTTATAATGTTATCAAGTCAGCTTGATTGTGCATGATGTATTATCTCGATGTAGCTAGATGTATTTGCTCTAGATGAATTAAATGCATTAGCGCAGACAACATCATTTTGGCCTTTGTGTTCATGGAAGATGAAAGTGTTGACTATAGAGGAAGGTCTTTTGGTGTACCATCTCAGAAGACCAGCCAGTGTATCTTGTATCCTCAAGCATCTTGACTGTACAACTGCTGAATAGGGAGCAATAGTGAATAGGAAAGGCTCACTTGTTTTTCAATTTGTTACTAGTGTGTTTTTTTCCCCACATGTGTGTGGGAGATTTTTGGTTTAATCCTTATTTGGTTTGTCGATTAATCATCATTTTGGAACTCAATCATCTTTGGAAATTGGCATTAATGAACAATGATAATGGTTAATAGTAAAAAAAAAAAAAAAAAACAAACTGAAAAAAAGGTGTTCTTGCTAAATGCTTTCATCATCAATGCGAGAACCACTGGCAGCTGTTTAGCTCTGTCCCCATGCAGCAAATCTTAAAGGTCTTAAATATGGAGAACAATGTTTACTTTTCTTTTCTGGGGATTTAATTGATTAATCTGAAATTGGCTTTTTCCTTACTCAAGATTATTTTGAGCAAAATTGATTATTGGCCAGTCTCTAATGCAACCTTAATTAAATCATTACTCCCTGTGCAGCTCTCTCCGGTCATGATAAATTGCAGAAAATATGGCTATTGTTTGGTGATGTTAGAAAATATTGGGTATTGGAGTGAGACAAAACTCCTGCAAGTGTTTAAGTGGCATTTAAAACCTGAATCCTGAACTACTGCCCCGCCAGATTTTCTTGACTCATGCACGTCTGTGCTCATGCACTGGCCATTGACTCTACTAAAAGAGTATCATAAAGAAGTTGTAGTGGGCATGCATCAAATGTGTTCGTATTCGCTCATGGTCAGAAGAGTATACTCACAAAGACACAACGCGGTCGACCAGGCATTATTATTATTATTAGTCGACTCAAGATTATTTTGAGCAAAATTGATTATTGGCCAGTCTCTAATGCAACCTTAATTAAATCATTACTCCCTGTGCATCTTTTGAACTTTATATGTCTTTTTTTTTTTTACCCTAGAATGCTTATGCAACTTTATCCCCATAAAATGCATATGTCGGTCTAAAAAGACCTAGGTGAAATCTAGATTCTTATTATTTACCTATTTTTTCAAGGAAAATAATCTGTAATTATAATTGCATTAATAATTAACACATTTAAATGGTTGAAATATATTTTTAATCAATTCTAGCCCGATCTCATTAATATACGTAGCTATTTGTATGTTAATATATGTAACATTTAATTGTACATGTTTGTATGTTTGGATAGACACTAAAATGTTGAATATGGACGTCTGAAAGCATCTATAACGTAAACAGTTTTACGTATTTACAGCTTTAGAAATGTAAAATATTGATGAATCCATTACAAATTTATTTGAATACATGAATCAATTATAAATATTTTTGCACATTTTTACTGTTTTATAGATATTTTAGATCTTTTAACTCTACCCCAACCTCTAAACATAACCACATTTCAACAATGTAAAAACATATAACAAGTAGATTGATTTACAGAAGCAATAATTTTTGATACAATATATTCATTTATATATATTTTACAGATGCTAATCCCACACCTACTCCTAAACCTAACCATAACCAGTTATTAAGCATGTAAAACACGTAACAGGCAGATACAGTTGAAGTCAGAAGTTTACTGTGGCAGCGGGGGCGTGGTCAAGCATCTCTCCAGAGAGAGAGAAAGCGCTAAGGGCGCTTACACCTGAGTTAAATTATGTCTAACACCTGTCTAATTTCAGTGTGCACGGGGAGAGCGGCATAAATAGAGCCACATAGCAGATAGACGAGAGAGAGAGCCTGGGCACCAGAGACCCGAGTGTGAAGCGAAGACTTAATTATTGTATGTTGAGAGTTTATTTTGTGAAATGGTTTGTGCAGTTTGGACTAGCTTACTGAACAACATAAAAAGCTCTAAGAGTGTACACCTGCTGCAGAGAGGAAAATAAAAATCCTTACCTGAACCAGGAAATCTGCTTCTCGCCGCCTCCTTCCACGGAGAAGTGTCACACTGGTGTCGAAACCCGGGAATTGAAGTTTGGTTGAAGATGGATGGAAGTCACCCCGTAGAGTCCTCCCAGTTGACGGAGATCCTCCAAACCCTCGCTGGCTTACATCAGAGCCATCAGCAAACACTGCTTGAGCTCCGACAAGATCAAGATCGCCAGTTTGTCGAGCTCCTACGCGCTCAAGCCGAGGACCGGCAGGCGATCCGGAGCCTCCTCGGCCAGGGGGCGTCCCCAGCCGCGACCCCGGACACTCACACGCCGTTACCCCCGCCCGCATTACAGAAAATGGGGGCAGCAGACGACCCCGAGGCCTTCCTGGATTTGTTTGAGCGGACCCGACTTATCCCACTGTTGTCCGGGGAAGCCCAGCTCAACAACTGCCAGCGACGAGCCTCCTGGCCTACGGAGACTTAAAGAGAGCCATCCTGCAACGGGTTGGTTGCACTCCGGAGAAAAGTCGTCAACTTTTCCGGAGCTTGAAGTTGGAGAGCTCCGACCGCCTGTTTGCCTTCGCCCAGCGGCTCCGTGACGCCTGCCAAAGATGGTTGCTAGCGGGGGACCGCGACGTCGACGGAATTATCGACCAGGTGGTACTGGAGCAACTAACTCATCGACTGCCAAAAGGGACGGCGGAGTGGGTCCAGTGCCACCGCCCGGTGTCGCTGGAGGAAGCCGTCCGGCTCGCGGAGGACCACATGGCGGCGATCCTGAGGGCGGAAGAGCCCTCCTACACTCTCTCTCTTCCCCCTGTCTTATTCCCCTTCCCTATCTCCTCTCGTTCTGCTCTCTCTCCAGGTCCCGTTCCTGCCCCATGCAGACGAGGAGGACTTCAGCCACTGAGACCAGTTCCCCGGGTGTGGGAGCCGACACCTACCCCTATCCCAATGCCCCGCCGCTCTCCCCCTCGGGGGGGGGGGGGCGCCCGCCGACGCAAGTGCGGGCGTAGCGCCTGGGCCAGCCTGCTGGAGGTGCAGAGACCCGGACCACTTCCAGGATCAGTGCCCTCTGATGGAGCTGGGGACGGTGGTGCGAGTCTCTGACCTCCCACAGGCTGCCCCCGACCGGGCCGGAGCATACCGGATACCGGTAAGTGTCAAGGGGGGTACTCACCAAGCGTTGGTGGACACCGAGTGTAATCAGACCACTATCCACCAACGCTTGGTTCAACCCGAGGCATTGGTCACAACTAAAGCGGTGAAGGTAAAATGTGTGCACGGGGATATTCACAAGTATCTGGTGGTGACCCTGACGATTAAATTCCGGGGAAAAAAACATAGAGTGGAGGCCGCGGTTAGTTCCCGCCTCACCCATCCGCTGATCTTGGGGACTGATTGGCCTGATTTTAGAGTTTTATTAAAGGGAATTTGCACGGATGGGTCCTGTACGAAATTAGGGAGATGTGTAATGTGCGATGCGCTGGCAGGGGAGGCGGAGCCGGGGCCGTCCTCGACAGCTCCACATCATAATGACAAGAGAGGGGGAGAGGCTGCAGCCCCTCCCCTTCTCAGGGAATTCCCTGAGGGGATTTCCCTTTGGAGCAGTCACGAGACGAAACCTTCAAACACGCCTTCAACCAAGTGAGAGTCATCGATGGTCAATGACTCCAGCCGGACATCGCTCTTTCATACCCCTATTTTGCGATTATAAATGAGCGGTTGTATAGAGTGACACAGGACACTCAAACTAAAGAGGATACAACCCAACTTTTGATTCCAAGGAGCTGTCGGGAAATGGTATTCCAGGCGGCTCTTTATAATCCCATGGCAGGTCACTTAGGAGAAAGGAAAACACTGAACCGTCTAATAGCCCATTTCTATTGGCCGGGCATTGGCGGCGATGTCCGCAGGTGGTGTGCGGCATGCCGCGAATTCCAACTGGTGAACCCCCCGGCCACACCAAAAGCGCCATTGCACCCTCTCCCTTTGATCGAGGTCCCCTTTGAGAGGATTGGAATGGACCTCGTCGGGCCATTAGAACGGTCATCACGCGGACATCACTTTGTATTGGTCCTAGTGGACTATGCAACGCGATATCCGGAAGCAGTGCCTCTTCGCAACATCTCAGCACGCAGTGTTGCGGAGGCGCTCTTCAAAATAATATCCCGGGTGGGGATTCCGAAAGAAATCCTCACCGATCAGGGCACAACGTTTATGTCACGGACACTACGCGAACTGTACGAGTTGTTAAATATTAAATCGATTCGCACCAGCGTATACCATCCTCAAACGGATGGCCTGGTGGAATGATTTAATAAAACCCTCAAAAACATGATTCGTAAGTTCGTGCACGACGATGCTAGAAATTTGGGATAAATGGCTCGACCCCCTGTTATTTGCAGTACGAGAGGTCCCGCAAACCTCCACTGGCTTCTCCCCATTTGAGCTGCTGCATGGGCGACGCCCACGCGGTGTGCTTGATGTATTGCGAGAGGCCTGGGAGGAGGGACCTTCAAACAGTAAAAATGAAATTCAGTACGTTCTTGATCTTAGAGCAAAACTCCACACTTTGGGGCAGCTAACAAAGGAGAATTTGCTCCAAGCTCAAGAACGACAGCGCCGACTGTATGACAGGGGAACTCAGCTAAGGGAATTTGCACCGGGAGATAAAGTGCTTGTATTGCTTCCCACATCGAGCTCTAAATTACTTGCCAAGTAGCAAGGACCCTTTGAGGTCACACGACGAGTGGGAGATCTCGATTATGAGGTTAAACGAACCGATAGAGGGGGCGCACATCAAATATACCCCCTCAGTCTCCTGAAATTGTGGAGAGAGGTGGTTCCCGTGACGTTGGCTATGGTAGTTCCCGAGAAAGCAGAGCTCGGACCGGAGGTGAGTTCAAAACATAAACAGTTCACCCCGGTCATTTGCGGAGACCACCTCTCACCGAGTCAACTCGCGGAGGTTTCTAGGTTGCAACAGGAGTTTGCGGATGTGTTCTCCCCTCTACCGGGACGTACAAACCTCATCCATCACCACATCGAGACCGAGCCGGGGGTCATGGTACGTAGCCGCCCCTATCGATTACCCAAACACAAGAAGAAAATCGTTCGGGAAGAATTGGATGCAATGCTCGATATGGGGGTAATAGAAGAATCCCACAGCGATTGGTCCAGCCCAGTTGTTCTAGTGCCTAAGAGTGATGGGTCTGTGCGATTCTGTGTGGATTATAGAAAAGTCAACACGGTGTCTAAATTTGATGCATATCCAATGCCTCGCGTTGATGAGTTGCTCGATCGGTTGGGCACTGCTTGTTTTTATTCGACATTGGATTTGACGAAGGGTTATTGGCAAATCCCCTGTACACCAATTTCCCGTGAGAAAACCGCCTTCTCCACACCGTTTAGATTACACCAATTTGTGACACTTCCGTTCGGTTTGTTTGGGGCCCTGGCTACGTTTTAGCGTCTCATGGACCGAATCCTCAGACCGCATTCAGCTTACGGCGCTGCCTATTTAGATGACATCATCATTTACAGCAATGATTGGCAGCGGCACATGCAACATCTGAGGGCGGATCTGAGATCGCTGCGCCGAGAGGGACTCACAGCGAACATGAAGAATTGCGTGATTGGACGGGTGGAGGTACAGTATCTGGGGTTCCATTTGGGCCACGGGCAGGTGCGTCCCCAAATTGACAAGACAGCGGCGATTGCGACCTGCCCGAGACCCAAGACTAAAAAGGGGGTGAGACAGTTCCTGGGGCTGGCTGGCTATTATAGAAGGTTCGTACCTAATTATTCAGACGTCACCAGCCCGCTGACTGATCTCACTAAAAAGGGAGCTCCAGACCCGGTCCAATGGATGGAGCAGTGTCAGCGGGCGTTCACGCAAGTTAAAGCCGCACTTTGCGGGGGGCCACTTTTACATTCACCTGACTTCTCTCTCCCTTTTGTTTTACTGACAGATGCTTCAGACAGGGGGCTGGGGGCCGTGCTCTCGCAGGTGGTGGAGGGGGAGGAGCGCCCGGTGCTGTACATTAGCCGGAAGCTCTCGTTGAGGGAAACTAAGTACAGCACCGTGGAAAAGGAGTGTCTCGCCATCAAGTGGGCGGTCCTCACTCTCCAATACTACCTGTTGGGGCAGGCCTTCACCCTCTGTTCCGATCACGCCCCACTCCAGTGGCTCCACCGCATGAAAGATACCAATGCCCGGATCACCCGTTGGTATATGGCTCTTCAGCCGTTTAAGTTCAAGGTGGTCCACAGACTGGGAGCACAGATGGCTGTCGCCGATTTCCTTTCCAGGAATGGGGGGGGGGAGTGGTAGGCAGGCCGGATGCCGCCCCGGCCTGAGTCGGGCGGTGGGGATATGTGGCAGTGGGGGCGTGGTCAAGCATCTCTCCGGAGAGAGAGAAAGCGGTAAGGGCACTTACACCTGAGTTAAATTATGTCTAACACCTGTCTCTAATTTCAGTGAGCACGGGGAGAGCGGCATAAATAGAGCCACACAGCAGATAGACGAGAGAGAGAGCCTGGGCACCAGAGACCCGAGTGTGAAGCGAAGACTTAATTATTGTATGTTGAGAGTTTATTTTGTGAAGTGGTTTGTGTAGTTTGGACTAGCTCACTGAACAACATAAAAAGCTCTAAGAGTGTACACCTGCTGCAGAGAGGAAAATAAAAATCCTTACCTGAACCAGGAAATCTGCTTCTCGCCTCCTCCTTCCACGGAGAAGTGTCACATTTACATACACATAAAACTAATTTTTTAACCACTCCACAGATTTCATATTAGCAAACTATGGTTTTGGCATTTAGGACATCTACTTTGTGCATGATAAGAGTAATTTTTCCAACAATTGTTTACAGATAGATTGTTTCACTTTTAATTGACTATATCACAATTCCAGTGGGTCAGAAGTTTACATACACTAAGTTAACTGTGCCTTTAAGCAGCTTGGAAAATTCCAGAAAATGATGTCAAGCCTTTAGGCAATTGGCCAATTAGCTTCTGATAAACTAATTGGCTAATTGGACTCAATTAGAGGTGTACCTGTGGATGTATTTTAAGACCTACCTTCAAACTTAGTGCCTCTTTGCTTGACATCATGGAAAGAAAATAAAAAAACCTCAGCCAAGACCTCAGAAAAAAAATTTGTGGACCTCCACAAGTCTGGTTCATCCTTGGGAGCAATTTCCAAATGCCTGAAGGTACCACGTTTATCTGTACAAACAATAGTACGCAAGTATAAACACCATGGGACCACGCAGCCATCATACTGCTCAGGAAGGAGACATATTCTGTCTCCTAGAGATTAACGTAGTTTGCGGCAAGAAGTGCAAATCAATCCCAGAACAACAGCAAAGGACCTTGTGAAGATGCTGGAGGAAACAGGTAGACAAGTATCTATATCCACAGTAAAACGAGTCCTATATCGACATAACCTGAAAGGCTACTCTGCAAGGAAGAAGCCACTGCTCCAAAACTGCCATAAAAAAGCCGGAATACAGTTTGCACATGGGGACCAAGATCTTACTTTTTGGATAAATGTCCTCTGGTCTGATGAAACAAAAATGGAACTGTTTGGCCATAATTACCATCATTATGTTTGGAGGAAAAAGGGTGAGGCTTGCAAAATTATGTGGATATATTAAAGCAACATCTCAAGACATCTGCCAGGAAGTTAAAGTTTGGTCGCAAATGGGTCTTCCAAATGGACAATGACCCCAGGCATACCTCCAAAGTTGTGGCAAAATGGCTTAAGGACAACAAAGTCAAGGTATTGGAGTGGCCTTCAAAAAGCCCTGACATCAATCCGATAGAAAAATTGTGGGCAGAACTGAAAAAGCATGTGCGAGCAGGGAGGCCTACAAACCTGAATCAGTTACACCAGTTCTGTCTAGAGGAATGGGCAAAAATTCTAGCAACTTATTGTGAGAAGCTTGTGGAAGGCTACCCATATCGTTTGACCCAAGTTAAACAATTTAAAGACAATGAAATCAAATACTAACAAAGAGTATGTAAACTTCTGACCCACCTGGGAATGTGATGAAAGAAATGAAAGCTGAAATAAATAATTCTCTCTACTTTTATTCTGACATTTCACATTCTTAAAATAAAGTAGTGATCCTAACTGACCTAAGACAGGAAATGTTTTCTACGATTAAATGTCAGGAATTGTGAAAAACTGAGTTTAAATGTATTTGCTAAGGTGTATGTAAACTTCTGACTTCAACTCTATATTTAATCACAATAATTTATTCAGAGAAATTTCAAAATTCAATACAAAAGTAGTTCTGAAAAGGTCGATGCTCTGCATCCTATGTGCTCCCTGACAGCATACAAATAGCACTGTGTGAGGTAAAGAGTGGAATTTAAATTATGAATTGCTTTAAATCTTCTCCTGATGTAATCCATACCGGCGCTGTGATACCTCATTCAAACATATCAGGGCTCGACATTAATCATTGTCATGTGTTTTTCCTCCGGACGTGTAAATTGGTCATTCACTTGTCTGAGTAAAAAAGTTACTTGTCTGGAGAGAAAAAAGGACATTTAAGTTACATGCTCAAGTGACATGTCAAAGTTTATGTTGTATATTTTTCTAAAATTATGACCGATGCCCAACCTAATAGTGTAGGTTCTAATGGCTGTTTAGGTCAGTGTTACTATCAGAAATAATTAATTATTTCTTTAGTTATTAATTAATATATAAATTAAATAATATAATCTAACTCATTAAAGCCTCATACGGGGCACCAGTAAATGTAGTGCGCTACGTTCAGGAGCGGGTTTGGTTATTAGCAATAATTAATAATTATCAAAGATAATGATCAGTTATTAAAATCAATAGAACATTGATTTGAATCAATGTTAGCTCTTTTAATCCTTCACATCAACAATCAAAGATAACCATCAAATTCAATAGAATATTAATTATCATCAAAGATTATCATTAATTATTAAAATCAATGGAACATTGATTTGAATTAACACTAGCTTATTGATCCTTCAAATTCAACAATCATCAAAGATAATTATCAATTATTAAAATCAATAGAATATTAATAAGGATTAATATCACCGGGGCACCACTCTGGAATCAGGGACTAATAACCATACAGTATAACAGTCTCAATATTAGATTGTTCTCTTAAGAAAATCGACATTCAAAAGGAAACAATGAAGGTTTGAATCCGAGCACTAACATCCCCTGCTAGCATTTGACACAGGTGTATGCAAAACAAACCAAAACACTTCTCTTTGAAATATAACAAAGTTTATTTATGCAGTAATATCAATTAATAATCAATACAATGCAGTCAATAAACTTTTGACTTACAACTACAAACTAAAGTGACATGATTGGATATGGTAACCAAAATAAGCCTATAACACATGAGAGGAAGGTAGGTGTGTGTGTGTGTGTGTGTGTGTGTGGAGTGACGAGCACAAAATGGCGGACGTGACTCTTGTGGAGAGTGTGTCACGCGAGATTTCCGGCCAGAGAATATGGCCGCGAATGTGGCCGGAGAGAAGCCAGTTAATGGCGTCTGCTCATTTACCGCATGTCTCTACTTGTACGATAACTTAGGGACAAAGCTGAGCTTTATCACAAAGTTATCTACTAGCCAAAAGTGTGTGCGAGAATGTTTGTGAGGGGTCGCGTGTGTGTGTGGTTAGTACGAGAGAGAGAGAGAATAACGTGGCTGCACCAAAGCCGGTTTCGCGATCGTGGGAGAGAAAGCAGCTGTTAGTTTATCACTCAGAGACGCGATGGACAGCTCATAAACCATCCCGCGGTCTTTTGTCCTTTAATGGATAAACTCAGTGTCCTGGTCTCACCTGCAATGGCGGAAATACACAACAGTCCAATGTGGTTGGACTACAACACAGCAGATCTCATTCGTGATAACAGTACATTACAGTAATACCTTGAGTATTATTAGCAGCAATGAGCGGACTCGGCGGTCCGTAAACTGTACAAGCAATAACCTTGATACACAAAAATAACACACTATAATATTCTATCTCTGCCCAGACGTAAACCTCTTACTTGAATCATATGAGGACGCAGGTAGAATGTGTGTTCATCCATCCTTTAACTCCGACTCGGTTCCTCGAGGCTCGGGTGATGACAGGAGGCTGTTTCCTCGCTCTGTCGGCGGGCGGTATGTCTGCTGATTCTCAGCGGGCTGGCGGAGAAATCAGCGACGTCGACTTGACTGAAGAGGGAAGAGAAATATTTTTCTTTTCACTTCTGCAGGCAAACGGATGAAGATGCGGATTGCTCGGCGGTCTCCTTCAGATCCGTTAGAGTGTTCGGTGGAACACAGAGTAATCTCAACTCGTCCAGCGAGATGGAGACTGTATGGCCACAGTTTCAAGTCGGACGTTACTTCCTTGTGCCACGAGGCTACACCTGAGAGCAGTGATGAGCTGCGTCTACACACGGCGAGCAAAGTTGCTGGAAGCAATGCCCGGAAGGATCTCAGAGGTATTTCTACTCCTGATGATGTCATGGTTGAGGGGCATTCTGTTGTGTGCCTCATCCAATAGGAGTTGAGAGTTCGATCCTTCAGTGAGCAAGGCTTCATGGGATTTGTAGTCTGTTTTGGACTCCCTTTGTTTGATTTTGGCACGGTTTTTATCAGTAAGATTTACGACTTTGTGTGTGGGCCTCAGTTAGGTTTTACGACTGTGTTAGGCCTGCCTTTGTCTTCTATCTGAATACATGAGGCCCAACAATAGAGTACCTATGCAATCAACTAAATTCTCTGCAACAGAAATGTAAACTGCTCTGGGTAGGGGAGGAAGCTATTGTCATATGATAATTATTTTATGTTACGTATGGTAGTCAAATAAAGGAAAGCCTCCATCACCACCATTTACAGCAGGGGTGCTCACACTTCTATGGAATGAGATCTACTTTTTCATCATGTTATTGCAGCAAGATCTACCATGTACAGTAAAGGCTATACATTATAACAATACCAAAATTTCAGTAGTCAGCAGTGAAATTTGACGATTCTCAATACCAGCTTCAAAACCTCAACAAATAATAACACCTAACTAATTTGTTAATTATGGAAGAATGGTTTCAAGTTCTTAAGTAAATATTCAAGACTAGTAAAAAGTCAGTAATAAAATAACAATAAAAAACAGCAATGAATAGAAATAGATTAAAAATAATAGAACAAAAAATACAAATTAAGAAAATTCAATGCTTTTTTTTAACAGCTTGAAAAAATTTTTACAGCAGTAGGCTATCAAGTATTCAAGGAAACATTCAGAATTAAATGCAACATAAAACTACTACAGGTCTTCGTTGTCTGATTATAATACATTAATATTTTTAAAGCTACTAAAGTTGTTCAGTCAAGAGCAGTGATTGTTTTCTTGTTTTCTTGTTATGTTTGTTTGATTATTATAATGACACACTAGACTAGGCAGTTCTATTAGCTTACATTTATACTTACAAGTCCGACATTTTAATACAAATCTGCTTTTTTCTCTGCTGTTTACATTCACTTTAGACATCACTCTCTGTGTTTACATGAATACCTCACCGAGACGGGCATTTTGGCGGAATTTTGAAATGTATTTGACCGTTCAGGTGCGCATTAGCGCAAGCATTTACAGAACATGCGCATGTTCAGCACACACACATGCGCCCCTGTCAGTCAAACAGGGCGCAGCTGTTACTTGATCGCTAGCGAATTATAAAATTGTGCACTCTGGATTATTTTCAACAGCAGAATAAGAATATGAACTGTCTAATAAGTGATACAGGCCTAGGCTATCACAAATATAGCTGGTTATTTTTTTGTTATTGACGTTTTAATCAGTCTGCTTGGGCAAGTAAAATTTTCTTTCACTTGCCACTTCAAAAATCAACTTGTCCCGGACAAACGGACAAGCGTTAATGTTGAGCCCTGCATATACATTGCAGAATACGGCATGATGGCAAATGGTTTCGAGACACTTGAGAGCCAATGAGCATTCGACATCACTGCCGTAAAACCGCTGGTCGTAATGTTTTTTGAGGTGGCAATTTTTTTAATTTTGAAAGCGAAACCAATGCATGTTGACGGTTACAGCAGGCATGACAACGTGGCGGTGGATGGAGATGGAGATCGTTGAATAAAATGCTTGAATTTGGGTCTGTTCTTCACAGAAAGCAGTCTGAAGATTTGTATTATAGCTAACAAATTTATGGATTCATTTTATTATTGTTATATGGTGCTTTTTGTGGTTTATTTAGTTTTTTGGCATATTCTGAAACTCCTTTTGTGTCCCATGGCAAATAAAACTAGTTTTAAAGTTTAGTTTTGTTTAAGGTGATATGTTGTATAGGGCAGCAGAAATCACACAGAACTGAATGAAACCATTAAAATGTCATATTATAATGTCAGCTGCATTAAAAAAACGTGATAAACGTGATGGCATTTAACTATTGATCTCATTGATTATAAATTAAATGTAATTAACTGATTCATTCTATGAATTATTTAATATTAATAAATTCAAACAGTACACGTAAACATTTTGTACATTTCTATAGGTGTTAAAAGATAAAATGATGATGTTTAGATGCTGTCAATACGTCAGTATTGTACATTTCGGTGTCTATGCGAACATAAGAGAATGTACGTTTGCTAGAACCAAACTTTATGTAAGAATACATACGAACTGAGATCATGTAAATTCTGAAGAGTTTCACACACATTGAAAATGAAGCAGGGGTTTAGGGTGACAGTGTAAAACAGCCTGTTTAACAGTTATATGAGCAATTTCCATGTTTGGTGGCAAAATATTAAATGTCTCATCAGCTCTACACACAAACACATACATATAAGTGTACATACATACACTATATTGCCAAAAGTATTCGCTCACCTGCCTTTAGACGCATATGAAATTAAGTGACATCCCATTCTTAATCCATAGGGTTTAATATGATGTCGGCCCACCCTTTGCAGCTATAACAGCTTCAACTATTCTGGGAAGGCTTTCCACAAGGTTTAGGAGTGTGTTTATGGGAATTTTTGACCATTCTTCCAGAAGCGCATTTGTGAGGTCAGACACTGATGTTGGACGAGAAGGCCTGGCTCGCAGTCTTCGCTCTAATTCATCCCAAAGGTGCTCTGTCGGGTTGATGTCAGGAGTCTGTGCAGGCCAGTCAAGTTCTTCCACACCAAACTTACTCATCCATGTCTTTATGGACCTTGCTTTGTGCACTGGTGCGTAGTCATGTTGGAACAGGAAGGGGCCATCCCCAAACTGTTCCCACAAAGTTGGGAGCATGGAATTGTCCAAAATCTCTTGGTATGCTGAAGCATTCAGAGCTCCTTTCACTGGAACTAAGGGGCCAAGCCCAGCTCCTGAAAAACAACCCCACACCATAATCTCCCCTCCACCAAACTTCACTGTCGGCACAATGCAGTCAGACAAGTACCGTTCTCCTGGCAACCGCCAAACCCAGACTCGTCCATCAGATAGCCAGATGGAGAAGCGTGATTCGTCACTCCAGAGAACGCGTCTCCACTGCTCTAGAGTCTAGTGGCAGCGTGCTGTACACCACTGCATCCGACGCTTTGCATTGCACTTAGTGATGTATGGCTTGGATGTAGCTGCTCGGCCATGGAAACCCATTCCATGAAGCTCTCTATGTACTGTTCTTGAGCTAATCTGAAGGCCACATGAACTTTGGAGGTCTGCAGCGATTGACTCTGCAGAAAGTTGGCGACCTCTGCGCACTATGCGCCTCAGCATCCGCTGACCCCACTCTGTCATTTTACGTGGCCTACCACTTCGTGGCTGAGTTGCTGTCATTCCCAATCGCTTCCACTTTGTTATAATACTACTGACAGTTGACTGTGGAATATTTAGTAGTGAGGAAATTTCACAACTGTACTTGTTGCACAGGTGGCATCCTATCACAGTACCACGCTGGAATTCACTGAGCTCCTGAGAGCGGCCCATTCTTTCACAAATGTTTGTAGAAGCAGTCTGCATGCCTAGGTGCTTCATTTTATACACCTGTGGCCATGGAAGTGATTGGAACACCTGAATTTAATTATTTGGATGGGTGAGCGAATACTTTTGGCAATATAGTGTATCCTTACAAAAAACTTTGTTTTAAACTTTTACAATTAGAACCTTATGTACTCTATTGCTATAGGCCTATTACTCTAAGCAGCTGTATTTTAAAAAGTCAGTTCACATGGTCAAACACACCTTCATTGAGGAATACCTGGAGTGTCTGATCAAAACACCACTTCATGTAAAAATTATAGTCAAAAAGTAGACAGTCGTATCATTTTTTACTTTTTTAAGGCCAGCGTGAAGATGAATATAGCTTATTCAGCTTTTTAAGTGCAAATGTAGAAATATAAAAACAATGTAGTGCTTTGCTGCTTTTGTCCGGGAACAACAAAATGCTGAAGAACTGGAGACTAACAAACCAAAAATAACACATAACACAAATTTCTAATGTGGGTGCCACTTTACGCTACTGATTATATAGCCACTAGAAATCTTGCAAAGATGGGAAAGATGTCAGAGAAAGCTTCAGTTTAGTCCACTAAAACGGACTTAAGTGATTAGTGAGTTGCTAAACTGGCAGAAGGCCGCACTGTGGACCTTGAACTCTTGTTCACTTACCAGTGTCAGTGCTGGTATCAGACTGTGCTGCTGCACTGTTAGTGTTATGACTCAGTGGGTTAACATTAGTGCTTTTTCAGCCTCTTCTCTGGAAATCTTTTCAAACGTCAATGTGCAAACGAACAGAATGGGACAGCCAGTGTGCTCACTGCCAGCTGAACTTTGTTATGCTCATAAGTTGTATCTCCCTGTGCAGTATCATGTGGCATTAAATGAGATAATTTAAAGAAGAATCTTTGGAACTACAGTAACTGGCTTAAAATGCAATAAATGAAAAACTGCTCACTAGTAGTTTATTTACATTGTCGCAATTTGAAGGTTAGTAAAGCAAATTTCTAATCGCATTGTTTAAGTTTTTACTTATTTTCATGGTCCAATTTGTTATACCAATTGATGTTGGCTACTAATAGCCAGGACTTGATTAATCCCCAAAGGGAAATTCAAATATATTTTCCCTCTTGCCAGTGTCAAAAATATACAGCTTTATCTATGGCTATTCTGATCTGTCAAAAGCATTGAGCTCCTGTTAAATCAGGCTGGATTATGTGAAATAAATGGACTATTTAAAAAATGTGGAAGTCTAGTCTGTCTAAGCTTAAACTCATACTCCTAAACGATTGCATAAACACCATGTTCATGAGAATGGTTAAGGCTAATCTGCAGACTTGCTTTAAATGTTTATGTTACTTCTGTTCATTTGTTTTTAGTTACTGATTTCTACCATTTTAAGAGTCACCAGAATAAGAAGGAAATTTGAGGTCACTGAAGACAGAGATTTGCCTTGCTTTTACATGATTAATTCATAAAGCAGTTAGCCTCAGTTTCAGGTTTTTAAAGCTTTTTCCACTCAAGATACTAATGGGCTCAGATGCTCAATATTTATATTTATATTTATATAAATATATATTATATTTCCACCTACTTTGTTGCTAAGGTTGATGACATCATAGTTTGGGCTATGTTTGCCCTCCTGCAACACACAATGTGTGTTTTTAGGGCTCTCGGGTTATTGTTTTATAACGGTCTGTATAATCCATAGGATGGGCATCATTTTATGGACTTTTCCTTATTCATCTTGATTTGAAACTCTCCCATATCGGACACACTGCAGCCTCAGAAGAAGAATCTTTGAGCATGTAAAAATTCTAGTTAATTTCCTTTTGTGTGTGTTAAGATCTGGCCACAAGCAAGTTTTGTGAAGATTTGTAAGTGCTTATCCGTTTGATCAGTGGAGTTTATTGGTGTAAGTATGATGTGTTCATTTTTGTGTGAAATTAAACATGTCATATTTCCTAAGGGTATTATACAAAATCTAAATTTAAGTGGAAAATTAAGATTTTAAGTATTAAGGTTTCTTTTGGGATAAGTTTTGTCTTTGCAGGATCTTATCCTTTTAAACCTGTAGAAGTTATATTGGCTTTTATTGTACAGGAGGATTATACTATAATTACGGATTACTCAACAAGCTCTTAAGCATAAACTATCAAAGTTGGTATGTATAGCTTCATATATCCAGTTGTGTATTCATCACTAAGTGTATGGTCGTTCTGGTTTGTTATGTGGCCAAACCCTTTTCGGACATCACTCTTCATAACAGTAAAATGTTTTGAAGTTTTTAAGCTTCAGCTATTAAATGCTATAGCTTAAACCTAAGATCAAATGTCATTCATTTTATGTGGTTATCTTCGAAAACTGACAATATAATCAGTAGTACTATCAAATCTTCCCCTACACATTAAAGGTGCATTCTGCTTTATCCTCAACTATCCCTTCTTTTTCTGTTATCGTTTTTCTTTATAGTCTTCATAGTTGGACTGACTTTTTTGCTTTCAAGACATTGTGCTGTGTGTGGAGCTCTTTTTTGAAATGTCTCCTTTAGCAGTTTTCAGGTTAGAGCACCTAACTATGGCAGAAATAGTAGGAGTGGTATGATAATATGCCATTCCGAAGTGTGACAGCTTATGCGTTTCATTCCAAAATATTAATTGCTAGCCTCCAGTTATTTTAATTAAAGGAATAGTTCACCCAAAAAAGAAAATTATTTCATCATTTACTCACCCTCATGCCATCCCAGATGTGTATGACTTTCTTTCTTCTGCTGAACACAAACGAAGACTTTTTGAAACATATCTATGCTCTGTTGGTCAATTGAATGCAAGTGAATGGTGGCCAGAACTTTGAAGCTCCAAAAAGCACATAAAGGCTGCATAAAAGTAATCCATACGACTCTGTGGGAAAATCCATATTTTCAGAAGTGATATGATAGGTGTGGGTGAGAAACAGATCAGTTTTTAAGTCCTTTTTTTACTATAAATTCTCCTCTCTTCCCAGTAGATGGCAATATGCACGAAGAATGCGAATCGCCAAAAACAAAAGAAGAATCCGTAAGAGAGAAGAGAGCTTAATTATTGATCTGTTTCTCACCTACACCTATCATATTTCTACTGAAGACATGGATTTAACCACAGGAGACGTATGGATTACTTTTATGATGACTTTGTGCTTCTTGAAGTTTCAGAGTTCTGGTCACCATTCACTTGCATTGAACTGACCAACAGAGCTGAGATATTCTTCTAAAAATATTTGTTTGTATTAAGCAGGAGAAATAAAGTTGTACACATCTAAGATGGCATGATAGTGAGTAAATGATGAGAGAATTTTCATTTTTGGGGCTTCTATTCCTTTAACACATTTAATACCACTGGTTACATTTGGGACCCGTGTTTGAAATTTGAATGGTCTAAAAGCGGTGATATATTTTATATGTGAACTATAAATGAAAGAGCAGACTGTCTTCATTTCATGCGAATATTTTTACATGAGTGATGCAAATAGTAAATGACCAGAGCCGTTTAATTCTACTGTGTCCTTCTGAAAGATGATGTCTGTGTCAAAGCTTCATAAAAGGAAGCAAGTAAAACCTGTCATAATACACGTACAACTACCATATTTGCAACATAATGTTTAAAGGGTCTATTATGGATATATTAATAAGATTGCTTTGGCTCATGAAAAACCTGCACACAGGACAAGTAAACATATAAAAGGTCACATTTGTGACCATGCAGGGGGAAAACACAGTGCCTCATTTTTGAATAGGTGACTTGTTGAATCCCATTATGAAATCGCAGATTTCAAAGTATTGTTACAATAATGAAGCAAAGTAAAATTAGAAAGAAGTCTGCAATGATTCTTGATTTATAATTACCTTTCCCCTTATATAGATTAAAACAATACTAAAGTAAGTTACTTCCTTTTGGGTCTTATTAAGGACAGTGCAAAATTTGACCAAGAAAATGTGACCAAGAATAAACCACCTAATTTAACTAACTTAAAAATAAAATTAAAAAAAAAATGTAGAAAAGGCATGTTGTTTGTTTCATTGGGCTATCCAAGATGGAATATACATGTTTTCACTTAGCTGTGGAAAATGGTGATTTAATGGGTTAGGTTTTCATAAAGGAACAAATCAGAAAATAAAAAAATGTATTATATATATATATATATATATATATATATATATATATATATATATATATATAAGCTGTTAAACAAATGCCATAGTTATAATAGAAATGTGTATGGAAATGGTGCTGTCATCCTCTTTATGCAACAACTTTCAATCTCAAACCAATGTGAATTTAACTCTACAGCCTAGTTTTCAACCGAGAGGTCTTAGGTAAATTCTTAAGATAAACATCAGTAAGGGTAGTCCTATGATTTTGAGGAACATTTGTCTGTGCAAAATTTAGTCTATATTTTAGGGGTGTCAAATCATTATTTAGTTGAAATTACAATGTTGTTTTTTAAACCCTACAATAGGATTACAGTGATTGCAAATCTTTCACAGCGATTTTGTTTATTAGCCTTAGGTACTTGTTTATACATGCATCTCACATTAACGAGGCAAGGACCAGGCTTAAGTGTGACAAGCATCCTCTTGACTCTGCTTTAATGGGAAGGTCAAAAACAACCAGTTTGGATTTATATGTGGGAGATACTGAACGCCTGTTCCTACTGGATGGATTAGGAATAAAGAGTTAAATATCTGTGAGTAAACTATAATCTCTTTCCATCTTAGAACGTGTACCTGGACAGCTCTGTTAACCTCATGCAAACTTCACCATCCTACAATTATTCCATTATCTAGTTGCTGAGTATCACTGGTGATGAGGTTGTCCAAGGCAGCCCATTATGTAATAGCTGTTGATCCAAGGCACTTACTGCATGAAGACAACCACTGACCAACAGTGAGCTTTAATGAGCTATACCTTGATACGGCTCTCTGCATGCCATTTATGCATTTATCATCATAACTCAACTACCTGAGTGAAACAAACGAGACCTCGTCCCAGCGCAAAAGCGGCTTTCGCGAATGCAGCGCATGAATATTATCTCGAGCAGCACGCTACTTCGGAAGTAGGTCACCGATTAAACGTGTCTTGTCAGCTGTGCGTTCCCCTCGTTTCGTTTCACTGTTGAACATCGATATTATTATAACAGCCCAACAATAGGAACCTCGTTGCACGCGGAATGCGATTCTTTTATTGGGAATACAGCGGAGCGAGTGGATGACGAGGTAAAGGAAGGTTTACTAATCTGTTTTATCTTGGTTTTGTGTATGTCTCTTCGGCGGAGAAATAGCCTGAAACATGACATGATCCGCAATCATTGCGATATTAATTCGGTTCGAGAATCGCTTTTTAGTTAGACTTGAGAAACTGTTCTTTTATCGTGCTCAGGATAGCATCGCAAGCTCGGAAGGGTGCAAGCGTGTGTTCTCCGCTTGGCGTTTGATTCTCACACGGTTGGTGTTTTAGTGTAATTTTCAGAGCTGGTATTAATTGTCGGGTTTCAGTTTACCGTGCATGTTCAGTCGAGGCATGCGGTGGCAGAAATCGTAGGATGTGAGTCGAAGAGCGCTGTTTTGAAGCAGGTTTTGTGTGTGTGTGTGTGTGTGTGTGTGTGTGTGTGTGTAGGTTTGGGTGGTTTACGAGGACATTTTTTAGGTTACAAACTGGTAATTACAAGGGTATTATGCTATAAATGTGGTTTATGAGGACATTTCTAGTGTCCCCATAATTCAAATCGCTTAAAAAACATACCAAACAATGTTTTATTGAAAATGTAAAAATGCAGAAAGTTTTTTGTGAGGGTTAGGGGATAGAATCTATAGTTCGTACAGTATAAAAATCATTATGTCTGTGGTGAGTCCTCATAAGGATAGCTGCACCAACATGTGTGAGTGAGTGTGAGATACGCCCTATGAGCCGCGCGAGCTCCTCTCATCATCATACACCTCCAGCACGCGCTTTCCGCTTTTATCCAGGATTACTATAATCACGTTGCAAAAGACGGTCTGCGCTGCATTTCTCTCAAGCGTGTTTCCTTCTTTCTTTTTCAGTCTGTTGAATCCACACCTCCCCTAATCCATATCTGCAGTGGAGAAAAAAGAACAACATATATGCTGAACAGTGAGTGAGTTGGGAGTAAATTTCGATTCGCATGGAGATCCGAGCAACTTCTTGCGTCTTTCCATGTCAGATAACCCGTAAAACCTCATTTTTGCTCATCAAAACGTTTCGGGAATAATGTACAGAAACATTCATTTCTTTTTAACATTTTCGTTTTAAGTCTGAAACGCCAGATGGCAACACGGTTATTTGCCAGTAATCATGTGTTGATTCCTCAACCCAAAAAACGGAATTGTGGTCAGTGATGGGCAAGAGTCAGTTTCCCTTCACCGTTCTAGAAAGCGAGCCTCTAATTTCCCACAAATTCGAGACCCAGGAGTCAACAATTTATCCTCCAGCCACGTTCACTTGAGAGTTTGGATTGTCACTCAGTTGGATGTGACCAGCAGTAGTCTATTATTTGATGAGCCCCACATCCAGATCAGTAACTTGTGACATTCACAGAATTGCAGACTGCTGATTTACTTTTTGAAAGACCCTTTGCAATGTAATTTTAAGCTTAATTTGTGAGTACACACTGTCGGATTGACTAACAGTAATTATCTGTCCTTAAAAAGCATAATCAGACAAAAGTGGTGCGACAGTTTAATTTTGTTGAAGCGTGAAATGTTTTTGTAAAAGTTGATCCTATGTAAATGTCAATGTTTGGTTGTTTTACTTTTGAATGTGGGTCAGTCTACTCTGTGGAATTTTCGAAATAATCATTTTTGTGGTTAGTTTCCCCCTAGGATTTTTTTTTTCAGCAGCGGTGATGTTGTGCACGCGTCCACAAGCCCGCAATGCCAGACCCATATTAACGCATGTTGGTCAAAGAATAGATTAAAACAGGGGTGACAAACTCAATTTCAGCCTGGGCCACATCAGAGTTTATTTGTGTCCTCAAAGGGCCTTTTGAAAATGTGGCTCACTGGCTTTGGTAGCACCCATGCAAATAATATTACATGTTATGTGCATTGAAATGCACATTTTATATTACAGCACTGATTTTGAGGTTGGGATGTAGATGAAAATGATAATATAAACAACAATAACATCTGTGGAAAAAATGAACACCTAATTTTTATATGGCTGAATTGAAATATTCTAACAGTGTGAATAAGTTGGGTCTTCTTTACAGATTCCTTTCATCAGGCTCCTACTAATTAAACTAGTCATGTCTTGGAATTTCTGAAGGTAAACAAAACATCTTTACATTTTCAGAGAGCATTACAAGGGTACAGATTTTACACAGATGGAAAACTGATAGCATGGTCCATAATTATGAAAATGCACCATAGTTCTTCCATAGTATCCATAGTTTTAACAATGATATTTGTGGGCATGCTGAGTGACTCCAGCCAGGTCTCCTATGCAACCAAATTGGCCGGGTTGCTAGTGAATGTAGAGTCACATGGGGTAACCTCCTCGTGGTCGCTATAGTGTGTGGTTCTCGCTCTCGGTGGGGCGCATGGTGAGTTGTGCTTGGATGCCGAGGAGAATAGCGTGGGCCTCCATATGCGCTACGTCTCTGGTAATGCGTTCAACAAGCCACGTGATAAGATGTGCGGATTGACGGTCTCAGACGCGGAAGCAACTGAGATTCGTCCTCCGCCACCCGGATTGAGGCGAGTCACTATGCCACCATGAGGACTTAGAGAGCATTGGGAATTGGGCATTCCAAATTGAAAAAAACGAAACAAAAAACAAACAAACAAAACAATAAAATATAAAATGATATTTGTAATAGTTCATGGTAACCATAGGTAAAACCTTGCATGGCTCCTCACTACCATGGTTAGTAACTATGGTTTCTATATAAAGAACTATGGCATTTTTGTAATGAAAAAACAGCAGTCTAAATACATTTAGAAAGTTTTTCTGCCACAACTACCATAGTTAGTACAGTTCAGTTAGTGTTACTACAGTAAATCCAAGGTAAAGTTCTGTAGGCGTTGTGATCTGTGAATTGAAAAGCCTTCTAATTTTTTCTTTGTCAGTGCCGTTTAGAATGTGGGAGTTGTTTGTTTTAAACTAGTTTCATCACCGAGACAAAGAGTTTTGCAACAGACAATTCTGTACAGCATTCAAACGGGTTTTGCAATCCCCACTGCGCATCTCACTGGTTCACAAGCACATTTAAAATAGTCTGTGCGGTTGAGACCAGTACGCGAATTTCCGCACCTGCTCTGCCCTCGTACTGCTTTGATAAAGCAGTGTTGATAATTGACCCGTGTAGCGCTTTTGAAGTGAGCAAAATGCATTCCAAAACATACAGATGACAGGGTAAGGCTCATTTATATTCACGAGGAAAGCGCTAAATTATTGTTCAGTGAAACTTTGCAATCCCCTGCCATCCTACATTTCAGAAATGAGCTCGTGGGCCACTTGAAATGAAGCAAGTTTGAAACGTGTTGTTATGCGGTGACGTCACTGTGAGTAAGTGCTTGTATTGTGTGTGTGTGTGTGTGTGGTGGGGTCTCTTTCGCAGTGTAGAAAGTGCACAGCTGACTAGAGCTGACAAACATTATGTTGCGTCAAGAATTTTAAATGAACCATGTGAAATCCCAACAGTGGCGCTCATAATTCAGCAGTGGCACAGCGCCGCTGCAAAATGCATATTGGGGAAACACTGGAATGATTCCCCCACTTTATCTGGCATGGTTGAATGAGTTTAAGTGGTAGAAAGCAGGAACACAGCTGAAGGGGATTGTTACTGAAATGAGAGAATGCTACACTTGCCAATTATGGTAGATGCCTTTCTGTGTCCATATTTTAGAGTTTTGGAATGTGCAAAAAAATCTTTCTTTCACGATGCTGAATGTGCTGTGTTCATTGTAAAGGAGAGTGCTGCATCTGAGGTTGACTGATGGTTATGATGACCTCTTTTATTGGACAGATGGAGTATCAAATACAGCAGCTGTCAAACTTAATAACCGAGCACATGAAAAAATGAATCCATACATACAATCCAAGCAAGCCCATTACATATATTCATAATTTTTCAAAGTTCTTCTCCCTTATGGTGGAACACAGCAATAATAATTATACACAACATAAAACCCAAAATCATGGTTAAAAATTGAGTGATTCATAGAAAAGATGTCCATATCGATGTTAAAAGTCTTTTACAAGAAATAACATCTAGGTAAAGTTGCAGAGTCATCCGGGAAGACTCAAGGACTTTGGTTCCATTTATAGGAAGATCTAGTGATCTTCAAACTTATCAATAGGTCAAAGCAGTTAGTGTCAGGTTTCATATGGAGCCCAATTAATGTAGTTAGTCTCTGTTTGTGTTCACCTCCAATTTGACTTGCCCTCAAATTAATCAATAGGTCCTGGGGCAAAATGTTGGACATGTTGACAGGGTCGAAATGCTATTTAGAATGTGATCTGAAAGGTCTGCTTGTCCAACGTGATCTCATGAGAAGTCTGGTTCTAACAAATGTACATTCTCTTACGTTTGCATAGACACCGAAACGTACAATATTGACATATTGACAGCATGTAAACATCATCATTTTACATATTAACACCTATAGAAACATACAAATGTTTACGTGTACTGTTTGAATTGATTAATATTGAATAATTCATAGAATTAATCAGTTAATTACATTTAATTTATAATCAATGAGATTAGTTAAATGCTATCACATTTATTTAATGCAGTTGACATTATAATATGACATTTTAATAGTTTCATTCAGTTCTGCTGCCCTATACAACATTTTAAAGGATTATATCACTTTAACCAAGACTAAACTTTAAATGTTAAAATGAATAAAATCTCTGTAATCATTTAATCATTTATTAAGCATTTAATTTTATTTTTGTTTGCCATGGGACACAAAAAGAGTTTTCACAATATGCCAGAAATCTAAATAAACCACAAAAAGTACCATAAAACAACAATAAAATTAATCCATACATTTGTTAGCTATAATCCAAATCTTCAGACTGCTTTCTGTGAAAAACAGACCCAGATTCAAGCCTTATTTTCAACGATCTCATCTGAATCTGCCACAGCGCCGTTGCGCCCGCTGTAACCATCAACATGCGTTGGTTTTGTTTTCAGAATTCAAAAACTGCCGCCTCAAGCATTACGACCAGCGGTTTTACGGCAGTGATGTCGAATGCTCATCGGCTCTCAAGTGTCTCGTGACCGTTTGCGACATGCCGTGTTCTGCAATGTATATGAATGAATGAGATATGACAGCGCAGTTATGGAGTGCATCAGGAGAAGATTTACAGCGATTAATAATCAAATTCTACTCTCCACCACACACAATGCTATTGTTGCCACAGTCTGTCTCACTCATGTTTCCTTAGGACACTTATTTTGAAGTTTTCTCCCGGACTACATCTCCCATAGTGCACTGCCCTCATCACTTCCATCTGCTCCTCATCATCTTCACCTGTATTCCATTCCCTCATTTAGCTCCTTGTGTTTAAATACACTCTAGTTTTGTTCATTCGTCAGTCCTTGAAGTGTTACGTTGTGTTAATTTATGATGTTAAGCTTTATTGTTTGTTTCACTCCAACGTTTGATCCACTCCTGCGTATATAATTAAAAGTTTGAAAAGCATTCACTTCTGCGTCTCCTCTCTTCCACTCCAAGAACCCAACGTTACAGAAGGACTGACCAACAAACGGATTTAAACAGATTTCTCATATTCCTTTACAGTCACCTAAGTCATGGAACTGATTGGTCCTTTCTTGGAGCTATTCAAACAAGAACTTCTTCTCCTGCAATACACCGCAAAGTTCTGTCAGCTCGTCTCATCCACCACTATCTCGGACCCCTTCCTCATTGCCATCTACGGAATGGGCTTGAACTTTCATCGTCCCACAGCTCTTCCGCAAGTGAAGAATCTTCCCTTTTTGGAGTATGACCAAGCCATGCTGAACCTCCATTACCCCTCGCCTGCACCGACTTGTATCTCCCTCCAAGCCTGCCACGGTTAACGAGCCAGCACCCATGCCTGCCACGGTTAACGAGCCAGCACCTGAGCCTGTAGCCTCGACCGTCCCAGAGCCAGAGCCTGTAGCCTCGACCGTCCCAGAGCCAGTGCCTGTAGCCTCGTCTGTTCCAGTGCCAGTAGCCCCATCTGTTCCTGAGCCAGCTCTCGCCAAGTTAATAAACCTGGACTTGCTTCCCTTTCCCACCCTGACTACCATTCCTCCTCCGCTGGCTCCACTCAAGACATTTCCTCCTCCTCCTCCTCCTGGTTTGCTGACTCCTCCCATGTCACTGGCTCGACCATCGGCCCCGGTGATTTCACAGGCACCTCCGACTCCACCTTGGCCCCCTGAGCCCTGGACTCCGCCTTGGCCCTCCGATCCCTCATCAACACCTCTGCTCTATGTCCCTTCGGCTCCACCGTGGTCCTTCAGCCAATCGGCTTCTCCGGGGTCCCTCATCCCTCCAGCTCCACCTTGGTCAGTCGGTCACCTGGCTCCGCCTGGGCTCTCCGATCCTCTGGCTATGCCTTGTCACTCCGAGCCTTTGGCTTCAGTGGGGACCTCCTTCCCTACGACTCCACCTTAGTCCTCAGTCCCACTGGCTCTGCCTCTATCCTCAGATCCCCCAGCTCCACCTCGTTCCTCCGAGCCTCCGGCGCTACCTCGGTCCCCCGAATCTCCGGCTCCACCCTGGCCCTTTGAGCCGTCGACTACTCTCCGGGCACCAAGTTCCCTGGCTCCGTCCCTCAAGTCTCTCACGGCTCCGCCTTCCACAGCTCCGTCCCTTGAGTCTCTCATGGCTCCACCTTCCATGGCTCCGCCCCTCAAGCCTCTCACGGCTCCACCTTCCATGGCTCCGCCTCTCGAGCCTCCCTTGGCTCCGCCTTCCATAGCTCCGCCTTCCACGGATCCGCCCCTCGAGCCTCTCATGGCTCCGCCCCTCAAGCCTCTCACGGCTCCACCTTCCGTGGCTCTGCCTCTCGAGCCTCTCAAGGCTCTGCCTCCCTTGGCTCCGCCTCCCTTGGCTCCACCTTCCACAGCTCTGCCTTCCACAGCTCTGCCCCTCGAGCCTCTCATGGCTCCGCCTTCCACTGCTCCGCCCCTTGAGCCTTCCACGGCTCTGCCTCCCAGACCTCCAGATCCCATCCCAGCCCTGAGGCTGCTTCCCAGGTCTCCCGATCCCAGCCCTGAGGCCACCCCCCAGACCTCCTAACTCTACCCCGGTCCTATAATCACCTATTTCCTCCTGGTTTTCTCCCGGACTACATCTCCCATAGTGCACTGCCTTCATCACTTCCATCTGCTCCTCATCATCCTCACCTGTATTCCATTCCCTCCTTTAGCTCCTTGTGTTTAAATACCCTTTAGTTTTGTTCATTCATTTGTCAGTCCTTGAAGTGTTACTTTGTGTTAATTTATGATGTTAAGCTTTATTGTTTGTTCCACTCCAGTGTTTGTTCCACTCCTGCGTATATTATTAAAAGATTGAAAAGCATTCACTCCTGCGTCTCCTCTGTTCCACTCCAAGAACCCAATGTTACAATCGTATGCTGTCAGGGAGCACATCGGATTCAGCGCATCGCCCTTTGGACTACTTTTGTACTGAAATTTGCCATTTTTCTGAATAAATTATTGTAATTTAAATTCATCTGCCTTTCACGTGTTTTATATGCTTAATAAATGGATGTGGTTAGGTTTAGGAGTAGATGTGGGATTAGCGGCTGTAAAATATATATAAATGAATATATTTTAGCAAAAATTATTGGTACTGTACCTTAATCTACTTGTTACATGTTTAGAGTTTGGGGTAGGGTTAAGGGATCTAAAATATCTTTAAAACACTAAAAATGTACAAATATATTTATAATCAATTTGCGTATCCAAATATAGTTGTAATGGATTCGTCAATATTTTATGTTTCTAAAGCTGAAAATACGTAATTTGTTTTACATTTTAGATGCTTTCTAATGTCCATATTGTACATTTAGTGTCTATCCACATGTAAAAAAATGTATGTTTAATGTTGCAAATATTAACGTACAAATAGCTACGTTTATTAATGAGATCAGGCTGGCTCATCATGAGGAGATGCTGAAAATGCTTGACGATTTATTGCATTAATTTTAGCATAAATTTATCATTGGGATCAGCTGATAAAAGTTATCTATTGAATATCAGCTGATTGTTTAAAAACAGTTCATGATCAGTACAAATTATTTCCTGTCAATCAAACGGGGGCGGAAAAACAAGTCACAATTTGTAAGCTTAGCACTGCTGGAATTTCTCGAATTGGAAATACAACAAATTTGATTACTCACCTTAAAGGCTGACATAGCAAGGAATATGATGTGTTTGTCAAAGCTAAAGCGAAGACTGCTGCGGTTAAAAATGGGCAAGCTTCCTCATTAAAAATTCAGTTATTTTGAATTAAGAACATTAAAAAAAAATTAAGAAATCTTATCTTTTCAATTTAATGTGAACCTGGCAGGAGGCTATTTAGAATTTGGTATTCCTGAGAAACACTGTTGATATTCGAACTCAACTGCCAAAACAAACACACCCCTCCCTTCAGTGCTTCTTTGGAAGCTCTGCCCCCCAAATTCAGTAAGTTGCTGCTGCTAAGATAATTTGCAGACAAGATGAGACAGTTTTACGCACACCAGCTCCAGACACTCACAACTCTCCAGCATATATGGGTTCTGTGAAACATAGCAAAATTTATGTTACCCACCTATCGAGAAGAAAAAGAGGTTTCTCCAGATGTTGATGTGGCTTCTAGCCCTCGACTTATCATAATCCTTCTTTTTTAGGTTATATTCATCTGACCTTTTTCTCTTGGTCTGTTTCTCAGCCATTTGTCCTCCTCGGAGTTTAGAAAGTTCGCATCAGCCAGATTTGCCGTCGCTTTTCTAATTAATTTCCCTCTTGCTCTGCCCCCACCCCCCATCCTGAGCACACGGAAGAACCACCCCCTGTTGCTGACTGGCTGGAGTAGTGTTGTGTGGATTGGTCTGATCCACTTTGTTTTTGTCCCATTTACAGAGCAAGGGCTGTGTACAAATACTAGATTTGTTTCAGCCCACCCACAGAATGGACATATAGCAGACTGTGAGGAGATATTTGCAGAATTTGACAAAAAGTTTATTGGATTAGAATTACTGAGTGCACCTTTAATGTGAGTTAAGAATGTGCTTTTGTTTTAGTGTTTTGTTTACTGAGACCAGTTACTCTGAAACATAGTAGACATGTAGAGACATTGAAAGAAATGTTAATAACTTTATTCTCTAAGTTGTATAATTAATTATTAGTGATTTGAAACAAAATACAGCACAAAAAAGCAGAAACACCAAACTATTGGTATCGGCAGATGTTGCAAAGTATCAGATATTGGTATTGGCACAATTTTTTTTTACAATATATATAAGGGTGAATCCTTAATTGATTGCTCATCTTGTCTGTGACATGCCAACTGAATAGGCACACTTCAAAGCAGAATAAATGTTTTTGTGAATTTGAGAAAGGATACCACCACTTAAAAGTCCTTATCCTGCAAGAATTGTATAAAACATATAGTTTCATCAGGAGTGCAACAATATGAAATGGCACTTAAGACACTATTGAAAAGCACCCACCATTGTCAAGCAACCTCTTAAATGATGCAGAACATCAGATTAAACAGGAATTACTGACCCAAGTTTTAAACAATCAATCATAGTAAACACATAATGTCATAATAATATGTTTTATTGGTTCTCTTAAAAGTTTTAGCAATTTCATCCTCATATAGTTGAAAAATAAGGATAAGTATGGCAGTGTACAAGATGTATTTATTATTAATATGATCAATTCTTGAGCCCATATTTGCTAGAGGAATTTTCAGACCAAAATAGCTTTCAAAAAGTATTTATAACAAGGAATTGTTGGTCAGAGTAGCGATATTTGTTAAACATGAGTGAACAGAATAAGTAAAAATGTCAGAAGTGTTCCTAGCTTGTTAACATAAAACATTAAAAGAGCTCAAAGATGATTTATACATTTTGCTTGTTCAGGTTGAAGGATTTTTGTTATAAAAAGGTCAAGACAACAGATGCTCATTAAACAATCAAATGCCCCCCCCCCCCACATGCTGTTTAGTAACTGTTTTTGCCCCTGCCCAATTAAAATTCTTGAAAATGTTGCTTGTCCAGCAACCTGATTAAGATTGTACATAAGGCCACATTCATGCTGGTCACTCAGCATTAGTTTACATAGTCAGCCAATTTGATCTTAATTAGCAATGGTTATGGAAGCCACAATGGTTCCCGTATATTCTTTATGGTTAGAGCTTACATGGAAATTGAACATGCTTTGTATTTCTTTTGTAGGGTTTGCATGGCAGACTGTGATGACCCATGCACGTTAGAGGACCTCTTTAAGTGGATATAAGAGTGAATCTGTGGACCAGGTGAGCTGTCAGACACATGCTGAAACTATGGACAGAACTTGGCCAGAGTGCCCAATGCAAAAGAAGGCTAAAAAAAATTTTGCCAAAAGAGGAAAAAGTAAGGAAATAAAGAACAGAGAGAGAGACCGGAAGCTGTACCCCCTCAGGGGAAGGCATGGATTGGGCGAAGTGGGCGCACTTAACTGCCGTGTTGTACTAATGCGCTTGGATGAGAGTGGAACTTGTAAGAACAGCATGAAGTCCTTGCACAAGAGTGAAGGGAAGCAGGTGAAGGAAATGCAGGGAAAGGTAAAAATATGCAAGTGTCGCAAGAAAGACTGTAAATCTTGCCGTTCACTGCCTGAACCAAAAAGCAAAGTGAAACCTGATAAATCTGCCTTGTACACAGAATTCATCCTAGAACCTCGCCAGAGGCGGCTGGCCTCTCTGAATGCAGAAGCTGTTAACAGTCTGCTATTGGATAGAGAGGACCCACAGCAGACATCAAAACCCTCCAGGAAGCAGCAACAGACAAAAGGGCACAGTTCACTGTCAGAAGATACAGTAAAAGATAATGACTGCTCTAGAAAAGGGCAAGACAGCCGTAAACGTGTGTGTACAGGAGATACAGAACAATGTAAAAACCCTAAAAAGGCAAAGACAGAGACAGAGGATATAGATCTCCAGACCCTTAATAGTCCAACTCCGAAACGTCTCGCAGGATTAAATGCGGCTGCCCTGCTCAAGCTGACCAGCACATCCTCGGGAGTGAAACGCAGAGGTAAAACGGACAATAAACCGTGCAGCACAGGATCGCGAGGAAAACAACTTCAGGCTAAATCACGTAAACAGCAGCACAACTTGCCCTGCCAGTCCGAGCTAAAAGTATCGCAGCAATGCTGTAGCCTTTGTGAGAAGCAAGCCCTCCACTGGGATGGGAGTACAGGAAGCCATGGCTTCATTAGCCCTGGATATCAGTGCAGATCCATGCTTGGCTACCCCCTGAAGCATGTGAAGGAAGAAAAAACAGAGACTGATGTGAAATCATATTACTGCTGTTCCCAGGAGAGATCAGTGGAGTACTGCCATAGACTAGCCCTGTTCCTTGGTCAGAAAGCCTATCCCGAAACAGAAGAGCATTCAATAAAGAGGTTTATTCCTTCTCCTCATACCCTGAGTCATCCAGCAATTCCCATTGGTGCCCATCCTTACCCATGTTACTCCGGGTACTATGTCCAAATTGCTCACCATGGCACTCCACCACATCCTGTTAGCTCAAATCCTGGGACCCATGCACCATCGTCTGTATCCCCACTGACACTGTGCCCCACTGGGGTCCAGAGATCAAAACTGCTGCCCTCTTCAGTGTCCCATCCGACAGGGATCCCTCATCCGGCATACTGTAATTCTGTGGGGACCTGCTGTAGAGATCCGTGCAGGCTTAGCAGCTATACCTACAGACCCACGCAACCCATTTCTAGCAGGGGCTGCTCATACAATGCAGGATGCTCAAGCTGCATGCACAAAATGGAAACAGGTAGAACGGAAAATGGGATAAAAAATGAAAGTTTTACCATTTTGTCAAACTAGTATCTCCATAACATTTACAAGGAGTTCTGCAGTCTTCTAGGTGTGACCATGATTTGAAGTTCAGTTACATTTCCTTGCGCTTGATGCATGTACAGAGCAGGTGTACACGGGCAGAGCACATGTACACGTGCACATGCTTCAAGCACAAGGAAGTGTAATCGAATTTAAATCATGATCACGCCTAGAAGACTGCAGATGTCAAGATTGATTTTTGAAGCCTGGAGTGTTGGACCCTATTGACTTGCATTGCATGGATACAGACTACCTTCGTTTGTGTTCCACAGAAGAAAGAATGTCATATGAGTTTGAGACAGCATAAGGGTTAGTAAAATGATAAGAGAATTATCCTTTTGGGGTGAACTATTCCTTTTACTTCCTCTGAAAAAAAAATCCCCTCTGAAATGACTATATTTTTCAGCTGACATCACCTACAGTAACTATAGCTATTTAGTAATTATTTAAGTTATTTGGCTATTTAGTGTTATTTAAGCTATTTATTTATTTATTTTAAGTAACCAATAGTTAACTGTTTAGGCATCATAGGCGTCTTTATTAAATTTGCAGAATATTAGTTAAATGGACCCTTTTCACAGACTGTGATGACAAGTTTCCACCTTATTTAGCAGAATGAATCTAGGAAATATAACTTTTTTATATTTGCAATTTTTTTAATTATTTAGTGTAAATTTATAACATTATACTTTGTATTGAATTACCCTGGAATTAGTTTTGAAAATGAGATACGACAGATGCAGTGAGGTTTCTAACATAACTGCTGAGAGAGTGACTGTAAATTTGCCATTTTCTCTCTTCTGATGGTCGTAATCTACTGCTCCCTATTTTTTTCTTAATTTGTAAAGTTGTGCAAACATTAAAGTGCAATTTTTCTTTTGATGTTGGAGCAAATGGGTAAGCAAAAATTAAATTTGGCATGGTCTTCCTTTCAGCGCTATTGAAGGTTACCCTGCAGTCATTTTCTTCCGCATTCCAAAACCCTGAAGTGTGAAAAGTGTCCATTGCTGCATTAAATCCAGTTAATGTTAATTTAATAAAGGTTTCAGAAAAAATAACAAATAACATTAGATTTAAAAAATAAATGTTACCATTGACGTATTTCGAGAGGCTTTGGAGTGTGAACCTTACCTTCAACCTCCATTTCTTAGTCAACTTGCCTTCAGGTCTGGCTCCATTCTGGGATGGAATGCCCATTCGTTTATGATCCAATTCAATTCCTGATGGATAAAATCAAGTCCCAGCCCATTACACTTTTGTTAATATGAATTATGTCACGTTAGGGAAGTAAAATAGGTTGTTTCAGCATTTCATGCTGACTTCAACTTAATGTTCTTAGTAATTTAATAGTTTTTATATGATTTTGGAGAAGCTCTAAAAGTACCTAGATCTTACTTTTCGGTCTTATAAAAAATGGATCTGTAAAATTAGGATTCTCTGAATTTCTGAATGTACCACAGATGGATGAACTGATCCACATCCCTCATTCTACACTTTTCCCATATCCTAAGCTGTTACCCAGTCTCTCAGTGGTAGAAGTCATTGTGAATGAGCTCAGGTAGACTGACGGTTTTAAAGGTGTAAACAACAAACACAGTCACATTAAGAGATGCGAAACCCCCCATTGAGGACGTATCAAGGACTTGCGGGAAAAAAAATAATGGCTTGAATATGAGAGAAATTATATGAAATTCCCTTCCGCAGCCACGTCATTGTGGCTACATGTTCCCTGCAGTCTGTTATCTGCTGGTTTGAATGTGAGTAATTGCCACAGGTGGGGCGGGTGCTGGTTATTTTTGTTGGCAGGAGACTTGAACTGTCTGTTCATTGTGAGGTGACAGCTGTGGTCTCGCAGCCACATGTGAACCACGGCACAGGCATGGAACTCTACAGACATGCTCCTGTGTTGATTTTTAACCACTAATCAGATGGTAATCTGACACTCGGTGGGTTTCCTTTTAGGTACAGCATGAGTTTATAGTGACAATGGTGGCAGAAGAATTTTTTTATTATTTTTAAACCGGTATATTTTCATTGATATGTAGGTGTACTAAAAGTGTAATTTTTAGAAGTGTAAGGCATCTGTTGAAATACACTAGAGAAATTGTGTACTCTCACACACACAATCCACTGTTTAATACTGAGTGCACAAGGTGGTCACAGTAAATGCTGAGTATTAGTGGATTTCAAATAGATTTAAAGCACTCTGTATAGAGTAAAGATTTCCTACATTGACGCAACGCTTTATGTTTGAGTGAATGTGCATTTACAGCATTTTTCCATACATGCCTGCCCAGTTTAGGCCAAGTGAACAGGGTTATCTTAAGTGTTGATAGATTTTATTTGCGTCGGCAGAATGTGATTGCAGTGCAAACCCACGTGTCACTTGGGCTTAGTCTGAGGGCTTTTTGATCTGGTCAAAATTGGTGTGTAATTAAGTCTGTAACCTCTATTGCACTGACAGAGTTCCAGATTGCATAAAAGAATGTGTGCATTTGCCATTCATTGATGTGAAACCTCAGGAGATCAGTAGGTTGATTGATTCCCTACATTGGAGTTGAGATATGTGTGTGGGTGCTTTGATAGACCAGTCCTTCACATCTGATATTTTACACAAGAGGTCCCTGAAGGGGTCTGCTCTGCTGTAGGTTAAAACTAACATCTGGTTAATCATCTATTAAAGAAACATTGCTCTTCCCTCACTGTAGTGAAGTGGCCGCTAATACAATAAATAGCCTAAATAGGACATACTTAATTGAAATTCTATGACTTGTCATCTGAGTGAATAAATGCTTCCCCTGAACTCCAACCTTGTGCTGCTTTGACCGTAGATATACAGAATGCGAGACCACATTAAATGATTGGATATGAAGCTCACAAGCCACAGTCTGGGACTTTCAATGTCATTTCAAATACAATCTGTACTGAATGTTAGGTATTGTGCAAGAACTTTACCGCAAGAGGAGGATAGAAAAATATTGTTTAATTATTTGAATCGCATAATTTATGTTATAACAGAAAGTTCTTAGTTTTAAAGGTCAATGTTTGAACTATAAAACTAAGATTGGCATTCAGAGGCTAGATTTTCCATCTTAAAACCTGCCAAACTGTCTATACATTTTATATTTCTTGCACAGTTCCCAAATACTTCTATGTAGTAAAAACTAAGAATGAGATTAACACACTTCTCTTAACTTACCTAAACAAATGTAACATGTTTGCAGGCATCCACTGTTTACCTAAAATTTTCTTCAAACTGACTGCCTCCCCATCACTATGGGAACCATGCAGGCAATTACAAAAGTTTCCTAAGATTGGCTCATCCACCTTGAAATTTGCTGATCTGTGTTTTTTTAAATGTCCAAACAAGCCATTCATTTCCTTGGATCACAGTAATTGGATGAAAATTGAGTTAAAATAACATTAATAACGTTATTATTATAAAATATACATTAAAATCAGTTAAAGTAATCAGTTACATATGGTGAATGTTATGACCAAAATCATATATCTGTTACATAGTTGGTAGTGCTGGCAATGACGATGACGAAGTGTAGAGAACCCAAATATAATTAAACAATAAACCAATGAAAACATGACACATGAACACGGAGGGAAACAGGAATCACATGACAAGGGAAACAGAAACTAAACATTTCAAAATAAAAGACATGAATCAACAAAATACACATGACATATCCCCCCACTAAGGGGCGACTCCCGACGCCCCAACACAAGAACAATCACAAAAAACATTACAAAGTTCCAAAGTTCTGTAGGGAGCCGGGGGGTGGGGGGGGGGATGGGGGGGTCTTGAGGCATTGGGCGTGGTGTGGTGAGAAAGGGCGAGGGGCATGGCACCAGGGCAGAGTCCGTGGGGGATGGAGCCATGGAACTTGGTGCCCAGAGAGTAGCCGAAGACTCGAAGGGCCAGGGTGGAGCCGATGGCACGGAGGACCAAGGCGGTGCTGGAGGCTCGGAGGAGCAAGGCGGAGCTGGGGGATCGGAAGACTGAGGTGGAGCCGGTGGGACTGAGGACCAAGGTGGAGCCGTAGGGATGGAGGTCCCCGGTGGAGCTGACAGATCGGAGGGACGATGCGCAGCCAGAGGATTGGAGAGCCAAAACGGAGCCAGGTGACCGACAGACCAAGGAGGAGCCAGAGGGACGAGGGACCCCGGCAAAGCCGACATGCTGAAGGACCGCAGTGGAGCTGAGGGAACGCAGAGCTGAGGCAGTGTCAAGGGACCGACAGGCCAAGGCAAAGTCCAGGGCTCGGAGGGTCCAGGCTCATAAACGTGGCTTGACTTAAACATCTACAATCACATTCATTCAATACTTGACAAAGACACAATGAAAAACATGAGGCTTAAAAACATGGACATGGGGGAACATAAACCAATGAACAAACAGAACTGATAACAAGATAATTAAACAATAAACCAATGAAAACATGACACATGAACATGGAGGGAAAACAGGAATCACATGACAAGGGAAACAGAAACTAAACATTTCAAAATAAAAGACATGAATCAACAAAATACACATGGCATTGTCAGAGATTAACTTTTTTTTTTATTCAGGAGCAATACCTTCACCTCGACACTTTTCCTTCATGCAAGCATAGTTTATTATAACCACACAGCTTTTTTTTTTTTTTTTTAACACAGCATGTTATCAATTAATGTCAAATACTTGACAATCAATTAATTAATATAATATAATAATAAAAAAAAACTTTCTTTCAAAAACACTTCATATTAGGTACACATTCCACAGAACTCACAGATGCACTAAACTCAACTAGTTTAAATTTTATATATATATATATATATATATATTAATTAATTTATTTTATTTATCCCCTTTTTCCCCAATTTGGAATGCCCAATTCCCACTACTTAGTAGGTCCTCGTGGTGGCGTAGTTACTCACCTCAATCCGGGTGGCAGAGGACAAGTCTCAGTTGCCTCTGCTTCTGAGACCGTCAATCCATGCATCTTATCATGTGGCTCGCTGTGCACGACACCGCGGAGACTCACAGCATGTGGAGGCTCATGCTACTCTCCGCAATCCACACATTACTTACCACGCCTCCCACCGAGAGTGAGACCCACATTATAGCGACCACGAGGAGGTTACCCCATGTGACTCTACCCTCCCTAGCAACCGGGCCAATTTGGTTGCTTAGGACACCTGGCTGGAGTCACTCAGCACACCCTGGATTTGAACTTGCAACTCCATAGGTGGTAGTCAGCGTCTTTACTCGCTGAGCTACCAAGGCCCCTAAACTCAACTAGTTTGACTAGAAATATTTGTATAGCGGTATGAGTAATACCAAAATATTTGTATCGCAGTGTGAGTACTACCATTTTTTTTTTATCATACTGTTCTTTTTATGTATAGCATTTAACTTTTATGTCACAGTAATTGTATACAGTGCATCACAATATTCTTAATTCTTGCTGTATATTCAACCCAAAAAAAATTATTTTTGCATAACCTTGTTGCTAGTAATGTGCCTGTTTTTGGTCCATCCAGTGAATTAAATTAGACATATTAAAGCTTCTTTATCTCATTTGATTATTTTCTATTTATTTGAAACTTGATGGAAGTAAACCATAAAATATGTTTACTCATAACAAATAAATAATAACTCTGGCATTAGTGCAAAAACAGCTTCGCATTTTCGCAACAACTAAAAATATACTAAACTGTAATATATTAAAAATATGATTGGATGAGCCATGTTTAAAGACATTGTAAAATAATCTGTAAATTCACACCTATTACCACACAAATTAATGCCTGTTGCAACATTGCTTGACATTGTTAATAAATTCCTCCAATTATAATCAACTAAGCTGTTTACACTGCAAGTGCTCGTTTGGGACAGAGTTTGCCAAGTAGACTCATTTTATAGCTTGGAGTCTTTTTTTTTTTTTTTTGTGCTCAGGATATACCAAGGGATAGACAATTTAGCAGAATCATTTATGTCTAGATACGTTTTGCCAATTTTTACCTTTCTCAATTGACGTGCAGTTCCTGTCACCAAATTCAATACCCTCAAGGTTGTATCTAATTGTGGTTACAGGCTCTTAGCTTTGCCTCTGACCACACAGCAGCTGGCATGCTGACTCATTTATGACTGCATTAGTCTGCAGTGTTGTATTTCATGCAATATGGTGTATTACATGTTTTTTTATGATTATAAATGTTGTGACAGTAGCAATTTAGAAACCAATCATTTCAATCAATCATGCTTTCTCCACCCCTCTATAGAGGACTATTCTTACCCGCTGGATGACCACAGCTCGTCCATCAGCATGCCTCCTGCCTTGCCTCTGTCCATCTGCCCCATCTCTAATGTGTCTCCACCCACCCAGTCAGTGCCTCACCTACAGTCATCGCTTCCTGATCGGCCACAGGTGCAGATTAGAGTGGGTCGGGAGTGCCCTCAGAGGGCCAAGCCGCCCAGTGGCTCTTGTTCAGGGGTGCGGGACTCTGCTATTTGCCCCCACATTAAGGATGGCCAGCTGGGAGCAGGCCACGGCAGCACCACTGCCAAGCAGTCTAAGATCAACCGTCGCCGGGCAACAAACGGCTGGCTGCCTGTTGGTGTGGCAACAGAAAAGGAGATATTCATTGTGGTATGTACTTGAGTTGCTCCATCCTGGAATGGTATCATTATAGACTGGCTAAGCCTGAAGTATTTGAATATTTAAAATTCAAAAATGTGGTGTTGGGTCCCCTGAAGCAAATCACTGAAATTTCTTCTGCTTGAAGCAGCAGTTCATTGAAAGATATTGTGTTTATTTCCTCTCCCTGGCAAAAATGTAAAATGGTGCCCCCTGGCAGTTTCCCTAGAAAAGCTGGTTGACTCCAAATGTCAGCAATAACATTGTTGTATCACAATCACTGGAAAATACATTATTATCTTAATTCCATTGAGGTGCTTTAAACAAATATTTTCTTAATGTCTTTTAAACAACCAGTGGGCACACCTGTGACAATGAACGGTTATGGTTTAAAAACATTTGCAACATGTTGCTTTTTCCTTTTAATATCTTTTGCATTTTAGTATTTTTCAGAACTGAAACATCTGTATCTAATGAGAGTGCATAAAACATTTTTACACTTATCACTTTTTTGCAAAAGATCAGTTTAGTTAAACACACTGGTACCTAGTTCCTACCCTTGTTCAAATACAGAACTTAAAACAAACAAGTCATTCATGGTGAAAGACTAATGTACTGTAGTGTACTCATGGTAATTATTATTTTATTTTTTACACACACTGGCGGCCAAACGTTTGGAATAATGTACAGATTTTGCTCTTATGGAAATAAATTGGTACTTTTATTCAACAAAGTGGCATTCAACTAATCACAATGTATAGTCAGGAGATTAATAACATGAAAAATTACTATTACAATTTGAAAAAAATGTTCAGAACTTCTTAAACTATTTCAAAGAGTTCTCATCAGAAAATCCTCCACGTGCAGCAATGACAGCTTTGCAGATTCTTGGCATTCTAGCTGTCAGTTTGTCCAGATACTCAGGTGACATTTCACCTCACGCTTCCTGTATCAGTTGCCATAGATGTGGCTGTCTTGTCGGGCACTTCTCACATACCTTACAGTCTAGCTGATCGCACAAAAGCTCAATGGGTTTAAGATCCATAACACTTTTCCAATTATCTGTTGTCCAATGTCTGCGTTTCTTTGCCCACTCTAACCTTTTCTTTTTGTTTTTCTGTTTCAAAAGTGGCTTTTTCTTTGTAATTCTTCCCATATGGCCTGCACCCCTGAGTCTTCTCTTTACTGTTGTACATGAAACTGGTGTTGAGCGGGTAGAGTTCAATGAAGCTGTCAGCTGAGGACATGTGAGGCGTCTATTTCTCAAACTAGAGACTCTGATGTACTTATCCTCTTGTTTAGTTGTACATCTGGTCTTCCACATCTCTTTCTGTCCTTGTTAGAGCCAGTTGTCCGTTGTCTTTGAAGACTGTAGTGTACACCTTTGTATGAAGTCTTCAGTTTTTTGGCATTTTCAAGCATTGTAAAGCCTTCATTCCTCAAAACAATGATTGACTGATGAATTTCTAGAGAAAGCTGTTTTCTTTTTTGCCATTTTTGACCTAATATTTACCTTAAGACATGCCAGTCTATTTCATACTGTGGCAACTCAAAAACAAACACAAAGTCAATGTTAAGCTTCATTTAACAAACCAAATATCTTTCAGCTGTGTTTGATATAATGGCAAGTGATTTTCTAGTACCAAATTAGCAATTTAGCATGATTACTCAAGGATAAGGTGTTGGAGTGATGGCTGCTGGAAATGGGGCCTGTCTAGATTTGATCAAAAATGACTTTTTTCAAATAGTGATGGTGTTGTTTTTTACATCAGTAATGTCCTGACTATACATTGATCAGTTGAATACCACTTTGGTGAATTAAAGTACCAATTTCCTTCCGAAACAGCAGAATCTGTATGTTATTCCAAACTTTTGGCCGCCAGTGTATATATGTGTGAATTTCCCTGTTTAATGTTAGTATATAAATATTTTCGGGTTGCACTTTATTTTACAGTACGTGTACTTTCAGTATACTTACAGTGTACTTACTCAAGAAAGTACTGATTAATATTAGGTAACTACATGAACTTAATATGAGTTAAGGTTAGGTTAGGTTTAGGGTTAGGGTTAGTACCTAGTAATTACTGTAGTTGTTGTAATCATACAATAAGTAAATGTAGAACCGTACTGTAAAATAAAGTGCTACCTATTTTTGTATCATGAAATGTTTTACAATTCTTGTTACTTATTCATGTATTCATGGTTGTGGAGAATCCAAAGGCATTTTGACCAAATATAGATGAAGATAGATTAAGACTGTTTTGAACTCTTAAATGGGTCAGAAATGACCTGAACATTACAGGATGGTTAAATACATTTGTTTATAGGATAAATGTATAAATTGGAATACAATACAGCCATTTCTCATTCACTATATTTATAATTTTGTTCAAGAGTGAGGACTCAACATCCCTACGTAGGTGCTATGAAGGAGTGCAGAGGGACGGAGAGGTGATCAGGGTCAGAGACACAGTACTGCTGCGCTCAGGTCCCAGGAAGAAGTCCTTGCCTTATGTGGCCAAAGTCTCTGCCTTCTGGGAAGACCCTGAGTCAGGTATCCCAACTATTTTACATAACACTGTGAGTTATCAGTGAAATCATATTAAAACAGCTGCACTCATTTAAAGAGAAGTCATAATACTTAACAATATTAAAGAGTCACAAATGTCTGTGGTGCATTGATCCCCACTCTGCCTATTTTTAGGGGAGCTGATGATGAGCTTGTTTTGGTACTACCGCCCAGAACACACTCAGGGGGGTCGCAACCCCAACATGCACTGTGAGGTGAGTCTACAAATTGTCCATGGCATAGCAATGTTCTCCAGGGAATAGCAATGTCAACATTTGACTTTATTTGATTATGAGTTTTATAGAGGAAATAGGCAGCTCAAGTTTCCTGTGCTCTGTAAACCAAAGAAATAGGGACACTGGACAAACAAATTTTGAGTCACAGCACTCTCAAACATGTTTTGAAATCTTCCACCCATATGGCCACCACTGTTTACAAACTGTAATTCTTGAAGGGAATATATAAATGTACATTTTTAATAGTCTCCAACGTCCATTTTTTGGTTTAATATAAATTTGTAAACATTACATTTTTCATTTTCCATTGTATTTGTTGCAATATTTATTTCTTACATTTAGAGCATGGAATCCCTTTAGTTGAATATAAAGTATTGATGCAGTGTGAATTTTTCAGAATGAGATTTTCGCATCTCGGCATCAGGACGAGAACAGTGTGGCATGTATCGAGGATAAGTGCTATGTGTTGACATTAGCACAGTACTGTAGGTAAGTCGTAAGAATTAAAACAGAACAGTTCACCCCTAAAATTACAATTCTGTCATTATTTACTCACCCTCATGTCATTCTAAACCTGTATGTTGTTATTTTTGAATGCAAAAATTTTTTTTAAGAATCTTCACATAGATCTTCTCCATACAGCTGTGTATAGTGACGATGCCTTGTCAGTTTTTAAAAAGGTCAACGAAAGCACAATAAAAGTACCGTAAAAATAGTCCATATGACCCGTGCACTGTATTCCAATTCCACTGAAGCCATATGATAGCTTAGTGTGATAAATAGGCTGCACTTTAAGTCATTATTCACTGATAATCACCTTGTGCAGCTCTTTAAGGGATAGTTCACCCAAAAATAAAACATTCTCTCATCATTTACTCACCCTCATGCCATCTTAGATGTGTATGACTTTCTTTCTTCTGTTGAATACAACCAAAGATTTTTAGAAGAATATCTCAGCTCTGTAGGTCCATACAATGCAAGTGAATGGTGATCAAAACTTTGAAGCTCCGAAAAGGACATAAAGGCAGTATAAAAGTAATCCATTAGACTCCAGTGGTTAAATCATGTTTACAGAAGTGATATGATAGATGTGGGTGAGAGACAAATCAATATGAACCTTTTTGCATATGAGTTTTTCCTGTACTGACAGATCTCCCAGCATGAGTTCTTTAATGCGCGCTGTAATTAAAATAAATCTTACCTTACACTTCACAGCAGATGCACTGGAGGAGAGATTATATCACAGTGGGTGTACTGAAGGTCAGATTATATATTATCAAACATATAATGTGGTTTTTAGATGTTTATAATGATTGATTATGATAGATAAAATGTGATCACGAATGTGCTTGTCTGCTATGCGTGCCGCCATATTTTCGTTGCAATGCAAGATGGGATTCTGAGTTTGTATCGTCATAGTAGCATACAAAAGGAGGAGCATAGAAGGTTCTAAAAACCTAGCACTTCCACTCTCCCAGCCCCGGAAGTGGTTGTGACGGATGGAATGGGAGAAGGCTTGAGTGGACTGACTAATTTGTATATTCTTTGTTTGATGTCAGAAAACATGGCCGCAGCGCTGCATCAAAACAGTGTGCTCCGATGGTAACGGCTTTACACTTTTATTTAGTGATTGTTTGAAAGTTTGTAACATATAAAAATAAAGATATTGTGATGTTAAAAAGACTATTTGAGCAGCTGGTTCATTATAATAACAGCTTCAGTCCCTCTTTTGCTTGTAAACGGCAGCACAAATGCAGATCACACCGGTTTGATCATACGTGTTTGAGCCCAGCCTAGTGTAATCATACCGGATTGATTGTACGTGCGGAAGGGTTAAAGTACTTTTTTTACCATAAAATCTCCTCCCTGCCCAGTAGGTGGCAATGTGCATGAAGAATGTGAATCGCCATAAACAAAAGAAGAAGAATGTGAAAGTGGAGATTTATAGTGAAAAAAGGACTTAAATATTGATCTGTTTCTCACCCACACCTATCATATCGCTGATTTAAGCACTGGAGTCAAATGGATTACTCCCTTTAAATCAAATATAGTGCCAGAGGCACAGCTTGGAAATCAGTAACATTAAACGTCATTGGTTCTTGATGGCACACATTATGTTTTCGAGTCTTTTCCTTGTCAGCGCTGTTTATAATGTCTGGGCTCTCTGGCCTTATGAGATGTTTGACATTCTCCTTAGTGTTTCAAAGTAGAAAATTCAGAATTGTTTTTGGTCTGCCTTGCGCTGTTTACTGTAAGCACCATCCAGTCATAATTCATGACGCGTCCAGCGCAAGGATGTGCACTGGACAAATGGGAAGCACATTTAGCGCTTAAAAAGCACTTTTGGGATAAACCACTGAACGTTTTAATGGGGTTTCCACACGATAGATTATGAAGTAAGAGCAGTCTTCATATTTGCCTACCTGTGCGAAGTTGCCATTTATCACAAAATCATGCAGTAAAGTAGTCAGGCATTCTGCTGGGCCCCATGTCTGTCCAGGACCTTGGAATCATCCACACCTCCGCCCACATTTTGGCACCCCTAGTCTCGTATCTAAACATCAAGCCTGTGTCTTCAGAAGTCTTGGAAAGACAGGAGGGAGAGTAAAAAATGACAACTTTCATTTTCTTTTAAAAAATATCCCCTTATATCATTTGGGTATTTCATATAAAGATATGCTCCTTATGTTTCAGATTTTGTGCCTTGATGAAGTGTCGTGAGGAGGGCTTTCCCAGACGTAGACCCATGATCCCTCCCTCTAACTATGTAATTCCAGCTCATCGTTGCGTGCCCAGTGACATAGACCCAGAACTGGTGTTCATTTGTCGCCATGTTTACGACTTCCGTTATGGCCGTCTGCTGAAAAACCTGCAGTAGGTCTGACAGGAGAAAAGGATGACTTGATGGAGCCATACACTGAAACCCTAATCCAAAATGTCATGACACAATCAAAGCCCTATCAATTGGATGCCACAGGAGAGGCCACAAGACTTTTAAGGAGTTGGATAATTGTTGTTGCTTTCCGTTTGCCCTTTAGGATTAATGCTCTCTGTGTAGCACTCCCTTGTGACTCTGTATAATAGCATTATGAGCACAACTGCCTTGAGTTGTAAGGTACCAATTGCCAAAATGTGATTTTTCACTCCATGAATTTGAGTATTTATTTTTGCAGTTATTTTTTATATTTGTTGTACGAGTGTATAAATAATCAAAAAGATGAATGCAGGTACATTAAGAATTACCTTGAGTTATGGCAATTAGTTCTAATATTCTGTCTTTGGTAGTAAAAGCACCCTTATAAAGCCTAATTATCTGTAGCTGTAAAGTTGAAAATATTTATTTTTTAGATAAATTGAACACAAGCTCCTGAGGCACTGAGAGTTTTTCTTTCTTGAATCAGATCCACGATGCACTGGCCAATCAGTCATTCATGAAATTGTCGTAACAGGGTGTGGAGATTCACAGATGTACTGTGGCAGACCAAATATTCCAGATTACATCTGATAATCTAATATAAGTGGTACTGCTATGACAGTTCTCTAATGAGCTTTTGTTCTCCTGTTACCTGTCATGACTTGCCTTATATGCTACACCGAGTTGTATCCTTATTTTCTACCTTCCCAGCAAACCAAAGGTTATCACACCACTCCTTAACATCCTGAGCCTCCACCTTATAGCATCTTCATTAGTTTGCACTAACTTATCATTCACTGAGTCAGCAGTTTGACTCTGCTCAAAATGTCACCTGCTACTGATCTCCAATGCAGGAAAATACTGTGTATTTGTTGTATGCGTACAAAGAGAATTGAGAGAACTAATCTTAGTGCAGGAGGTGCTCGGTAACTGGGAGTTCCAAATGTGAATGGACAAACTTTATCTCATGTGCACAGGCCTGCTTTCAATGTGTGCTCTTTGCTTCTCATCCTACATGGTAGTTTTATTACAAGATTACTAATTAAGATTTGAGAAAGCTGTTTTATATGGTCTGTTTGTGCCTTTAATAGTTAACAGTCTGCTATGTGAAGAAATATGGTGTTAAAGGTTGTTTTGTTTTCTCAAGCCTTGTTTTTTTGCACCACATTGTTATCTGTGCTAAAAAGCAAAGATAAGATTGTCTGATGGCACTATGCTCAAATGTTTTGGAGTTTGTTTTAAAAACCTTAAGTCATTTCAAGCTGACTTCACAAAAGACAAAAGTTAAAGATCTTCAGCTTGGAGGTGATTTTGTACTCACAATGTCTACATAAAGGTTAATCTCTTATGGACAAACCAAAACGGTTTGGTTTTTTTATATACACCGATCGGCCACAACATTAAAATCACCTGCCTAATATTGTGTAGGTCCCCCTCGTGCCGCCAAAACAGTGCCAGCCCACATCTCAGAATAGCATTCTGAGATGCTGTTCTTCTCACCACAATTGTACAGAGAGGTTATCTGAGTTACTGTAGACTTTGTCAGTTCGGACCAGTCTGGCCATTCTCTGTTGACCTCTCTTATCATCAAGGCATTTCCATCCGCAGAACTGACACTCACTGGATGTTCTTTTGCTTTGTTTTTGGCACCATTCTGAGTAAATTCTAGAGACTGTTGTGCTTGAAAATCCCAGGTGATCAGCTGTTACAGAAATACTCAAACTAGCCCATCTGGCACCATGGTATGAGTATTTCTGTAACTGCTGATCTCCTGGGATTTTCACACACAACTGTCTCTAGAATTTACTCAGAATGGTGCCAAAAACAAAAAACATCCAGTGAGTGGCAGTTCAGAGGTCAACAGAGAATGGCCAGACTGGTTAGAACTGACAAAGTCTACGGTAACTCAGATAACCGCTCTGTACAACTGTGGTGAGAAAAGGGTTGGCGTTGTTTTGGCAGCATGAGGGGGACGTACACAATATTAGGCAGGTGGATTTAATGTTGTGGCTGATTGGTGTATATGAAGAAATGTTTATCCTAAGTTAACAATGTTTTTTTATGTTAAAATACGCTTTGTGGGTGTATTCTAGAATTCATTCCTTTCAAGTTATTGAGACTTTGAGTGAATGTTAATCAATCAGAATTGATTATATCATTGTGATGAAGTTAAGAAACGATTTCTCTTTTTAATAGTTTAATTCCCTCCTTGCATATCATGCCCAGCTTTAGTCGTGTTGACCAAAATATACAAAAACAAAAGTTCAATAATCTTGTATTAATATCTTCTGTTCTGTTCTTCTTCTCTCTTTTTTTTTTCTCTCTCTCCAGTTATCAAGGTAAATGTTATCTCCTAGTGTCAGATATGTCTATTTAGACGTGGTAATGCCAGAGCGGTTTTTCGGAACATTTAAGCAGCTTTGTTGGCAGTGTGGTTGAGTAGATTCTTTAATGGTTGCTGTGTTGAAAATTAAGTATTTTTGAAACTTATGCTTCTCTAGCTGAATGCTCTGGATAAGAAATATATCAATGTGTACCAAAATGTTGGGTTGGGGGGGGGGGGTATTAAGTTCATTCCTCTGTATACAAAACTGACCATGAATTCCAAATTCTTTGCTCCTTTGATGTGTGGCTGTATGTGTGTATGTGGGCGAGCGCATCTATACAAATATATATATTTCAGTGCAGCATGGAAGTGCTGGGCATTCTTTGAAATTATAGATCTAGCACAGCGCATTTGTATTATTTAATATAGAAATGTATATTATAAGAGAAAAATATTTAAAAGGAATAAATAATATATGAGCATCAACTCTTGTCTTGTTTGTTTTTCATGTGTCTTAGTAATGCTATTTGTATTGAGGTGTATTTGAATGAACCAGAAAGCACTTAATTACAGAGATCACACAGATTTAGTGCTGACTGATTGTGAGATGTTAACATGCCTTCTCAAGTGTTCCTTAGGCATACCAAAAGCTTCAGAAAAAAAATCTATTTTAATACATAATGAATGATGTTTTCTTTAGATATGTGTGTATTTTTCCTAGAGGCTCTGTTTATTGCACTAAACCACCTTAAATCAATGGGGTTTTTAATTACAGATTGTGTGTTGAAAGACTTCATTACTTACGGTATTAGATAAATAGTTAAGACAAAAACCTGTGGGAGTAAAGCCCAGTTATGATTTATAATTGAGAATCATTGTGCTGTCAAAACCAAATGTATAAAACAATCCAAAGTCACTATGGTTTATATCCAGTCCCTATTCTTGCTATATGCTTAAGTGCCTCACTTTGGTTGAATAACAATTTACAGAACAAAAGCTGCACTGAAGTAGAGTTACCACAGGGTGTCATGCTGAACCTACCATGACCCTCATCTGCCTGACAGTAAGAAATAAATCTTATGAAAGAATTTAGACACTGCTTGCTGTTGTGGTCTATACTTAAAAAATAAATAAATAATAAAAAATTGTTCACCTAAAATGTTAGCCCACAACTTTATTTTATGGAAAGTTAGGCAGAATGTTAGGGACTGACAGTCTCAGTCACTATTTACTTTCATTGCATCATTTTTTCTCCCCACACAATAAAAGTAAATGGTGACTGAGGCTAACATTCTGCCTAACATCTCCTTTTGCATTCCACGAAAGAAAGCATGTAAAATGTGTCTGGAACGACAACTATTTAAACTTTTGGGTGAATTATCCCTATAATATGCAGTAACGTCCACCTCTGCCTCATCCTTTATAATGAAAATCAACAAAAACTTGCAGCGTATATAACATGTTATACATACACCTGTATGTATGTATGTAATCACCTGCCCCTACTTTCTTGTGTAGATTCCACTTTTCGATTTAAAAAAGTGCTTTGTTGATGTTTTTTGGTGTGATGTTATGGAGATCTAAGTTAATGGGTTAGTTCACCCAAAAATGAAAATCCTCTCATCATTTACTCACCCTCATGCCATCCCAGATGTGTATGACTTTCTTTCATCTGCCGAACACAAAACGAAAGATTTTTAGAAGAATTTTTCAGCTCTGTAGGTCCATACAATACAAGTGAATGGGTGCCAAAATTTTTAAGCTCCAAAATCCACATAAGGTCAACATAAAAGTACTCCAGACGACTCTGGTGGTTAAATCCATATTTTCTGAAGTGATATGATAGGTGTGGGTGAGAAACAGATCAATATTTAAGCCCTTTTCTCTTCACTTTCACTTTCTCCTTTATCTGTTTTTGGTGATTCACATTATTCGTGCATATCGCTCCCTACTGGGCAGGGAGGAGAATTAATGATAAAAAATGACTTAAATATTAATCTGTTTTTCACCCACACCTGTCATATTGTGTCTGAACACATGGATTTAGCCACTCGAGTCATATAAATTTTTTTTGCTCCCTTTATGTGGATTTTGGATCTTAAAAATGTTGGCACCCATTCAGTTGCACTGTATGGACCTGCAGAGCTGAGATATTTTCCTAAATATCTTAATTTGTGTTCTTAAGAATAAAGAAAGTCATACACATCTGGGATGCCAGGAGGGTGAGTAAACCATGAGAGAATTTTCATTTTTGGGTGAACTAACCCTTTAATGTTAATCAATCAGAAATAATTATATATGACCTGCTCAATCATTTTGAGTCACTTTGACCCACTAACACATTTTGAGTTTTATGCACGGAAGTGAAAAGGAAAACCCCAGCTTTAATCATGTTGCCAAGATTGTTTAAATGTTGGCTGAGCCTTTCTGTTTTTTCTGTTTCTGGGTCAAAGTAACTCATATTTATGCAGCAGGTCACATAATCATTGTGGTAAAGCTGAGACATGTTATTTCAGTCTTTTTAATATTTAAATTCCCTTTGCATATCATGCCCCAATTTAAGGAGTGTTGACCAAAGTAATGTAAAATAAAAAGGGAAATAACTACGTTTCTTCTTGATCATCTGCTCTGTTTTCTCAGTTATCACAGTAAATGTAGTGTGGCTTTATTTAAGCATACTTTCCCATTAACACTTAACACTGTTATTGTCTAAATTACCCCAGTTTTGTATTTGCTTTAGCTTTCAAAAAAGTAGGCTTCCCAAGCTGTCCATGTAATGACTTTTGACATTTTGTTCTCAGCATGCTCAAACTTTTAGAGAGCTTCAAGCATTACACCAATCCTGTCACCATCCAACTAATCCTCTTTTGACTTTATCTGGCCACCTAGATCCTTCAATCTTCATGAAGGCCAGCTTGGAAAATACTTGCAAGCAGTTTGAAAACGTCATGGTTACTGGTGTAACCTCCGTTCCCTGATGGAGGGAACGAGATGTTGGTGTTGATGTAGTGACACTAGGGGTCATTCTTGGGAGCCCGAGACACCTCTGGTCTTTGATAAAAGGCCAATGAAAATTGGTATACAGGTATATAAGGAGCTGGTATGCAACCACTCATTCAGGTTTTACGCTGAGGAGCCGATATAAGGTCCGGCCATTTCAGCGGGTAGTTCAGCGTTGTGGCAGGAGGGACCAACGCCTCGTTCCCTCCATCAGGGAACGGAGGTTACACCAGTAACCATGACGTTCCCTATCTGTCACTCACTCGACGTTGGTGTCGATGTAGTGACACTAGGGGTCCCTATACAATACGCCACAAGGCTGAACGGTGTTACGTGAACTGGCAGTGTGTGGTGGGCAGACTTGCTGTGTGCCTCATAGCCAGCACACCAGGTCGACATGTAACCTTCCCCAACACAGTTATGAGTGTCGAACGGCCCTTTTTGGGGACAAGTCGATTACCCAAAGATAGAGACAGGCTTAACCCAGTCGTGGCCTCTTTTCCCCTTCTCTTTTTCCACTCCCTAAAAAAGAAGGGGGATTATCCGACTGGGCCGCCAGGTCTAGTCGGGGGGTGTCCCTCCCAAGGGGAGGACACCACGGAGACCACACCTCACCCCAAGAGAGGGGGGGATATTTTTAAGTGGAAAAATACGTCACATGGCCTTTCCAACCAAGTGGAGAGCCTCCAAGGTAGGTTCTACCCAATGGGGGAGGAGTTACTACAAACATGGAGACTGGGGCAGAGGGGCTCTGCCCAAGGAAGACGCAGTTTGCCAGCAGGGAAACGAATTAGCGGAAGATATAGATCGCATGGGGTTAGCCTTACAGGGAACCGCCACATGCAGAGCACCTACCCCAGAACCGGGCTCTTAGTTAGCACGTGTACTGGGCCGGCAGCGAGTCTCTCTGAAAACTCGACTGCCACAGGGCTCGGAGGAAGTCAACCAGGGAACAAATTTTGTGAACACTACTGGGAATTAACAGCGCACGTCTTCAGCTGAAAAGGAGGTGGAAGGTGCTATGTGCAAGCGATACACCCGGCCGGCTATCCCGGGCTTATCCGCTTGTGTTGCGTGCCACTACCTGGGACGAAACCGGTTCCACCTGGAGGTTGTAGAACCTTGCAAAGGTGTTGGGTGTTGCCCAGCCCGCTGCTCTGCAAATGTCTGTTAGAGAGGCACCTCTGGCCAGGGCCCAAGAAGCCGCTACACCACGGGTAGAATGGGCTCGTAGCCCTACCGGGGGCGGCATGTTTTGGGCGAGATATGCCATAGTTATGGCGTCAACAAGCCAATGGTCGATCCTCTGCTTGGAGACAGTGCTTCCTTTCTGCTGTGCACCAAAGCAGACAAAGAGCTGCTCAGAGACTCTAAAGCTCTGCGTGCGATCCAAATAGATGCGTAAAGCACACACCGGACACAGCAACGACAGGGCTGGGTCTGCCTCCTCCTGGGGCAGCGCCTGCAGGTTCACCACCTGGTCCCTAAAAGGAGTGGTGGGAACCTTGGGCACATAGCCCGGTCGGGGTCTCAGGATCACGTGAGAATAGCCCGGACCGAACTCCAGGCACGTTTCGCTGACAGAGAACACTTGCAGGTCACCTACCCTTTTGATGGAAGCGAGCGCAGTCAGGAGGGCAGTCTTCAGGGAGAGTCCCTTAAGCTCGGCTGACTGCAAAGGCTCAAAGGGGGCTCTCTGTAGACCCTGAAGAACTACAGAGAGATCCCATGAGGGAACGAGGCGCGGTCTGGAGGGATTCAGCCTCCTGGTGCCTCTTAGGAACCTGATGATCAGGTCGTGCTTCCCTAAGGACTTACCGTCAACTGCGTCGTGGTGTGCTGCTATGGCAGCAACGTACACCTTCAAGGTGGAAGGGGACAGCCTCCCTTCCAACCTCTCCTGCAGGAAGGAAAGCACTGATCCGACTGCGCATCTCTGGGGGTCTTCGTGTCGAGAAGAACACCACTTAGCGAATAGATGCCACTTAAAGGCATACAGGTGCCTCGTAGAGGGGGCCCTAGCCTGAGTGATCGTGTCTACCACCGTGGGTGTTCCGCATCCCATCCAGGGACCAGACATGGAGATTCCAGAGGTCTGGATGCGGGTGCCAGAGGGTGCCCCGTCCCTGAGAAAGAAGGTCCTTCCTCAGGGGAATTTGCCAGGGGGGGCTGTCGCGAGGAGCGTGAGGTCCGAGAACCACATCTGGGTGGGCCAGTAGGGTGCTACCAGGACGACCTGCTCCTCGTCCTCCCTGACCTTGCACAGGGTCTGTGCAAGTAGGCTCACTGGGGGAAACGCATATTTGTGAATGCCAGGGGGCCAGCTGTGTGCCAGCGCGTCTATGCCGAGGGGAGCCTCGGTGAGGGCGTACCAGAGCGGGCAGTGGGAGGATTCTTGGGAGGCGAACAGGTCCACCTGTGCCCGACCGAATCGACTCCAAATCAGCTGGACCACCTGAGAGTGGAGTCTCCACTCTCCCCTGAGGGAAACCTGCCATGACAGCGCATCCGCTGTAGTGTTGAGGTTGCCCGGGATGTGAGTGGCTCGCAGCGACTTGAGGTGCTGCTGACTCTGGAGGAGGAGACGGCGGGCGAGTTGTGACATACGGCGGGAGCGCAGACCGCTTTGGTGGTTGACATATGCTACCGCTGCCGTGCTGTCCGTCTGAACTAGCACGTGCTTGCCCTGGATCAACGGCCGGAACCTTCGCAGGGTGAGCAGAATTGCCAGTAACTCGAGGCAGTTGATGTGCCAACGCAGCCGCGGACCCATCCAGAGGCCGGTGGCTGCGTGCCCATTGCAAACAGTGCCCCAGCCCGTTTTGGAGGCGTCTGTCATGACCACGACGTGCCTGAAGACCAGTTCTAGAGGAACACCTGCTCGTAGAAATGAGAGGTCGGTCCAAGGGCTGAAAAGATGGTGACAGACCGACGTAATGGCCACGCGGTGTGTCCCGTGGCGCCATGCCCATCTCGGGACTCGAGTCTGGAGCCAGTGCTGAAGCGGCCTCATATGCATCAACCCGAGCGGGGTGGCCACCGCCGAGGATGCCATATGCCCCAGGAGCCTCTGAAAAAGTTTCAGTGGAACCGCTGTCTTCTGTTTGAACGCCTTCAAACAGGCCAGCACCGACTGGCTGCGCTCGTTCTTAAGGCGCGCCGTCAGGGAGACTGAGTCCAACTCCAAACCAAGAAAAGAGATGCTCTGAACCGGGAGGAGCTTGCTCTTTTCCCAGTTGACCCGAAGCCCTAGTCGGCTGAGGTGTGAGAGCACCAGGTCCCTGTGTGCGCATAACACGTCTCGAGAGTGAGCTAAGATTAGCCAGTCGTCGAGATAGTTGAGAATGCGAATGCCCACCTCCCTTAACGGGGCAAGGGCAGCCTCTGCGATCTTCGTAAAGATGCGAGGAGACAGGGACAGGCCGAAAGGGAGGACTTTGTACTGATACGCCTGACCCTCGAACGCGAACCGCAGGAAGGGTCTGTGTCGAGGAAGGATCAAGACGTGAAAGTACGCATCCTTCAGGTCTACCGCCGCGAACCAATCTTGATGCCGGACGCTCGCTAGAATGCGTCTTTGCACCAGCATCTTGAACGGGAGTCTGTGTAAAGCCCGGTTCAGTACTCGCAGGTCCAAGATTGGCCGCAACCCACCGCCTTTTTTCGGTACGATGAAGTAGGGGCTGTAAAACCCTTCTTCATCTCGGCTGGAGGGACAGGTTCTATCGCGCCCTTCCGTAGGAGGGTAGCGATCTCCGCGCGCAGGGTAACAGCGTTTTCGCCCTTGACCAAGGTGAAGTGAATATCGCTGAACCTGGGCCGAGTTGGACGGTCCGGACCAGTCACCGCGATGGATTGGGAAGTGCAAGCCATGCGTCCAAATTCCGTGCGAGGGGGACCAAGGGGACAATGTCGTCGAACGTACCGGCAGGTGGGGCTTCGTGGTGGGGCAGAGCGTGAGGTGCCACAGCATGTCGTGGCCGTGCTGAGTCTAGGGACATCGAAGCACTTACCTGGCTCTTTGTAACCACCCCCGGAACAGCCTGGGACGGGGGAGGAAGAGGCCTGTCCTCGCGACCCGTGGAGGCTGTCACATCGGGGGTGGATTTGTGCCACAGCTGGGCGCTCAGGGGTGGAAAGGGCACCGCTGGAGCGCCAATCCTGCAAGAAAAAGCCCGTGGATGGTAGTTGTGGTGACGACCGTATACCGGGTATGTGACCCAGGGAGGAAGGAAGCCGCTCTTTTGCTGAACTGTTGGGTACCGCAGCCACTTGGGCATGCGGCGAAATCAAACAAAAAGGCAACAAAAGATTTTCCACCCAGCCCTCCACCGGGGGATGGAGTGGTCTTTCTACCAGCTCCACGTGAGTGGGTTCCCTCGTCCCTGGGTTGCCCGTCTCAGGGGCGCTTCGAGGACCTCCGTGGGTTCTTCGGTGCCGGCTGTGAGACGGGTGGCGTCGGCTTCCTGCGGTGGGCTCCACGCTGTGGCCGGGCCGGAGGGGCGGGCTGCGGCAGAGCCGGTGCAGTCACCGCAGGGGGACGCCCTTGGCAACGAGCAAACGGGGTGAGGGGTCTTGAGCCGCGCCGGGGCAGGATGTGCCGGATTGCCTCCGTCTGCTGCTTTACCGTCGAGAACTGCTGGGCAAAGTCCTCAACGGTGTCACCGAATAGGCCCGCCTGGGAAATGGGGGCAGCAAGGAACCGTGTCTTGTCAGCCTCGCCCATCTCGACCAGGTTGAGCCACAGGTGGCGCTCCTGGACCACTAGTGTGGCCATCGTCCGCCCGAGAGACCGCGCCGTGACCTTTGTCACCCGGAGGGCGAGGTCAGTCGCTGAGCGCAGTTCCTGCATCAAATCTGGGGCGGAACTACCCTCATGCAGTTCTTTCAGTGCCTTGGCTTGGTGGACCTGCAGGAGAGCCATGGCGTGCAGGGCAGAGGCGGCTTGTCCAGCAGCGCTGTAGGCCTTAGCCGTCAGGGATGACGTGAGCCTACAGGGCTTGGATGAGAGCTTAGGGCATCCACGCCAGGTGGCGGCGCACTGCGGGCATAAGTGCACCGCGAGCAACTTATCCACCGGGGGAATCACCGTATAGCCCCTGGCCGCCCCGCCATCGAGGGTAGTGAGAGCGTGGGAACTGCGGAGTCGGGGTCGGGCAGTAAAAGGTGCCTCCCACGACTTCGTCAGCTCCTCATGCACCTCCAGGAAGAATGGCACTGGAGCGGGGCGCGGCTGTTTTGAGCAGCACCGCGAGCCCAGAAACCAATCATCAAGCCGCGAGGGTTCAGGGGAGAGCGGAGGGTTCCACTCTAGCCCGACGCTCGCGGCCGCCCGGGAAAGCATGTCCGTCATTTTGGCATCGGCCTGTAACTGGGTGACCGTCCCCGAAGGGGGAAGCCCAGCTGAGGCTTCTGCATCCGACTGGACAAGCCCGCTCTCCGATGCTGCGCTCGAGAGCTCATCATCTTTGTGGGCCCCGAACAAGAAGCCAGATTCGCCGTTCGACGAGCTGGCGAACTCATCCGGAAGCCCGATTGGGGCAGACGAGCGTGCTGGGGAATGGGAGTTCCGCGGGGGGATGCCCGGCGGAAGCGATCTCATTGAGGTCCCCAAATCGCCCTCAGCGCTAGCCGCGCTGACTTCATACCCGTAGGTAGGAGGACCGAGGCGGGGAGCCGCTGGGGTTGCGCGACCGCAACGTTGCCATGGTCCTGTTCTCGCATTGAGAACATGAACCATTCATAAACGATGCCTCCGTGTGGGTCGCGCCCAGACACGAGAGACAGCGATCATGACCATCCGAAGTTGAGAGAAAACGACCGCAACCAGGAATAACACACAATCGGAAAGGCATCTTTAGAAAGACGCGTCTTTAAAAAGATGTTCCGTGTGTGTGCTCTTTTAGAGAAATATACTCTTTTAGAGGGGAAAAACGCTCTTTCAGAAGATATACTCTCTAGTTTTTCTGCCGAAGCGCCCAGGGGCGTTCTCTGCAGTGCACCAGTGCAGAGGAGGGAGAAGCCGCTGAAATGCGCCGTCAGATCCAGCAGAGGTGAATGAACAGTGCTATTCAGCTCAATGAGCATGACCGTTCGGCTCCGAAGATAAAATCTGAATGAGTGGTTGCATACCAGCTCCTTTTATACCCGTATGTCCGGGGGAGTGGCATGCAAATACCACTCGCCAATTTCCATTGGCCTTTTATCAAAGACCAGAGGTGTCTCGGGCTCCCAAGAGTGACCCCTAGTGTCACTACATTGACACCAACGTCAAGTGAGTGACAGATAGGGAACCAAGATATCCTTGTTTTTCATATTTAATTGTGCATGTTTCACACCAGAAAAGCATTTCTTCTTCATGTGTTTTTATGCATCATAAAACACAGATATAGATTCATCTTACAGTAGATGATGCCCAGCACACATTTGACCAAATAGAATTAATTACTATGATGCTGACATTAGAGGAATATGGATTTGGTCATGTTCCTGGATTATGACCATTATGGAGAAATATGGATCTTTCTGCTCCTTTACCTGAGTGCAGAGAGACAGAATGAATGGAGCTTACACTGAGGGCTAAATGAGATTCTGTTGAAATACTTTGTTTGCATTATTAATGGACCACGTGAAAAATTATGTTAATGCCTTGCAAGTAATAATGATGGTTTTTGTTCTTCGGTTCTGCTAACGTTGTAAGCTAAGCACATTTTGATGTTGCTATCTTTCCAATGAACAAGTAGGCTATTAGTTTCACAGGCTCTTAAATGTATAGTAATTCATTTAAGCCAGAGTCATGCCAAAGTCAACACTGAATAATGGCTATTTACCGTAAAGAGCAAACTGTTGCTTGCCATTTCCATCATTTAAATTTTGTCCGCTTCATATCTAAATTATTTGAAGTAATATAAATCTGTCCATGGCTGTATTAACGCATGGGCTTAACGGGGCTTAAGCCCCGGGACCCATGGTTGCAGGGGGGCCCTGAACTTTCAAGCGGGGCGAATTTCCTTTTTCAAACTTCTAACTTCCCCTCCTATTCTATCAATTTTATTAATTCTATCAAAGTTTTGATTTTATCAATTTATGACAGGGAATCAAATTATTACAAAATGCATGCAACTTTAGATGATGTGGTTTGGTGTCTGAACACATATACACACTCACACATTTTTTATTTATTCCCAGTTCAATACATAAACTAATCCCCAAACAATTTCAGAGCAGTAATCAAATCTAAGATAATAAGAGCAAATGGAAGGATATAAACGAAATGAAATTTTGCAACTCATCCCTTATCAACAGGGCGCGAGTTGAGGGGGGCTGCGAGGGGATGCCATCCCCCTTGTTGCAAGAAATCCCAAAAAGCATCCCCCTTGTAAAACCACCATCCCTCCTTACCATCCCCTTTAGATCAATTGTGTCATGTATTACTTAGAACTAATCATGCAAGTAATTTAATATTTAATTTTAATACGTTTGATAAATAACAGACTTTAAATAAGGGCGATTAGCCGGTCAGAATTAGATTTCGACATGTGTGAGGTTGCCAGATTTCTATAAGTGAAATCCCCCAATCAGATCTGGACACTTGTACAGTTTGGATATATGCTGCCAGTGTGATGCTTTAGTCCCGCAATTCGGCAACCTTGAGCACACGAGCTCTCTCTCCACTGCAAAAAAAGATGCCGGTTTTCTGAAAACTCTCTAAATCAGGTATGTCGGAGTTTGCGATGGATTGAATTGTCCTTCCTAGTGTTCACATGAAACTTACGCCTCAAGTTTTCAAATTTTTTACGCACTTTCAAACATGGTAAAGTAGTAGATTGGAGTAGAAAAAATGCGTGTCTGCAGTGGGCGACTGATCTAGAAAAAACCCTTTTCATGATCATAATGTGGATTCTTTTCACAAAATTAATCATAAAATACAATAACAGAGGGTAACAGGTGCATATTATGATCATGTGTCCTAAGGGTCAATGAAGTGTCCTGAGAAGTGTCATTTTTGTCCTGATCTATTAAATTAAAAATACATAAAAAATGCAATTCACACAAAACATTTACTTGAATACACCTCTTCTGTGATGAACACTTTTCAATTGCTGAGTTTAAAGTCATATTGATATTTTTTCTGGGGCATAAATAAAAAATGTGATGTTGTGTCCAAAGCCAAAGTTTCATTAAAATCTGAAATTCCTGAAAAAAGAAATGTTGTCATGACTAGTGCAGTATAATATTTTATTGTTTTTCTTAAAAAAATAAACAGTGAAATAATTGTTTTAAAATATGATTCATATTTTAAAATGCTTTTTGTCCACCAAATCAAAATCTTTGTGTGTAACCAACATGTAGGTAGCCATTTTGTTGTTTATGTTGACCATAAAAACTATAAAACACAGTAAAATAGTGTTCCGTCAGTATTTAGTTTGCCAAGATAAACATTGGTACTGAGACTATTTAGTATAGACGGGTCACTTCTACTAAAATGAATGGGAGAAATTGGAATGCCCAGCAGTCAACGGATATAGAAAGGAAGATATTTAAAAAACATCTGATATTTATTTTGACATGTTTATGAAAAGGCACATTTTGTTCATGTGGTGTAACCCTGAGAAAAATTCGTGATAATTTTGACTCAAAAATGTATAATATTTTTTAAAAAAGAAACTCCTTGAAAAATTTGTTTGAAAACTTTTTGGAAATGAATAAGTTGTTTATACTCTCATGTATTCAAGGTGCAAAGAAAGTATTTTAATACTTTTTACTTAATGATTACACCACATGACAATTTGAAAGTTTGATTTATTTTTTTTATTTTTTTTTAGAAAATGCTATAAAAGTTTTTTCAAAAACCTATGAAACCAAATTGGACAAAGATTACATTTCTGAGAATGTGACATTAGTGTTTTAAACTAGATTTTTAAAAGGCTTCTCATTTTAATTTGGGGTCTAATTTGTCAGTGACCCATAAGTAATAGACTACATCATCCGCCTTAAAAAAGTTTTACAAATCGACCACTGCTTATCAACCTAATGTGCACAGCAAGATTCAAAATATTTCCATGGCATTTAAATCTGTAAATTAATTGAGCCGGTAAAGAGCATTATAAATATTCATGAGGCATCTGATTTATTTGTGGTGGTTGTTGTATTCCATCTCATATCCCACTGCGAATCCTTGATGGTGATGCACCTTTTGCTCAGTCCGACCAAATGAGATCAGTGACTGGTCTCTGGATATGAGAAGAGAGGAATATCCCATCCCCATTTCTCACATCTACAGCTTTCAAAATGGGAGGTAGAGCATATAAAATCAAAGAGCTGCGTCCATATATGAAGTATATATATATATATATATATATATATATATATATATATATATATATATATATATATATATATATATATATAATATAATATATCTTTAAATGCATTTTTCAGACTGAATATCCATTGGCTTAACCTTCAGATGTCAGTCAATGAAACAGATGCACATGATATTTCTGAGAGAGAGCAACAGATGTAAGAGGGCAAAATGCTTTTTCTTTTTTAGATGAAAGTGTTTTTCCTTTGACTGTGTTTCTTCCTCTGTAAATAAACAGAAATCATTGAATATGGTTGGATGAAGGCATTTAGCTAATTTATAACTGTAAATTTTAAGCATAAAGCCACGCACGTATCAGTTGACTTCAAAACCCATAATAAATCATATTAAAGAATTTCCCAAAAATTATCCAAACATTTACCTGTGAGATGGCACCAACCAATGGTCAACAATCTCAGATAATAAATCCTGTCGAGAAAATTATGTGACTGTGGTAAATTTTTTGCAAACCGATAGTGTCATAAAAAGTAAATGATAGATGAAAAAATGCCATTTTGTGGTGCTTCTATAATAATTTCGACTCACATATCAATTTGTGTGCGTCCCAGAATTTGCATCTCAAATGCAACACTGTTTTAGTAATTGATCACGTTTTAAGAACTGCCGTAGCCATGGATGGGCCTGGGTGGGCCGGTGCCACCCATTGGGCATTCAGACCCACTCAGTCATTGACTTATGCCCCTGTTCCATGGACAGCAAAAACTTACTGGCCTCAAACCACAAACCAGTAACTTTAGAGGCTGTCTGGCTGGATAATGTCAACACCATATCTTTAAAAACAACAGCTGCTAAAAAACGAAACCAGATTGCTATCATTATAACGATATTTACACTGCAAACACCAGATGCGGCAATAAAACATGCATTCATTTGATGGACAACCTGTGACATGCAGCGGCTCCAACCACTTTTCTTATACTCTTATATATATATATATATATGAGAGAGAGAGAGAGAGAGAGAGAGAGAGAGAGATGCGAGAAGATACGTTGCGCAAGAGAGCTCCTGGTTTTGTTCATCAGTTGATAATTCTTTGGGTAAATATCAAATTTGACAAAAAATGCTTATAAATTGCATTAAATATGTGTTCAGAAGAGTCGTATGTTAAAATTGAGTGTTTGTTCTGGGTTATTTTTGAAGGATGCATGTGGATTGCATGTGTGGAGTTTGACCACGTTTTGCACATGTCAGAACTGGGTATGTAAATTTAGAATTAATCATATCTTATTTAATGATTAATAGCCCAGAGTGTTTTCCGCATGTTTAATGAGAATTCTATTGTTTTAAACTTATACATGTCCTTAAAGACTAGTTAAAAATGAATAAAATGCTTTAGGTGATTTAAGCATGTGTTAAATGCATACAATGCTGTGAATGATATAAGCATGTATTAAGGTGAAGTATGCTGAAGCATCTGGGTATGCTAATGCCCTGTTTGTATTTTCTTTTGACATTAGCCCCTACCATATTTCGTTGAACCATATTTAATTTTTGTATCTCATTGTATTTCAGTTTCTGTATTTTCTTTATTCTTTTTTTAAAATTTTTTATACAATACGGCCCCATCAACCGCTGTTATTTTTTTTTTTTTTTATCCTTTTTTATAAACAGCTGTAAGTATAAAACCCCATAAGATATTTTTGTATCCTGTATTGTTTCTTTACAACCCACTGGATACATATATATTATATTTCAGCTCTGAAGTCCTCACAATGCAAGTGAATGGTGACCAGAACTCAGAAGGTCCAAAAAGGACATAAAGGCAGCACCAAAATAATCCATATGACTCCAGTGGTTAAATCCATATCTTCTGAAGTGATATGATAGATGAGAGGGAGAAACAGGTCAATATCTAAGTCCTTATTTTGCTATATCCTCCTGAGACCCTAGAAAGACTGCTGTGTGCATTTTTCATTTCCCTTTTTGATTTGTAACTAGTAGCACCTAATAAACAAGCAAAAAAAAAAAAAAAAAAAAAAAAAAAATGAACAAATAGTTAATCTAAAAAATGTATGTCCACATACAGTATATGAACAGTGGAAATAAAGGAAATTTAAAATAATACCAAGCTAAAGGAAGTCAGATTTTTTATCAAATAGTTTATTATGTTTCCAGAAGTGTTGGCTATTCATGTTTTTGAGATGTTACATACATTACAGCTAATTGTCTGTAAAGCTGAATAAATAATTATTATTAAAAGTAATGGCCAGCATCCTCCAATCACTGCTAATCATGTTAAAATAAAATGTTGCATTATACGTAAATTCTGAATCTATGTAGGGTACAACTGGGCTAAAGGTTCAGCGGGGTAAAAGGCTCCATTGATTTTATTTTCTCCCAAAACACTAAATAGCAACAAAAACTACCATAGGTCTTTCCTAAACATCTGTTTGTCACTATACACTGGAAAATTTTCCCTGATCCATGAGATCTTTACATGTAATGACTATAGGTTCATTATGAGGCAATTTGATCTAATTTTATTAGTTTTTAAAATGCTGCAAATGTATGCAGTTATGTAGTAAATCCCTGAAATTAACATATTTCTTTTGAGACAAAATACTTATTTATCATTTTCCATTTTGTTTAAGGTCATTAAATCAAACAATTTTCAATAACTCTCCAATAAGTAAAAGGATAGTTTTTGGGGTAAAAAGTCCCTATGTTGCAGGACAATTTTTTTGCATTAGTTGACATTGTGCCCTATAACTATTGCCCCAGTATCTACACGATATCACTTTAAACCCCCTAGGGGCCTTTTACCTCAAGTGAGGGAGCCTTTTACCCAAAGTGTGGGCTAAAAGGCTCCCTCACCACCTTTTTTTTAACTGAATTTTAATTGAAACAACCTTCCGTTATTATTTCTTTTCACACAAATTATGTTGCTCCATCGATTTTCAATAAAAATAAAGACATATTTTTTTTTTACCTTGATTATTTTTGTGACTAGAAAAAAGCTAAATGTCCTTAAAGGGTGCCCCGTTGTACCCAACTGATTACCATCCATGTCTGCCAAATATGTTGAGTGGTGCAAACATCATCTGCAGCCTGAAACTGAACTTTTGGTTGGATTTTAGGAGTGAATGCACTTGGCTGCATAAAGCTAACGTATGTCCCCTTGCTCCCTATTTAGTGAATGACTTATCCTCCAGTGTGCTCTCTGTCTGCCCTGGTCTTCGAACAGTTAGAAATATATATCATGCATATATAGCATATCAAACAAAACTAGAAATGCTACTCTTTACACCCAAACAGGTTTCAATGAAAAAATTTAAAGTTGGCATGAAATGAAAATTCACCCCATTTATTTTCTAAATGCATGTTCTTGATCTTATTGTGAACGATTCATCCATGCATATGTTTTTTATTTTTTTTATTTTTTATTTTGACCTCGTAATCTTTAATCGAAATGTCATTACAAGATCTTCCAGTGAAACTACAGACTTCTCCAATCATTTAGTCCGCTTAAACTCTGCCCCTTTCTTATAAATACCACAACCTTGTGTAGAGTTGAACGAAGCATTAATCGCATGTTGGTGAAGATGGCAAGGTGTATTTTCATCTGTTTTCCTTCAAAACTATTGTTCCTTAATCCAAACTTCCTTGGTTACGGGTCAGCTGGCTTGAATTTACATTTCAAATGAGGGGGAATAACGGTGAATTCACGGTTGTGTTCGAGACATTTCAAACCTGAATTGCTGAGGTGATCACTAATGAATACAACCCTTCGGATGCTCCCGGAGCTTATTTATGTTTTTGAATGCAGTTATCTTGGGACACACAGCATGAGTAAGTGCTTTTTTCCTTTATATATAGTGTATTGTGATTCAAAATGTTAAAATATGATTCTCTTTTACTCACTCGTTTTTCAAAAGCTACAGCCTCTTCGTAAGCAAAGACCGCTATGTACTTGTGCGTTTATGTTGTCAGTTTGATCATAAATGTGTTGAGATCGATGCTCAATTTCACCGATAATCGGCTCTGAATCAAGTAGCACGGTGGTAGAGGTGTGTGTGTCCACTGCAAACTTGCATTCAGATCTGCCTCCGTTCCGTTATACAACGCTCATATTTTCACAATCCAATCAACAACCAAAGAATAAACTCAAATCCCCGCCCTAAATTTTTTTCTTGTGCGATAAGCTGTTTCACTTGGAAATACATCACAATACGGAAGTTGGTTATAACTTCATTTCATGTGAATTTAAATCAAGTCAAGTCATTTTTATTTGTATAGCGCTTTTCACAACACACAGAAAATCCTGTTTTAACAGAAAATGAAACTGTAATATCTATAAAGTCTTAAGAGTCATCTTTGTGTAGTTTGATTAAATATGATTGTAAATTGTGTATAAAAATAAGTAAGTAAATAAGTAAATAATAATTGTATTTAGAACTCCAGTGAGCAAGCCGAAGGCGACTGTGGCAAGGAACACAAAACTCTATAAGATGTTGGTTAATAGAGAAAAATAATCTTGGGAGAAACCAGGCTCACTGTGGGGGCCAGTTCCCCTCTGGCTAACAGCATGAATATAATGCCAATATTACTTTTTTGTGTGTAGTGCAAGTCATGGTTTAAAATGAGTAAACTAAGTAAGTGTTAAGGGCCAGTGTTTAAACAACAAGATTTTGTATATGTTTACTATTAGTGCTTTGGTTGAAAGATTTAAAGAGGTTTCTTACCAGAGGCACTTTTGTTGGCTCTGCACCCATAGAAGCGCTTCACAGAAATCGACCTCACATTGTTGTGTCACGTGACAAGGTGTGCCAGAAGTTTAACCCTTAAATGACAGTCTAGAGTGTAGTGAACAGTATTCTTGGACCAACCCCAACCAGTAGGTGGCTGAATGTGAAAGTGTAAGTCACTTCCTCAGCAGAATGTGGAAGTGAAAAGGAAAGTGGAGATTTAGAGTAAAAAGGGACTTACATATTGATCTGTTTCTCACCCACACTCACTATATTGCTTCAAAAGACATACATTTAACCACTGGAGTCTATGGATTACTTTTATGCTGCATTTAAGTCCTTTTTGGACCTTCTGAGTTCTGGTCACCATTCACTTGCATTGTGAGGACCAACAGAGCTGAGATATTCTTCTAAAAATATATGTTTGTGTTCTACAGAAGAAACTCATGCACATCTAGGGTGATTAAATGATAAGATAATTTCCGTTTTTGGGTGAACTATCCCTTTAAGAGTCCACTCAGTTATTTGTAGAATAAAAGCAATAAGAGGCATATTTTCAGGAGGTCTACTCAATGGCTTTAAGCCCCTCTGCATAGTCAGTTTTGGAATACAAAGATTCTACATCCATTGTGACGAAGAAAGGAGATCCTTTATTCTTAATTTCATTGATTCTATTCAGTACATAAGAACTATCCTGAATGAAGATCGAAGAAAAAAGTCAACATACTGGTTCAGTCAAATAGTCATTGCCAATGATTTATAGGCCTACCTTGTGGAGTTATTTGATTCTTGTGAATCTTGGGCAACATGTATAAAGATGGAAAATAATGATCTTTACAGAGTAAAGAATCTTGTTCCTTGTTTAAGATCCATTTTTCGTCCTTTGGCGTAGATAAAAGATCCGTTGGTGCCTTTTTCATCTTTTCCAAGGGATTTGAAGTTAAACGTTGATAATACTCAGGGTTGGTCAACTGTCATTGTCCCTCCTGAATACTAATCTCTCCCTACACTTTCCATACACACTTTGGTTCTGTGTTGGCAAAAGAGCTAGCTGTCATATTATAGGGGTTATTGTGATACCACACTTTAAGATGTAAATTATGGTAGAACCTGAATGAGTCCACTTTGGTCTGAAATTCATTAGCTGAGTGAGTAAGAGCAAAAGACAGTCCTTCGGAGAGAACAGAAATGCAATAAGGTGAAAGGGGAGTAATTGAAATATTGATTACAGCCTCTGTTTCATCTGGTTTCTGGTACGAACTCTTTCTTTGGGTCCTCGTTGAACTGTGTGTAAGGCCCCACCATGTCTTTCGTGGCCTCTTTTGTTTGACTGAATTGTGGAAGTGAACCTGTTATCTAATAAAATCCTCTGTTCTAGGTGTTGAACGTGCATTAGAGTAGCTATCTTAATCATCACTGCAAGGTAAGTTAAAAGAAACTGACCTGACCCTTCTGGCCAGTTGCAGAATACTGGGTTTCCCATTCCAAGTCTACAAATGGTCTACAACTTTATAGACAGTTTATGAGAAACTCCCACTTGTTAATCAGCTGTTGATATTTTCATAGATAGCCACAAATATATATTGTGCCTCTTTGTACTGGGGAATTGTACAGTAAACAGTAAAAAATTCTAGCTGATAAAGTTTTTTTTTTTTTTTACCCAAAATGCATTGCCCATTATATTTTTAAGATTTGGTAGCCTGGTTAAATAAAGGGTTTTGTATTCATATCACTTGTGCCTTGGATTTTTCTCTTTTTTTCAAGAATTTTGTTACCCATTTTTCCAATGAGCACCAGAGGCAATTCTTTTTTTACACCTTTGCAACACCTGTTTTTTTCTCTTTTTTGCTAATGCTTTTGAGGACACAGAGAGGTTGTCCTATTAAGGTGGTGCTCCCCCTTTTTCTCACCAATTTGGAATGCCCAATTCCCAATGATTTCTAAGTCCTCGTGGTGGCATAGTGACTCGCCTCAGTCCGGGTGGCGGAGGACGAATCTCAGTTGCATCTGCGTCTGAGACGTCAATCCGCGCATCTTATCACGTGGCTTGTTGAGCGCGTTACTGCGGAGATGTAGCACGTGTGGAGGCTTCACGCTATTCTCCAAGGCATCCATGCACAACTCACCACGTGCCCCACCGAGAGCGAGAACCACACATTATAGCAACCACGAGGAGGTTATCCCGTGTGACTCTACCCTCCCTAGCAACCGGGCCAATTTGGTTGCTTAGGAGACCTGGCTGGAGTCATTTAGCACACCCTAGATTCGAACTTGCGACTCCAGGGGTGGTAGTCAGTGTCTTTACTCGCTGAGCTACCCAGGCCCTTCATTCTACAGTTTGTTAAGCATTTAGGGTTTTTTTTATTCTTCTTCCAAAAAAATAAAGGCAAGAACATCATTGTCCAAGACACTTTGCAAGACCATGAAGTCACGACAGAGCAAAATCTCAAGAGAAATAAGTGATTTGAGTTAAAGATACAATCAGAGAAGGACTTAAAATTGCACCTCCATATCTACAACTTGTTTGATTATTGGCGAAAGGAAAAGATCCCACGAGGACTGAGAATAAAAAAATTTCCCCTCTTTTGAACATGATAGTTTGGAATTTAAAAACAAGTGGGTGGCTATTTTAAACAAATGTTCCCTAGACCTCATCCTCCTCCTTATAGAGGAAGCTAAAAAAGAAAAGTGTGGACTCTAGAAGGAGAGTGATGAGGTAAAATATAAATTCTCTCTTGTGCACCCTTCTGAGCACATGCTTCCTTTTGAGATCAATTTGAAAGAAGAGTTGGAAAAGTTATCAAGACTCATAAAAGAGAAGTGATCCAAATTTAAACGTGACCAGAGAGATTATCAAGAGCAGTGGCGGATTTAGGCATGGGCGACATGGGTAGTTGCCCAGGGCGGCTTCTCCGCACCACCCAGTCAGTTTCTTTTAACTTACCTTGCAGTGATTATGAAGATAAATACTCTAATGCATGATCAACACCTAGAACAGAAGATGTTTAGTTACCAGGTTCACTTCTACAATCCAGTCAAACAAAAGAGGCCGCGGAAGACACAGAGAGGTCGTAAACAGTTCAGCGAGGACCCGAAGGAGTTTGTACCAGGAACCAGATGAGACAGAGGCTGTAATCAATATTTAAAATATTCCCCTCTCACCTGATTGCATTTATGTTCTCTCCAAATGACTGTCTTTTGCCCTTACTCACTCAGCTAATGAATTTCAGACCAAAGTGGACTCATTCAGGTTCTACCATAATTTACATCTTAAAATGTGGTACCATAATATCCCATATAATATGACTGCTAGCTCTTTAGTTAACACAGAACCAAAGCACGCAACACCATTCAGACCCAAATCTATGTTTCTTCCAAAATGTTCAAACCCTACATTCAACACCTTCATTAAAAAATTTACATATATTAAGTGGACCAGCTTTCTGCCAAACAACACAGATCTAGACATCATAATCTTACAAAACTTGCAAAGAGTCCAAAGCATTCAAATGGCTTGCAAGGATATTGTTATGAAACTGGCTGATAAGAGAGGTGCTGTTGTAGTATGGTGAAAAGATCAGTGTATTCAGGAGGGATGACAACAGTTGACCAACCCTGAGTATTATCAATGTTTAACTTCAAATCCCTTGGAAAAAATGAAAAAGGAACTCAAGGATGAAAAATGGATCTCTCACAACAAAAAAGTTTTTTTTTCTCTCTGTACAGATCCATATATTCCATCTTTTTACATGTTGCCCAAGATTCACAAGAATCAAATAACTCCACTAGGTAGGCCTATAATCATCGGCAATGACTCTTTGACTGACTGAACCGGCATCTCAGTATGCTGACTTTTTTCTTCAGTCCTATGTGCCTGGTCTTCGATACTTCATTCAGGATAGTACTTGTGCGCTGAATAGAATAATGACATTAAGAATATAGGATCTTCTTTCTTAGTCACAATGGATGTAAAATCTTTGTATACCAATATTGACCATGAAGAGGGGCTTAAAGCCATTGAATACTGATTTCTGATACCTTGATTTTCAGAAAACCTATGGACAGACGACTATCCTCCAGGGGCGTTGGGTTGGAAGAGATAAGGGGCTTAACCCATGGAGGACCAAGTAGTTATTTTCTGCATGCCTTCCCATCTTAAAATATTATTTAGAATGTTACATTTGTAAGCCTACATGTAGCACACCCCAAGCAATACTAGCCTACAAGATTACAAGCATAATCATTTTTTGGTTAATTGTCTGAGGTGCAGCAAGCTAGTCATCTAATCTTTGATTTAACTGGCTTCATGAATGAGTTAGCTAGCTAGCTTGCTGAGCTCAAGTAGGATCAACTGATTTGCCCAACATTAGGTAAGTAACATTACTGTAACTTATGTTATCAGACTGCTGTCTAGCTGGCCATATCAATCCATACGACTCCAGTGTTTTAATCCATGTCTTCTGAAGCGATCTAATGAATTCTGGATGAGAACTGACCAAAATATGACATCAGCAGTCTCATGATTTCAAGCTCTATTAAACTTCCTAGTGCCATCTTGCGCTCTGCACATGCGTCAAGAACTAGGAAGTGTAATCGAGCTTGAAATCATGATGATGCTTAGAGACTGCAATGGCAAGATGTACAATGTACAAAAAGATGTACAAAAAAAAAACTACTATTAGGGATAAGGTAGTTCGTAGCTATCTCCCTGCTCCTGAAAAGAGAACTGGTTGAGGTCCTCAGCATATTCCTCATGGGGGATCCCTAATGCCTTATTGAGGGTCCACCCCTCTGTCTTTCATCATTCACCCATCGAGTCACATAATGCTGTCTTTTTATGTATGGGGGTTCGGAGGCATGCTACCCCCAGAGATTTCTTTTTACAATGTTATTCTAGTGACTTTTGCATTTTTACATTTTCAAAGCATTTACACTTAAAAACAGTGCTCGAATTGAGGGGGGACTTAAATATTTCAGTTTAATATTTAAGAGAGTAGAGATACCCAGAGGAACGACGCTGAGCCATGTGAAGAAGAAGCTGTCTGTCATATTATTAAACCAATCAGGTCAGAGTAACTGAAAACCTCATTTGATTGGTTACTAGAAGCAGGTAGACCTGCCTTCCCCCTTGTGCTTGCAAAACTCTTTTCAGTGAGAAATTCATGCTAAAAGTGTGAGCGCAACAAAAGGGAAAAGAAACAGTGTATATGGATTATTTCTGGAAAATATTTATGCCACAAACACAAGTCATTTACATGTTTACAGTAGTTTATTTTACACATACAGATTCTATGCGGTCAAACTGTTTTGATGTTCATGACAACCTTTCTTTGCTTGCATATCGCTGTTTGCAGATCTGCAATGTTTTTGATATGTTTAGGTGCAAAAACAGTGCCAAAAGTGCAAGCGGGGTAAAAAAAAAAAAAGTAATACACACCAAATTTACTTCGTGTTAAAACGAAATTAGAGATTCACAACACATGAATTACACTTATGCAAAGCATTAAACTATTGCTAATATTTTTTTCTTACACTTGCAACTTGATTTACACCTTTACATAACGTTCTGTGAGCATGCAATTTATTTTTATGCTTGCAATTTGATTTATACTTTCACAAATCTTACTCTGTGCAAGCACATTTTTTTATCATGCTTGAAACGTCACTTACGCTTTTATAAATCTTACTCTGCACAAGCAAATCATTTAGGCATTATTTTACCTTCATACCTTTCAGATGAGAAGTATATTTAGCACGTGTAAAGCCCCGAATGCAGGATGAGTATCATTTAATCAACTCAACACCTGGGCAGTTGATCTAAAAGCGGCATTTGCGCTGTGCGGCTGAAGCCTGGTTTTTGCGTGAGCCTGGCACGAGCCATCACAGTACCACTGGCCATGGCCGGACTGGCCATAGGGAGAACCGGGACTTTCCCCGGTGGGCCGGCTGTGAAACGGGGTCGAACGGGGCCAAACAGCCAAATCCAGTGACGATTTCTCTTCCCAGTCTGCCCCTGCCACTGGCACACATGAAGTGATCTGCTCTGGAAACATTCGGGGCTAGACCAAAATGATTTTGAATGTGTTGGCCTAGCGATGCATCTGCCTCTACTACCAGAAAATAAGTGCAATTGCCAAATACAATGTGTTAAAATACCTTAAAGGATATATAAATATATAAATATAAGTTTGTAATTTGTGTTTCACTCCTCTCCACATTTGCACTCTTTTGGTCCCAAGTACCTTTGTGTTTCTTGCAGAAACATATCCAATCAATTTCAAGTTTGATACCTTTTGAAAATTCCATTGCTGTATTTAGCACTCATTAATCTCATCTGAGAAAGGTGCCCTTCAACTGTTTTTTAAAGTGGCAAAATCAACAGTTTACCCACAAACTACCACACATGAGAGCGCGTAAATAATTTTGAACAGCAACAACACAGATTTTTCAGAAGAACTGTACTTGTGTAGAGAAGAGTTAACATTATTGTTAACTGAGTTGGCAGACTTGTGCTGAGTGACACAGTGAAGGATTTTACTATATTTTTTCTATTTGAGAGTATTTTCTATAATAAGCCACATTTCTTTGAAATATAGGCTACATTACATATGTACAGTGGTCTGTGAATTGTAAAGTGTTAGAACATTGGTTTCACATCCCTCAGAACATTTTTGCCTGTTTCTGCATCCTTTATTACTAAAATGTTGGCTTTGTTGGTCTAAATTGAACTTAGTCATAGTATTAATCCTTTCAATGTCAGCTAAATATAATTTAAACTCAAAGTTCAGCATTGATAGATCTAAGGAAAGTGACATATATCTAAGAAAACTAAGTTTGTATGCTGCTGGTAGCTTCTAAGAGTGTCAGATAATGATATGATGGACATTGCCAGAAGGAAATGTCCTGCAGCTGTTTTACTCAAGATTAACTGCACCTGTCTTAGTTTTGAAGCGTGATGCATGAAAGTCATACTAATCACAGATAGTGAGATAAAACTGAAAGTGACTCATTTGAACGCAGCACAGAATTATGTACAAAACACTTTTTTTTTCTAAATGGAGGCCAAAACTCTGAGAACGCTTTTGCATTCTTTTCTAATGTAAAAAAATATCATTACAAGTTATATTATCAGCATAACAAATGGAGAAAAAGTTTAATTGAGAAATTTTACATGAATTTGTTAGTATTTGATTTGTTCACTTTTTGTTTTAATGACAGCATGCACTCTGTTATTAATAAAATCTAAAAGGAATAGTTCACTCAAAAATGAAAATTCTCTCATAATTTTCTCACCCTCTTGCCAACCCAGATATGTATGACTTTCTTTCTTCGGCTGAACACAAACAAAGATTTTTAGAACAATATTTCAGCTCTGCAGGTCCATCCAATGCAAGCGAATGGTGATCAGATTTTTGTAGCTCCAAAATTCACATAAAGACAGCATAAAAGTAATCCATAAGACTTCATAGCGATAGGACAGGTATGTGTGAGAAACAGATCAGTATTTAAGTCCTTTTTTACTATAAATTCTCCTTCCTGCCCAGTAGGTGGTGAAATTCTCAAAAAAAAAAAGAATATGAAAGTGAAAGTGGAGATTCATAGGAAAAAAAGTACTTAAATATGAAGATATGGATTTGTCATGCACACCTTTGATGTCATGAAGGTGAGTAAATAATGAGAGAATTTTCATTTTTGGGTGAACTATTCCTTTAAGTATTTCTTCTTCATTATCTACTATTAACTTTCTTTGTTTAAATGATTTTATAATCCTTAAACTTTTTGTTTTTTTCCAGGTTTAAATGGAAAAAAAAAATCTGAGATTTTAAACTCAGACTTTTGAACCTCATGTGTGAAACTTTTCTCCCTACTGGCTTCTTCTTACCTAATTCGGTGTGGCTAATGGCACTTTTCCACTGCACGTTACAGTTCGACTCGACTCGACTCTGCTCGCTTTACTTTTCTGAGCTTGCTTTTCCACTGCAGTTTAGTGCTGCCTCAACATGGGTGGGATTATAGGCTGATCGTCATAGTTGCGCCTCTACTGCCATGACATCATCTTAAATGCGACACAAATATTACTGACCATAAACAATAACATGACCGCTAGCTGTTAGCTACTAGCTCATTGTGCTGCATAAAGCAGTTGTTGAATGGTGATTTTACACAAGTGTAACAGTTAAATTGGTCTGGTTGTTTTAGAAGCAAACTTTCCAGTAGCTGGTCAACTAAATAAAGTGAAGCTTTCAAGCAGAATATAGAGTTAACATAACAATACTTACCATCCTCCATCGTGGACTCCAACAACGCCGAGTCAAGGGCACTCTCCCTCCCATTGCTCGCTGGTCTATTACCATAGATAGCGTCCATTTGGTCAAACGACTTCCACTTTCTTCTGTTTGAACCACTCCGGCTGTTGTGGTCCTTGATGGTTCTGTAGTCACTTTAAAGTTTTTTTAACTTTTCCCTACACTGTTGGTAGGTCCGGTGGTAGCCGTGTGCAGCCAACAGCTGAGACACTTCCTGAAAGACTTTTCGTTTCGATAAAAACGAGAGGAACGTCTGCACCTCGTTTATTGACCACGGCGTGGTTTTGCGCACAGCCGTTTCTTTTTACAATTCGAATGTCGTGTGAACAAATGATTTGCTGTCGCTGTTGCTAACTTGTAAAACTAGTGGGCTGATGTCCCGTGTCGCAAATCCAGTGACGCTGGTAGTGACGATTCTCTCCGACAATCAGTGATCTGCAGGGTTTTGACGTCACATTTAGTATCGGCTCGGCTCGCTTGGAACCTCGACCTTGGTGATACTAAAAAAGTATCAGGTATCAGGTACTATCCACAGTGGAAAACCCCCAAAAAGCGAGCAGAGTCGAGTCGAGTTGAGCTGTACCATGCAGTGAAAAGCCCCATTAGAGTAACAAGAGTGTTTGTAAACCAGACACTGTTCTCTTGACATCAAATGAGATCTCCATCCAATATTGAATCTACCTTGAACGTGGACTATTGCTGGAGGTCACTGAACTCTTTTAAGTCATGCATTTGCATAGTAATGAGAAATACTAACAGGCCAGTTTCATTTTATTTTACTTCACCCTGCTGTTGATAAGAAAGTGGGGACAATACCTTTGTATCCATCTTTCAAAGCTACTTAATAACCCCAGTGACGTAGCTGCCCTGTTGTAAAGCTCAGCATTTCAAAAAAAAATTATTTTAAGACTTGTATAATAGCCTCATGGTCTCCATCAGTGGTTCTCAACTGATTTTGCTTCAGGATCCCAATTTTACATTGGACATCAAGAGATGACCCAACAGCACCAAATTGTTTTCGCATAGAAGTAAACAAAAATGCCTTTCATATTATGACATTTATCAATGTGGCCACTGCAAAGGCTAAAAAATAAGCAAATTATAAACATGACATAGGCTTAAAAGGAAAATTGACAATTGTGGTTTCTAAAAGTCTCTTACAGCAACAAATAATTTAATAATAATTACCACACAAAAAAATATTGTGCGCACAAACCATGTTTATCCTCTGTGCCGTATTGAATGTCATTTGGGTCTTAATTTCTTTTATGGTTTTTGGGGATGAGCAGATGTCACTCAACCTGTTAATGTTAGCATCTGCCTATTCCTAATTTGTTTACCATCTACCAAGTGGCAGATGAATTTGTGCCAAAATACTGTTTGATTGAATGCACAGCCTTTGGCGTAAAAATAAAAAAATTACAATTTAAAAATGGGAAAGCATTTTCTCCTCCCTTTCAAAAGTTGACACACCTATTTATTTTGCTTTCCTAATATTTTCTTAACTATGCACAATTATATGGCTAGTTGCATTTTGTGATTTGTATTTAGCATAGTTTATCCCTGTTGTCCGTGACCCTATCAGAACAGATCTGTGACTGATTTTTTGGTTCATGACCCACCACTTGAGAACCACTGGCCCACATCATACTCTGCTCTTTCAGTGCAGTGCAGTGTTTTAAAATCCAGGGCTCGGTGTGCAGTGCATATTTTAAAGTATCACCTCAGATGTGCTGCTAGTGACTAATTCAAATAAGTGTAGATTGGTAAGCATTGCCACCTTCTGCCTTTGCTTTCTCTCCTTCTCTCAGCCCACTCTGTACTACTCATTAGAGCAGCCTCCAGCCAGCACAGATAACGGTCAGGCTAAATGGGTTAGCCACTGGAGCTCAGCCATTCATTGCTTTTCTTAGAGATCAGTTCTTAATCTGAAGCCATTATGGAGACCTTTACTAGAATCTCAGGGTCTGACTGCCAAGCAGAATCAGTATAATTGCTATGAGAAGGAGACCATCTACACAAAAACTCACGTAGCAGGAACGCAACAGGTTAATAAAAGCTGCCTGACACTGCAGATATGATGAAGCCAGTCAGAAATGGAGTTTAAATGGTTTTTAGAATCGTACTGATTGCTTGATTTGCATGTGGAAATTCATAGGGAGTGGTCCCTTTCTATCAAGTGGACAGAGTTCGGAGGACCCAAATAGAAAGACAGTACTGCATTTTGTCTGACAGAGTATACATTTAACTGGCATGAGAATGGAGTCTCTTATAATGTCATTTGTTTAGCCACTTACATTGGTTACATTGCTGTGCACTTTCTGAGTGCTAAGAGTAAGACACTGAATTCATGCAAACCAGTGTCTTGTATACAATTCACAATCCAGTTTGACCAGGCACTAAATGGCTGAATTAGTGCTATGCCATGAGTATTTATTTTGAAGTAATTGTCAAGTTAATTTTATTTGTATAGTGATTTGTCATTCTTTTCAATGCAAACATACCTCCTTTCTATGTAATTACAGTGCAGCACCCACTTTTTCAGCTGTCTTGGTTCTGGAAGTGAAAAAAAAAAAAAAAGAAAAAAGAAAGAAAATCAGACCAAAAAAGCAAAGGTTCAAGAATGTGTACTTGACCTCTTTAATGAATAAATAAACTACAATCCAAATTGTAAAGCAATACGAATGATGTAATTCAACTGATCATTATGAACGATCTGTTATGAACAAATTGTTGGGTTTCAGGCCAGGTTTGGGTCAGTTTTTAAGTGTAGGGCAAGTTAGGGGCTGTTAAAGGGATAGTTCACCCAAAAATGAAAATTCTCTTATCATTTCCTCACCCTCATGCCATCTCAGATATGTATGACTTTCTTTCTTCTGCAGAGCACATTTGTAGAAAAATAGAAAAAAATATCTCAGCTCAGTAGGTCCCTAAAATGTAAGTGGATGGTGATTGACTTATGACTCCAGAGGTTAAATTAATGTCTTCTAAAATGATACGATCACTTTTGGTGCAAAAAAGATCAATATTTAAATACTTTTAACTAGAAAACCATCTCTTTCGGTAAGCGTGAGGTATTGTTACAGACTTGTTACTTTGCCATGTTACAGACTTAATCTCACATTCTTCTCTCAGTTGAGAAATCCAGGATAAGCACACAAACGCACCATTGTAAGTAAAGAAACAGATCTAAACCAAAACCAACAAAGCTTCTGCACAGCGTTTCTCCAACTCAGTTGTAAACAACGCTGCTCTTCTGGCTGTGATGCACTTGCCTCAGTTCTCATGCGTCTCATGTGCCAACGCGATTACGTCACACACAGCTGACCGGAAGCGATGATTTAAAGTTAAAAAGTATTTAAAAATGCATTTTTTCGGGGGGGTCGCGTGGCACCATGCGAGGGTCGGATGTGTGAACGGCGGGCTCTGCATACTTTGCTAGTTTTTATACTTTTTATGTCATAAACTGGTGATATTCTATACACTCAGATTCTTGACTGTTCTAGGAAGAAAATATGTCAAAGGAATATCAAAATCCTTGGGCTCTGGAGACATTAAAAGACACTTACATGCTCAAGGTGAAGCCCCTGAGGACGCATGCCCGGGACTCAATTTGGACAGTGTGGGAAAGAGATTAAGTGTCATCTGTTGAACATGTCGTCAATGCTGGCGAAGGTCATTGCTGACTTGGAGGATCTTGCTGTAATACGTCAATTGATCACTGCCATGGAGACGAAATTCAGCGAGATGGTTACAAGAGTGTCGGATGTTGAGGAACAGATCGATAATCTGGAGTCATCGGAGAGGGAGTTAGCTGCTAATCTTAACTGTTTGAGTTAAGAGGGATGGACGCCAGTTGCCGCTGTCGTGTGTGGGGTTAATGCGCATGTTTTTGCTTTTTCTGTGTTTTTTGTTCAGGGGGAAGTTCGGGGTTTGGTTGTTGCACTAATGTTGGAATGTGGTCATTATAATTTTATTTTTGACACACAATCTATTTTTTCTAATATTTCAAAATGTCAAATGTTAATATGAGTGGATTGTCTCTCTCCACGTGGAATGTGAATGGGTTGGGGCACCCCATAAAAATTAAATTTTATGTTATTTTAGGTTATTTCTTCAAGAAACACATCTTTCCCTGCAGAAAGCTGAAAAAATTTTGAAGATATGGGGTGGACATGTTTTCTTTAGTGCTGGTTCAAGTAAGAGTAGGGGAGTCATTACACTGATTAGTAAACATCTACAATTCAAATGTCTCAAACAGATTAAAGATAAATTAGGAAGAGTCATTACTGTTTTAGCAGAAATTCAGAGGCAAAGGTTGCAAGCCGCTGGCAAGGGGTAATATTGGGAGCAGACTTTAATCTTTTGATGGACTCAGTCCTTGATCATAGTGAAGCAAAAGTGTGTAAGCCCCCTAGAGCAACAGTGACGCTTCACAGGATGTGTAAAAATCTTGGTCTTTGGAGATATTTGGAGACTTTTGAACCCATCTGGCAGGGAATATACTTTTTTTTCATCAGTCCATAAGATTTACTCTAGAAAAGATGTTTTATATATATATATATATATATATATATATATATATATATATATATATATATATATATATATGTAAGTCCCTCATTTAATCTGTTGTTGATTGTTCAACTGGAAACATTTTAGTCTCAGATCACACCCTGGTGAGTTTAGAGGTGTGGCCACATACGGAGAAAAATAAATAATATTTTGATTTAATGTATCCCTTTTGCAAGATCCTGAATTCCAACAAATGCTAAAGGCTGAAATCAGTGTCTATATGGAGACCAACTGTTCCTCAGTATCCTCTGTGGGTGTGGCTTGGGAGGCACTTAAGGCGGTTCTTAGGAGCCGATAATACAGTATGCCTCATTCATCAAAAAATCCAACGCACGAGAACTCGTGGAGTTGGAAGGGAATATTAAAATTGCCAAGGCAGAGCTGAAGCACCAAATGTCGTCTGATGGCCTCAGAGAATTGACCCGACTGAAATGCAAATATAATACTATTTTGTCACGGAAGGTGGAGTTTTGGCTATTCAGGGCAAGACAGTCATATTTTGAGTTGGGGGACAAAGCAGGTAAGCTTTTGGCTAGATATATAAAGCAGAGAGAGTCTTTTTCTACCTTTCCCTCAGTGAAATCTGCTGGTGGTGAAATTTTTACCTCAGCCATTGATATTAATAATGCCTTTAAAGAATTCTATCTTGATCTTTATAGTTCACGTCTTCATCTACTGATGAGGATATAAGAAATTTTGTGGAACCATTAAAACTCCCTAAACTGACGACTGAGCAAAAAAATTATCTTGATTCTGAGATAACCTTGGAGGAGCTTGGCGAGGTAATTAAGGACTTGCCTACAGGCAAGGCTCCGGGGCCAGATGGCTTTGCCGTTGAGTTTTTTAGATCTTATGCTACAGAATTGGCTCCACTTTTGTTAGAAGTTTATACAGAATCATTAAAGAATGGAAAGCTTCCGCCAACCATGACACAAGCCCGGATCAGTCTGATTCTTAAAAAGGACAAAGATCCAAGTGAGTCCAATTTCCCTAATCGGCTAGACATTAAAATATTGTCAAAAATTTTGGCTAACCGATTAAGTAGAGTTGTGACATCTCATATACATATAGATCAGGTGGGGCTTATTCGGGGCCGTGGCTCTTCTGATAACATTAGGCGTTTCATCAATATCATGTGGTCAGTGGAGAATAGAATAGAAGCCTTTATTTTGGTCACACATTATACATAAATTTTTGCATATATACAGTGAAATTTGTTTGTTTTCACATATCCCAGCTATGGCCAGAGTGCAGGGTCAGCCATGATACGGCACCCCTGGAGCAGATAGGGTCAAGGGCCTTGCTCAAGGGCCCAACAGTGGCATCTTGGCAGTGCTGGGGCTTGAACCCCCAACCTTCTGGTCAGTAACCCAGAGCCTTGTTGTGGCCATCTCACTTGATTTCTCATTGTTTCTCAACCACACCTATCATATTGCTTCTTTAGACATTGATTTAACCCCTAGAGTCTTATGGATTACTTTTATGCTGACTTATTTGATTTTTGGAGCTTCAAAATTTTGGCACCCATTCACTCGCATTGTATGGACAAAAAGAGCTGAGATATTCTTCTTTCAGCAGATGAAAGAAAGTCATACACATCTGGGATGGCATGAGGGTGAGTAAATGATGAGAGAATTTACATTTTTGGGTGAACTATTCCTTTAACACGTGTTTTTGTATGCATCTGTGCTGTTTTTCAATAGTTTTCTATGTAAACACGCTGGACAGGCGTCTTTGACCATTGCTCAGCATCTCTTTTTTTTTTCAGCGACTTTACAGGATCGCGACATTTTTTAGGTTGGCACACTCTTTGGCGCCCTCCCAGCAGGTTAGAAACAGCCCTGAGCAGGCACAATTCATTCTTGCTGAATTCTCTGTCAATGCCAATGACTGTGTTTTATGTTCACTCTCACAAAGTAATATGGTTACACTTGTCTCCTCATATAGTAAGTAATTTTATGCATTTCATGAAAACATACAGTACATATGAACATATAATGTACCTCACGTCTGTATTTCTTTGATAAAGAAAAGGAATGTTAAAATATATGGAGAACAACTGCAATTTGAATCATTGTTAAAATAAAACCCATTCAAACAGCCATATAATCCCAATGTTAGCACTAGCAATCTACCACATCTTATGATGCAAAAGAGCTGTTAATAGTATGTGTAGGACAAGCTTCAAATGCATGATGCAGAGGATATGCAGAAAGAAAACTTGGGGTGAAGAGAGAGAGCATTTCAGATGGACCATAATTGATGCCCTTTTGCAGGTGAGCATCTTTGTTGAGAGCCTAGATCCTTATTCTGTTAGATGCCAATTTACTTTTCATCTTTGAAATCAGCCAGAATCTGTAAAAAGCCCACAAGGGCCTCCTCTGTTTTTTTAATTAACTTTTAATCAGTTTTCCCCTGGACTCAATATTCAGCCCACACTCTCTTTGGGAAAAATATTGAAAGTGAATATTCACCCATATATGTGTCATTCTAATGAGAAGACCTCTTACCAAGCTTACTTGATAAACACAGGTGCATTTAAAAGAACAGTTCACCCAAAAATGAAAATTCAGTCATTACTCATGTCATTTCAAACCCATTTGCTGTTTTTTTCTTCTATGGAACACACACACACACACACACACAAATCTTTTAAAGAAGATGATGACCCCTTTTATAACAAATTTCATACATCGACAGTTCAAAGTCACTATGGGCCATCAACAACCAAAAAGCAAAAAAAAAAAAAAAAAAAAAAAAAAACACAATAAAAGCGCCACGAATTAGTCCATGCAACTCCTGCACTGTATTCCAAGTCTTCTGAAGTCATCTGATAGCTTTGTCTGAGGAATGAAGTCATTATTCAACAGGGTCAGAAATTAACAGGGGATCGGGGTGAAAATGCCACTTAAATTGACAAAAATACCCTCGAAATTCAAAATAAAGGGGCAAAAATGCCCCGACAATGAGTTCATGTTGTTTTATTAATATAACCTGATATCGTCACAAATACATACAATGCTATCTTTTTTTGAATTTTCACTGAACATTATTTGATCCGTGCCATCCATCATGCAGAAGTCTAGTGTCGAGATGATTGCACCATCATCGCACACAGACGGCACTCCAATTCTATCTCCCTTCATCAGTTCGTTGTCGTTCTCCCGCGCCAAAATCCTTGACCGTTCGCTTCTCTCATTCAAAATAAATGGTCCTAGTGAGTAACACTAATGCTCCTATGTGCTGTACTTCCTTTCTCATCTGCCTGTCTGTCTGTCTGAAAAGCCTCCTCACTTACTAGACTCGAAACTCACGTGAGTCATTTTATTAGGTAAAAAAATAAAATTGCCCTTTGGAATCAATTCCAGGGGGCAAATACTGCCCCCTAATGAAGAAGTTAATTTCTGACCCTGTTTTTCACTGATAGTCTTGAGCACCTCTTGAGAACCAATGACATTTTATGATGACGTCCAACCTGTGCCATAGGCACTACATTTGTTCTGAAAGCCACAGTGGAGGTGAAGATTATTAGTGCATAATGTTTTTTTAAATGTTCATATGGCTTCATAGGACTTGGAATATAAGTCGTATTGGCTACTTTTTGGAGCTTGACAGTCTTTGGTTACTATTTTTTTTTGTATAAAGAAATGTGATGAGTCTTAAAAAAATGTTCCACAAAAAAATAACAGCATACAGGTCTGGAAAGACATCAATAAGTACAGAATTTACATTTTTGGTGAACTAAGGCAACTTTCACAAGTGGAAGTAGGGTGTCACACTACTTACCAGGGACTAAAAACAAAATGTTTTTCATTTCAGTTGGTTCTGAGCAGAAACTGTATTTTTTCATTCTGGTTCAGACATTCTGCAGGTTCCTTTCCAAATGGTTACCGGTTAGAACAAAATAAAAGAATGGTTAATAACGTTCTTTTTAAATGACAGTACTCTGCACTAAGGGGTGGGTGAAACAAGGGACCTGATCTAGAAAAACAAGGCCAAAATAAGCCACTTGCCTCACCAAAATAAGCAAAAATAAGCAATTTTATTTATTTATCAGCACAGAAATCATAACAAGCATACAGTTAATTAACAGTTAAGTATAACTTTAATTACAGATCTGCTTCTCAGTCAAAACCCGGCAGCATCAAATCTGTATTAATTCATCATATCTAACAATAATTCAGTGAAGACTTGGAAACAACTGAGAAGTATACTTTTTACCTCTGATAATGTTTTCCTTATATCTGGATTAGCCGTGCCATGTACAGTATAGTAATTATACCTAGTTGTTAAAAAGGTCTACATTCACAGAATACTACAGCCACAATGGGCAATTAGGCAAAGAAATATGTGATGCAGTGGTTTCCTTTAGAATCAAAGCACAGGTGGTGTAATTCCCAAAAATTACTGTTATTAACCCTTTGGCCTTTGGTTTAATTATCGGAATGAAATTAACTGGTTATAACCAGTTACCAGCATTTCAAAATAAAAGTTTCTCTCCGAAACCATTGAAAGTGACTTCCCATTTTCAGTTACGTTCTGCAAAATAAAAATGTGTTCGTTTTCGGTTTCGTTCCTTGAACCGTTTTTAGTCCCTGCTACTTACTACTTAAAAAGCATGACTAGAAACTCTGGATAAATTACAAAAACACTGAAATGCAACAAAGACGAACAAGGAGCCTGAAACACCTCACATAACAACAAGAGAGACATTGTGCCTGTTTGTCAAGTCTCACTGTATATTTCAACAAGGTAAATATTTGATAGCTTGGTAGTGACCATGAGTAATATCCCAGACTGTGCCTCTGTTTCTTAAAAAAAAAAAAAAAAACTGACTGAAGCTGAGAGACTGATCTATGCAAGTATATCACTATATGTAGATGTATTTTACAGGGATCAAATATTTAAATGTACTTACATTTGGTTGGTGCGTAATGATACATTTGTAGGATTCTGAGATGTTAAGTGTACATCAGTGAGAATGTACATCTTAGTGTTATGAAAGAATGAATGCCATGAATATGTTATGAGACACCTGGCTGAAAGTGATTTAATTTCCTCTTAATTACTCTCTGATTTGGAAAATATCAAACATGTACTTGGCAGAAGGATTCTGAAATGATTGCTCACATTGTTAATGTGTAGTTTTTTAGGATTCTGTATAATTAGATGAAAGTTTAAAAAAATTCGCTTAGTGGTCTTATGGGGTCCCAGATCCCCCCAGCTCCCCCTTCAATTTGAGCACTGAAATCAACAGAAGACAAGTTATGTGCTGTCTGTACACCACTCATTTTAGTACTAAATGAATAAATGCAAGTTTGAGGGCACAGTGTTTAATAGACTACTGTAAAAAAACGAAAAATAACAATGAGAGTTTCTCGAACATAAGAAACCATATGGGTCTAACACTTATGCTTCGTCTGTTTTCTGATCTAGAACTATATGAAAGCAGCCAAGTGAATAAACAAAAAGGGAAAAAATGAACAGGAGGTGCAGCAGATGAAAGTACTCTCCTAATACAGTAATAGTGAGTCCATAGCCTTTTATGCAGCCTGATAGTGAATTGTGCTGTTCCTTTGAAGACAGTGGCCAACAATACTGTGCAGCAGTGTACAAGCATAATCCACTCTCACACTGAGGATCTTTGGGTGTGCACTAGACTCTTCATGCTGCAATAAATCTGAGCCTTATTACACTATTATCTGTATTCAATGGCTTTTTTGCAATCTCAGTTGCACTAATTGGAAATTACTCTAATGTAATCAGCTATCAGTTAACATGAGGTCATGCAGTCTGGAGTATGATTTGTGGTTTTAAACAAACAGCATGTAATTTTGTTACAGTAATGTGCATCATGATCATTTTAAATACAGGATGTTTATTTGATCATTAGCATTTCGCTCATTTACTGGCCACTGATCCAAAGCCAAATTCTAACAATAATGAATATGCAACAGCTTTCATGGAATAATTAACATGAAATTAATTTATTAATGTGCTTACATTTTTTTTTCATTTGAGATGTAAAGATACTGTATAGTTATTATTATATAGTAATTAATTATAAATATATTTGGGAGACCAGGGCTGCTTATCATACTTTTTACTCCAGTGAATATTTGAAGATTCATTGAACATTTTGAACATTTCCACCATTATTTTCCAGGGAAAAAGATACAGTTAATTGAACACACATTGATTTTTTGTGGTCATACTCAGTGTTGGTGTAACGAGGCAGACGTGGAATGAGGATCTAAATGCAGCTTTTAATGGAAACCAAAATTAAACAAAGTAACTCAGAACAGAATGAAACAAAAACACGGGAAGCCAAGCACAGACCAAGACAACACATGTGAAGACTGACAAAGAAACCAGGGGAAACAAGGGCTTAAATACACAAGGGTAAACAAGGAAATGAGGACCACCTGGGGAAAACAATCAGGGGAAAACCAATCATAAAATGAGAATACAAAAGGACTACAAACTAACAGGAAACAGGAAATAAACAAGAATTTCAACATAAAAGTCAATACAAAAACAGGGAATATGTTACAGCTGGGTGTAATGCATAACTAAGTAATTCATTACTGTAATTAAATGACTTTTTTCATTGGAAAAGTAAAGTAAGGGATTACTCTTAATTTTTCAGTAATTTAATTACAGTTACTTCTGATGTAATTGCATTAAATACTGTAGAGACTCTAGAACAATTCTATATAAAACAATAGAGAATTAAAACAAAAATGTAACGTCTAATGTTAAAATATGTGTTTTCTAATTTAATGCAGCCCCCTTAAATTCTTTGGCCAGTTCATGAATAATTTATTTGATTTTATATGATTTATTTGAAAGAATTAAAAGAACAGTGTCAAGTCTATCCTTGTATTTTTCATCTGGTCGAGGTTGAGAAGGGTTTTAGAAAGGAATTAGTAATAAGTAATGCAATTACTTTTCAGACAGAGTAATTAGTAAAGTAATCTAATTACAATGTAGAAGATGTAATTAGTAGTTAGTAGGCTAATTAATTACTTTTTTAGAGTAACTTACCCAACACTATATGGCAGTGATACTCAAATGGCGATTCAAAGCAAAGGGTCCATATGGAGCGAACAGCACCAAACTTAATGATATCGAAGTCAATACTTTCATTTCAGACTGCTTTCAAACATGATCGACTGGTCACCATTTACCAAGTGCAGCGCAGCCGCTCTCTGTCTCGATCAGTGGTGAAGAAACACCAGACCAGGGCCACGTCCTATCCAATCGCGTGCGTTTATGCAAATTAGTCTCGTGACGAGATACGCGTTCTAACCAATCGCGTGAGTTTATGCAAATTAGTCTCGTGACGAGATACGCGTTCTAACCAATCGCGTGCATTAGGCCGTAGCAGAAAAATACAGTGAGCAGCAATGTAGATATAAGCCACTGTATTGGCCAACAAATATTGTACTTGATAAATTGCAATTGATAAATAAATTGATGACATTTAAATTCCATAAGACAACCTGCCCCCCCAAAAAGTTTGCCCCTATAGTTGACCCTTGCCTGAATGTATGCCAGTGTTTTATTTTCCACCTACTTGTTTATCCAACTGCTATTACATAATATGATGATATTTAAATTTTATTTTGGAGAAAATTTCTTTATAATTAAGAGGGTTTTAAACTAGGTGTTTAAACATTATACAGTACAAAACCACTTCAACAGATAAGAAGCATTTGTGTATTTGGACTTTCAACTTAAAACCTTATACAGCAGTTACTGAGATATAGTCCTTGTGACAACTTCATGGTCTCCCTTATGTATTATTTGAATTCTTAGTATTTTAGTATTCATTTGAGTTTATATTCTCAAAGAACATACTCAAAATACATATTGTGCATGCTAGAACTTTATTGTGTAAAACATAGTATGTTTGGTGTACAGCGTATTAAAAAGAAGCAATACAGATCTTTTAATAAAACTGTTATGGACACATGAAAGGAGTACTTTGGTTAACAACATGCTGGACATGCATAAATAATACAATACATTCTACATTACCATACAGTGCCACTACATGAATACATAAGCATAAGCAGAGTAAATAGCACTGCTTTTCATTTATACCACCAGTGTGTAATCCTTGTATGATTGTATGGATCATTTTAGACAAGATTTTTTTTTTTTTTTACATTTTGTAAATTTTTTGCATTTGAAGCAGATACGTGCATTTTCTTTCAGGGGTCAATAACGCATGTTGATACAGTATATATATATATATATATATATATATATATATATATATATATATATATATATATATATATATATATATAAAGCTTTGATTCATTGGTTAAAGAAATTAGCAATGGTACATAATCTGCCTTCAGGCTGTTCAATTCTAGAACATATAGAGGAAACATCTGTATTTCACAGAAGAGAGAAGAATCAGTCTTGTGAAATCTTGCTACTGGCCATGGGAATGTCAACAAGTGTACTTGAGGTGTGCATGCGAAGCATTCGACTGGAGGTTGTGAGGCTGCTCTGAGCATGATGAGGTCTTCTCTGAAACAAGTCGTGGCACAGATAGGACAGGAACTTGTTGTGAAGAGAGGCATAAATGAAGGGGTTGCAGCAAGCTGAGCTCATGGCTAACAAATGGCATGACACCTGGACCACATTGACGTGATTTTTGCTCAAGATAGCAAAGTCAGTGTCGAGATCGCGGATCAGGTTGACCACCTGCAAGGGGAGCCAAGAGAAAGCAAAAGAGAGAACCGACACCAGCAGCAGACGGAACGTCTTGCGTCTTTTGCGCCCCCACTTTTCCTGGTTGGAAGGCGTGGCGGCCATGAGCCGAGGTGTTGCTCTGTGCTGCAGGTGGCAGGAGATGGCACAGTAGGATATGGAAACAGCAGCTAGAGGAACAAAATAAGAAAGGAGGAGGAAGAAACAAGAATATATTAGACGACTGAGCTCCTGTCCATGCCAGAACTCCTCACAAACAACCATTTGATGACCCGTTGCACTCAGATCCAGGTACACTGTGTGCAGAGCAGTGGGAGTGGACATTGCCAAAGCACAGAGCCATATGCTGAGCACCAACCATGCACAGAAAGAACGACCCCCACGGCGCCGAATCGGGTAGGCGACCACTACATACCGGTCCACTGCAATGGCAGTTAGAGAGAGAACTGCTGCGAACACGGTAGCGGTTTGCATGAGGGTAACAAAATGACACGTGAACTGGCCGAAAACCCAACCACGCTCATCAAAGGCATAAAACACAGTCAGAGGAACGCAGAACAGGCACATCACAAGATCGACCAGGGCCAGGTTTCCAATAAGGAAGTTTGTGGTGCTGTGAAGTTTCTTGTTCAGTCCAATGAGAATGAGGAGGAGGAGATTTCCAGAGCATGCCACCAGGACTACCATGGCATAAAGAGGGATGAAAAGTGGTTTCAGTTCCATCAGGAGTTGGAGGCCACTGAATGAGGAGGCTGATGCGTCTAGGGTTGTGTTTCTCCAGGATTCATTATGGAAATAGTCCATGGTTGTCATGGTATGATGACTACAAGCTGGCACCTGTTTGAAACAAATAGACATGATAAGTTAAGAAAATATATAGTGTTAAAGGGGGTAGCTCACCAAAAATGAAAATTCTGTCATTTATTTCAGTATTACAGGATAACAGTATATGTTATGTCAGAATTACAGTACATGTATTGTAGGAACACCCTTACAAACAATCTAGAGTTGCCACAAATTCGGCACTCAATATTTTCAAATGCAAATGAGCTTTGTGGCAAACTCTTCTTTATTACCAAAGATTTGCTGCAGGTTCACCGCTACCGGTAAAGAGCTGCAAACTTCTGGCTAACATCTGCAGCATATAGCAAGCTCATTTGCATGTGAAAATAATGAGTGGTGAATTTGCGGCAAGTTTGCAGAAAGTTTACCAGAACTCTAGATTTTTTTTTTTTTTTTGTGAGAGCAGTCCCTCTGTAGCAACATCAGTAACTTTCAATTGTGTCCTTTGTGATACCAACACAAATCCTTTATCACCAAACTTCCCTGGCCCATATTGGATGTCCACTTGGATTATTTGTGTGTGATGAAAAGTGGAGAGGTCATATGCTCTGTGTCTGCTTAACAGAAATGGCACTTCTAATCTTCAAAAAGAGAGACTTGCATTTAAAAAGAATCTGCACTTTCTATAAATGGATAAATAATCCCGTTCATGATTCATATAATTTATCCTCTGTCCTCACTTCTGTGAAATGATGTAAAAAACACATCTTGAAATAATTCCATGCCAGGGGAGTGTGTTGTTATTTTTGACTTTGCGATGATCTTTTCTGGATTTTAAGCAAGAGATAACAGAAGATCCGTAAATCTTTCTTTATATTTGAAAACTACTATGCATTAGGTGTTCCAAGGAAAAATATTTTGAGATTAAATTCTATGAACAGCCACTTGCACCTACTTGTGAATTGGTAGTCTCCTTGAAATTGGCCAGACTGCTTCGGCAGACATTTTGCCTTCTGTCTAGGCTGCTGTTAGAGGACCTTGCATAATGTGAAAATCTGGGAAGTCAGTTTATTACTCTCTGAGTTAAGGTGCTCACTCTAAATGATGAATGGAATAGGAAGAAATACACAAGAAGATTACAAAGATTGAACCCAAGATGCACTCTGTTTGTCTTTGACCTTTACATTAAGTGGACTTGTGAGAGACTGATCTCACAGTGAATTCGGAAACAGTGCACTTTTCTTGAGCTAAACTCTGTCTAACTCTGTGTTTACCGACATTTCGAAGTAGGTTAGTGTAAGGTTTAGGGATAGGTGTAGGTGTAAGGTTTCTCTGAGACTCCAGCTAGCACAATAAACGTGTGAACATCACACGTGGCTCTTGCAAGATTTTCAGATCTTCTAGAAACGACTGCATGTGAGAGCTTCAGTTTCCTAGTAAAATGCCCACAGAGGGCTGCCAAAAGCAAATTGTATTTAGCTGAAAATGATGTACTACAGTGAAGAGGAATGCATATTTTATTAACTCTACCCCCAGACCCTAACCCTAAACCAAATCATTGGTGGAATAAAAAAATAATTTTAGAGGGAAAATGGAACCTCCAAATTGTGCTCGTCTCTCATTTTGTGAATGCGATTACTTCATGGTTTCAACACGGCACAAGAACCCGAGTTTTCCACACAGCTGAAGCACTTCCGGTCATGCCACAGGAGAAGGTAAACATGTTTGAATAGATGCAAAAATGTCAGATGCGGAAATGGCACTTGTAAGCAACTCTGCACGATGCCAGGGTACTGGAACATTCGGAAACAACATGCCTACTTTCAATATGATCATGTTGCCTTGTGAAGCTGCATCATACAGTCATTTACAATTCAGTCATGTCAAATCCAAATACTTATGTTATAGCCAATTCATCCTCAGATGTAAATCAGGTAAATCAGATGTAAATGGTTCATTGACAAATAAAGTTGTACAAGGTGATAAAAATGAGAATCTTTTAAAAATCGAATTTAAACACTTGTCTCAAGAATATATATACTGTATATACAGTATATGTGTGGATTAAGGGTTACTCCAATTGACCTAAATGCAATGAGCCTTTTAATAAAATGTCTAAATATCTGATATATAAAAAATAAAAATAAAGAACTTGACACAATTTTTTTTCTTCTGTTCTGTCCCATGACAAAAGAATGGCTACAAGCATCTTGGCGACATCACACAACTTTAATTTGGTGGAGAAAAGTGTTTCAAATATTAATCATATTTTAAAACAAAATTGTTCCATGGCTTATTTTGAAAGAAATAATAATAAATCATTATTCTAATGTCAATATCTATAATGCCAGTATTTCTTTTATATAATAATTTTATATAATTTATAGTAATATTTTTTTTAAATAAAGCATTAGATGAGAATTTTATATTTGTACTGTCTCTAGACGGTTACACCACTTATATTGTTGACTTAAAGCACCAGAAAAAAAAAAAAAAAAAAAATACATTAAACTGACTTTGAACACAGAAATTGAAAACATGTTAATCATAATAGAGATGTATTTAATTAATTGTATGTGAATTGAACATTTGTATGTATTTTTGAATAAATAATAAAATGTGTGTTATCATTGACCATAATATTCCACTATAAATATCACTATTCACACCCTTTGAAATAAAAAGAGAAACGAATATTAGAACAGTTCAAATGAACAAGTAAATAAAGCTGCCCTTTCACTAAAAATTTAAATACTTAATGGAAAAAGGATGACCTTTTAAAAACGTTGATCAGTTCACCTAATGCATTGATATTACCAGTACTAGTGGTTCTCTCTTATGTTGTGATCTATCTTATGATTGTATGTAAGTAGACTGGCATCAAACTCTTTTGCTTTCGGTCAAATAGAACAATTACTTATATGTGATCTGTTCAACCATGAAAGATCACACCACTAGACTCTGTAAGTGGAACACCATCTCTAAAAAGAGAAGGCAGCAGTTACATTGCCCAGCTCTGTCTCATGAGTAATCTGTGAAGTCAGTCCCCAAAACACCAAAGAGATTCAATTCAATACAGCATTCTCAGTTTCTGAGATTCATACTTCTCAGCCATGAGAGTCTAACTTTATTTATTTCCCTCTATGGTAAAAGAGGATTTAAGATATCTCTTTTGGATATCTGAAATAATGACTACTGAGTAACAAGTTTAAAGTCTTGCATTAATAGATAATGAAGATGTAATACATGCAATGTTTCGAGTTCCAAATCTAACAACAAAAACGTGAATAACATGAATGTTATTGACATCTATGAATTTGATTTCTCGATTTATTTTCCATGCTTGATATGAAAAACATACCTTCTTGCTGAAATGTCTGAGTTTTCACAGTCTGCACAACAGGAGGAAAACCCCTAGAACCAATACACAGCATTATTTCTATTTAAGCTCATATCAAGCTAAAAATGTTATTAAAGAAAATGTAATGCCCACCTTTGTCTTCTTAATCACCTCTTCAGTGGATGATGCATGGTCCACTTACTTCATATAAGGGAACGTGAGGTGCAGACTTCTCCACAGACTGAGTAAATCAGGACGTTGTCTCTGAAATACGACGACCCACACATTTAAAAAGACGGACAATTTCAGCCAGTAATCTAATCAGACTTCTCAACACGTGAACAACAGTGAGATGACCGCCGCCAGATACATGCACGGATGACTGGAGATTTCACCCAACACATCAAGGCGCAGCAAGTGTGGGGAACCTTCAATAACGACCACCCTACTGTCCTTATGTAATGACATCTAGGCATAACTTCACAGATATTCCCACCTAAGAATACTTTTAAATGTACAACGAGCAAGTGAAAAAAAGAAAACATATAGACATTTTTTAAAACCCATGAGCTGCAACCTGGAAATAGTTTTTTGGTAATCACTTGCGCGCTCGAATCGCTCGCGCCCAAAATGCTGTCTAGATAGCTGAATACACACCAATAAAATGTTACGTTTTATTGTAATTACCCTACCCAATATGTAAATGAGACTTAGACCTATTTGATATATATATATATATATATATATATATATATATATATATATATATATATATATATATATATATATATATACGTATATATGTATATACATATGCATACATGTATATATATATATATATATATACACATACATGCATACATATATATATGTATATGTATATATATATACACACATACATATATATATTTACGATCAGCCACAACATTAAAACCACGTGCCTAACACTGCGTTAGTCCCCTCATGCCAATAGCATTCAGAGATGATATTCTTCTCACCACAATTGTACAGAGCTGTTATCTGAGTTACCTTAGACTTTGTCAGTTTGAACCAGTCTGGACATTCTCTGCTGACCTCTATCATCAACAAGGCATTTCCATCTGCAGAACTGCCGCTCACTGGATATTTTTTGTTTTTGGCACCATTCTGAGTAAATTCTAGAGACTGTTGTGCATGAAAATCCCAGGAGATCAGCAGTTACAGAAATACTCAAACCAGCCCATCTGGCACCAACAATCATCCATGCGATTATCTAATCAGACAATCGTGTAGCAGCAGTGCATAAAATAAAGTAGATATGGGTCAGGAGCTTCAGTTAATGTTCACATCAACCATCAGAATGGGGAAAAAATGTGATCTCAGTGATTTTGACCGTGGCATGATTGTTGGTGCTAGACGGGCTGGTTTGAGTATTTCTGTAACTGCTGATCTCCTGGGATTTTCATGCACAACAGTCTCTAGAATTTACTCAGAATGGTGCCAAAAACAAAAAATATCCAGTGAGCGGCAGTTCTGCAGATGGAAATGCCTTGTTGATGATAGAGGTCAGCAGAGAATGTCCAGACTTGTTCAAACTGACAAAGTCTACAGGTAACTCAGATAACTAGCTCTGTACAATTGTGGTGAGAAGAATATCATCTCTGAATGCTATTATGAGATGCGGGTTGGCACTGTTTTGGTGGCACGAGGGGGACCTACACAATATTAGGCAGGTGGTTTTAATTTTGTGGCTGATCGGTGTGTGTATAAATATATATATATATATATATATATATACAGTTTAAGTCAGAAATTTACATACCCCTTAACCAAATACATTTAAACTCAGTTATTCACAATTCCTGATATTTAATTGTAGAAAAAAATTCTGTCTTTGGTCAGTTAGGATCACTACTTTATTTTAAGAATGTAAAATGTAAGAATAATAGTAGAAAGAATGATTTATTTCAGCTTTTATTTCTCTCATCACATTCCCAGTGGGTCAGAAGTTTACATACACTTTGTTAGTATTTGGTCAGCATTGCCTTTAAATTGTTTAACTTGGGTCAAACGTTTTGGGTAGACTTCCACAAGCTTCTCACAATAAGTTGCTGGAATTTTGGCCCATTCCTCCTGACAAAACTGGTGTAACTGAGTCAGGTTTGTAGGCCTCCTTGCTTGCACACACTTTTTCAGTTCTGAACACAATTTTTCTATCGGATTGAGGTCAGGGCTTTGTGATGGTCACTCCAATACCTTGACTTTGTTGACCTTAAGCCTTTTTGCCACAACTCTGAAGGTATGCTCGGGGTCACTGTCCATGTGAAAGACCCATTAACTTCCTGGCTGATGTCTTGATGTTGCTTCAATATATCCACATTACTTTCCTTCCTCATGATGCCATTTATTTTGTGAAGTGCACCAGTCCCTCCTGCAGCAAAGCACCCCCACAACATGATGCTTCCACCCCCATACTTCATGGTTGGGATGGTGTTCTTCGGCTTGAAAGCCTCACCCTTTTTCCTCCATACATAACAATGATCATTACGGCCAAACAGTTCAGTGTTTGTTTCATTAGACCAGAGGACATTTCTCCAAAAAGTAAGATCTTTGTCCCCATGTGCACTGGCAACACATGTGTGGTCCCATGGTGTTTACACTTGCATACTATTGTTTGTACAGATGAGCGTGGTACCTTCAGGCATTTGGAAATTGCTCCCAAGGATGAACCAGACTTGTGGAGGTACACAATTTTTTTTTCTGAGGTCTTGGCTGATTTCTATTGATTTTCCCATGATGTCAAGCAAAGAGGCACTGAGTTTTAAGGTAGGCCTTACAATACATCCACAGGTACACCTCCAGTTCAGTACACCTCCTATCAGAAGCTAATTGTCTAAAGGCTTGACATCATTTTCTGGAATTTTCCAAGCTGCTTAAAGGCACAGTTAACTTAGTGTATGTAAACTTCTTACCCACTGGAATTGTGATATAGTCAATTAAAAGTGAAACAATCTTTCTGTAAACATTTGTTGGAAAAATTACTTGTTTCATGCATGAAGTAGATGTCCTAAACGATTTGCCAAAACTATAGTTTGCTAATATTAAATCTGTGGAGTGGTTAAAAAATTAGTTTTAATGACTTCAACCTAAGTGTATGTAAACTTCTGACTTCAAATGTATATATATTGTATGTATGTATGTATGTATATATATATATATATATATATATATATATATATATATATATATATATATACACACACACACACACACACAAACACACACACACACACACATTTCAGTATGCACATCATCATAACAGTGCCATTCTTTTGCAAGAGAAACGAATAATGCTCATTTATTAATAAAAATATAAATAATATAAAAAATAAAGCACATAAACAATAAAAAGATAAGCAATTTTACATTAAATGAATTGACCTAACACTTTGCATTTAAGTTAAAAGAGCCTAAATGCAACTGTGGAATGAAGCAATTATGCTTCAACAATTTAATGGCAGGAATGCTCTGGAGTGGTACCTCATCCATATTCAACATAACGACATATTGGTTACTGCTGGGCAAAAATATTAGCATGCATCGCTACAAAGGTCACACAAGAATCTCATTAGAGCTCCTTTCTAGTCTTTATTATCCTTTCATTATTGTTCTAAATACAAGTGTACAATTGACATGGCCATACATAATGGAAATATTACATTAAAAACATTCTTTAACCATGTTACATTTAGCAGTTATCTAATCCAATGGCCTATGCATTTGAATTTATTTAGATATAACAAAATCTAAATTACCATCAAGTGTTCATAATTGTAATATATCCATAGAACACACATACATAGAACATGTGTTTTATTAGTCAGTGTATATCAGCAGCACTTCCAATATTGCAGGAAAAGTAGCAAGTAGCAAGAATTTCCATTTAAATTTAACAGCAATAGCAAATAATAATGAAAATCACTTAATAAAAAATATTTCTGGAATGTTATATAACATAGTGAAGGTTCTGGCTGGTAAAAATGTGTTCAGACTATGTATGTACTTCACTGAACAAATTACAATTTGCAATTGCAGAGAATGAAGTGCAATCCTTGGCAATTAATATTTTACTGCCTTTTGCAAGAAATATTTTATTTACTCATCTAACAGAGTGTTTCCTTCTGATCTTTGTATTCAATTCTATAAAAACACCATGCACACTGAAAGATTGAGAAACATGCAGAGCCAAAGAAACCTTAAAGGAATTGTTCACCCAAAAATTAAAATTCCCTCATCATTTACTCATCCTCATGCCTTACCAGATGTGTATGACTTTCTTCTGCTGAACACAAACAAAGATTTTAGAATAATATTTCAGCTCTGCAGGTCCTCGCAATGCAAGTGAATGGGTCCCAAAATGTTTAAGCTCCAAAAGCACATAAAAGGCAGCATAAAAGTTATCAATACGACTTAGTGGTTTAATCCACATCTTCAGAAGCGATATAAGTGTGGGTGAGAAACAGACCAATGTTTAAGTCCTCTTTTACTATCAATCTCCACTTTCACTACTTTGATTTTGGCGGTTCGCATTCTCCGTTCATATCGCCACTTACTGGGCAGGGAGGAGAATGTATAGTAAAAAGGACTTAAATATTGATCTGTTTCTAAAGGTCTAAATGTAACCGTGCGTTGCGTCGACGCAGACCACAACAGCTGTGATTGTCCACTTTAACCACAGACCGCCTCCCAGGATGATATAGAGGATGTCTGAGGTACCGTTGCATTTTATCCAAGATTATTTTAATATATATGCATTACATTACGTTGTATTTGGACTTGTGACCATTTAATTTGTCAGCAAATTAAAAAGCACCTGGTAAGAGTTGGTTATATTTCCTATATGCATTGTAAATTCTTTAAAATGACACCCATTTATGTTATTCAGGTGAGTAGTTATTAAATAATTCGATGATTTCTTTTTCATCACGGAACATCAAAAGTATGCCAAAATATGTATGTATTATTATGTAAGCGACTCAAGAGCAAGCATACAGTAATTTCCTAATTTATTTTCTGCCTGCAATGCAGGCAACATGTATAATAAATAATATGTACAGTTGTGGCCAAAAATATTGGCACCCTTGGTAAATATGAGCAAAGAAGGCTGTGAAAAAAAAATCTGCTTTATCCTTTTGATCTTTCATTAAAAAAAAAAAAATCACAAAATTCTAACCTTTAATTGAAGTAAAACAATTGAAAAAGGGGAAATATCTCATTATTAAATCAATATTTATCTCCAAACCACATTGGCAACAATTACTGCCACCGCTAGAAATTATTATGAGTAAAATATATCTTAAGTATATACCCATTCATATTTTAAATTTTTTTAGTGCACCTGGATGACTAGAAACAGGAACATGAAATTGTTCAGCCATGACTTCCTGTTTCACATGGGAATAAATGAGGTAACACACAAGCCAAATTCCCTTAATCATCAATCACAGTGGGTAAGACTAAAAAATATAGTTCTGATGTGCGGCAAAAGGTTGTTGAGCTTCACAAAATGGGAAGTGGCTATAAGAAAATAACCAAAGCATTGAAAATGCCCATTTCCACCATCAGGGCAATAATTAACATGTTCCAGTCAACTGGAGATCTTAAGAATCGGCCTGGAAAAGGAAGTGTGTCTATATTGTCTCCAAGCACAGTGAGGAGGAGGGTTCAAGTGGCCAAAGAATCTCCAAGGATCACAGCTGGAGAATTGCAGAAATTAGTTGGGTCTTGTGGTCAGAAAGTCTATATAAAAAAAAATATCAGACATCACCTACATCACAAGTTGTTTGGGAGGGTTTAAAGAAAAAAGGCTCTGCTCTCATCCAACAACAGACTCAAGCGTCTTCAGTTTGCCAGACACTACTGAAACTTCAAATGCGAAAAAATAGCTTTTTGGCAGCAAACACCACAGATAGGTTTGGCACACACAAAGATGAAGAAATACACGATGCCCACGTTTAAATGTGGTGCTAGATCTTTAATGTTGTTAGTCTGTTTTTCAGCCAGAGATCCTGGACATCTTGTTCAGATACATGGCATCACGGACTCTATCAAATACCAACGGATAAAAAATCAAAACCTGCCTCTGCCAGAAAGCTTACAATGGGCCCTGGTTGGATCTTCCAGCAGGACAATGATCCAAAACAAACAGCAAAATCAACACAAAAATGGTGCACTAACCACAAAATCAAGGTTCTGCCATGGCCATCCCAGTCTCCTGACCTGAACCCCATAGAAAATTTGTGGGAGGAGAGTTTACCAACATGGACCTCTGAATTTGAAGGATCTGTAGAGATTCTGTATGGACGAATGGTCTCAGATCCCTTGCCAGGTGTTCTCCAACCTCATTAGGCATTATAAGACAAGACTCAGAACTGTTATCTTGGCAAAGGGAGGTTGCAAAAAGTATTGAATAAAAGGGTGCCAATAATTATGGCCAATGCATTTTGGAGAAAAATATTTATTTAATAATGAGATATTTCCCATGTTTCAATTCTTTTACTTCTATTAAAGGTTATATTTTTGTGATTATTTTTTAATGAAAGATAAAAAAATTAAAAAAAAGGTGCCAATATTTTTGCCCACAACTGTAACTACATTTCAACATGTTCACATACTTTGAACTCATATTTGATGCTACAATAAATTAATAAATACTAATGAATCCAGAAATTACATTGCTTGCATTGCTTTTGTTTATCTATGAAACATATAGTTAGCATTTGGTTGTGTACTCACAGAACGATACATACACATCAACGCAGAACAATAAATGCAAACAAACGCATTGGCCATTACGCGGAGCCAACGCCGTAGGTTTGACACAGAAGTATAAATCACCCTTAACCCATACTTATATCGCTTCTGAAGACATAGATTTAACCTCTGGAGTCTTATGGATTACTTTTATGATGCCTTTATGTGCAATTTGGAGCTTCAAAATTGTGGTCACCACTCACTTGCATTGTATGATCGTACAGAGCTGAGATATTCTTCTAAAAATCTTCATATGTGTTCAGCAGAAGAAAGAAAGTCATACACATCTGGGATGGCATGAGGGTGAGAAAATGATGAGAAAATTGTCATTTTTGGGTGAACTATCCTAACTAGGATAGTTAGTTTACCAAAAAATGAAAATACTGTCATGATTTACTCACACAACACATGTTGTTTCAAACCTGTATTACTTGTTTTCTTCCATTGAACACAAAAGATGATTTCAGGCAAACTGACTGCCTTTAGTCACCTTTCAATTTCATTTTATAGAAAAAGATGAAATGAAGTCACTAGTGACTCAGATTAACACCTTTTGTGTTTCACAAAAAAAATTATGATGGTTTGAAACAACATGTTGGTGAGTAAATGATGACAAATTAAATTTTTGGGTGAACTAACCCTTTATCTTTGAGAAACAAAAGATCCCCACAAATGGGTCACAATAAAGTTGCTTTCCACAACAAGACCCCATATACACTTAATTTCCCTAACACTACTGCTGATCAATAGAGCAAAACTGGTTATTGCTGTGATATGTTTATTTCTCAGGACTTGTGCACTCTTCCTCTTCACATGGCTTATCGGTTTGGGCTGAGCTGGTAGGAACCTCGTTGTTCTGTGTGGGCAAAAGCAAGCACTCCAGCTCTTCTGCATTGATTGCCACACTTTCAGGGGACAGCCACCGCTTGAACTGTTCCAAAGCACTGCAAAAAAAACATAAAAAATCATACCAAATAACCACAAGCATTTTGAACAGCACATTAAATTCACTGGACCATAGAAATGAATGACATGTATTCAACATAATCGTAGAGATAATCAGGTGTGAGAAAAACGAATGGATTTCTGAATGAATGACTCTAAAAATCCTCATTCATGGCATTCTTATTAACAAATAATTTATCATTTAAAGAGCACCTATTATGGTTTTTCAAATATTACCTTTCATGTAGTGTGTTATATAGCTGTTAGTGAATGTAAAAAAGTCTGCAAAGTTTCACAAATCAAAGTGCATGACAAATGGTGTTATTGACTCCCAAAAGAACCGATTCTGAACACATGAAACAAGTTGTTAGTAATTCTAGATTTAATTCCTGTACTAACCTACATAATTTGGTAACAAAAAACCCGCCTCTGGTCATCATTGGCTGCTCGCGAACAGCTTTGACCCGCCCTCAAACACTACACTAAGCGGTAGACCAATCACAACAGACTGGGACATCTGACCAATCAGAACAGAGTAGGGTCTCTGAAAGGAGGAGTTTAGAATGAATTCTCTAGATCGGATCATTGAACGAGTCGTTTTTGACACTGGGGAAAAAAAGGTAATGCTGTAATTTAATTATGAGCAAATTAAAGTGTTTTTTGACCAGGGATGCATGTAAATCTTTTGTATGAGACCTTTAAAACAAAATTAGGTACGTTTAAAAACCATAATAGGTGCTCTTTAACAAACAGTACATACTGTACTGCCATTGTAATAAAAAAAAATTAAAAAAAAGAGAGAGAGAGAGAGAGATTAGACTATCAAGACCATTGATGGAAAAAGCAATCCTTTAAGATAATAATGTTCCAATTAAAAATGTCCAATCAAATTATTGTGGGTTTTGATTGCCAAACTACACATCAAATCATCTCCATCCTATAATTTTCAGAAGATTTCAGCAGGTTTTTTTTCATTAGAATTTTTTTCCCAATTTTCTTAAAATTTGGAAAACACTTGCCTTTTCTTTGCTTAATGTGGGGTTTGTAAGGCAGTATTCTTCAACTTTTTTTTTTTTTTTTTTAAAGCTGCTTTATTTACAATATGTATTGCACTACACAAATTAAATTGGATCTGCAAACACATTTTGTACTTTCTAACATCTGTGCTGTTGGGTCACAACACAACTCAAATAGTAAATCAACGACAGAGTTGTTCAAGCAGAAGAAATTCTGTATTTAAGAGGCCAAGTATTTAATGAAATTAAGAGTTTGAAAATAAAAGCAGTTTCCTTTTTTGCTGAGTTATATATATATATATATATATATACACACACACACACACACACACACACACACACACCGATCAGCCACAACATTAAAACAACCTGCCTAATATTGTGTAGGTCCCCCTCGTGCCGCCAAAACAGCGCCAACCCGCATCTCAGAATAGCATTCAGAGATGATATTCTTCTCACCACAATTGTACAGAGCTGTTATCTGAGTTACCTTAGACTTTGTCAGTTCGGACCAGTCTGGACATTCTCTGCTGACCTCTATCATCAACAAGGCATTTCCATCTGCAGGACTGCCGCTCACTGGATATTTTTTGTTTTTGGCACCATTCTGAGTAAATTCTAGAGACTGTTGTGCATGAAAATCCCAGGAGATCAGCAGTTACAGAAATACTCAAACCAGCCCGTCTAGCACCAACAATCATCCCACGTTCCAAATAAATGAGATCAAATTTTTTCTCCATTCTGATGGTTGATGTGAACATTAACTGAAGCTCCTGACCCGTATCTGCCTGATTTCATGCACAGCTGCCATGACAGGCTGGTTTGAGTATTTCTGTAACTGCTGATCTCCTGGGATTTTCTGATCTCCGTGTCCTCTGAAGAGGCTGGCTGTTAAATGCAACTTTGCTGCTGCTGTATTTCTGCATCGCAAATCCACCGATATGCGCAGTGATGGTGGCGTAAATAAAGCGACATGTTTGATGTCATGATATATATATATACACACACACACTGAAATAGTTTGGAATAGAAGAATGGCCCATGGTCCACACAGTATTTTATCAGTATAAATACAGTCTACTCTTGAATAACTAAACTGCCTCGTCATGAATATAGCCATAGAAGCTGGCATGGCGTTAAAAAGTAAAGAAAGTAAATACACAGTCCATGTTTATATGGAATAATGGACTATATTAAATATAATTTATATATTTAATAATTCACATACACTCACCGAGCACTTTATTAGGAACACCTGTACACCTACTTATTCATGCGATTATCTAATCAGCTAATCATGTGGCAGCAGTGCAATGCATAAAATCATTCATATATGGGTCAGGAGCTTCAGTTAATGTTCACATCAACCATCAGAGTGGGGAAATCACAATATCAGTGATTTCGACCGTGGCATGATTGTTAGTGCCAGATGGGCTGATTTGAGTATTTCTGTCACTGCCAATATCCTGAGATTTTCACACAAAACAAAAAACATCCAGTGAGCGGCAGCTCTACATATGGAAACACCTTGTTGATGAGAGAGGTCAACGGAGAATGGCCAGACTGGTTTGAGCTGAAAGAAAGGCTACGTTAACTCAGATAACCACTCTGTACAATTGTAGAAAGCAGAATAGCATCTCAGAATGCACAACTTTAAGATACAACAGCAGAGGACCACGTCAGGCACTTTTTTAGGACCATAGTGTTCCTAATAAAGTGCTTGGTGAGTGTAGTTCCTCAATTAATTTTTATGATTATTTAAGTCAGTTTTTCAATACTGATAAGACACTATGAAATTTTTTATATGACTAGTTTTATTTATTTTAGCCTACATAAAGGTCAATCACATTTCAGGAAATTATGAATAAGAAAAAGTGTGAAAAGCTACATTTTTTATTATTCTGGTAGATAGTTATACCATCTAATTTAATTTTTAATTTTTTAATTATATTTATTTATCACACATTATACATTTGCACATATACAGTGAAATTCTTTTTTTCACATATCCCAGCTAAGCTGGGGTCAGAGTGCAGGGTCAGCCATGATACGGCGCCCCTGGAGCAGATAGGGTCAAGGGCCTTGCTCAAGGGCCCAACAGTGGCAACTTGGCAGTGCTGGGGCTTGAACCCCTGACCTTCTGATCAGTAACCCAGAGCCTTAGCTGCTGAGCCACCACTGCCCGTTATATCTGCAGATATAAGAGGGGCTAAAGTACATGATGCTCGAGAGCAGTGGGGTTTGTCCTTACCTCTGATCAAAGTTTCCATCCTGGAACAATTCTGAGGTTTGAGCATCATGAAGAAACCTATCCCAGCATTCCTTTTTTGCCTGGGACAAGGAACGGAGCATCTCCCTGGATGTTACTTCATTTGGTTGTCCCCTGATTCTCTTCAATCGACTTTCTAAAAAGTGTCGATAACATGTTTTTGAGAACAAGTCAACAGGCCACATTAAGAAAATGTGATTATCTGAAATGCCAGTTCCGGTACCTAAACTAGCAATGTAAACTTCAGAGTCAGCCATTGGTTCCCAGGGGCTGAAAGATGCTCTGGGGGAGTTTGGCTGAGGGATCCCTTGAGAGGAAGGCTGAAATGAGTCTGTAAATTGTCCATCATCATGTCCCAGTGGATCTGGCAGACTGGAGCAGACCTCGGACCAAAGATCTCCACTAGATCGGACCACATGGGTTTCGAAGTCGTCAATCATCACGTCCTCCAATAATTGAAGCATATATTTAATGCAATTCAATTTAGAGTGATAAGAATGTTTTCAGAGCATTTAAGTATCATCAGGGGTGGAAAGAGTACTGAAAAATAATACTCAAGTAAAAGTACTGTTACATCTTAAAAAATTTAGTTTGAGTAGAGTAAAAGTACCTGTCCTAAACACTACTCAAGTAAGAGTAAAAGAGTAGCTCATTTAAAAGTACTCATGAGTAATGAGTATTGAGTACTGAGTTGCGAAAGCTATGCCCCTTTATAATAAAAACTCTATGCTGCAGTTTTAAAAATGTAGCACACATACTGTAATTTATATTCCCTTTTATAGCTGTTTGCCAGGAAGAATAAAAAATATAGGTATTTTATAGGTGTTTGTGACTGACAACTTTTAAAATACATCACTTATCAATGATACTGTAAACAGTACATGAATCTGATGGAAAAAATAAAAATAAAAGGATGACATGATTACAGAAATGAAAAGATGAAAGTTATTTTCAATACAATGATCCCCATTTTATATAATAATGTATAAAACAATTCCATTAAAATCAGTTTATGTATAATGTCTACATTTTCCTTAATGTCGACAGAGAGTTACTGTTGCGCATAAAACATGTTCAAAAAATAACACTAAAAAAACAGGGTCACTTGGCACGTCATGTCCCGTACAATAAATGGGGTAGAACATTTGTTTGGTACAGGGGCCACATCGTGCTTCAAAGGAATAATTCACACAAAAATGAAAGTTCTCTCATCATTTAGTCACCCTTATGCCATCCCGGAATGTGTATAACTTTCTTTCTTCAGCAGAACACAAATTAAGATTTTAAGAAGAATATCTCAGTTCTTTTGGTGCATACAATGCAAGTGAATGAGTGCCAACATTTTGAAGCTCCAAAAATCACACAAGTCAGCATAAAAGTAGCCTAATCCATGTGACTCCAGTGGTTAAATCAATGTCTTCAGAAGAGATATGATAGGTTGGGTGAGAAACAGATCAATACTTAAGTCAATTTTTACTATAAATTCTCCTCCCAGCTCAGTCAATCTCCACTTTATCTTTCACTTTCTTCTTTTGTTTTTGGTAATTCACATTCTTCATGCATATCGCCATCTACTGGGCAGGGAGAAGAATTTCTAGCAAAAAAGGACTTAAATATTGTTCTTTTTCTCACCCACACCTATCATATCTCTTCTGAAGGTATGGATTAAACACTGGAGTCATATGGATTACTTTTGTGCTGCCTTTGTGCTTTTTGGAGCATCCAAATTTTGGCATCCATTCACTTGTATTGTGAGGACCTACAGAGCTGAGATATTCTTCTAAAAATCTTAATTTGTGTTCTGCTGAAGAAAGTAAGTCATAGACATCTGGGATGGCATTAGGGTGAGTAAATGATGAGAGAATTTTCATTTTTGAGTGAACTATTTCTTTAAGTAACATATGGGGGGGGGGGGGGGCACATTGTACTCCTTTTGAGATACAATATCCCCCATTGATTTAGTTCTTTAGCAATAGCTGTGTTCTCATTCTTATGTATGAGACTGGTGGAATGTTCTGACTGAAGTATTGCTCTACAAGGGTTGATACTTTTCTATCAGGCATTAGAAAAAGTTTGATAAAGGTTAAGCATAATTATACATTATTTTATTATCTCTACATTTCTGGTAATTTATTATACAAATTAACACTCTCTAAATCAGGAGTCGGTATTATTAAAAAACTATCAATATTGTAAAAAAAGAATTATTACAAATGTCACTGTTTTATTCTATTACATTAATACTTTTAAAGCTACTCAAGTTATTCAGCCAAATGTAGTGAGTGGTTTTCTTGTTTCCTTGTTGTTATTGTTGTTTGATTAATAGCCTTTTTATGACATAGGCCTACTAGACAGTGCTCAGTTCGGTTACGTACACATTTCAAGTCCGACATTTTGATGCAAATACGCATTTTGTCCCACTGTTTACGTTCACTTTAGACCAAACCGACTGCGTTTACATTATTGCCTCAACAGGACGGGCATTGGCGGAATTATAAAGTGTATTTGACCATTTAGCCACGTAACCCGCATTAGCGCACAAACATTAGCCGCCTGTCAATCAAACAGCACGCAGCTACAGACGTCAGGAAATAAAAAGTCAGTCTTTATATTTTATCTAGATCAACCAACCAGTGTTTGTCTTGCTATTGCGATCGATGTAATGAACACCCCTGTTCTAGATGTAGAACATACGCTAAGTATAGAAAATTACTCAAAAGTTTATCATTGATATCAATCTCTTTTTCTTTTTTTCAGATAAACAACAAGATTGTTTTATCGTCCAGCCCTACTGATAACATTGCCTTAATCTCTCACATCAACCCAATAATCTCAGTGATAGATAGCTAATTTACAGGCTACATTATAGACACAGAATCTAGTTAGCAGAAATATGAAATTTACCTCGATATGTTTCTTCAAATTAGAGGCAGTATTAATGCTGATATCTGGCTTGAGCAAGTTAAACTCACATGACACAATCATGCAATTGTCCTTTTGCACTGCGAAAAGCCCTTTCAGATGCGGCCGAGATGTTCAGGTGATTTTTGAGACCGATACCGAAACTGATTTTAGAGGGGGAAATTCACCGATTACCAATATTGTGGCCGATATAGTTCATTTTTGAGCTGGAATGAAAACAGACCTTTCCTATGTAGATTGTGCACCGATTTTGCACCGATATGACTATGCAAAGGTACTCAGAAGGCTGCTTTCTTAAACAAATATTTTTATCAAAGAATATTTGATATTATTATTATACACTGTCAATAAAGAATAAAAATACAATAAATATCTAAATAAACATCAGTAGCACTGTTTAGTATCAGTAAAATGCTGATCATTTAAATAAAGAATAAATAAAAATAAAATAAATAGCTAAATAAACATCAGGGGCCGGTTACACCAGCTATACGTACAATAAAACTTTGCCTAGTTGTGGTGTAAATGGGCACTAAGTCAAAATGTATGCACTACTAAATATTTGAGCGTTGCACCATTACATTTATGTAGGACGTAACCCTATGAATAAACTAAATATTTACGGAAGCCTCTGACCAGGAGCAACTGATGGAATAAAAAAGCAGAATGATATTTAATGACATCAATGAGCTCATGTTTTGCGTGACAGGCATCAGTCCTTTCGACATATATGATGTTGGCATTTACACTCGTTTACATTTACGAGAGAGAGAAAAAAAAACATACTTTTAAGCAGCTCTTCAGTATGAAACCGATCTAACGGTGCAGTTTTTAGGGTGCGTCGCCTGGTGTCAAGTTTCAACACATTCAAAATATATATAGGATATTCAGGCCCGGTTCCAGATCAAAATCACTGAGGGTGCTTCTGAAAATAGTGGGGGTGCTCTAGATGTATCGTAATTACACATTTTTAAAATATATTAAATCATATTTAAATGCTACTAAAACAACGTAAATAACAGTTTTTTATGTACAAAACATTTATTGCTTTGTTTTTTTCACATGATCTGTTGCTGAAAATGACAGCAAAATGCTGCTCCTGCAGATTAGGACATACTGATTTGCACAATCATACACATTTATAAGTTTTGATGCAGCAATTGTGTGTTCACAAACTGCAGGGATTTTTGTGTGTTTGATGGGATTCAAGGAAATCTGCTTGCCAATTTACAGTATTAGACTTACATATTCAATTGAGCAGAGGTGTGCAGTTGTTTTGGTACAGGGGCCACATCAGCCGTTAAGTAGAACATGAAAGAGAGAAGATAAATATTTCTGCATAGTTGTATCTTTTAATCCCAGAAGTAGTAGTGCACTCATGCACTCAAAGAATGATGCACAATTTTCTGAAATGTATACAGACTGATGGGACCATTCTGCGATTGCTTGAAGTTTTGCTGCTATACTTTCTATCATGTGTTACTAAAACTGAATAAAGGCTGAATAAAATTATTAATTTATTATTTTACCATACTTCAATGCAGTGGTAATTTAGTATTCAATTTAACACTACATCAGGAGTCTGGTTTAGTAAATAAAATAAAATATAATATAATATTCGGAAATTATAGATTCTAAAGGCTTATTTTAATGTTGGCCGCAAAGTGGACTAGGGCTGGGACAATTCATCGATGTAATCGATATCATCGATTACAGAAATACGTTGATTTGCCGTTTAATTTGCGTCGGCGCGTCGCAATGTAGTAATTAAAATGACAGTGCCCGGTTTAAGTATGGATTCCCCCGAAGAACAAGCTGCAGCTAAAAAAACTCGCCTACGGTCATCTAAAGCGTGGAAATATTTTAGCCAGAGACCCAACAATGTGGTGCTGTGTAAGCTATGCAAATTGGAAATGGCTTATCACAGCAGTACAACCGCCATGAACGAACACTTGAAGCGAAAGCATCCCGGAGTACTTTGTCAAGACGGCAGCAAGGCAGCACCATAAATCCTGTTTACTTTTTGTCCCCACCCAAGCATGACATAGTAGTATTACAACACGTGTTTCTGTTAGTAGTAGTCAATTAAAATTGTTTTTCTAAATGTTTCCTCATCGCCCCCAAGTTAAAAGTAATTTCTGCACCGCTGCTAACGTAGGGTCACCATACGTCCTCTTTTTCCCGGACATGTCCTCTTTTTCGGACCTTAAAAAAGCGTCCGGCCGGGATTTCTAAATTTGCGAAAATGTCCTGGATTCGGCTTTATTTGCATTATGATGTGAATCTGGTCTAATACTTCATTGTGTGTGCACGCATATTTGCATATAAGTCCCTCCTTCTCGCACAGCAATTGGTCGATTATAAGAGGTTTGTAGCAACTATTGGCCAAATTCCTGCCTGTCAATCTCTCCGCGAATGCGCAAAGCGCTGTTGTGTTCGGCATCAAACAGTTGCTTGACAGCAGCAGCAAATGACAGCTGAGTGGAAACAATGCCCGAACGAAAGTGCAAATTTACAGAAGATTTGCACAAAAAATTCCCATGCTTTCGTCCAGGTCGAAATCCGTGGGAAGTAGAATGTATGACATGTAAAGCTGGCACATATGTGTCAGTTGCTAATAAGCTCTGCGAAGCATAAATGGTCAGCAAAAGGTGAAAGTTCATCAGGTAAATTAACGGACTACTTTTTGCAACCAGGTAAAATTATCACATTGCTTCATTTTCCATGGCAATTCAAAATAATAGTAATAGTAAATGAAGGAACACTCATGGCATCAAATATTTTATTTTAGTACATGGACATTCAAAAGAATGTTGGAAATTTGTATTTATATATATATTTATGTTATGCTAATTGAGTGTCTTTTTCACTGTATTAAAGTTTGCATTCATAGTAACACTGTTGTTTGTTGCAGAATAATGCCCTGCAGTGCACACTTTGTTTCTTGTACATTTGTTTGTTTAAGAGAAGATGATTTAATAAAATATTGAAATATTAATGAGACAAGTTTTTTATATTTATTTTGGGTTAATTAATTGTTATATTAATCAAGTAATAATTATAAAAAATCTTTAGATTAATCATCAAATTAGTCCTTAGATTAATCGACTAATCGGAAAAAGAATCGTTAGATTAATCGATAAAAAAATAATCGTTAGGTGCAGCCCTAAAGTGGACACATTTGTTTTATTCTGAAAACATTATCAACCTGTTTACACACACGGGTCATGATGTGGGTGTCGTCAATGGTTTGTTTGGCATCCCATTCAGCACACAACTGAATAAAACAGGCTGCATGGCACTGATAAATGATTACTACCGGAGTAACATTCACATACAGGTGTGAGGGACTTCAGCATTTTACAAATAACACAAAGAACAAACATTTTCCTCTCTCACTTGGATTTGCTCATGTGTCCCCTCCGCGTGCAAATGATGTGAAGATCTATTGGGATTTTACTAAAGTTCATCACTGAAAAGGTTTCCTCGCAGACTTTGCACTAAACAGCACACGCAGCATCACGAATGGACATGGAGTGACTGCATTACACTTTTCTTTGAGCATAATATTGCACTATTGAGCTCTTTGAGGTTTTTTTCCGAAAAGGGGAGAGAGCGCGTGCACTCGCATGTATGGTTGCCAGGTTGCATAAATTAAGTATGACATAAGGCGAAATATTTCCTATTTGTGCAAGTATAAATCTCTCATTGGGGTGTTGCATCTATTATCTGGCAATCCTGAGCATATTAAAAGCTTGTGGATGTGCAATAGGTCCCAAAGCCAGATAAATGAAAGATCTAATAAAAAACGTTCATGATAAATCGACCCATGGGCAGCAGTTTGTCCTGGTCAGAAATTGAGGGTGCTCTAAGGTTCATTTAAGGGTGCTAAGCACCCTCAAGCATCCCCGTAGAACCGGGTTCTGAGGATATTAAAATGAATAAATGTCTATTTTTCCAGCCTGTTGTATTAGTATTTATTTATCACCCCTTATTTATTTTACAGTTCCTATATATTGTTATTTACAAAGGGCAAATATACTTATAATTATAAAATAAATTATATATATATATATATATACACCGATCAGCCACAACATTAAAACCACCTGCCTAATATTGTGTAGGTCCCCCCTCGTGCCGCCAAAACAGTGCCAACCCGCATCTCTTAATAGCATTCAGAGATGATATTCTTCTCACCACAATTGTACAGAGTGGTTATCTGAGTTACCGTAGACTTTGTCAGTTTGAACAAGTCTGGCCATTCTCTGCTGACCTCTCCAACAATCATCCATGTGATTATCTAATCAACCAATCGTGTGGCAGCAGTGCATAAAATCATTCAGATATGGGTCAGGAGCTTCAGTTAATGTTCACATCAACCATCACAATGGGGAAAAATAAAAAATATCCAGTGAGGGCATTTCCCTCCACAGAACTGCCTTGTTGATGAGAGAGGTCAATAGAGAATGGCCAGACTGGTTCAAACTGACAAAGTCTACGGTAACTCAGATAACCACTCTGTACAATTGTGGTGAGAAGAATATAATCTCTGAATGCTATTATGAGATGCGGGTTGGCACTGTTTTGGCGGCACAAGGGGGACCTACACAATATTAGGCAGGTGGTTTTAATTTTGTGGCTGATCGGTGTATTAACATATGCACTTATGCATTTTAATAGTTTTGAGTACGGGTCAAAAATGACCAGAAGGTTGCGGTTTCTTAAGACGATAGGAGGGTTAAAAGACAGCATGCCCGGTGTCTAATAAAGTGGACGGATTTAAAATCGGTCATTTGTTGATGGTGTTGCTATAACTAACAGCCATGTAACAAAAGTCTTAATGATTGTTGACGTTTGCTCTCAAGCAAAACCATTTAGTGGACGTGTAGAAAATGGCAATGGACATAAAGGTACAGTTGACATACTTACCTTAAACTACAACACTCTTGATGCACTTCAGACCTAAGAAGATATATTAAAAGGAGAAATAAATCCAAGCATTAGCATGTAAAATCCATCCTTCAGTCTCGCTCTTCTTTCCCTGCTGCTTAGGTATACGTCACCGGTAGGATTACCCACCAAATTTGATTGGCCATTACACCTGTCCATCAATAGTTCCGTGAATTTGATTGGTGGAGTTGATGTTCTTGGAAACATTACTTCCGTTTACTTCTTTAGCACGTTGATATCGAGTCGAAAAATTACGAGTAAGATTTATGTGTTTGTCTTTAAAGTTATATTGTAGTGAATAATGTAAACTTGTTTAATCGGTACAAGCGTTTAAAACAATGTTGCGCAAAATTCTTCTTGAGCTATCGCAAATTGTTCTTCTAATTGCTGTCATTTTCAAGTTATCAATGGTCTCTTTGGTCGTGCACGAGGAAAACAAATATAAAGAAAAGTTTGTGACGTACAGTACATGTCGATCATGGAATACTATTCTGTTATTTAATTGTTAATTTGATGTCTTGTATGTTAGATTTAGATCAGGTCAGTTTCTCATGTCTGTTGACCTGAATCAAGGACGCATCAGTGGAGGTGCATCATCTACACAGGTAAATCCAGCAGTCAGACTAAACCAACACAGTATAACAAGCCTGGATTGGGTCTCATTAGGGACTCTTTTCACTCCCAGGTTTTTAATAATCATTTAAATGCATATTATATTACTGTTACAACCTCTGCATCTCTTGTAAAAGCTTTTGTTTAGGACTCAGGATGAGTGTATGTCAGACTCACACTGCTACAGACTTCGCAGTTGTTTTAGTGGAATAATCGAGATATGAAATGCCATTTTTGCAGGCGGGGCTCATTAGGAAATGCAGACACTGCTCAGGCTGGCAGCAGTAGCGGTCCCTATGGGTTTACTGCTCTCCAGAACCATGGCATGGATATCTAGTGGCAAAACACATGTAGAACTCATCACACGTTTAAGAGGTATGCTATATATTCTTTTCTGATATGTATTCATATCAGACATTTTACATTCTGATATGTACAAATGTGTATTCATTTTCTAATACTACACAGATCATGGGGTTATCCGAAGTGATCAAGTGTTTAATGCCATGCTTGCCACTGATAGAGGGATTTATTCCAGAGACCACCCTTATGCTGACTCTCCCCAGTCCATAGGTGAATTCCATGTAACTAAAGCCAAATAGTTTTGAATACAGGCAATGATTACATGAAATCACAGCATGTTTGTCTTTTTCTTCAAAGGATACAAGGCTACCATCAGTGCCCCTCATATGGTAGGTGAGACATACAGATGCTTCTAAAGTAGACAAGTTATACAGAAACTAGTATCGTATGCTGCTATAAAATATAAAATATATTATTTTACTGATATTCCTACTTGTGTAGCACGCACATGCCCTTGAGCTACTCAGTGACAAGTTAACAGAAGGAGCCTCTGCCTTAGATGTGGGCTCAGGAAGTGGATATCTTACTGCGTGCTTCGCCAGAATGGTGAGTGCAGTCTTCTTTCGCTATGTACTGTACGTTTTTAATATAAAATGTAAAAAAATTGTGTCAGTCAAGATTTTAAAAATGCAGTGTATTTACAGTTTATGTGATCAAGTGTGATGATTCCACCTGTTATTACAGAATGTGACAGGACACAGCATAAAAGTAGCATGTCCTCTGAAACATTTACATTGTGATTTATTATGTTCATTTTGCAGGTAGGGCCCTCTGGAAAAGTGGTGGGAATTGACCACATAGAAGAGCTGGTGCAAGCCTCTGTGAAAAATGTACAGGCGGATGATCCAGAGTTGCTTGCCTCAGGACAAATTAAACTAGTGGGTGAGGGATTTTTTTAATGAATTAATTTTTAAACACAATAAAGTAGTGGAAATTAAATATTATAACAAAAATGTTATAAAATATTTATATCCACATATTGGTTTTATTGCAATTTCAATGGTAATTAAAATAAAACCATTGTTTTTTTTTTTTATATAAAATGTTGACATTATCATAAATGACATTATCATTGACATTGGATCTACTGGTGTTTTTTATTTATGCAGGTTTTTATTCTTAAGTGGTGGTTTTGTGTCTTCCTCCTTTGTTTTGCAGTGGGTGACGGACGGTTAGGTTTTCCTGACGAAGCCCCTTATGATGCCATTCACGTTGGAGCAGCTGCTCCTACACTCCCTAAAGCTGTATGTACTCAAGTTGTGTTTTGCATTCATACATAACATTTATTTTTTTTGGTGATTTTTCTCCCCAATTTGGAATTCCCAATTCCCAATGTGCTCTAAGTCCTTGTGGTGGCGTAGTGACTCGTCTCAATCCGGGTGGCGGAGGACGAATCTCAGTTGCCTCCGCGTCTGAGACCGTCAATCTATGCATCTTATCACGTGGCTATGCATCTTATCACATGGCTTCACACCATTCTCCGTGGTATCCACACACAACTCGCGTACCACATTGTAGCGACCACGAGGAGGTTGCCCCATGTGACTCTACCCTCCCTTGCAACCGGGCCAATTTGGTTGCTTAGGAGACCTGGCTGGAGTCACTCAGCACACCCTGCATACTTTACTGAATTTAAATTAAATTATTGTTTAAATATTCTGTTATAGTCTTATTAAAACCTGTGCATCAACAGCTCCTGGAGCAGTTGAAACCAGGTGGTAGACTAGTTTTGCCTGTGGGTCCAGAGGGTGGAAGCCAAGTTCTTGAGCAGTATGACCGACAGAGTGATGGCACTTTCCTCAGGAAAGCACTGATGGGTGTGGTTTATGTGCCACTGACAGACAAACACCGCCAGTGGCCAAGGTATGTATCAGTCATCAAGATATTAATCAGAACTGTGTGATTTATTGTGTACTGCATCTCATCACATGTATGACGGTTGATTTTTTTCTCTTCCCAGTGATGAGCTCTGATTGCAGTATCGTTGCCCCTGCAGGAGATGGCGCTGGTGCTGTGGTTCAGCAAGACTTTAAGACTGAGAAAAGGCCTCTCATCCCAACTCACCCTGCTGCCTAGCAACATACTTGTCTGGATCATTCTGATTCTTACAAATAAAGTGCAAATTCAGCAGTTGCCAGAGGACAGAAATGAATGCACTCATCTGAAGGTTTCTGAGGTGATGATCATTCTCTTACCTAAACTCAAGGACTGAAGGATTTGGATAGGAGGGCTTCTTATCTAAGACTTGTGTGATCTTAGTATGCTTCATAAATTGTCATATGTTCAGCTTTAACATACTATACAGCAAGAGGAGTAATGCAGATAGAAAACAGTTACCTTGAAATGTAACTGCTCCCATGCTACTTTTGTCAAATAAATCGTTTGATGTGTAATTACCATGAAGTTATATGCCAAGGCTTTAATATATAGGAAACATAGCCTATACTTTAAATAATTAAAATCAAGAATGTTTAAAACTTATTTTCTAAAAACAATTTCCTCTTCTTACATGCATGACATTTTTTGAAAATGTAATTATATTTTCAGTTAAGGTGTTGCTGTTGTCTAATCTGATCTTTAAATCCTGTAATAATCTACATGTAATTAAATGTATAAAAACTGTAATGCCTTGTATTTTTTATGAACCAATAAAGATATAAAAATACTGTAACAGATAAAATATTACATTTTAGTAACTTTTCTTCGAGAAGTCCTAACATTACAAACAATCATATTAGCCTCTGCAAAAAACCAAAAGAGAGAAAAAAATTAAAAACAACCGAAAAAATAAACAAACAAAATAATACCATAAAAAAGTGAAATGACAAGGGGCATCTCCAGAGCTTTTACAACACATTTTATTTTACAAATAAATACAATAATTTCAATGTTTTTTATTTATTTTTTTTTTATTTTATTTATTTTTTTTTTCATTCTTGTCAGGGCTTCTGTGTATTGTTTTAATTCATTCTTAAATTATATAAACAGTGGGGGAGATTTGAAAAATGCTAGACAAAAATAATTAGGGTACAACAGGGCTAAAGGCACCCCTTAAGGAAACTTTGCTATTTTTCTGGTCACAAAATGTGTCAAGGTAAAAAAAAAAAAAAAAGAATTTTTTATTTATTGAATATTGATGGACCAACATAATTTGTGTAAAAAGAAATAATAACGGAAGGTTGTTTCGATTAAAATTCAGTTTTAAAAATGGTGGTGAGGGAGCCTTTTAGCCCACACTTGGGGTAAAAGGACCCTAGGGGGTTTATGTGATATTGTGTAGATACCGGTGCAGTAGTTATAGGGCACAATGTCAAGTAATGCAAATAATTTTGAGACATCAAGATGCTTTTTTGATTAACAATTTAAGGTTCTCACTCAAAATAACTACAGAAAAGTCAACCATTTCCTGTTAATTTCAAACACATTTGGCATTTTATTACATCTCAAGTATCCTATAAACAAACTAATCTCTATTATGATTGGATGAGTCACTGTGCACTCACTTTAAAAAAAATTCCATAACAAATCTATTTACCCCACTTAAGAAAAACAATGTGTTTAATAGGGGCCTTTAGCCCTGTTGTACCCTACTAACCATCCTAAACCGTTCGTAAACAAATGACGTCACGTGGCGTCATCAAAATGTGACGGATCTTTACGTGAGCAGCATTTGCCATTCATCCACTGTATGGCATGGGTCACGTGTGTGAATCGGAAAGTAGCTGTTTTAAATGTCTTACTCTACTTTGCAAAACGAGAAATTCGTCTTTCGCTGAAAAACTTGCATCGAAAAGAATCCGCGAGCATTAAAATCCTGCGAGCGCAGTGGACAGTACTGAATGTCAGGAGAAATACTGCGCAAGCTAAAGACACTTTCTCACGCTTAAACTTCTCCAGACATTGGCAGCTATTAATACAGCAGGCCTGTGCAGAATCAAACGCCATGGAGACTAAACAGGCCACAGACAGCTGTGATACAGACGTCACTGTAAGAACAAACAGCGGTAAACGTAAAAACGACGAGACAGACGAGGCAGCAGGAAGACAAGACAGCGGTAAGAAGCGAAAGAGGGGAGGTAAACAGCCGCGTCCCGGAGAACGGTACGTTCCCCCTCCACAGAAACGTAATCCAGGTGTGAGTTTCAGCCAAGAACATTTTGCAGAAACCTCGTATTATTTTGAAGGCGGACTTCGCAAAGTGCATCCTTATTATTTTGATTTTAAGACTTACTGTAAAGGACGCTGGATCGGTAAAACTCTACTTGATGTTTTCAAGAGTGAATTTCGATCTGAGTCTATGGACTATTACAATAAAGCAGTCAAGGAGGGGCGCATAAAATTGAATGAAATACCAGTGGATGACCTAAACTTAACACTTAAGGTAGATCATCACATTCCACCACTGACAAAGTAATTATGTATGAGAAAGTCTGTTTGTATACTGTATGCATACTTGGTATCTCTTTTGCTTCTCTAGAACAATGATTATTTGAGGAACACAGTGCATCGCCATGAGCCCCCCGTCAGTGGACAGCCCTTGGAGATTTTGGTAGACGATGGTAAAGTGGTGGTGGTAGATAAGCCTGCTTCACTACCGGTACATCCCTGTGGACGCTACCGCCACAATACGGTCATCTTCATTTTGGGCAAAGAGAAAGGCCTTAGTGGTCTCCACACAGTACATCGACTGGATCGCCTCACTTCAGGTGTGCTGCTGTTTGCACGTACACAGGAGGTCTCCAAAAAACTGGACGCAATGGTTCGCGAGAGACAGGTGAGACCCCACTTTCTGTATGGCAGCATACTTTGGATACAGTCTCCAAAACTGTATTTCGTGAATCCCAGATTGATTGCCCCTCCTCCCTCAGTTAGAGAAAAACATGTTTCTTAAATCCACTTAAAGAGGAAGTCTATGGGGTATGTTGCCCCATAGACTTCCATTGTAAGCATGCAACTGTCCTGTTTTTTTATTTTTTTTACTGAGGGACAAGTCTAAATTATTTTCTGTGGTAATCAACAGCATGCTGCAGGCGTTGTCCATAGAGCTTAAAATTATAGTACATCCCAAAATGAAAGATTTCATTATTTACTTGCCCTCATGTAGTTTGAAACTTGTATGATTTTCTTTCTTTTGTGGAACATAAAAGGAGATGTTTGAAATTAACAAACTACCTAACAACTACTTTTGTGTTCCATGGAAGAAGAGTCCAATGGGTTTGGAACAACACAAGGCTGAGTAAAATGACAGAAATTTCGTCTTTGGGTGAAATACCCCCTGAAGTTTGTATTTAGCCCGGAATATGCTTTAAAGTCCCTTGCAAATATATTTTGTGTTTAACAACACCAGCAAGCATTTTATCACATTACTGTACTTGAATCGTATTCATATCAAAACAACATATTTGCTTCATCTATTGTCCAGATACACTCCATTTAACCATAACTTGATGTATTTTTACAGTTAGAGAAAGAGTATGTCTGTAGAGTGGACGGAGAGTTTCCTGAGGGTGAGGTGGTGTGTGAGGAACCCATACTGGTAGTGTCCTTCAAGGTGGGCCTTTGCAGGGTTGATCCCAAAGGCAAAGAATGCCGCACAGTCTTCCAGAGGCTGAGCTATAATGGACGCTCCAGTGTAGTGCGCTGCCTGCCGCTTACAGGCCGTACTCACCAGATCAGAGTTCATCTTCAGTTCCTTGGCTTCCCAATCCTCAATGATCCCATCTATGGGTCTTCTGCATGGGGCCCGAACAGGGCCAAAGGAGGGTTGGTGGGTATGAGCAATGAGGAGATTCTAGAAGCGCTTATTGAAGAGCATCGTTCAAAGGAGAGTTTGCACTTGTTGGATTTACCTGATGAAGAGATCTCAGGAAAGCAAAGAACAAAGATGGAGTGTAGTGATGGTGCTCAACCTAATGACCAATCGAAAACTGTACTTGAGTCAAGCAGTGTTGCGTGTGATGACGCTACTTGTAAAATGCCACTGCTTGAAGGAAAGACTGAAGACAGCCAAGAACAATGTAACACTAGATGGACAGGTGAAACTGAGGTGGAGATGAATGGTGCACAGAAAGAGAAGGTCTCTAACTCCGATGAATCCTCTAAAACTGTGAAATCAACTACTTTTGTTAGAGATCATTTATGTGGTGAGTGTAAAATTGTGAGGCCTGACCCAACAGAGAAGGATTTGATTATGTATCTACATGCGTTGCGCTACAAAGGACCTGACTTTGAATATTCAACCAAACTGCCTGGCTGGGCCAAAGAAGACTGGGTTCAGGATTAAAAAAAGAATTGCATGGATCTATTAAAAATTTCTTACCTGATATCACAGTACAAGAATGTGGTTTTAAAAAAGTACCCTTCTATACTGAATGTATTCAGTGTGAATTGAAAGTTTCTTCATTTTATTTAATTTTCTTAGATTTTGCTGATATAGTTTGAATTATTCAGTACTGTGGTGCAATTGTCATTTATTTTACCTCACTTTTGAAAATGACAGTCTCATCTGACATGAACATATGTCAATACAATTTGACTTATTTGTGGGAATAAATGCAAAGTCTAATAATTTTCTTTATTTTTCATCTAAAAGCAACAGTAGGTGTGAGTAATTTGAATGGAAATGAGTTTAACTATTGTGAGCTGCAAACCACCCACAATAGTCACAGAGTGTAGTCAAACCACCATTAAATTAAATGTTTATTAAACTTCTTCATAATAGTTTATCTTCAGACATTTCAGACACAACTTAAAATCTGACTTTACGCACAGGCTTTTAACAACAGGATTTCCACACCAGCAGGTTTTATAATACAGCTACATAATTTCATCAAAATAATTGGCACGAATCATTCTTTTAAAATGTTGGCACCTTGTATTTTTAAGATGTTTTGACAATGTCAAGAACACATTGAAATGAAATCAAACTGAATATCTAAAAGATGAACTGCTGTAGTTATGGAGGGTTTGCTCTGCAGAGCAAAACCGAACACCCTCCGTAACTCTGTAACTATCTTTTAAAATGATCTGGTGAAAATAACCTCTGCTAACATTCAAATTTATAAAGGATTAACATGTTTGTGCACATCACAAAACACCACTTGATACATTGCTAATCTTTCAAATACACATTAAACAGAGAGATATCTCTCACAGTCTTGTATAGGGCTCAATTGTAGTGAATTAGAAATCTGTTTGGGACATTAGTGAAAAATATCCCTAGACTGAAGCATTCAGACTTGAGAACAATTTATTGTTGTAATTGGCTGTTATCGTTCTTTGCCTTTTTTTTTTTTTTTTTCAAATTTTTTTTTAAGAGGTACCTTTATGGGTCTGGTACTCAGGGGTGTAAAAAAGTATTCGAAAATTATACTTAAGTGAAAGTATGGATACTGAGTGAAAATTGTACTCAAAAGTCTAAGTATCTGGCCTGAAACATACTTGAGTGAAAATAAAAAAGTACCACATTAAATTGTACTTAAGTATTCAAAAGTTAAAGTAACATAGCAAGAATGACAAAAGATTTGATGGTGAATTTTTTAAAATGTCCTTGGTGAGTGGGAGACAAAGGAGACATTTCATCTTGTATGAATCCTTAACTCCACTAAAGGAAAATAATTCACGAAGGTAGGACCTAGGGCTGGGTATTGATCAGGCCCTGTTCTATGGGGGTGCTTGAGGGTGCTAAGTAACGTTAGAGGGCAAATTTATCCTGAATGTTTTTTTTGTTTTGGTTTTTTTGGGATCCAACACAACTCCACAAGCGTTTAACATGTTCAGGGTTGCCAGATAATAGATGTGATCCCCCCAATGTTATACTTATTATGTGCAAACTGGCAACCATGCATTAGAGTGTGCCCTCTCTCCTTGAAACCCCACCCCCAGAAAAAACGGTAACTATTGGTAGTGCGATATTCTGCTCAACGAAAATGCACAGATAAAGCAATAAATGTTTGTATATTTAAAAATGTTTTCTTTACATCAATTTAGTATCATTTAAACAATTTAATCTTTAGAAAAATGTGTAATATGAAATGTCTCCATTTTATACAGAGCACCCCCACTATTTTCAGAAGCACTCTCATTGATTTTGATCTGGAACCGGGACTGGTATTGATACAGATTTCCCAATTTGATTCCGATTCACAAGCATTCGATTCGATTTTGACTCTATTGATTCATATGGGTATATTTCAGTTATAATGTCCCTTTTGCTTACATATTAAATAAATTCTCTCTCAGCTAATGCTCTGAATTATACAAAGGACCTTATCTAAGTACATTAAAAAAATATTTTTTTTCTACTTATATTTTATTCGTTTTTCATCATTTGTCACTTTTTAGCTTCTTAAAACTGAACAAATCAATGTATTTAATCAATAAATATGATACTATATTTTGTTACGTTTATTGTTTAATTGCATAATTTGTACTATTCACAGGTATTTACACTGAGTTGTTGAATTCGTGCTATAAAAACCGGTACTGTCTCTTTAAGGAAACCCATCTGTAAATGAGCGAAAGTTAACAGGAGACACAAACGGCTTTATCTCGTCTGTGCTATGCGTGATTAGAATGAAATTTTTATTTTTTGCTGTTTTTGATTAACAACTGACTGCAAAGTAGAGATTGACCAATAATCGGATTTTCAATTTTTTCTTTCTATATTCAAGCATTTTTCTTTAATAGGAGATCATTTTTGTAATACCGTATTCACCGATAACTGGAGCCGTCTGGCGGTAGTTTCTGAAATTGCAAGCAACACGGCCATTGCAGCAGGGCATGTGGGAGGAAACAATGCTGGGGGTTGTCCACAGGTAAAGTAACTTGCTTTTGCAATGTATTGCCTAAATACATTTTATTAAACGTAACAGAAATTCATGCTCTAGTGAGATGTGTAATAGAAATGCCTGATGTGTAGTTTAAGTGCTAAGAAACCGAGATGAACTCACATGAAGACAAATCCTGCAAAGTCCCAAAGACCAAGGGCATAGCAGCCGTGGGGGAAGTGGGGGACTGCACTCTTTAAAAAGGTGACTTTTGTTCCACACACTTTTCCAAGCTAAACCCATATCGAGTCCAAATGGTGGATTTGTATACAATATTCTTTGCGTTTTGTTACTTCGGGCTGATTGAGCGACCATCCAGCCAATCACAGGTGAGTTTCATGAGCCGAAACAACCCTTACGTAATAGGCCGTCAGACAGTCTAATCAACTCCATTCATTTCTACAATGTTGCGTTCAACAATGCTCATTTATCCATGCTTTTTATCGGCATTGATCTAGATCTAAATTAATAATCTAGAGATGAGGAACACACAAATGAGAGTTATGTATCGGCATATCATTCTTGATTGGCAGCATTACGTGAAATGCACAGCAGAAAAAAACAAAGGACAACCCTTTTAAGCACTCATTATAAGTGGAGTGTATATCAGCGCATTAAGTCTTCATTAAGTTATGCTTTTTACATTATGTTTGTGAGGTAATAGTTTGATTGGTTGTTTTTGCCAATTTAAGCAGTGTGTCAAGGAGGAGGGCGTGGCTGGGCCATGAGAGTGCACGGCTGGTGCTGAATCAGCTGATCAGTGGGAGAGCGAGATAAAGGGGAGCCGGGGACGCCAGTTTGAGAGAGAGAGACGCATGCGGCCATGCTGCTTGTGTGTGTGTTTTATGTTGTTTTAAGTTGAGTTTTACATTAAACTTTATGTTGACTGTTCAACCGGTTCCCGCCTCCTCCTTGCCCATCCTTTAACTGTTACAGTGGTGCCGAAACACGGGAAGGAGGAGGGATTCGCTGTCGTGGAGTCCTCGCCGCTGCCGTCCGTCAGAAGGAGCAGCCGCGACTGTCTGCCTGGGGACGGAGTGTCGCTGCCGGCTGCCGAGAGACAGAGGAACCGCTGCTGTCCGCCGAGAAGGGGAGGAGCGGTTGATGGCCGGGTGACAGCGTGTTTTCTCTCTCTCCTCTCTCTCTCCCGCTCGCCCTTTCCCTCTCCCCATGACTCCCCCCTCATTTCTCCCCCAGGTTCCCAGGTTAATATATACTGTAATATATTAATACTGCACTGTAAGTGTTATATGTAAGCTTTGTCAGTAGCCACATGATCTGTGTAATTTTAGCTAAACTACAATAACACAGTAAATGAATGCTAGACAATGTTCAAGATAATGCAAAAAGACCCATTCTTTAGTGTAACGTAACTTGGTTATACAAAAAATATATACATTCTATTATTATAAAACAATAGCGTATCGATATCAAAATGACAGTTGTGATGGAAACACATTAATACTGAATTGTGTCAACATATTTATAATGTACAGTCTATTTTATAAACAGCTACTGTCATCATCCACCAAATTTAGCTAACAGCTATTGATAAAGCTGGCTAGCTAGCTAACGCCGACATAGGCTATTGTATAAATGCAGTCAATGTATCATGCAAAGAAAAGTGATTACTTCAATCTACAGTCTCGCATAGTCAGACTTATCCACACTTTGTTTTAGCCCTGTTCCAGCACTGGAGAGTCAAATATAATATACAGTCTCAAAGTTTCTAGTAAAACAATCATAACTGTGTTATTTTAATTATGCTACCTCATCTGTCAGCATGATGCCAGTGAATCACATTGTCTCTTTGTACGTTACGTCATTGTTTTGGCCAATGCTCGCTCGCTCGTGTCCCTAAAGAGTGTGTGCACGAGCGCGAGCAACAGGTGTCATTAATAACAAGGGTTTCTGAATCTTACAAATTGCACCTTTAAATATTTTCTCTGTAAAATAAAGATTAAATAAAAAATAATTACATTTATAAAAATATTGGTTCTGCATATCGGTTATCGGATATGTAAATATACAAATAATCAGTATCGTGTCAGTTTAAATAAAATCAATATCGGTCAATCTCTACTGCACAGAATAGGAAGAGTATTAAAAGAAACATTCAATGACAAAACATTTGCATGGATCTGCAACATGGATCACACATTACACAGAACAACTTTTACTCTCAAGAAGATGCAGTGAAAGCATCTCGCTGCTAAATACTCCACCATTATCAATTCACTGGTCAAAATATTTATTATAAAAATCGAAACATTTACCAGCCAGTTGCCAAATATATACATTTTTAATCATATAGCACAAAATTCGGTTGCAAATGCGAGTGATTTCCTCTCATTGTAGTGGAGGGTTGCACACAGAGTAAAAGGTCAATCCATGGCTTTTGAGAATCGATATCGAATCGAAAAAAAAACAAAATATGTAATTTTTTCCCCCCAGCCCTAGTAGGCCCACGGGTGCTCTCGCTCTGGTGACTGAGCTTGGACCATGCTCGCAGCTGAGTCATGTTCATCCATCTTCTGCCAGTAATTGTTATAATTTGTCTCAGGCACAGGTCAAGGTGCTGTGTATTGTGGTAACTGATGAGACGTGATGTCGCTTTTCAGTGACCAATGACCATGTTGTGGCCAGTTACATTTTATGTTAAAACGGATCTAACTGGCAGACTAAATAACATTTAACTTAAACTGGGCATCAGTGTAATTCGATTGGTTTGTTAGAATTAAGATCAGACGGAAGAAAAGGATCTGCAAAAATGTAACAAGTACTTTTCAAGTCTAATTAAAATTGTAAAGAGTAAAAAGTACAAATTTTTTCTTTGAAAATGAAATGAAGTAGAAGTACAAGTATTCAGTTTAAATTGCATTTGAGTAAAGTTCAAATCCCACAAAATAATATTTAAGTATAGTAATGAAGTATAATTACTCAAGTAATTTACACCCCTGCTGGTACTAACAAAAGGATGTTTCCTCACAACTTTTATGTTAATATACAATAAAAATGTATTTGTGTGAAAACAGTTTTAGCCTTACATAAGTATGCAGAAAATTTGAAATAACTGTAGTGCTTCCATTCCATTTCAAGTGTTTAGAAATTGAACTTATTTAGATTAATTAATTGCCATATTGATTGTTAAGGGCTAAAGAACATAAAGCAAAGAAATTGATAACATAATTATTGTGACTTTTTCAAAAGTATGAGGTTTAGTTAAAAAGCTCATGGCTTGGTTGTTAAAGATCAGGCACAATTGTTCTCTAAGTATTTGAAATGTTTCTTCTGTTTGCAGTTTAAGGCCCCTGAAGAAAGTCTTTTTCAAAGGCTATTGTGGGTGCACATTCTGTGTATGTTTACATGACATGCAAGAAATCATGCTTAAAAATCAGTTCTCTGCACAACCTAATAATTTAGGTGAGCACTGTGGATTCTTAAAAACATTTAGCAAATAGTAGAATTACCTGGTGGTGTCTGCAGAATATTGTCTGGTATGCATTTTCAGACAGTTTCAGAAATTAAATAAGCTGCTGAGTACAAAAGTTCAGCCCAGCATATAAAGTACTGGCCATGCTGTTGTTGTTTAGATTTATTCAGTGTGTTGACAATATTGATTAGCTGCCACCTTCCCCCTTTCCTTTCCTTTTGATCCAAACATCTGGCATATCGGGTTTACTGTTGGGCAGGATCACTGGCACTTCACTTTGGGTGGTCCTTACCCTGCCAGACCCTGGAGAGGCAAGGTCATATACAGTATCCTTTAAAGACAGACGTAAAGTGTCCCTCTTGCCGTTTAGGTGGCCAGGTTGTAACTCTCCCTCTGTCTTAGCTTGAGGGACAGAGATAGCAGGCTCAATGTCACTTAGGCAGGTCTCGTTGGAATCTTCAAGGCCCTCCATGGAGCTCTGAGACTGACATGACACAAGACGTTTGTGTAGATGATGGCTAGTGGTCTCATTTATTGAGAGCGACATTTCATTGACTGTGTCTGTAGTCTGAGTAATCATGATTTCTTCCATACTAGAGGAAGATGACAAAGACATGTTCCAAAGATTGAGCCCACCGCTAGACTGGGTTTGGCATTTCTTGCACAAAACCTTCTCTTTGGACAATTCTTGTGGAGGAGCAACTATAGGATGTAACATGTTGTCTTTGTATGGGGACGAGGTCTGTAATGCTGGAGGTGGGTTGCAGCCTTTAAGATGCCTGCTAGACATATCTTCACTGTCAGCTTCAATGCTGACTCGATCATAGTCTTGCCTTGGACTAAGGCCACAGAACTGAATGTCATCAGAAAGGACAGAGGGTCTGTTGGACAGCTTGCTGGTGCAAGTGCTATTCTCAAAGCTGTCACTAAACTGGCAAGCAAGAGGCTGCAGCTCGTACTGTTCTGGCTCCCTCCCTCTGGGTTGCCGCTTTCTATGGTACCGCTGATTTGGGCAGAGGAAACCATCACTTTCTTTATTAAAATTCCTTTGAACCCGAGAACCTGTGCCACAGCCAAATGCCCCATTAGCTGAGGGATTGGCAGTCCCAGGTTCTGCATCTGAACAGGAAGATTCCTTCTTCATGACACATGGTAAGATTACTTTCCCGCAGTTCTTTTGAGGGCCAAAGAAGCAGCACAACGATTGGAAGAAAAAAGTGGCGAAGCCGCATGCCACACACTTAACGAGCAGGAGAAAGATTCCTAGCTTCCTGAAAAGCAGTGCGGTTGCGGGTAGCATAATGATGCCCACACAAAAATATGCTCCAGCACCTGTGGCTACCGGACAACCCATTCTCTTCAGGGAATGTGCAACCCTGCCCAGTCTGTCATTGTGTGGGGCCAGACTGTATGAAATGCAGTAATTGGCCACAAAGTCAACAGAGAGACCTGCAGCTGCCGAAATGAAGAGTGCTTCCACACCATTTAACTGCCATTCTAAAAGCACAAGGAGGCCAATGGTAGCAAAAACACTTCCTCCCACAGCAATGGACACATAAATGCTTAGTGGAATATTCCATGTCATGAGCAGAAGAAATGCAAATGTGAGGGCTACAGAAAAGCCTGCCACCTCTAATGTCTCTGAACTTAGACTTTGTTGAAGATCATATAAGCCTAGCTGGCTTACAAACCATCCTTTCTGCAGTCCCATCGGAGCCTTAGATATTTCCTCATTAAACCACGATAAGACCTCTTGGTAGAATTCTGACATTCTGCTGAAGTTGAAACTGTAAAGTTGTACAGTTTTGAACACTACCACAAGGGCAGTGATTCGACCCTCTGAGTCAAACCGTAGGCCTCCAGCATTGGGTATGTGGCCCTCCACTTGCTGCTCTGCCACCATCATGCTAAGGCACTGCTCGAAAACACTTGGGGAGTAAGGAAAGGGAATATTATTGCAGCAGAAACTAAACGCATCCTCATTTTCGGAACAACGCCGTATGGAAACCCAGTGAATCAAGTTGTCAACAAAACACACATTGTCTTCCGCTGCTTCTTGGTCAGCTGATATTGCAGAATAGAAGCTCTGGTTTTGAATTTTTCCACATAGGTCTCGCAACCACACTTGGGCTTGGGGACTACTCATATTGAACTCCAGATCAATAGATAAAGAGCCATTGCTATTTGGATTAAAGTGATCGCCATCGTCTGATGGAATGACACCCCAAATTAGAGTCAGCGTCATGGGCTCATCTTCTCCCTGCTTCATTCGCTCAAACATGAACTGGTGGCGATATTCAGCATCATATCTTTCAAAGGGATGACTAGATCGGAACAGTTGAGTTGTCCTGCCATCCGAAGTCGGAAGTTTCATGCCAGGATCCACACACGATATGTATGTTCCTCCAGCTGCCAACACTGCAAACCAGCAGATCCATATATAGCGGAATTTCACTACTCCACAAGGCAGGATCTTTAAAAACAGCAGGTTTGATGTGTCAGAAAACCCTCGCCCAAGCATCCGAAGCTTCTGTCTCAATATAAAAAGACAGCGCTTTCTTGAACTCGTCTCACAGAATTCACCAGCATTTTTTGAACAGCAGGGCTTCCACGCAGACTTTGTGACAGGGTTTGAAGACAGCACAGCATAGCGTTCTTGCAAAATAAGCATGCACGGAAGCCAAACAAGGGCAAATAACGTGTTGATTAATGAGGCACTGCCAAGGTATACAGCGTAGCATCTCACAGCTGTGATGCTGCTTATGTAGCCTGAGTAAAACGTGATGCTAGATGTCAGTCCTGATACTAATATCAAGTATCCCATTTCCTGTAAAACCCGATTCATTCTCTTCTCAGGGACAGCTGGTGGGTTGTGGCTTAGCTGTAATTTCCAGAAGTCAACAAAAATAAGGGCTTGATTCAGACAATTTCCTAAAAGAACAAGGACAGATGCGAGATTGAGGAGTGGAAAAAATGTCAACCGAAATGCAACTTTGTAGAAAAAATATGAGGTGAGAAGTGATAATATGACAGCAACCAGTGACATCGCTGCTATAAGTAGTGATTTGAGATATAGGCCTATTGTGAACAAAAGAACAAGAGCTGCAAGAACAGGATAGACAGAGTCTCGTGCCAAGTAGTACTTGAAAAGTTTTTGTTTAATGCCCAAATCCATTCCTGTTATGGTGGTGGTGTTGTACGTGAGCTCGTGACCTTCTAGATGGTCCACATAAATCTTCATCAGTGGATCTCCTTTCTCCACTGGTAGGAATAGAACACTATATTTTAGGGATGGGACCTTATATTCAACGGTCTGTGGCCCCAGGAAGTCCTTGTCCACCAGGTAGTGAAGAATCTGGAAGATACTTGGCTGCTTACAGCCGTGTGGGACTGATGCACAGTGGCCAAATTTACTCATCTCAGTACATGATGCAACCAGGCTTCTATCATGGTAGTAAGGAGCACAGAATCTAAGCAGACCTAGACTTTCAGACACCTGCTGTGCAGTCAGACTGAAGCAGGAGGAAACATTGTTGAGAACAGCCAAATAGTTTCCAAGAGACCAACTTGGACAGCACTCATTCTTCGCCATGGAGCTGACTAACTCTGATCTGACCTGGCAAAGGTTATCAAACTGGGTCCCAGAACGGATCTAAAACAAATAATAAAAATAATATTACTAACATTTTTCAGCAATAAGATTAAATGAATAATCGAATCCAAACCCCTTTGACATTCTTTTTTATCCTAAACACAAAATTAGGTGTTTTAATTAATATCCCATGCCTTCGTTTCAATACAATGGCATTGGATATTGTCTAATTTTAAATCTTAAAAAAGTCTTTTGCAGGCATATGTTAGGTTTGTTGAGAAACAAGCTGAAATGTAATTCATTTTTCAGTGAACTCTTGACATCCGTTGCACGTACATGAGTGCATGAGAGAAGATTGTTCACAGAACTTGCATATACTTTAGCACTAAACAAAGTAAGTTGTCATGTGAACAAACGTTTTACTGTGAACAAGCTTTTTAATAGCCCTTAATGAACATACAATGGTTTAAAAAGACAGTGTGGGATATTGGAATATCTCCTTTTGTGTTCCACATCATACGGGAAAAAGTTATACGGGTTTGGAATGACATGAGGGTGAGTAAATTATGAAAGAATTTTCATTTTTAGGTGAAATATTCCTAGTTGCACTGCTTTAAAATGGGATTTTCTAATACCTGAATCTGATTATTTATGTACACTTAATTGATCACGTGTCAGCTAAAACACTGCATTTAACTTCTTCCTTCAAGGCTCATGAATATTATAATTTTTTGGAAAATGTAGTCCTTGGTTTACCTGTGTCTGTTCCATTTGGCACATGGAGTAAATTGCCTTCAGACTCCAGAGACTGGCAGAGTTACCAGAGCGGAAGACCAGCTGAGCATAGCGCTCTCCTACAGAACCACAGATTGGGTGATAGAGAAAAGCATCTTGCAAAACATGCTTTGCTCCATTTACCGATTTATTAGGTTTGGAAATGCTTCATATCATTAATTTTTATCTTACCTGGGGCATTACAAAAAAAGTTGTGCTCGGTGTAATCTCGGTGCAACATTCTTCTTGATCGTTGTCTTAATGGAGGTTGAGATCTACTTGTGTCTTCTCTGTGAGACAAATAGATTTATATATATATATATATATATATATATATATATATATATATATATATATATATATATAACGAAACACTATATTGGGGAAAGCAGTCAGATTTAGTTTAAAACACAATACCAGAAACATTTCTATTAATAGGTAGTTGACAACATTAAAAGTAGTGACAGCTAATGACATGCTGTATTTCATCTAAAACTATTCTTGTAACATCTGTTCTTGTATAATTATTATGCATGCAGTTTTATGATGTATACATTGAGACATACAGCATATCATATAGCATGACATTCTATGTGAACTGCAAAAACAGCACCTATACATTTTCCTTTATTCATTCCTATATATTTTAAGCTGAAATCTTGATGTTGAAAAAAGTTAACGTCCATGTCATTAGTCAACTTTTGTCAACTTTTTAATATAAAGTATATTTAGTATCATGCGATCACCAAAAAATACCCTGCTGTAGTTCTCTCTCTGAGTTGCCATGGAACTGGGGACAGTGATTTTCCAGGCCCAGTGTTTTGCTTTAACCTCATCCAAGTTATGAGACGGATACTGATTTCTGTTCCACGAGGTTCAAATCCCTGTGAGGTCCAGTCAAAGACACAGTGGTAAATGGAAACACTTTGAAGTCATTACGTAAATTAACTGAAATCATTTGAAGGGCACATTTACAATTCTTATGATGAGATGGCCACCACTGGTCAGTTAATTGTTCGAAATGTATTCAAGGTGAAATCTAGTGGGATTCTAAGCACAAAACTCTCACTAACAATTCTCACTTCTTACACATTCACAGTTGCATCACTTTTAGTATGCAATAAAATCGCTTTTTTACTCTATGCAGAAAATACAAGCAGATGCATTAACGTTACATTAAGAGGGTGCGAGAAAAGAAACATTTCTCATATATTACAAACATGATGGAGATACCAACCAATAAAGGGTTAGAGAAGTCTGGAAGGGGGCCAGTCAAAATCCCAGCAAGAGAACAGGCAAACAGAACTACTGTACATGAAATGAGTATGGCCATCGGGTATTCTACTATGACCTGGGAATAGCTGGAATAATGGAAAAATCAGTGGTGTTAAAACTCAGATTGAATCTAATTGCCATATGGAGCATTAACCTAAATAATATTGTTGGAAATCTCCTCTCAGATTCTTCACATTTACATACAACTCACTGGAAAAATAGCTTTGGCTAACTTTTTGAATGGTTCATAATCCTTCTAAAAATAAATATATCAGATTTAATCCATTGTAAGTTTGTGTTATTGTGGAGTAATGTTAACCAAATAATAACAAAATGCATAATTTATTCAGGCTGTGAATTTCATATTAACAAATAAAACATTGTCATCAATTGTTATTAAAGCATCTCACCTTCTAGGAATCCTATGCAGACCTTCATTCCTAATGAATTGAAAGACATAATTATTAAGATTTTAAAATGCTTAAAACATCTAAATGAATGTCCAGTAGAATATATAATTAGATTAGGAAAAAGTCTGGACCTCACTGTCACAATGTGACGTTGTGCAGGCTTGTGGTTACTGCCATCATGAGATCCAAGAAGCCAATGGCATTGCATTTTGTTGTGACACGAAGGCAGGTGGGATGGACTGCAGCTATGGGCAGTTTTAACAGGGTTCACTGAACAGTCTGCTGGATGGAAAGCATTTATTTGACTAGGATAGACATTGCTTTGGAGTGACTGTTGGTGGCCACAGCAGGGGCACTTTTTGGGCTGTGGTAAATGATAGGCTGAGCCCTGTGATATTTGGTGGTTCTCCTCTATCTTGACTGGACACATCTGACTATCCGTGCTGTCGTTATCCGGAGGACACAGAGAAACCTCAGGGATCTCACTGCAAGAGAAAGGGTCATATCATGAAATGTCTCCACTATCATTTATCAAATGATGTTGCTTTACAATGAGGCTTTAAACACATTACTGACCAAAGAACAGATTTTGATGATTATGTCTTAAAAAACAAAAAACAAACAAAAAAAAACATTCTGTCATCATTTACTGACTTTCTTTCTTCTGTGGAACACAAAAGGAGTTATTAATAGCAGAAGATGCTCTTTTTCATACAATAAAAGTAAATGGTGACCAGGGCTAGGCAAGAGTTTCAGTGAATAATTACTTAAATTCTAGTCTTCTTTTTCACACAAAGCTATCGTTTGGTCTCAGAAGAATTGGAATTTAGTCTTTAAGCTGTATATGGACTATTTTTATGATGGTTTTATGGTGCTTAACGGCTCCTTGTCCCCATTTTATTGTATGGAAGAACTCAGATATATTGCTAAACTTTTCCTTTGCTGCTCCATAGAAGAGAAAGTTGGGTTTGGAGTGACATAGAATGGTTTGGAGGGTGAGTAAATGATGTAATTTTCATTTTTGGGTGAACTATCTCTTTACATATGCACAGTTCTTCTGTCTATAAGTCAATAAGCCTCCATCACGTACAGTTTCTTTCTGCATGCTGCTAGGGAATATTGGCCCAGAGGATATTTGAGTGCAATGCTGAGTTGCTTGCAACATATATTAGATTAGCAATAATGCCTTAAAAATGCATCAGTGAAATGCTCAAAGGCTCAGTTAGGCCAAGAGGGAGGTACTACATCAGCTTACCCTGCCAAATCTCATAAAAAGCCTGTTAAAATGGAAAGAAAACTCACTATTACTTCCAAATGAACTTCACAGGGAGTAAATATGAGTTAATAAACAACAGTATATTGTGCTGCTGAATAGTGCAGACCACCTTGAAGAGCCAGACCTTAAAAGGATAGTTTACCCAAAAATGAAAATTCTCTCATTATTTACTCACCCTCATGCCATCCCAGATGTGGAAGACTTTCTTTCTTCAGCAGAACACAAAGATTTTAGAAGAATATCTAAGCTCTGTAGGTCCAATGCAAGTTTGAAGCTCCAAAAAGCATATAAAGGCATCATAAAAGTAATCCATATGACTCCAGTAGTTAAATCTATGTTTTCAGAAGCATCTAATAAGTGTGGGTGAGAAACAGATCAATATTTAATTCCTTTTTTTGTTTTTACCATAAATCTCCACTTTCACTTTCACATTCTTCTTTTTTGTTTTTGGCGATTAGCATTCTTTGTGCATATCACCACCTACTGGGCAGGGAGGAGAATTTATAGTAGAAAGGACTTAAATATTGATCTGTTTCTCACCCACACCTATCATATTACTTCTGAAGACATGGATTTAACCACTGGAGTCATATTGATTACTTTTATGCAGCCTTCATGTCCTTTATAGAGATTCAAAGTTCTGCCCACCATTCATTTGCATTGTATCCTACAGAGCTGAGATATTCTTCTTTGTGTTCAGCAGAAGAAAGAAAGTCATACACATCTAGGATGGCATGAGGGTGAGTAAATGATAAAATAATTTTTATTTTTGGGTGGATTATCCCTTTAAGATTTAATATTCCTTTATTCATCATTCAGTCATTGTAGGCACTAATTAACTTATATGACTCTGATTTCATACAGAATAAGTGGAAGGCAGCCTAAGTGTTTATCATCAGTATCATCAGAAGTTACTAGGCTAAAATGTGAAAATACAGTAGATGTCACCAGTTTTAAAGACCTTAGGCAGGGTAGACACCATATTTATTTTTTTGCAATTTAAAACAGGGCTGTGAGGGATAGACACACAGTCTGTTCAATGGGTTGTACTATCTAATTTATGTTGTAGATCACATCTAATTATCATAGCCCATGTCTTCCCGAGATTCTTATTAAACCCCGAGTTTCTTTTTAAACAGTACAACCCAGTGAACAGACTGTAATTGATTCCCACACAGCTTTGTTTTATTTAGCAGGTCTGTTGAGTTCACATCATTGGTGTGATAGCTCTGTTTTGTGCTTACCACACGTGCTCTTAAAATAAGGTAGCAGGTTTGGTTTGAGATTTTAATCATTCTCTCACACATTCCTACTAATAGCATTGTCATATTGTTGGAGACACAAGCCTCGTCACCTTCACACATTTTAATCCAACAGAGTTTTAGGTTCTTTGTGTATAACATGCTTGTTTTTCCACAGACGTATTTTAGCTGACTCATATTATTACTGAAGTGATAAGTTATGCAAACAATGGAAGACATGCCTGCTGCTCAAGTGCGTAAATGCATACAAGCAACAAATTAGCTGTTTATGCCACAAATGCTGTTGATAGAGTTTATCTTGTATTGAACCCCGAACATCCCTTTAACCCCTAAATCTTTGGCGGCAACTCCAATTACTGAGCCTCTTGGTTGGCGTCAATGCACAAAAAGATCTCTACATTAACACATTGCTAATCTGGAAGTGATCTGGCTTTATATATTTATTTATTCTATCAACAAACTAGTTGATCTGATTCAGAGATTCCAAACAGGTTTCCTCTGCGCACTTCTCTGTTGCATTGTGCGAGGTATAGACCTTTTTCACGTTTCTGGGTTTTGGAATGCAGAAGTAAACAATTACAGGGTAACCTTCTGTAGTGGTGAATGGGAGACCACAGGAAAAAAATCATCTGTTACATTTTCACAATTTTCCACAAAAGGAAAGAAAATGAGAGCGGTGGATTATGACAGTCAAAAGAGAGAAGATGCCAAATTACTGTCACTCCCTCAGCTGTGGTAACTAGCCCTAGGTTAATATAATGCAGTGTAATGTTATACATTTACACTAAATGATTAAAGAATTGAACATATAAAAAAAGTTTCCTTGATTTATACTGTTAAATTTGGTGGAAAATGTGTCATCACAGTCTGTGAAAAAGGTCTATTATACACTAGACTGACAACATGAGGGCTCAAGAACAGCAGCAGGTGCAGAGAGCCCCATTTCTATCAGTCTTGCTAGAGAACAGCAGGGGAAAGCACTCTACATTTTACTGAACGACAGCATATAATCAACCTGAGTAAAATACACTTTTATATGGCAATCTCTACTATGGATCAATTGCTCAACACAGAGCTGCAAAAATAGTAGCAGGACATTTAATGATGCAATGTAATGTGTAATGCAATCATTATTATTAGTCAGATACAGTGAACTACTGCTGCATTAAAGACATAGTTCATTTCTCACCCGCATGTTGTTCTAAACCAGCATGACTTTCTTTTGTAGAACACTGAAGGAGATATTAGGCAGAATGTTAGGGACTGATAGCCTCAGTCACCATTCATTTTCTTTTTGCATCTTTATTTCATACAAAGAAAAAGAATGGATACTGAGGCTGAATACTCTGCAATTCTCCTTTTTTGTTTCACAGAAGAAAGAAAGCCATATTGGGTGAACTATCCATTTAAAGAGATTATGCCCTGTCCAGGGTCCTGACAGAATCAATATATCATACTCTATATTACCCCAATGATGTAAAGGAATAAAACAGTTCTCATTACAAAGATGAAATATAGAATATGGATTTTTGATGTGCAATTGCAAATGTTTCAATGGTCAGAAAGAGCACAGGCTTAATTTAATATGACAGCTCTGCAGCTGCTTTGTCGTGTCAGGCAGCCTGCAGTGCTAGGACTCAGAAGTGACGGCTGTGTGGCCAGTCAGACTCTAGGGGTGAAATCAGCTCAGCATAGGACAAGAAATGAAAAATGAAAGTTTTCACTTTTTATCACAAGGCTGTATACTTAATCACTTTGTAAAATGCTCAGAACAATTTAAGGATATGGAACATTGACCTTGATGGATATCATAATAATTTCCAGAGTGAATTTGCTCATTCAATCCACCTTTTAACTACAGTCAGCTAAAATATTTACTAGAGCTGTTTACTAAATATTTAATTCACTTGCTCCCTAAACACCATCGTTTATGAACTTATGCTGTTTATATAAATAAATATTCTATAAACAATATAGAAGTTCAAATAGTTAATCTCCCCCCCAAGCTTTTTAACACTATGGATCTCGTGTGGACTAATTTGATTGGACAGATGTCCTCACAGCAATTCAGTGGACATTAGCTATGTTGGCTGGAAAACTTTGACTAATATCATGTAGTATAATGGACACTTACACTGCACGAGACTTACTTCAGGCCACTGATACCCATGGCGATTCAATCGAGATCAAATATAATTGGACTGATTCACATAGAGCTCAATCATTGCAGTGTCACTTACATGCAATATATTAGCAAAGCAGACAAAAAACTTCAACATGCATTAATACTGTAACGGTTCAGTGGCTTTTCTGCTCCACGTAACAGCAGTTTTGCATCTTTGTGTATTTATCTACATTGAGTCCCCTTTCATGCATCCCATTGTGACATACATCATGTGCATGATTGATTTTACAGCTCGGTAATTAAATTCTTACCAAAAGAATCATATCAATGCCTTTGCCACCAGACTATAACATCTCCCAGGCTTGTTTGTGGCAGTTTTACTATGGGAGATGAGGCACTTGCTTTTGTGTGCAGGTTACATGCAGCCATTTTAAGCAGCATAAACAACAGATAATAACATAGAACAAAACCCTTGATTAACAAATCAAAGGCTGCTTAGATAGGCCCACATGTGTGGCTCACATTGGAAAATAAAGACAAGGCTTCTCCTGAGAGGTTCATACTCAAACATGAGTCATTGCTGCTTCAGCTGGATCTTCTCCACCAAAGCTAGAGAACACATCTAGCCATCTGCTCAACATTACTTTGATCTACAGGCAGATTTCATCATCAACGTTAATCCTTGCCAATGTTAATGGAACAGAGAACCTGCACATAGCTATGCTGAAGCAAAATGTCTCACTCATAGTAACAGATAAGCCCTGTGATTAACATGCAGAAGAGTCAATCGCCTAACACCTCTATTTAGAGTCCTAGAACACTGTGTAGTTCATTATTAGAATTACTCCAGACAAAGAGAATAATGCATGGTAAGAGTATATTGGTTCAATAATGTTTAATTCTTTCTTTCTTTGTAAGAATTGGAATATGGGTCAGAGATTGTGAAAATATCTAATTTAAAACACATGTATCAAGCTTGTTGAAGTGTGATCTTTGTGTCCATGTTGGTTTCATATATTTTTTTAAAACGTTTATAGCATTTTGTAAAAAAAAAAAAAATTAATAATAATAATAATAATAATAATAATTATGACATATAAAATGACAAAGTGGTGTAATTAAAGGTATTAAAATACTTTCCTTGCACTTTTAATATATATATATATATAGTTTGAAGTAAGTTTGGAGCAGAAGTTAAATGCTATTTCTAGCCATTTTACATGCACGTTCCAGACATGATCATATTTTTTTATCAAGAAAATTCACATTGGACCATTTTTTTCTAGTAAGACCTTTGATATTATGGCAAAATTATATTCTTAATAATAAATTTTGTATTTTTTTCCTGTAAAAATATCTAAAAATCCTTAAAACAAGATCAATTTGATTTATCTTGTTTTAGAAACAACACTGCATAAGATATTTAGGTTTTTCAGAGAATGTATTTTTAACATGTGTATTTTGTCTTACTGTACTGGCAGAGTTTTTATAGTCAAAACAAGTGAAAAAATCTACCAGTGCTGAAGAAGTAATCCAAAGAATTTAGAATACGTTACTGACCTTGAGTAATCTAAAGGAATACATTACAAATTACATTTTACAGCATGTATTCTGTAATCTGTAGTGGAATACATTTCAAAAGTAACCCTCCCAACCCTGTATATATATATATATATATATATATATATATATATATATATATATATATATATATATATATATATATATATATATGTTTATATATATGTTTCACAGTTGTTGTTGTTTTTTTTTTTAATCAACAAAATGTTTTCAAATACTTACCAACATTTCTTTCAAGAATTTCAGCTAACTACGGCAGACTTCATGTATTTATTTATTTATTAATTTATTTATTTTTATTTATTTATTACTGTTACACCACTTAGACATTTTTGTAAATATGTTCATCATATTAAAGGTGTATTCAAGTAATTATTTTGTGTGAATTTAATTTTTAATGTATTTTTAAAGAACTTAATATATCCGGAAAGAATTGGCTCATATTTCTCCTACTAAAGATGTTCGGTTGGTTATCTGTTAATTTAATACAATGTAAATGTACACGTATTTTTTTAGAGAATATATAGATAAATATATATAAAATCAAAAGTCAAGTAAAAAAACATGACTTCTTCAAGATCATAGGTCACGTGGTAATAGTAGGATATTTAGTGCTACCTAACACGTTTACACATAAATATCGAGCCTTACAAGCCGACTGTATCACTCACTGCAATCCACATACAGTATCATACACGTACCTTTGAGGTGCATTCTGAGAAGGTCCCTTTGTCGTGGACGAATCTATGATTTCAGCATCATCACGCTGTCTAGATATGGAAACTGTATCCATGCTGACACAGACACCTTTAATACAAGCTGGAATCTGCCCGTCACTATCAGATCTGTTATTGTGTGCACAATGCAGTCGGTTTTAAGATGCAGTTTTTGGTCGTGGCGCTACGTTAGTGAGTGTATGTAGGCTGGTCCATCGTTTCTTATTGGACGTCGAGCTCTGTGATCTAAGGTGTTGACAGTGCGTTGATCGGTCGCTGTTCAATCGAGGGTGGTGCTGGAGAAGAGAACATTCGCAGCGCCGAGTGTTAAATTGAAGGCTGCATGGGTGTGCAGCTACAGCCATATCGGATATTAGAAATTATGTTGCCTTCATTCCCAACACCCCACTCCTCACAAAGTCATATGACAAGAAGCTGCAATGGTTTACTGCATACAATACAATACAGTCGGGATGGACCATTCATGCTTGATTTTGATCTCATTGTCAAATTAAATGGATTGTGTTTAATGACTGAAAAACCCCTAAAAATTGTAGGCTAAGTTTGAGCAGACACTTGAGAGCTATACCAGAGATAGTGTGTGGTCCAGCTAATCCTGGCAGATAAACTATTACAGATACAGCCACTTATAACAGAAACTGCTAATGCAGTGGAACTGCCCTTTAAGATACAAACAGCAAGTTATGGGCTTTATGTTGACACCAGCTGTGCGGTAACATCACACACACTTACACAAGTAAGCTATTAAATGGTTATAATGATGCTCGTCACAAATCTAATGGCATTTAAGTTGTTTAAATCTTTAAACATCATGTTATCTTCATCACTGCCAAATCACACCCCTCTCCTCTCATTTCACAACACTTCAGGGTTTTTTTTTAAATTTTTTTTATAAATACTTTTTATCACTACTGTATTGTCACTACTTTCTGAAGACAATATGCTAGAAAAACACGTTGCTCCAACAACTCCAGGAAAGGCCAGAACTTAAGCAACTTTATGTCACATCATTTGAAAAAAAAAAAAACATTTTCTCATGTATCTTAAAGGGACAGTTCACCCAAAAATGAAAATTCTCTCATCATTTACTCACCCTTATGCCATCCCAGATGTGTATGACTTTTTTCTTCTGCTGAACACAAATAAATTTTTTAGAAGAATATCTCAGCTCTGTAGGTCCTCACAATGCAAGTGAATGGTGATCAAAATTTTGAAGCTCCAAAAGCACATAAAGGCAGCATAAAAGTAATCCATAAGACTCCAGTGGTTAAATCTATATCTTTAGAAGTGATATGATAGGTGTGGGTGAGAAACAGATCAATATTTAAGTTTTTTTACAATAAATTCTCCTCCCTGTCTAGTAGGTGGAGATATGCATGAAGAATTAACTATCCCTTTAACTAAATAGGATTTGACATTGTGTGTTAAAGGAATTGTGCAGGTTCAATACAAGTTAAGCTCAATCAACAGCATTTTTGGCATAATATTGATTACCACAAAAAAATAATTTAGACTCATCCCTGCTTTTCTTTAAAAAAAGCAAAAATCTGGGTTTCAGTGAGGCACCTACAATGGAAGTGAATGGGGCCAAACATTAAAATACTTGTTGTTTCAAAAGTATAGCCTCAAAACATAAAAAATATGTGTGTTAAAATGATTTTATTGTGATAAAATCACTTACTAACATCTTCTGTGTAAAGTTATAGCCAATTTTACAACTTTGGAGCCATAATGATGTAATGTCAACAAACCCTAAAACGACTATAAAAATGACAATTTAAACAACTTTACAGCTCAAGTAATACATGTGTTTTAACATAGGAATTAATATAACTGTTTTTATAAAAAATATTAGCTTCACATTTCTGTTTTTAAACCCTCCAAAAATTGGCCCCATTTACTTGCATTGTAAGTGACTCACTGTAACCTAGATTTTTTGGGGTGGGGGTTAAAGAAAAAGAGGGACGAGTCGAGATTAATTTTTCTGGTAATCAATGTTATGCCAAAATTCAGTCGATTGAGCTTAACTTGTATCGAACCCGGAATATTCCTTTAAGCCCACAGTGTGTTCGCCTCTGGTTCACTGCAGATCATGAATGTTTCTGAACTGGCACTCATAGTAATTTCCACTGGCACATTTCTCCCGGTGAGTGGTGATGTAAAGCTACATTATGTTTTTTATTGCCTCAGAGTGAGACAGAAAGACACATCTCCCTAATAAAACAGCAGTGAGAAAATGCTTCCAGTGACAAGAGATATATGTGTAAAATAAAAACTGCAATAACATTTCAGTGCTCCAGTCTCTCTAAAATGTGTTTTGTTTCGGCAGGTTGCTGTCTCGGTGTGTGTTTACGCATTTGATTATACAATATGTCTAGTTCTGTACCTCTGGTTTGGTGACACCAGTAAGCCTCTCACTGATGAAACTACACAGTAGGTCACAATTACCTATTTACTTCTGTAACTCTTTTTATATAGGCATAGGCCAATCATACATTGCTTGTTTGCAAATGGTCCAGAATGCCGCTGCTAGACTTTTGACTGGAATTTGCAAATATGAACACATTACCCTTGTTTTAATTTCTCTGCACTGGCTGCCTATCTGCTTACAGAATTGATTTTAAAATTGTAATTTTAGTTTTTAAGTCCATTCAACTTAAATGGAATGGCACCTTCATATCTTTCTGACCTATAGTGCATAAATAAACATGTCAGATGTCTAATATAGTCTGATCAGAGGCTGCTGATGATTCCCAGGTCTAGACTGAAAACGAGGGGTGACAGTGCCTTTGTGGTAGTTGGCCCAAAGCTATATGGAACAGTCTTCCTATGTCCCTCAGATCTGCCTCCACCATAGCTGAATTCAAGTCAAAACTAAAGACTTATCTTTTTGACAATTAGTGTTTATGAGTGTATTGTGTATTTTTTGAGTCTGAATTTCTGATTGTCCTTTAGTTTTTATGGTTGGACAGCACAATGGTCAACTTTTGTTGTTTTTATTGTGCTTTCTAAATAAACTGATTGATTGATTGATACTTCATCAGACATTATAGAGAGTAGATGAAATGTTAAATCCACTACAGGATGGTGATAGTCTCTGGTATCATAGTCAAGTTAGTCTATAGAGTTCTTCAGACAGAAGGATACAGTATAAGACATATTATTGCTTCACGTTTAGGGGTTCTTCACCTCCATGTTGTGCATGAAACTCATTCAACACACACCTAGACATGGATTATCCCTTACTTACCTACTATATGTCTATAGTTGTAACATCAATAATTGTAGACTTTATTTTCTTTTAAACCTAAAAGTCAATAATGTATTTTTTTTCACATTTAGGACCTAACAAAAAAGCACTGTGAGAGCGGGTGATACTGAGTTTCAGGAGCCAAGAGAGTATTTTCTTTCATGTACATGGCATTCTTTGCTGTGCTTTGGAGGACTATGAAAATACAGTAGTATATTCATATGGTAAACTGCTCTTCCAGTACCATTTACAGTCTGATAACATCACTGTACCATGGTAGCGTCAAAGTACTTTTTGTTAGGTGGGTGAACTTGTTATTTTCTTCATACCCAAGAGTTTCTTCAGACTTATACGTGGCTAAATGATTATTGTCTAATTGAACCAGTTACAGTGAGCCTGGCAACATGACTGCAGTGTATAACAAGACAATCACAGTTAAAAAGAGAGAACAGTTTGGCCCTGTTATGTGACAGCATTTACTCATGTAAAGTTATTTAACATTTTCACTATGTGTGATATGCATAATTAAATACAGGAAACAGCGTTTGCAAACTCCAAATATTACATTTTGTATCCAATATACAAAAAAATAAAAAATAAGAAAATTTTTATTTATGAGTTAATGTGATGCAATATTTTTGTCCGGATCTAATGAATAAAAAAATAAAAAAATCCAATTCACAAAACAGTTAACTTAATACACATCTATGATTAATGATTTCACTTTCTGAATTTGAGAGTTCATGTCAAAGAAAGTGGTGTAACCGTCCAGAGGCAGTTAAAAAAAAATAAAATAAAAAAAAAACCTTTAATCATAATTTCTTCTAATAAAACTTCTTGACATTTGTGACTCAATGTATGAGAATTGTAACACACACACACACACACACACACACACACACACACACACACACACACACACACACTCTACCGGTCAAAAGTTTCGAAACACTTGACTGAAATGTTTCTCATGATCTTTATCTTTTGATCTGAAGGCATATGCATAAATGTTTGAAATGAGTTTTGTAGACGATATAATTGTGCCACCATATTAATTTCATTATAAAATATTGGACCAAATAAAGAAAAGCAGCCAATAAGTGCTCAACATAGATGGGAACTGTAATGAACTCAGGCTTGGTGGTGGGTTTGAATCCATTTGCAGAAGTTTAATAAATCCAAATCAACAGGCAAAGGGAGGGTCAAAAATACAGGCAAAGGTCGAGGATCAAAATAGACAGTCCAAATGGGCAAACAAGACAAAAACAGTAATCCAATAAACAGGCAAAGGGTCATAACATGAAGCAGTCACAATGGCAATGGAGAAAACGCTCAGTAAGGCAGGTAAGACTGGCAATACTTCGCAATGTGTTGTTGGAAAGCATGGTTCTTTATAGATAGCAAACAGGAAATGACTGTAGAAGAAAATGGAGTGTGATCAGTATTCAGGTGAGGGCTCCCCCCCGGTGTTCTTTGACTGGGGCGTCCCCTTGGCCTGGGTGCTGGGTGGTCAGGGTGTGTTTGGTGGAAATCATGGATAATGGAAGGATCCAGAATGTCCCTGGCAGTTACCCAGGATCTCTCCTCTGGTCCATAGCCCTCCCAGTCCACCAAATATTGCATCTATCCCCCTCTTCTTGTATGATTTCCCTTATCAAGTATGCTGGGGCTCCATCAATCTCCAAGGGTGGTGGAGGTTCAGGTTCCGTAGTTTCGGGGCCAGATGCAGGGTGGACCGGTTTCAGCAATGATACATGAAATGAAGGAGAGATCCGGTAATTAGCAGGAAGCTCAAGTCTATAGGTCACAGGATTTATTTGTCTGATGATACGAAAGGGACCAACATACCTGGGACTGAGCTGCCTGCTAGGTAGCCGTAGGTCTCATGGAAAGCCAGACCCTCTGGCCTGGCTGGTAGTTGGGGTGGGGACGTCTCCGGCAGTCCGCCTGGATCCTTTTAGCACGAATGGCACATTGGAGCCTCACGAGCGCTGTCCCACACCCGTTCACTCCTAATCCAGTCATCCACCGCAGATGATTCACCAGACCAAGGGAACATGGGAGGTTGATAACCCAGCACACATTGAAAGGGGGTAAGTCCTGTGGATGAATGAGTTAAAGAATTGTGTACACATTCTGCCCATGGAAGGAATTCACTCCACCTCTGTTGTTCACGACTACAGTATGACCTGAGGTAACGTCAGATCTCCTAGTTCAATCTCTCCACTGGCCCATTAGCCTGTGGGTGGTAGCCGGAGGTTAAACTGACATTAAATGTCCAACTGTTTACAAAATGCCTGCCATACCCTTGTGAACTGAGGGTTGCCTTTGCCTTGCTGAAGACCTCGGAGAATTCAGAGTATTCAACTGGAATAGCTGTAGTGTTGTGAGTCTCTGGGCTTTCCACGCTCATGGTAAAACATGGTAACGTGATCTTTGAGTTAAAACAGTGTTCTTGGCAGTAATGAGACCATTTACAGAGTTCACCTTGATTCCAGGAAATGCTAGGGTCATGGATAGCTAACCATGGATGGCAGAGAATGATCTGGTTCTTGGGAGAAGAGATAACGTAGAGTGAGATCTTCTCAGTGTGAAATAGTCCAACTAGTAGAGTGATTGGGACAGTTTGTTGCATTATGCCCTGTCCTATGGGTTCGTTGTCGACTGCTGTAAAAGGCAAAAGGTCATAACATGAACACTCGGTAAGACTGGCAATACTTCACAATCTGTTGTTGGAAAGCATGACTCTTTATAGATAGCAAACAGGAAATGACTGTAGAAGAAAATGGAGTGTGATCAGTATTCGGTTGAGGGCTCCCTCTGGTGGTTGGAGGAAGCAGATGTTACAGGAACTCCTTCAATACTGTTTTTAAAAGTATCCCAGGGCGATACCTCAAGAAGTTGGTTGAGAAAATGTCAAGAGTACATGTCTGCAAAATCTAGGCAAAGGGTGGCTACTTTGAAGATGCTAAAATATAACACAGTTTTTATTTATTTTGGATTTGTTTAGTCACAACATAATTCCCATAGTTCCATTTATGTTATTCCATAGTTTTGATGACTTTACTATTATTCTAAAATGTGAAGGGAAAAATAATTATAATAAAGAATGAGTAAGTGTTTCAAAACTTTTGACCTGTAGTGTATATACAGTACAGTATGTATGTATATATATATATATATATATATATATATATATATATATATATATATATATATATATATACAGTTGTGCTCAAAAGTTTGCATACCCTGGCAGAAATTGTGACATTTTGGCATTGATTTTGAAAATATGACTGATCATGCAAAAAAACTGTCTTTTATTTAAGGATAGTGATCATATTGAAACAACCACACCGTCTTTTTCCAGAGCAGCCTGTATTTCTCCTGAGGTTACCTGTGGGTTTTTCTTTGTATCCCGAACAATTCTTCTGGCAGTTGTGGCTGAAATCTTTCTTGGTCTACCTGACCTTGGCTTGGTTACAAGAGATCCCCGCATTTTCCACTTCTTAATAAGTGATTGAACAGTACTGGCTGGCATTTTCAAGGCTTTGGATATCTTTTTATATCCTTTTCCATCTTTATAAAGTTCCATTACTTTGTTACGCAGGTCTTTTGACAGTTCTTTTCTGCTCCCCATGGCTCAGTATCTAGCCTACTCAGTGCATCCACGTGAGAGCTAACAAACTCATTGACTATTTATACACAGACAATAATTGCAATTTAAAAAGCCACAGGTGTGGGAAATTGACCTTTAATTGCCATTTAAACCTGTGTGTGTCACCTTGTGTGTCTGTAACAAGGCCAAACATTCAAGGGTATGTAAACTTTTGATCAGGGCCATTTGGGTGATTTCTGTTACCATTATGATTTAAAAAGGAGTCAAACAACTATGTGGCAATAAATGGCTTCATATGATCACTATCCTTAAATAAAAGACATTTTTTTGCATGATCAGTCATATTTTCAAAATCAATGCCAAAATTTCACAATTTCTGCCAGGGTATGCAAACGTTTGAGCACAAATGTATATATATAGTACAGTACATTATACATATATATACAATACAGTACAGTATTTATGTATGTATGCATGTATGTATGTATGATATATATATATATATATATATATATATACATACATACATGCATGCATACATATAAATACTGTACTGTATTGTGTATATATATATATATATATATATATATATATATATATATATATATATATATATATATATATATATGTATATATACTTTTTTTTCATGAAAAGAAACATTTATGAAAGCAGCATGGACGCAAAGAAGTACGTTTCTTATTTTTGTCATCTCGGACAACCTTGTCTGAAAATTGCAAATTTTTAGGCCTATATTTGTCAGTATTTGGTATTTGCAAGTTTAAACTTTTTTCTTTTTTTTCGGAAATATTTCTTTGCTACCATCTACTGACCTAAAGAGGTAAGCTCACTTTGCAATTTCCACTCAAGTTAAATCTCTGTACAAACATAAATCTACGTATAGGCAGCAATATTATTCAAGGGCATCAATAATATTGTTAAATTGACAGCATCTTCTGTGTGTCACTCACTAGGCGGTGATGTCTGGGTTATTTTATGTGGGAGGTGATTATTTGTCCATCAACAGTAAGACACGCCCATGAGGCGTTCCCACAACTCGACTCTACTACACCAAATTACAGTTCGCATTAAATTACTGTGCGTGCTACAGTGAAGTATGACTGAAGGTACTGTGTCGGAGTCTGACAGTGCTGATTCAGAAAGAACACGATTTTGCGATGACTTTCTTAAAGACTCCCTTTGGCCTTTTTTTCTTTCTTGCCTTGGCGGTTTTGACTTTAACAGTCGTTTTGAAAAAATGGCACTTTGGTCTGCGTGAGGAGGAGGCTTTTGGTGATGATGCTCCAGAGCGCAACAGATTGCTCCAACAACTCCAGGAAAGGCACCAAGAACTTAAGCAACTTTACGTCACATCATCTGAATTTATTAATCCACATTTATCTGTAAATGACAGTGTATTTTATATTAATGGGGAAATGAGTGCTGGCAACACGGTAACTAATGAAACGGAAATTGGTTGCGAAGAACTTGCTGGCATGAAAGCTGTTGACTTCCTTGGTTCAGGTTACACTAAAACAGTGTTAAAAGTAGCGTTGCCTCAAGGATTGTTCGTCGCCCTGAAATCTGTGAATCATCAAGGCACTGACATGAGGATGTGCATGCAAGATTTTAAAGATTCCCAGAGCTGTCATAAGCTCGTGTCTTTCAAACTGAGGAAAGAGATTTTACTGTTGCAGAGATTGCAGCACCCCAATATTGTACAGGTAAAAACACTGTAAACACTGTCTTCTTGTATAGTGCTTTTGCATGAGGTTGTTATTAGAGGTTCTAGTGCTACTTGATGCAAATTATAATGCAATAACTTGGACTCAACATCAGGCAGGCCCTGCTGTTGTTATGTAATACAGTATATCAGATTACACTGATTTACACTTAAAAAGTTTAAATGATATTTGCCATACACAATGCTTTTCAAGGCATTCTGCATCACTTATGGTTTTTGCCATAACGCTGCTGGAGAGAAAAAAAAACAAAAAAAACACACAGCTTAAACGAACCTAAGCTGGTTGGCTGGTTTCGGGGCACTTTTTATTTGGCCAGGCTGGATGACCAGCTTAAATCAGATCAGCCTACCAGTTTAGGCTGGTTTTTGCTGTTTTTTCCAGCAAGGTAAACCACTAAGAATTTATGATCTTGGCTAATTGTAACAAATAATTGTATCTGACCATTCCAGCTGAAAGGTCAGTGTCAGGACAGTGTTCTGGTTGGTGGCATCACAGCAATTCTGGAGCAAGGGATGCCACTTCAGATGATACAGCTCCTGCAGAGCCCCTGGGAGGAGCGCTTTCGGGTAAGAGCAGCACCCCCCTAACCCTCCCATGGAGTGTTAATCAGAAATTCCCCATTCACAGACCCCCACAGGGCATACCTGAGGTGGGGGTGGATGACATTTTTTGGCTTGGGTGGATTAACCAGAGCCCCATCTCCATACCAGCTGAGCCTGATCAAGTAGTCTGAGGGGGCAGATGTCTGTCTCAGATGTCCATCCTAACTCCTCTTCATCCCGATAATTTCTCATCACCATGTGAGGGAGCGGGTGATACTGAGTTTCAGGAGTCGAGAGAGTATTTTCTTTCATGTTCATTTTGGTATACAAGAAGCAGGTGCTGATATTCTATGCCTTTTGATTTTTGATATGACAAATGCTTATAAGCTAAAGGGGTGTAAATCGAGTGACTCCTCTGTTCACTTTCTTATCCTCTTTGAAACATCTAAAGACATGGTTGGGAGTTATTCAAAAGGTGTTTAGTTTCATCCACCTCTGTTTTTGCAGAGCTGTGGCTATGCTGTATTTCAAGGGTATATTCAAGGGAGACTTAATACCTCGGCTGGGCTCTTCAGTGGTAGAACACACTATATAATGCTGTATGAAAAAGCCCAGGGACATGGACAAGATGTTAGTAAAATTATGCTTTATATTTGTAAATGTATAAGATTTCTGAATGCCTGTAGAGTACAGAGTCTTGACGACTGGTTGACTGATATGGGTTTTTCAAAGCCCAATGCCGATGCATATATAAAGAGAGTAAGGTGGTTGATGGTCAAATGCTGATATATACAATCTACTGAGGGCAAATTACATCTAAAAACACTTCTTTTACACAATATTTAATCAAAATTGAATAAAAACTTTGAAAACAGTAAAGATTTGTTATGTGTTGACAAGGCTGCAATTTTTGGAATTAATACATAGAGGAACTACCACTTCTGGTAATCAGCCAATGCCGATAATCTCAAATTGGCCAACAATTGTCCGACTAATTGGCCTGGTAGTGCAAATAGACACATCGACTTACTTTATTGATCCCTGAGGTCGAATTCAGGTGCAAAACAGCAGGACATCAATTGTAATGTACAAAAAAATCACCACTTTACATAAACATCCAAATATGGATGTTCATGAGTAATCGATTAATTGAGTACTCGTTCAGCTTTAAATATTCGACTAGTAAAAACACTACTCGAATATAGCAATTTGACTTTCCTTTATGCCTTTGCCTTCCATGGGCAACAATGAAACTGCTTCTCTCACCTAAATCTTACCATTACAATCTTGCATGATGTTGTTAAAGAAATAAATAGTTGATCCAAAAATAAAAATTCTGTCATTATTTAAAGGGATTGTATTGCTTCTAAAGACTTGGAATGTACGTTTCTATGTGCGAGTGCAAATGTTTTTTTTATTTTTTATGTTGTTTATGCATTGTGCACATTTTTTCATTAGAAAACGGGTTCAAAGGTTGAAGGTTGAACCTAAATTCTAAATTTCAAGTAATCAGTTGCTCTTTTTTTTGTGTTAGAGTACTCGACAACAGCATTACCCTAAATGCCCATGTTTAATGTAAAATGTATTTTGTGTAATTGGTGCACCCAATTAATAGCCTTTCGTAAGCATTGACCGATATTTAAATTAATTACAAATATTTGCAAGTTTATTTGTTTTAAAACAATCTTTAGGTAACCTTTGTTTTTGCCTGTTTTTTAACAGTTTAATTGTTTTTGTGGCACAGGTCTGTCTTGGCTTAGTTAGACTTCTTCAGTATCTGTCTCAATCACCGCTGGGTTCTGTGGCCCTGCTGGATTTCCAGCCTCGACAGTTTGTTATGGTGTCGGGAGAACTCAAGCTAACTGACTTGGATGATGCAAGTATTAAAGAACCAGCCTGTCAAGAGGACTCTGACTGTTTGCTGCAGTTTCCCCTCCACAATTTCACCCACCGATGCTCGCCCTCTAGAATCTGCAAAGGTTTAAATGAGATGAGGAACCTCTACAATGCCTACAGGTGAGCACTTCCCACATTCCATCTTTATTGTTTAAGCCAGATAATAAAAAAGTTGTTTTTACAAGAGTCTCGCATGGAGTTTCTTGGCAGCTTCAACCTTGCTGTGCTTGTTATGATTAATTATCCACCCTGTTGGGTTGTACTGTATTGATCTCATAGCTTGACTTGCCTCTCTACTGTTCTTGGCATAATATGAATTCATTATTTTCTTCTACAGGTATTTTTTTACCTACCTACTGCCTCATCAGGCCCCCCCACTACTAAAACCACTTATTCACCAAATAATGAACTCCACAGGTGAGGAATTTTCCTTTTTTTTTTTTTTATTTATCTTACACTTTCTGATTTCCACTGATGAACTCAGCGAATCACGTAAGGGAATAGAAACGGTTCAAGGAATGATAAGGGAAGCTAAAAGCAAACAGTTTTTTTGTGAAACATTGTAGAAAATGGGCAGAAAATCCCTTCTAATTGTACTAGAGTGAAAACTTTATTTGTAAATGCTGGTAACTGGTTAATAACATAATTATTTTGTAATGATAATTTTTCTTGAAACCAAAGACCAACTCATTTTTCACTGTAAACTTTCAGAAATACAACATTTTATGTTCCCCGAATTTTTCATGTTCAGCAGTGATTGGATTGATGTTATTTAATTTAATTTGTTATGCCTTTCAAAGCTTATAAGTACAGTGTACTCTTAAAATAATAATAATAATAATAAAGAAGTTTTATAGTTCTTTTATTTCATTGTAACCGGTTACCATTTGGAAAAGAGGCCACAGAATGGAATAAACCTAAAAGAAAAACATTTCATTTCTAACATCTAAAAACAGTATAAGTGGTTGCATTATGGAAGCTTAATTTTGTGTTCTTGTCACAGGGGATTTGAAACAAAGCATTAATGAAACACTTATTGCCTTCGAAGAGGTTTTGCATATGTACCAGTCTGGGCAGCACCTGGAAAATTTGCCACCATTTATAACCAGAGGTAATGCATACATTTTAGTAATGTGTTATACTTATTAAAAGGTTTTAGCTCCTATTATGCACTTATTAAATCATAACTACAAATATGTTTATTCTGTTGAAAACACATCCAGTGCTTTCAACATGATGGGTGTTCAGAGTGAAAAGTGTGTCTCCAATAGCACCTTTAAACAGATGTACTGTCATAAAACGTGTGTAACTCAATCCATCTTCAAGGACAAGTTTTGTACCCTGTTTTGAGCCTCTCTCCCATTCACTCGACGTCTGTGAGCTTTGACACCCATAAATCAATCACATGGCCGGAGTGAAGCAGCAGTGAGGCATCAAAGAGGCCAAACATTGTCAAGAATCTTTACAATCTCATGTCCAATGCGAGTTCAAAACGTTTAAAAAAAAATTAATTTCTTTATTTCTATTTCATTTGGAATTTAGAATTGCAGTTTAGTTTTCATTTGAATTGTTCGAAAATAGTTTCTATTCGTTTATGTCTTTTCAAAATGACCTTATCGTACTAGAACTAATAGAACTAGCGGTAATAGTTTTCATTTATATTTAGTTTCAATAAAGTTTAAGTTTTTATCCCTTATAAGACGGAACAAAAATCTGATGACACTTTATTAGAAAGTTTTATATGTCAATCAGACATCTGCTTCTTGTCTAATTTTGTGGTTCTTTTTGACCATATACACTCATAGTCTAATGTCAGGCTTAACCCTAAAGCCATGTATCAAGTATGATACAAAACGTTCCTGTTTCACTCTCTGTTCAAGCTGATGAGCCAAACAACATATGGAATGTAAGTTTCACATGTTTATGGCACCATCTAGAGGTTATTTGTGAAAAAAGTGCTTTCAGTGTTTATATCGATCTATTTAAAATGGCAGCGTACTTGCTTGAAAAGTAACTCTTATGTTGGGATAAACGATAGCTTATTTTAATCAATTAAAAGTGACAGTAATGATTATATTGTTACTGGTATTTTAAAATGAGTATTTGCTGAATATAAGCAACTTGTGCTTGGTTAAAAATTTATATATTATTTTATTGAAAAAGCCAGTTGAAATCCATGTATCAAATATGATACAGCAGGCTTTTGAGGTATAACTCTCTATTACATTCCATTCATGCCCACCACAAAAAGCTTTGAAAATGTCCTATACAAAACTGAATTGCTGGGCCTCAGGAGGATAATGACCTTTAAAGCCTATTGTATCAAATATGATACATAAAAAATAAAAATAAAAACATGTGCAAAAATTTTTTTTTTTTTTATGATTTCTTGTTATAGTTTGTCTAATGGTACTAAAAACAGTTTAATGTAAAAAAAAAAAAAATAGAATTTTCTGACAATTCTTTCATATGTCAGGCTTACAGGGTTAATGACAAATAAATCAGACCATCCAACACTGACTGAAAATATGAAAACTGTAATGTGATTTCTTGAGATTTTTTTCATATTTTAGTGCACATTTATAGTTTCAGTTTAGTTTTTGTTCTTTTGTAAACTATTTTTTTCACTGCTTTCACTGTTGTCGTCTTTGTGAAATTTTAATGATTATAATATTGGCGGGATAGATCGTTCTTCCCTTATTAAGATTTTGGCAAAGCCATTGCTTCAGTATGCGTGTCTTTTGATGTCCCCGGGCTCACACATTTGCGCACACACATTTAGTAACATGAGATTCTGCCACCTCTACTGTAAGAGGCTTTAGGCAGAAGTAGGCTACTCTATTCCCTTCAACTCACTGAACATGCTAATATTTTGCAGATGGGTGTTACAAGAGTGTTGAGTGGCTCTTGAAATGGTTTTGATGCATCTGTGCAGATTATGCTGTCCTGAAAGGAATGAGGAGTGTTGGAAATATGGAATACAGATGCTGGCCATCATACAACCAGCAAGGCTGTGTTCTATCTGTGCACAGTGCCAGAGAGGCAGCTCTAATCTGTAGCTCTCACCCACAGTGCACAAGCTTCTCTTTGAGCAATGAAAGAACGTGGACAGGTCAGTATTTGCTTTAATAAAACTTTGGATTAATTTGATTGCACTTTGATCATTAGATGTTGCAAGTAGGGATAACGTACAGTCAGCTGGTCATTATTAAAAAAAAATAAAATCCCAGAAAGGGTGTTTAGGACCTGCTAATTACACGACTAATAAGCACGACTATTAGAGGTCCTGCTTATTACACAACTAATTGAGTTGTTATTATTTTATTATGTAAGAAAAAATAGAACACGGGGTGCTATGAGAGACATTCAAATAGGCTGTAATGGGCAACAGTCAAATAGACATTTTAAGAGTCATTACAATATAATTGTCCACAGAATGCCTCGGTTGACCAATCAGAATAAAGTTTCCAGAGCGCTGTATAATAATACAGCCAAGTTTTGTTCTTTTGTGTAAAAACGTTCAAACAGTGATGCAATAAAATGACATAGTGAAGATGTTTAACATAATAAAATGTACTTTCCCAAACCAAGACCAGATACGCAAATCTGTTTTAAACCAATCCTTTTCTATAAAATATAAATTACTAACAACAAACATCCAAACAGTAAAGATAATGGCATAAATGTATATTATTTGAGAAGGAATCGGTTTATAAGGACAACTGTTGTAATAAATTCCCAGCACTGCCTCACTTTAGCTAAATACAACAGGGAAAAAAATCTGAAACATCAAATACATATCTGATGAGCAGGCCTTCAATAAAGCGATGACTACCCCTGTTCATCATTATAAATCATCCGTGTACATGTCTGCTGTGTCTGTTTGGAACATGCTGTGTGTAACCTAAGGGCTCTCCTTGCCTTTACTTGTCTGCAGGTCGACTTCTTGCCTCGTTCAGAAGTGGCTTCAGCCATCTGGTTCCAGATGTGAACTCAGCAGTCTACATGAGGAGGGTTAAAGCCTCGGGAGCCATGCTTTGAGAAAGAAAAATCGAGCGGAACCGGGGGGAAGGGGAAATATTCAAGACAAATGAATGTGTTATATTTATAGGCATCGTACTCAATGCTAATTTGATCCCTCTGCCAATGTAACATGCTGCCAAAAAGCGTTTAAAAGATTTCCCTTCAGGTATAATTAACCTGAAGGAAAAAAAGGAGAAAGAAAAATACAGCCTTCTAATTTTTTTATTTTTGTTCTGTCTTGTGTTCACATGGCATGGTCCACTGGAAGGACATTGAGCCTATTTTACACTGGCTAATGCCTGCAGGAGAAAAAGAAAACAAGCCCGTTCACAGATTTACTTTGATGTTAATGAGGCTAGAAGTTTGCAGCGTTTTGCTGGATGCCAGAGCGTGCTGAGGACCGTGTCAATAGATGGAAAAGTGCTGAAACCACAAAGTGCAGGAATGTTTAGTGGGAGCTATTGTCCTTCCTGCATTACTCACTTTATATATATAGGAGCACTACATACTTCCATCCCATGGGTGTGTCAGTTTTGTTGTTCTTTCAGAGAAAGATAGTAATGCCAAGTAATTTGTGTGTAGATGTTCATTCTACATTCTATCTCATGTTCTAATGCATTTTTCTACAAACTAAGTAATAAAAACATGTTTTCATAGTTTGCTTTTGTATGTTATTATTGCTGAGGGCAGTTAACGGTGCACACAGTGATTATTTAAGTTGTGCTGGTCGATACAGCAGTCGCCTTGGGCAGTATGGTTGTAGCATAATGCAAAACCAATAGTCTTCACCGGTATAAATGTGTTATTTAGCAGTCAACTATGATTAATATATGCTGTGAGTGAAAGTGTCTGATTATAGTGAGGTTTCCGAGATAAAGTGAGCAGTATTCGGTAGGACATGTGATCTCAGCAACCCTGTCTCATGACAAGTCATCATCATAATTAGCATGAAATGGCAAAATCATAAGAAATCTAACAAGTTGGCTCATACAAAAACATATTACTTTTACTGCCAAAGAGAAAAACAAACGACACAATGAATAATTTTGTTTTTGTTTGAATGTAACCCCTAACCCAAACCTAAACCTTTTCATGATTTAAATAGGTAAATAACTTTTGTGTACCAAGGAAGACATTGGCACTTGGAACGAGACAAGGGAAGCATATTACAGGTTGTTGAAATACTTCAGCCATTTGTATTGTATTAATAAATATGGAATGAGTAGCCAAATTTGTTCCTTTCTTAAAATAAAGTGTTGGATAGGAGGCTAGCTAAAATTTATTGCCGGCGTTGTATCAATTTGAAATTTGTTTATTGACTGGTTGATCTCTATGAAAAAATAAAAGTCAAGTCATATGGTATCTTACAATTTCGCCATTTTAAATGAATAATTACAAACTGTCATGACTATGTTGGATCTCAACATGGCAGCCTTCATGAGGCGACACACCCAATGTAAAATAAAATGTAAAATAAAAAATATATTTTATATTTACTGACATGACTGGATTCTTCAGCTAATGTAAAATGTTTTCATGGCATATTAAGCATACTTGTAAAAAGTCCTATTCAGTTGTTTAGGAGGTAAAATTTAAATGAGCAAAAAATACTGAGTGCACTTCTAAGTAAACAGAGGTTAAAGGTATAGTTCACCCGAAAATGAAAATTCTCTCATCCTTTACTCACCCTCATGCCCTCCCTGATGTGTATGACTTTCTTCTGTTGAACACAAATATTTTTAGAAGAATATTTTAGCTCTGTAGGCCCTCACAATACAAATGAATGGGTACCAATGGGCTCCAAAAAGCACATAAAGGCAGCATAAACGTAATCCATAAGACTCCAGTGGTTAAATCTATATTTTCAGAAGTGATATGATAGGAGTGAGTGAGAAACAGATCAAGTATTTAAATCCTTTTTTACTATAAATTATCCTCCCTGCCCAATAGGTGGTGATATGCACCACAAATGTGAATCGCCAAAAACAAAAGAAAATAGTGAAAGCGGAGATTGATAGTAAAAAGGAGGATCTGTTTCTCACCCACATCTATCATATCGTTTCTAAAAACATGGATTAAACCACTGAAGTCTGGATTACAATCACTTGCATTGTGAGGACCAACATTGCTGAAATATTCTTCTAAAAATCTTTGTGTTCAACAGAAGAAAGAAAGTCATACACATCTGTGATGGCATTGGGGTGAGAAAATGATGACAGAATTTTAATTTTGGGGTGTACTATCCCTTTAAGAGTTGGTGCAAATGAAACTTTAGTGTTTTCAATGGCATTAACAAAAACTTTTAGTCTTTGTTTGCATTATCCACATTTAATTACCATCTGAATGTTATCAGTGCTTTCCGTTAATTCACTTTTCAGGTGTGAAATCAACTGTCAATCTTTCCATTATCCCCTCCACCTCTTCCCAGGTTTCATTTTACCAGCCATTTCTGAGGAGAACTCCAAAGCACACAGCTTCCCAAAGTTTACACAAAACCTTTCCACTGCATACCAATAAATCACTCGCAGGGTCATTATAGTTTAATTCTTACATGTAAATGCAGCTTGTTTGGGGCCCCTTTCTCATGGAGAATCCCCAAAACAAAGGAGCATTAAGGACAATCAAAGTAAATCTGCTGTTAGCACACGAATGGGGCAGCAATCTGCCCTAGTTAGGGTTTTCCATTCATGAGCACATAGATATGCACAGATAAACCCAGGTTTAGTCTTTGGTTTCAGTGGCAAGGAATGTTAAGGTGGGAGCCATTGTTACTGTTGCATTCCCCTGGAGGTCCTGGGATTTAGCCACTGATAAAATCACATGCAATTATTTTTTATTATCTTTAACACTCAAAATAAGAATGACTTAAATGTAGAGTAAATCAGCAGTGACGGAATTACGCCAAAAGTTTGCCTACCATGAAAACAGCTAAATAAGGGGTAGAACCATGTTTAAGTGATCGACAGTTTTGCAACTACCCTAATTTTTGTGGCTTCCGAAGTGTTTTAAAAGCAAAAAAACAAACAAAAAAACAACAGTCATCAAATGGGGTTTGCAGTCTTTCATCCCACAATTAAATTCATGGAATCTGCTGGGTTTATTGGCTTACACTTTTACATGGCAAATGTCAGGCATGACTTGTAGCTGTTTTTGGCTAAGCTCACAAAACCATGCATTTTAATTCACAGATGGATACATTACAGTGTGTCTAAAGTACTTTAAACTTTTTCAATTGTGTTGCAAATAATGTTTTTTAAAGACACAAATCAATCATATCTGTATAACACATTATCAAGAATAAAATTAAAAAATGTGTCGCCAACTTTCTGCAGACTGCTCAAGCTGGTCTGGTTTGATGGTTTTAGAGGGGTTATGGGCACTTCTTAGCTGGCCTGGCTGGGAGACCAGCTGACCAGTTTATCTCAGCTAAGACTAGCAAACAACCCAGAAATCATTTAGCCCGAGACGGAGCACTTATATTAAAATGAAAGGGAGAAATTAGAACGGCCAATATGGCGGATGTAGAAAAGGAAGTCCTGGATTACAAGTTAAAAAGGCAATCAACTTTTAGATACAGAGATCGCCTGTCAGTCAACTTGAGAATGCGCATGCGCATTAGTTGGACCAGCCTGACAAACAGCGTTTTTTTTGTGTGTGTTTTTTTTTTGGCATGATCTAAGCTAAAGAAGCACAATTTATGATACCATTGTTGTCAGATTTTACTGCTGATTTGAACTGATCGCAATCATCTTAACCAACCGTTTTGGAGTTTTCAGTCTTTCACCATTTATGTAGATAGGAGCTGTACTTTTATACCGCTTGTATTCATGGAAAATAGCTGCCCAGCCTGCCCGGGAGTGTTCCAAAGATGGCACCGGGGTGGACTGACTTGCCTTGAAAGGGATTTTAAACAAGCTTAGGCTAGTTTAAGTTGTTTTTTAAACAGAGCTGGTGTCTGCTTCCCCCCCCCAACACACACAAAAATAAGTTTTTTTGGCTCTTGAATTCAGGTTTGAATCATGGATCCATCACCCACTATGAAGCATAAGTTCCAGAACTTGGGAGAGTTCAGTCGTTTTCAGAGTTATACAGAGCGATTCCATTCTTGTTTACCTCCCAGCATCTCAAATAGTAGGCCTCTGTGGTTTAAACTGGCAGCAGGGCAGTTGTGTGTTGAAGTAGATTGTTATTGCGCTTTGCTCTTTCCCTGCCATTTTGTTTCTCTAGTTTCCAGTTTCATTCAACTTATTTCTATCACTCTTATTCATGACTTCCATCTGGAAATAATATGTAGCACAATTGCAAGCCAGAACTTGTGGTTTGGAAATATGCTGCATTTGTGTTTGTAAAGCTGTGATGGACAAGAAGTGATTTCTGTGGAGAATACAGCTCTATTCCTGCACATAGATCGATTCTGCTAATACAGGGTGGAAATGGAAATTACAGAAGCAAAATAACAAAGCAAGAATTGTCCTGTCACAAAATAATAATGGTATACAGCTCTGTTGGCCCATTCAGATTCAGCTCAACAAATGAGATTTAGCCTTACATTTTAAAATACTGTAGCTAGGATAGAGCTGGGCTAGTTGTCACAAGGGCTATTCTGTATATCAGTAACTTTAAGGTTTTGAGTCAAAAGTCCAATTACACAAATGCTTGCTTTCTCTAGCAGAGGTGTTTTTGGTTAGTTTAGTTTCACACACCTTATTCAGAACTGAATAAATAATTCTAAATTAGAGTCATTTTTGTAGATTCTGTCTTCAAAACTACTTCTAATATTGTCATATTTTTGTAATAGCTGTTGGATAAACAAGTGAAAGCAATAAAACCATGCGGGATGCATTAAAGCAAGGGTCAACATTATAAAGCAGGTAGATTTTAAACTAAAGGATGAATGTGTTCTCAGGGCAAGGTTTTATTTATTTATTTATTTATTTATAAATGCCAGTGCAAATTTTCAGTGAGACAAGTTGTCACATGGGTGTTAAATGTTGTCATTTTATACAATTTATTAATTAAAATATATGTTCCCAAAAAAAGAAATTTGTATGGGTTCCAATTATAACAACTTACCCCATATAGTAAAATGTCTCATCACAAAAAGTCATCATGTGTTAAACAATAATGTTCAAAAGCTTTGATGTAGTCTGCATTTTAATACAGAAATTGACATTTATAAATAAACCAACCACAAGAAATATTCACTAGAGTAAAAGATGTGACAACAAGCCCTGGTTTCCCCTACTTTTAAAAGCATGCAGGAAAATCAACCGCTAACCTGGTTCAGACAAAATCAGGCAAAAGTTGCATTCAAGTGACATAAAAGTCTTTAAAGGCAACACTAAAATTCCGGTTCACCTCATCTGAAGTTCACTGTGTAATAATATGCACTCACAATGGAATTCATGATATACACCCTTAACAGATAACCCCCTCACTCATTATTTTTCTTTGCGCCCTCTAGTTTAGGATTTATGTGTTTCAAAGGGCAAATTCAGAAACATGGCATATTTGCATGCACTCCCACATTAAGCTTTTCATGGGCTTTCTGTTTGAAGCTAACTCCCACTCCCTGGTCCCTGTCCTCCTCAAATGCCTTAAAGTCGCTCCATAGTTAAGGGTCATCCATCATAGTGGGTCCACCAGAGCTCCTTTCCACCGCTGTGGACTGACACATAGCTTCTGTAAATCATTCTCCGTCTGGCTGGTCTTTCTCTTGCCTGGGGCCTGAACACAGGGCTTGGGGCTGGAGATGATGGCAGGGGAAAGAGAGAGCTAGAGTCCTGGTTCTGGTGCTGCACCAGCTGGTAGAGGAATCAGAGCTTTTAAGCCTTTTGTTTCCGAAGACCTGTTAACCTTGTGCCTGTTTTACAGTTTCTTTTGGGGCCTTAGAACATGCTTACTCACTGAATTCAACAAAGGCATTCTTTTGAACTGAGATTTATTGGAAAGAAATCATTTATCTCAAAATACAGCTGTTTTCTGAATTTGTTTTACTATATACAGTATATTTCATTATATATTGACATTTTTTTGTTTAATATTTACTGTTGGCACTGGTGTTGTTGGGAAAACAACATTTTTTTTTTTTTATGCAAGTAAAAACGTATAAACCTGCCTGTTTAAAGAGAGTTTTTGGCCACTTGGTAGCTGGTCAGGTTAGGAAAATAGCAAGACCATCTTAAACCAGTCAAGACCAGTAAACAAGCTTGGTTTAAGCTTCTTTCTTTCTTTCAAATTAAATATCAGATTAATATGTAGTTTTAACCAAAACTCAAACAGAGTGCATGAATATACTGTTTTACTCTTTCGTATAGCTAAGTTATTTCAGATGTTCCAACTCATTACTGCATTGTCACTGATTAACATCTAGCTGTCAAATCAAATAACACAATTGTTGTTTATTTACTTGGACTGTGAGTAGCACAGTTCAGAATTCCCAAGTTGTTAGTTCAGTAGTCTTACTATCACAGTTTGGATGCATATAAACTTTTCAGACACAAGCAAAATGTGTTAAAAGTCTCTACTCTAATTAGCAGATTGCCCCAATATCCATGAAACAGTTAAGGAATCAGTCAGGAGACTGTTAAATTTGGCACCATTAGGAGGTCAGTAATATTAATTAAATGCAAATCATTGCCAAAAGGACTAATGAGTCACAAAACTGTCTGTCTGTCAGTCCTGTTAGGAGATTTCTGGCAGAGTCTGGCTGTTCCACACCCTCCATCTTAAGGCCAGCTGAGGTGAAATGTCCACCTTCTTTTTTTAATGACTCAAAATACACGTAAGCTTTGGTATTCTAAATTCAGTCATGTGGACAACAAGGAAAAGGCCTCTTTAAACACTATTTAGCATGGGTTTCAGATGTTTTACGATCAATTTGCGATAATGGGCACCAATTTTGTGTGTTTCAGGAGTACATTAGGGCAGTAAAAGTAATTTTCAGTCATTACTCTGAGAAAACAACCAAGACTGATCCAAGCTCCCTGGGTCTGGAGAGGCTGCTTTTGGAGGTGGGGGTAGAGGTTACGTGTGGAGGTTGCTTTTGACATGGGGGTGAAGTTACGTTTGGAGAGAGTGAGCCCCCCTAAGATCTTTTGAAAATAAAGATTCAACCATGTGGAGGTCTCAAAGGGTCTGCAGGAGTCCTGCAGAGTCTGGGGAGTGAGCCAAACAGGATGGATTGAGAGCCATGTGAATTACTTTCCTATGCTACATTCATGTCTGATATGGATAGGAAAGACTACACCACACATGCGCCACTTAAACAATACAGCAAGGCTTGATAAGTAATCTGACAACTCTGAAACAGCCGAGCAGAAACCTACACCGAGGTGTTGATGGAGACCTGAGATTGACCTTCATTGTTTTCAGAGACTCCCCCAAAGCAAACATACTGTATTTTTAAGAGTCAAACACTGCCATAGCCTAATGTAACCTATCAAAGCCTCTCTAAAATGCAAAACATTACTGGTGATCACACTAAAACAAATCTTAAAGTAATATGTAAAGTTCAAAATGGCATTATGGCAATTATTATTATTATTATATATTAATTATAAATAATATTAATTATTATAAAAACTCATGGCTTGTCTGCCTACTTGGATCTGGTGGTCTCCAGTTGCAATTGTGATCTGAAGAGGTATTTACCAGTTTGTTTTACCAGTATGAATGTAGTTATATCTTCAATGCTGTAAATGTTTGCTGCCCAAGAGAATGTGTAAGAAACCTCACTTTTCACAGGCTTCACACAGATTACTATTATCTTATCATGTTTAATGACAGTAGAAATTAAGCATATCATCTCTAGAATCCCAGCTGTATTGTTGCTCCAAAATGTCCCATTAGCTGATAGCTGATTTCAGTTGTTTCTCAGTTTTTCATTTATGCTACAAACCCCTTTGAAAATAAACAATTATATGAATAGAGATCACAAATTTAACATTGCTACCATAGTGCCATCTGGTGGGTGTGCTTACAAACTGTCCGGATGCACCCACTCTGTGTCTCGTTTCGAAGGCTGCGTGCTAGGTAGGATGCGTACTTTGAAGGCTGCAGTATACCGAGTGTCCTCCTTTAAACAAGTCTCATTTAAACGAGACGGCCTTCTTAGGACAAACGGAAACAGAAAGTACCATGGTTGCTATGACAGCACGCCACTCTTTAACAAGCGCGAGCACTTCGAGTGAGACGGTAACAAAGTCCATTTAGAAGGGAATGTAGGAGGTAAATTTTAGGAGCGTTATAATGATGTAAAGAGAAAATAAAATAGATTGTACAGGTGTAGTTTTAGTCTAATACTTTATTTTAATTATATATCAATATAATAATACATATTATATACTCGGCACCCATCTACTGAGGTACTTAAACTTGGGAATTAACATTCCTTGCGTTTGAACATCATATTTACGGGCAAATTGGCGTCATTTTTTTTATTTTTTTTTAGACATTTCCGTTGAAGCAAAGAATTGTGGGTTGTGAGAGCCCACGAAGGATACACCTCATGCATCCTCTGAATTCCCGTGAAAGAAGGTCGCATTCGAAGTGTTCTACTCGCTTTTATGAAACGAGACAGCCTCTGACTTATGCGGCCGACAAATGCGACCTCCGGAGGACGCATCCTTCCAAACGAGACACATAGATCTGTCCAGATAGTTTTTGTTGTTTGTCACGCAATATCAGGTCGATATATAAAGATAGATAAAAGCATTATTTGGTTACATAGGGAGTGTCCTTACAAAAATCATGAAAGTAGCTACTCGCTAACCAAAGTTTCAAAATACCATACAGCCATACTATCGTAACTACTGTAAAACCAAAATTAATATGACAGGGATCTAATGTAAACAGTGTAAACATTTATGAAAGGGTTGGCTAAAACCAAGTTAGGCTGCCTACTGTAGGCCTAGTAACTGTGGTAATTTAGTGGAAATTAAGTTTACCATGGTCATTTTTTGACAAGAAACCTGCCAATGAAGTAATTACTAAAATCCATAATTCAAAAGCTTTAATTCTATTATTCAAACATTTCGTTTTAGATTGGAATGAAAACGAGGCTAGTGTGTTCAGTGAGCTGTACACAATTGTAATGTTTTGTTTGATGAAGCCAACATACTGTTATTCTACAAACGTTTTAGTCCCTTTAAACTCCAAATGTAAAAAAAAAAAAAAAAAAAAAATCAGACAAACCCACAAAAGGCCTTTTGTGCTTTAATCTGCTTTAAGTTTTTATCTATCTATCTATCTATCTATCTATCTATATCTGTCTGTCTGATGGTTTATCTGACTATCCATGTGAAAGTCTGTCTGACTATCTAGCTAGCTGGCTGTCTTACTGTAATGTCTGTACAACCATCAATCTTAAAACTTTAAAAATGACTTTAAACTTTCAGACAAGGCTTTGTCTAGTCAAACTTTACCTATCTAGTTTAAATTGGTGTTGATCATTTAGCTGATGACTTTCAGTAGACCAAAAAACATCAGAAAACACAAGCCGTGAAAATTCGAGGTGATGTTGGACTTTTATACAGCTTTAATACAGTGCGTGCCATCAAAGAGACTGCAAGTGCATCCCTCAAAGCCTCGTTTTCACTCCTGTCAAAAATGAAATATTACAGTAATCATGCATTACAGACAAAAATTCCCTTGTGTTTTCATTTTTTTTTCTCTCTTTTTTAATACGAAGGCAAAACAAGCTGCTGTCACTCATTATCCATTGGTAAATTCAGAGTTGGATATGTTTAGTGGCCTTCAAAATAAGAGTGACTGCATTTCTATTCTGGAATGGATCCTCTCAGTATAGCAGGCCCAGTCAGATTAAACGGATTGCCTCCAGAGAGGAGAGGGAGGGTGTAAACATATTTATCATCCAATAGTGGCCCGGCCATGAGTGCTTGATGTGCATTCTTTGTATCCCATGGTTCTCAGCTGGCCGGCGAGGGCAGAGACAGAGAGGTCTGATGGTGTGCGGAATCTCAAAGAGCCATTTGTTCATCGTCAAAGTTTTCGTGTTGGAAACTATCCCATCAGAGACTCATCCGAGAGAGTTTTCCACTCTACTCCATAATGTCAGACTGTGAGGGACTTGCGATGGGTGAGTATCCAGTGACAAGAAATGTAGTATTTATCCTATTTTGGCCAAGCTCCACTGTGACAACTCATCCTGGAAATATTCTGCTTGATATGAGTGCAGAGGTTTTAGCCGTATATGGCTACTCTCAGACCAGTCATCTCTCCCATTGGATAGTTCTTAACAGAGAAGCTATCATTTTACAAATGTTCTTCAGTTCTATGTGTGTATCTGTTATGAAAGAGAACATTGGCTGAATCTACTGTATATCAAGGACGGTGACATAAGAGGGGAGACGCTGTGTTATAGCCACTACACATGATTTATGTGGATCATACATCACAGTTAAGAAATGTTGCAGCAGTTATTTATAAGATCTGTACTACAGAGTGTTGTGTTGTTACAGTATGTGCTTCATAGCTATACATTTATTACTGTTCACATAAGATATGCTTGAAGGGATCATTTACCACACATAGAGTCTGGGAAAGTCTGAATGTTGGCTGGCTGCACAGCAAAAACAATCAGATATAAATAGATCTTCTCCCCTCCAATGTGGGGAACAGCACTTACAGTACTTGATCAAGTATTGTACTAGTCCAATAACTAGTATAACACTGCAGTATGAGGTACAGTACAATGCCTGTATTCTGATATACTGTATTATAATCAGAGCATATTAAAACAGTTTGTCTTTTCTTTATTGTAAGCTTTTAGAATGTAACCAGTGTTTATTTATTAATTATTATTATTTGTCCTTCTGTTTTGCCATGAGTGCATTAAGCCATAATGCAATGTTTAATATTTGAAGACTTCATGAAGAATGCTGTGCTAATGTCTATGCATTTTCTTCCAAGTCTTTGTGGATTTTATCGGTAGTCACATCTGATAACTCATTGCTGCTGTGTGTTTGCCGAGGCCAGTGAAATCTGTTGTTAGGAATCTGGCATGTCATTGCCATTTGCATGCCTCAGAAGTTCATGCTGTATGATGCAGCTGTCTAGCAACCACTTAGTGTGTTGCTAATTTGTGTTAACACAAGATGTTAAATGAACATTGTGTTATTTCAATATTGTATAGATAAACAGTACATTGCAGTAAGGTTGGACATTACTATTGATATCTAGAATTTCCATATATAAATCTGTCAGTGCTTTTCTTGTCTTCACTGTTAGTCATTTAATTGTCAAAAAAGCCATTTACTAAATGCATCAGAGCTATTATAATGCCTGAACTGTGCTGGACTTCACCTTGGCTGGAAAGTTCTGAAAGCATGTATACCTATTAGAAGATATACAAAAGTTCTGAAACACTTATCCTTTATTATAATTTTTTTTTCTTCACATTTTAGAATAATAGTAAAGTCATCAAAACTATGGAATAACATAAATGGAACTATGGGAATTATGTTGTGACTAAACAAAATCCAAAATAAATAAAAACTGTTATATTTTAGCATCTTCAAAGTAGCCACCCTTTGCCTAGATGTATTCTTGGCATTTTCTCAACCAACTTCTTGAGGTATCACCCTGGGATGCTTTTTAAACAGTATTGAAGGAGTTCCCATCTATGTTGGGCACTTATTGGCTGCTTTTCTTTATTATTTGGTCCAAGTCATCAATTTCAAAAACTTTTTTTTTTTAATTACATTTTAGTTCTATAATGAAATACATTAATATGGTGGCACAATTATATTTTTGTCTACAAAACTAATTTCTAACATTTAAGCATACGCCTTCAGATCAAAAGATTTTTAAGATCATGAGAAACGATCATGAGAGTGTTTCAAAACTTTTTACCGGTAGTGAACATACTTGCTGCGAGTAAACCACAGGGTGTCACTGTACAGCCATTCAAAATAGTGGTCCTTCAACACACAGTAGGCCCACCTGCTTAAAGGTCAGCTAACTCACAACCGTGGAGAATTGTGTCATGGCAGAAATTAGCCATAAGGAGCTTTTTCTACCTGATCAAACCCTTAAAATTATTATTATTATTATTTGGTATACCTAATGTAGTCAGGTTGATTCAGTGATGTTTAATAATATTTTTGACTTCAAATCAAACCAGATAATTTAGATGTAACCAAATAAAGCACATTTTTTTAGGTCAGCTTTTTTTTTAACGTGGGGAAAAAAAAGCAGTGGACACATAATAAATGTGTGCCATACTAATGAATGATCAAACTGGTATAGATTCTAAGCTTCTAAAGGACAGTGGAATTTGTGGTCAATATCTGTACTCATATATGGTGGATAAGGTTTACTCTATAAATGTGATGTATAATATCCTTTATGATAACTGAGAGCCGTGGAGATGTGACAAACATCTAGCAGCCTTTATTTGTTAACTTTTTTGCAGGCAAGACAACAAGCATTGCACACTCCTTTACTGACCCAGCCTGGTTTCTCTTGTCAAAAGGGATGAGAAATAACGGAAATTAGCTTTAAAGTGGAGAATCCACAAGCATGCAAACCGGATATACCTATGCAGTTTCTATTTACATCGCAGGATATTATAGCAACATAAGGAGGTTTGATAGTTGTTCATCATCAAGGCACTTTAAAATGCATGCTGTATTTTCCATCGCAAGAGATAGGAGTATTTTATATAATTATTTCACTCATCTGGTCTGGTTGGAGCATCTCCACTCTTAATGTAATTTCGGCCTTTTGTGTTGGAGACAGAATTATTTAAGACTGTGTATTGATCGACCGGTTTAATCCTGACAGTCTGGGACTGGTAATGTGAGGTTCTATTAAAAACAAGCTGTATGTTCACAGTGAGGAGTAAAGCACCCCTGAGTCCATTACTTTTGTTCTATCCTGTTAAGGTCCCATTAGAGGAATGTGATTTATGAGCACTATATTTTGCTTATGCAAAACCACTGAAGCCGGCCAGTAATTGGTTTGACCAATGAACTAGTCATGTTATTGGATTAAGCTACTCTTTTAATCTTTGGATAATCTTAACATTACCGTAACAGCAAGAACATTCCAAAATGAAGTTTTACATACAGTATATCGACAAGGATTTATGTAATTCAGTGGAACACTATATATATATATATATATACTGTAAATACTCAAACCAGCGCATCTGGCACCAACAATCATCCATGCGTTTATCTAATCAGCCAATCGTGTGGCAGCAGTGCAGTGCATAAAATCATGCAGATACGGTTCAGGAGCTTCAGTTAATGTCTGTAAAAATGTGATCTCAATGATTTGGTCCGTGTCATGATAGTTGGTGCCACATGGGCTGGTTTGAGTATTTCTGTAACTGCTGATCTCCTGGAATATTCACACACAACAGTCTCTAGAATTTACTCAGAATGGTGCCAAAAACAAAAAACATCCAGTGAGCGGCAGTTCTGTGGACGGAAATGCCTTGTTGATGAGAGAGGTCAATAGAGAATGACCAGACTGGTTCAAACTGACAAAGTCTATGTTAACTCAGATAACTACTCTGTACAATTGTGGTGAGAAGAATATAATCTCAGAATGCTATTATGAGATGCAGGTTGGCGCTGCTTTGGTGGCACAAGGGGGACCTACACAATATTAGGCAGGTGATTTTAATGATGTGGCTGATCGGTGAAATACACTATATATATATATATATATATATATATATATATATATATATATATATATATATATATACTGTATATTGAATAAATCCAGTTAATTTCTGTAGATTTTACCACAAGAAACACATTAGGTGGACAGTTGTACATTTAGAGCATCATGTAGGCTACTAAATGTATGTTCTTCTATATACAGGAACTGGGGGATGGGGGATGTCCATTTATCCCTGTCAGATATGATTAATGCTGTTGCTGCTTCACAGGACACACAGCCATGCAAGCAGGAGAACATATATAAACACAGAGGAAATTATACTCGAATTGGCAAACAGCTGTGTGTGTGATACAACCCAAATAAATGATCTATTGCCTTTCTGTAAGACCAACATACACAGTATGTTTATATCCGTAGTTGATTTAGGGTATTAGGACTTCCTTTTATCTAAACTGTGCGAAATTTCATGCCAAAACTAATTTTCCAGATTACTGTCAAAGTGTTTACATACTCTGAGGTATCTGTCAACTGTCAACTCTAGTACTGTATGAGGGGAAATCCCTATATACAGTGTTCTTTTTCACAGAACCAACTTGGCACAAAAAAGAATAATTTAACATAATTATATGGCCATGTGATTCAACATACTGTAACAACCCAAAATTAGTTGTTCCAGGCACTTAAAAAAAAAAAGAAAAGAAAAAAAAAATCTAAAACCTCTTGTCATTACTATATCGTTTTTAGGGCTTGTCATTCATTTTAAAACAGTAACACTGTACATTGTAACTGCACCTGAGGCTGGATGCCTGAGTGAATTTATGAGCATTGATATAAGCTTTAGCGACATTATGACATCATCACATGTCGAAAATGGTGATAATGGTGGGGGGTGGTCTCAGATCACCAGGCACCCTGATGGTAAAGTGTCACCCCCTTTCTCCTACCTGCTGCCTCTCCCATTTGCCTGCCTGTTCTTAATGCCATTCAGACTAAAAGGGCCATGTGGATGCAGTGACTGGACCAGGTGGTGGTACGGGCTTTGTGGATAAGAATGCCCCTGGGGAGCCAGCATGGCTGGCTGGTCAGCTCCCAACCCACACCAGCTGCATGGGTCAGAACAAGCACAGTGCAGGAAGTGAGGGAGAAAATTAGGTAGATTTGGGTGCCCTGACCCTGTGTTCATTTATTGTACTGGAAACATGTGAGTGAAGGGCATAATGATAAATATGTTTTTGTAACACATGATTATACCATGCTATTTCATGTTTTTAATGTTTTATAACTGTAAAACTGTTAAAACAGAAGCATTGTTTGGAGGGTTAGGAAAGCTGTTAGGAAAGTGAATGTTGCAGGAAAGCTGATTTTGCTTAGCCTTTGCGCACAACTAAACTTTTTCTTCTCTGCTAATCCACTGTGTTGGCAGTCTTTTAGTGTCCAATTAAACACACCTTCTTATGATGTCATTTCAATGATGTCACTGTGGACTGACCAGTATTGTTTAACTAATAACACTGATAATTAATTAGCACTGACCCTCTTGTTTGATGTGTAAACATCTTCAGCCTCAGACAATTTTATATTTTAAAAGAATGGTGAGATGGACAAATATTGAACGCATAGTTTGTATCCATTATGTAAGTTGATGTCTGGAACCTTGCTTAATTCTGGATTTAGGCTAATGGCTTTTCACTGCACAGATGGCCTTGAGTGCTATTTCAATTCCAAGGACAGACAATCCCTATTCTGTGGCTGAAAACTGTAAGATAAGAATGGAGTGTTGGAGACAGAAAGGGAGTTAAATTAAGACTCATGAATCGATGAAAAAGAACTGACAAGAGAATTACATGTTTGATATATACATAATTACAGATCCATAGTTGTGCTACAAGGCTTCTTTGTTGTTGAAGCATTACATTATTTTTGCTTATATTCTGACATACCACGAACATTGTATCTCAGTATTTCAATCTTTATTTCCATATGTTTGCTAGACATTGTTGAAATAAAACATTCAGTCTTTTAGTCACTTCCATCTACACTGTGTTTGGCCAGTGCTTCAAATTGTATTACTGTTATATTTGTACAGAAATTTTTTTTACTTAAAAATGTACTGTATTTCATGTGGTAACATCTTAATTAACTCGTTTGATTAATTGATCAATTAAAAAAAAATATTAATCATCTCTGTATCAATCTAAATACATTGTTACACCAACAAAATAAATGTTAAGGATTATATCAGGTATAAATACACTCAAAAATAGAATCTTTGCTGCTTGTGCAATTTACTTTATTAAAATTAAATACTACTGCACAGTTGTAGAACAATCACATCCTGATTTCAATGTCTTCTATCCATTAATTTTTTTTAAATGGAGTTGGAACTACAGTACATGAATACTTTTTGTGGAATTAATGTAGCATTGATGAAAGCCAATTTCCATTTCCCAACATGCTTTGCGTGGGACTGGATAGAAAGAAAAAGTGAAATGAAGTGTTTTATGCATTTTTGAGCAAAATGACAATAAGAAGAGTTTTTTTTATGTTTAATGTTCTGTTGATATATTAAAAAAGAGTGTCTGTTAGGCTGCAGTTTTAAGGGGGTCGTATACCGGACGCGTCTGGTGGAGGACATGGCGCATTCTAAAATTCAAAACAACAGTTTTCAATGAAGGTCCACACACCGCCGCCGCCTGGCTACAACTGTGGAGGCTGCTTAAATTTCTGCCGGGCCATGGAGCGCAACTTGCATATTTTCCATTAAATTCGACCCAAATCATTATCAAAGGACATAGATTATTCACTCTAGCATTCTTGAACAAGGGAAAAACCTTGGTAATATTTGTGTGTACTGTCTGCCACCTGAACAACATCGTCATGCCTTGCGTTTGATACTGTGACGTGTCCTAGCCACTTCTCATCCGGTGTGCGTCCACCTTTAGGGGTTACCATTGTGGTAAAGAATGGCACTTGTGCTTAATTTGAGGATGGACTTTTACCTACTAGTGATATTTGATTTAATTGCTGCTCAGCTTTTTTTCACTGTCCTTACATTTTCTCACCTGTCATATACTAATGATTAATAAAATAACTTAAGTTGGTCCAACATGAGAACATTTGTTAAATAAACCTTAGTAAAGAAAGTTTGATGAACCTAATGAAGTTGAGTTAAAACTACTACAGTATATTAATTTGACCTAATACAACTAAATTATGTTGGCTCAATGAAACTGACTTAATCTGAATGAAAGACATTGAATTACTTGTAAAAATGTTTTACAATTCAATTAAGTAAGGGTAATGACTTCATTTTTCAAGTGCAGCTCTTTACTTAAGGTAAAAATTGCAGGTTACACTTTTTACAATATAGAAGACTTCTGTAAACTTCATAAAAATGCACATTGTTGCAGTATGCCGCACTCTTCCTGACTGCACTGATAATTTGGGATTTATTAATTAATCATGAAATCATGAATTTAATTTTAGTTTTGCCCCAAAAACTTCCTAAATTTGATCATAAATTTAGAGTAAAGGAATATTTTGATCATAATCTTGGAGTAATCAGAAACAACCTTTACTTTGTCAACACACAAATCTATGTAGCTTGTATTTTGATAACACTTTATAATAACTTAATAATGATTAATAATAAAGGTTCTGACATTTCTAACAGTATATTAGCTTATCTGTTAAGCATGATGTAACATAAGAATCTTTGTTAATGAAGTCATGAAAGTTATTGTAAACTGTTGCCTAGATTTTTGTATGTGATATTTTGATGTTTTGCTGTTAAAAGTTTAGTGAAGATTTCCAGGATGTGTGGATGGGTCAGGTGCTGTTGCTAGGTGGTGACAGTCAGGGTCATAACAAACATGGCTAGACTACGATGAGATTACCCAGCCTTCCAAAAGTAGCAAGCACGACTCAGGGTTTTGTTTCAAAAAGACTAAGAATAGAGATTCAGAAGGCATTCAGAAAGTTTTACATTTTTAGACCAGGCTTAATTTTAGTGTAAATTTTTAGTGTACAGAGATTTTAATGTCACTGGGGATTATATCATCCCTTTACTATGATTAATTTTTAATTCACAAAATGTACAATACGTTGTTATAAGGAGAAGCTTTATTCTGTGCATCACATTAATGTTAATTCACTAATGAGCAGCAGAGCAGAAGGTGCAGGTGCTATTTTAGTCTAAACCTCAGGCACTATTAGATGCCATTAGATGATCACTACCTCCTAACTGGTTATGACATGCCAGTACACTTGTTGTTCTGGAGAAGGAAAAATGTCAGCAAATTCAAAATGTGAATTCCTCTTTCATGTACAATAGACAAGACTGTTGTGTATTACTATTGTGCTGTTTTTAATAAGAGTATGAGCTAAATGACAAAGGATACACAGGTCTGTTGAATTATGTCAGAGTGCAAAATCTTGTTTTATCACATTTATCATTTATTTATTAATATACTGTTAACATTTACAACTCATACAATTTATATAAACAATATAAAATTGAAGGTAAACGTTGTAAAGTATATTTAGCAATTAACTTTAGTCAAGATTAATAAATGCTGTAAAACTATTGTTCATTAATAGATCATATTAATTAATTAAATATTAATTAAACTGTTAACGTATAAAACCTTGTTGTAAAGTGCTACCAAATGTATTTTCTTTCCTGTTACTCTATCTTTTTTATTTTATCATCCTCAATAAAATAAAATAAAATACAGATATTCTCTGGAGCAGATGGCTCAACAGTGTAAATATTAATCCTCTTTTGAGACATCACACTTTGATTGTATTTAATCTTGACCCACTGTGATTTAGAGGCAATGCTTCCTAAGTTATACAGTGTTGTGAATATGTAAGCTTTTGTGGACGTGCAGGAATGTTAATGTACCAGTGAGTCCCTACACCATATAATTCCTTTACAATAACTGATCTCCAACCAAGCTCCTATTTGGTGTGGTGTATGTCATTTTGTATTTGCAATCTTGTATGTGTATATGTGTTTGTTTGAGAAAGGTGTAGTGTGTATAATTGGACAACAATAGTAGGGTGTAGCACTATCCAGCTGTCACCCGAGGGATCCCAAGACTAAAAACACTACGATGATGAACTGCCTCTCTCCCTTCCCAGGCTATCCCCTCTCCCCCTCTCTCTCCAGGGAGCTATGCACTCGCTACTCTCTCAGCACCACCTCCATACTATGTTTGCCCTGGGACTCAATTAGCACACAGACAGCCAACACTGTAAAATCATCATAAAGAGCTTGCGCTGTTCTGTGGCAAAATTATAATGCACTGTAATAGTTCAAGCTCAGCGAGAAAGGAAACCATAGAATCTCCAAACCAATTTGAACTGAATAGTTACATTTCAAGGTTAGTTCTGTATTTATGTTTTCACACAGTTGGATGCAAATAAAGAAAAATATCAATATGTAATTTTAACACAAAGACAATTTGGTTGCACTTTACTATTAGGTTAACACTAATGAACAATACTTTTACAGCATATACTGTATTATCCTTGGTTAATATTAATTTCTATATTTACTAATAAGTTTATAATTTAAAAGTGTGTATGTTAACAATAGTTACATGAACTAACAATGAACAATAGTATATTTTTAAACTAACATTAACCAAGATTACCAATGCTTTAAAAAAATGTATTAATAATTGTTGGTTTGTGATACCTAATGCAATAAATAATGGTAAAGTATAGAACCTTATTGTAAAGTTTTAATTTTTATATCATAAAATTGTCATTTTGGTATGATATGATAATATGATGATATACAGTATAATGTAATATCTGATAGCATTTGAAATTTTCCATGATTTGCTCTTTAGTGGGACAGGCAGAATAAGTGCCTGTGTCAGCAATATAAAAAGGCCTAGGAATAAACACTGTAGGCTTTCTGATATGAGAGAGAGAGAGAGAGAGAGAGGTCTCATCTCATCATCGACTTCAGATCATTTAATTTCTTTTGGCTTCTGAGGAACAAGCCATGGCCAAATTGGACACAAAAAACCCAAGAAATCCAATCTGAAACAGCTCTCTTCCACTTGCCATTATTTCAGGCTGGGGGGTGGGGTCAGGAGAATAATCTTTAAAGAGGTTCTTCCAGCCTTTCTGTCCCTTTTTTCACCATTTGACTGTGTTCTGTCTGTTTGAAGACCTGTAAATATAGGCCACGTTGTCATCTTTATGCATATTCCACAGTGCGCACCTGCCTCGTTAATATTTTAAAAAGGTCTTCCCCTGTAACGACCCACAGTCAAAACTGAGATGCATTCTCCCTCTTTCATTATCTCACTCTCTCTCGCTCTCACTCTCTCTCTCTCGCTCTCTCTCTCTCTCTCTATCTCTCGCTCTCTTGCTCTCTCTCAGTCTGTCTTTCAGCCTCGGTTTTTTTTTATGGCAATCCAGGCAGCTTTGTCTGTCTGAAGGCAGATAAGGTTTGAATAGTCAATGTTTAGCTGTAATTCTTGCTCTGCAAGCTTGTTTGGATTATGGAATAAAGGGTGGAAAGTGTGACATCATGAATTGTCACTGATATGGAAAAGTCCCCAAAACCCTCCTTCATGTTGGAAATGCTGCTTAATTTCTTAGTCCATTCATGGTGAGTGCCGTTAAAGGCATAGTTCACCCAAAAATGAACATTCTGTCATCATTTACTCACCCTCATGTTGTTCCAAACCCATATGAATTTCTTTTTTCTGTGGAAAACAAAAGATGTTAAGCAAAATGTTAGTGACAGCCTCAGTCACCATTAACATTCACTGTATGTAAAACAAGCAGTGTCAACATTCTTCAAAATTTCTGGAATGACAAAGTCTAGAATAACAAGTCTTTGGAATGCCATGAGGGTGTGTAAATCAGTGTCAGAAATGAACTTATCCATTAAGAGGCTATATTTGCCCACTGGATTTGATTTTCTGGGGCATTCTTTACCTTGTAATCCATATATTGCCATATATTTTACAGTATCCTATGTTTGCCAAGAATACACTATGAAGAAATATCTCAGATGTTACAAATAAAGCACAGACCTTGGTGTAAATGATGACAGAATGTTTATTTTTTGGGTGAACTGTTCCTGTACTACTATTGTCTACAATGCTTTAATTCCCTCATTTGACAGTTTTTTCTTTTAGTGTTTGTAATATATATATATATATATATATATATATATATATATATATATATATATTTAAATAGTTAAGCCATAAACCACTTTTTACAGTGTACAGCTTCTTTCCTGCTTGGATGAAACATGAAAGCTTAGGTTTAGCCTCACGCACAAACAACACATGACTAATCCTCTTTGCTCCAGTGTTTTAGTACAACGGATGTCTGAATCTATGTGTCCAAATACACACAAAATACCTTTAACCAGTAAACACAGTAAATATTGATTCATACCAACTTGTTTCTATTTTAGGAACTCTCTACAACCTTTCTAAAACAGCAAAGTCATCTTTTCTAGTTTTGTTTCTCCAGCACTCTATTTCCAACAGCATCAGAGCTGAGTCTCTCAGTCAGCTGTGGAGGGGGAGGATTTGTGTTTAAAAAAAAAAAGGCCCCACCCCCCTGCACTCTGGTTGGTCCATTTCCCCTGTCTGAGCAAGCAGGAGAGGCTGCTCAGTGGAGTGTCCTCGACATTACACAAACACTTACACTCACTCCCAACACTCGCACGCACTTCGTTAGCAGCACCTCCTCTGACAGCACAGGCTTATATTTCTTTTGGATATCTCACCTAGAAGAGCACCAAAGAAAAGCTCAAGGAAGAAATATTGGACACAAAGAAGAAATAAAGGACTATCAGAACTGTCTTTCATAACTTCAAAAATATTTCCACTTTCTTTTTTTGGGAGTCCCAATTCTGTCCACCTATTCAAGGAGTGACTCAAGTCTTTGGGTGAATGGGTTGTCATGGTGACTGACACTGGCAGGCTGACCCCACAAGAAGCCTCAATGTTGAATGGAGAGAGAGCTGCAGTGACCAGCCAGCAAAAGTAAAAGGAAGTTATCAGAGAACGGGCAAAAAGGAGAGGGGAGGAAGATAATGGAGGACGGCTTCTCCAGCTACAGTAGTCTGTATGACACCTCCTCACTGCTGCAGTTCTGCAATGGTAAAAGAATCATGTACTGTCTTTATTGTGAGAACTTGTGCATCCTATGATCTGTATCTCCTCCAGTTCAGGGAAACAGCTGTAGTTTCAGCTGGACTGTGTGGTTTTTCATTTGTTGCACTTAACCTCTATGACCTTTCTTCAGTCCTTCAACTTTGGCACAAAAGGGAAAGTTTGAAAAGATCAACATCATTTTGAAATGATCAACAATGAAATAATCAATTATTTGGTGCATTCAAAAATTTGTTGGTTTAGGATATTTTCCTCAAGAAGAAAATTTCTCAAAATGTCACATGTTTAGTGAAACACTTCTGAATCTGAAACTCTGTATTACCAAGAGGAAGGTTGTATTGCTCAGAGGTTTCCCTGTCATAATTTAGGAAACTTAAAGGAATAATTCAACCAAAATGAAAATTTTCTCATCATTTACTCGCCCTCATGCAATCCCAGATGTGTATGATTTTCTCATTTCTGCAGAACACAAACAAAGACTTTTTACAGGAATACAGCTCTGTAGGTCCATACTATGCAAGTGAATGGTGACCAGAACTTTGAAGCTCCAAAAGCACATAAAGGCAGCATATAAGTCATCCATATGTCTCCATTGTTTTAATCCATGTCTTTGGAAGCGATCCAATTGGTCTTGGGTGAGAACAGACCAAAATGTAACTCCTTTTCCATTGTACATCTTTTCATTGCAGTCTCTAGGCACAATCAGGATTTCAAGCTTGATAACTTTTCCTAGCACTTGGTGTGTGTGCAGAGCACTAGATGGTGCTTAGAAGTGTAATCGAACTTGAAATCATGATCACAAAGGAGACTGCTGTCAAGATTTATAGTGAAAAAGGAGTTATATTTTAGTCTGTTCTAACCCCAAACAGATTGGGTCACTTCAGAAGATATGGATTTAACCACTGGAGTCCTATGGATTAATTGTATGCTGCCTTTATGTGCTTTTTTGGAGCTTCAAAGTTTTGCTAACCATTCACTTGCATTGTGTGGGCCTACAGAGCAGAAATATTCTTCTAAAAATCTTTGTGTTCTGCAGAAGAAAAAAAGTAATGACATGTATGGCATGAGGTTGAGTAAATGAAGAGAGAATTTTAATTTTTGGGTAAACTGTCCCTTTAACAGAGTTCTTGATTATGCTTTGTTTAAGTAACTACTTTGTCTCAGATGTGTCTTAGGGTATAGATCTATAAAATTACATGGATGTGGATAGCATAGCTCATAATTTGGCCTTGGTTGAATTTGATTAGAAATAGTTGAATTCACATTGAATTCTCTGACTTTTAATTGCATACTTTGATGTCTTGGCAAATCTAAGCACAGTGTGAGACATTGTTGTGATGTCTTCTGAAATTCTAGAGAAAACTTCTCAGGAGAAAAAACTGAGGAGGAGGAGACTTCAGCAAAAGTGTCCATTTGCTCTCCATTTAATCTCATTGCTGTTTCAGAGAAACAATTGAAATATTACTGAGGTAGAAGGTGTTTAATGTTATTTTCGAACAGAATCAGATTAGTTAGATATTCAGATTTATTTTAAACTAAACAAAGGAGATAAATTTGTTACCTCCTATTACATCAGAACATTCTGTACAGATAATGAAACTCAACCTTTAAGACTATATTTAAAGAATGATGATGATGTTTGTTGTTTTGTGTGATCCTGGTTTTGATAGATGTGTTCCTCATGTCATGTTCAAGGGTGTTTTCTGTTGTTTACTTCTGCCATCCTGATTGTAATCTGTAGTCATGTGTGCATATGCTGGCGCTTCAAGGCTTTGTGGTAAGGGTGGATGATAAAAGTGAAAAAGAAGAAGAGTGAAGCTGATAGGGGTTTGTATGGGCTTTCCTTGTTACAGGATGACTAAAAGTGTGTGTCAGTGTTCTGTCAAACACCATTAATCTCTCCTATCAAGGAACCTTAAATGACATCATAGCAACAGTTAAGGCATTCTGAAATTCTCCCTGTTCCTGCGATGGTGAATGTGCTGGTGTCGAAACTCAGGCAACACCCTAATATCACATTAAATGCTTCATCCCTCAAAGTTTATCTTGTCAAAGTGAAGTTTAATTCTATAGTGCTCTACTCACATTTCTTGCTTGGTAGAGTCAGTCCAATCTAGTCTAGTGCAGGCTCCTTTGAGATCAATATGCTCACTCGTAATTGTGTTTGTTCACTCCATAATCTCCTCCAAAGCTCATATTGCATTTGATAATCCAATATTTGGGGTGATATTATGCTTGGTTTGGAGTCATGTGGCATAGCTACATATCGACCATGTGAGAACTTGGGTGGATATGAAGATCAGAGGTTGGTCTTGTGTTTACTCTGAAGTTATGAGATAAAAATGTGGTTGTGATGACCCTACAAACCCTACACCTGTCAGGCTCCTGACACTCTGGTCAAGTTTTTATACAGTGTTGGGACCCTGTCACCTGTTTTCTGTTTTTGTGTTCCTGTCTAGCACATGGCTTTTGTTTATTGTCACCATGTGCTCTGTCTTGTTTCTGGACCCCGCCCCCTCGTTTGTCTCATTATTGATTAATCTGTTTCACCTGTTCTGCTTGTTTGCCATTCTGATTTTCCTCGCTATATATTTTGTCTGTTCCCTATTGTGTTTGTGAGTACTTTTTGTTAATTTTTGTGTGGATTTTCCCTTCAATTTCTAGATTTTTTTTTTTGGCTTATCCCTTTGGTCTGTGTTTTGTTCTGGTACCTGCCTTTGCATGTTTTGAATTTTCCCCTGCCTGTGTCTCCAGTGGTCAGTATTTTGGTTTGGATTTTTATATTTTCTGATTGACCTGTTTGGACTATTTTTGTAATTAAACTTTATTTTTACCTGTTCCTGTCTGAAATTGAGTCCTGTTCCTTCCCCAAACCCTGACAACACCATGTAATGTTAAATTTTTTTTTTTTTTTTTTTTTTTTCCCCAAAGCCCCTTAGCTCTGTCTACATGACAGACAAGTAGACTGAAGACTTCCTTTTTATTGGGTAAAAGCCCTTTAATCTGCTTTGTGCCAGGTTCATTAGTTGCCTTTCAAAATGTCATGTTTTATTTCTTTAAATGAGAGACAATCTGCTCTAACTCTTTTCTGTAGCTTTTTCTGTCTGGTTGGCTGAATTGGAGTGAGTTGCTCTGACTGGCCTGTATTCAGCAGAGTTTGGCTTGTCAGGGAATTGCAGGACTGTGGGTAATTAAATGCGGGTGTGCTGGAGAGTGCTGTGGTGAGATCATCTGGTAGTACAGGGCCCATCTGAAGCTCTGGTATGATGTCATTTGTTTATTATGAACATGATCAGCTAACATTTAGGAATACTGGGTCAGAAAACAAACTCCAATTTTCTCGGCACCCTTAATGAAGGGATTTTATAGACTCTTACAGCTTTAATCAGCATTTAAAGTTTTAGTTTACCTAAAAATAAACATTTGGACTTTATTTACTCAAACTTAAGTCTTCTGAAGCCAGACGATAGCTTTGTGGTGAACACATTTTGAATGTGCTGATTATCTTCAGCCCAGGGCTGGTTCTAGCCTTTTGGGGGCCTAAAAAAAGATTTGTGTGGAGGCCCCCCATCAGTATGATCAACACTACTTGCAGTATAATGTCTTTGAAACTACTTACAATGTATTTGACAGGGTGGGGGCCCTCTGGTGGATTGGGGGCCCTAGGCAACTTGCTTAGTTTGCCTAGGGGGAGGACCAGCACTGCTTCAGCCTCTGAAGTTTGTGTCTAGCCTACACCTGAGTCTAGAATTTAAAAATTGCAGCAGCAGGTTTGGTTGCTACAAATAGTAGAACCAATGCCATTTTGCCCTACATGATCACACAGAAAATTGGCATGATTCTTCTGAAGGTTCATGTACTCAATCAACGCCTTTCAGCTGAATTACTGACACATGCCATTCCCCCATCAGACATTTTTGCAGCAATTCAAGTGGGAACCCTACACTGTAAACTCCAATGCTCAAAGTAATTAATTGTACTGATTAGGGAAAAATTAAGTCATTCAAATTAATCTTGATGAGTATTTAGAACTTTGAGGTCACAAAACTGACACCTTTAAGTAACCTGAACTTTGTTATTGTTTATAGTTTAACTTATTTTTTGTTTTTTTTGTTTGATAAACTCATTAGGCAGGGGATTTCTTGTTCCCAGCATGCTTTGCATGGGACTCTATAGGGAACGTAAATGTTAAAATTAAGTGTTTTTGTGTTTCTGCAACATGAACGTAAAGGGGGAAATTTTTAGTGTGTAATGTTTTATGATGCCATTTAGAAGAGTTTCTGTTTTGGGGGTTAACATTATGATGAAGAGTGGCGCTTAAACTTAGGTTGCGGACTGATACCAAGTGTGTATCTTTCTTACTGCTTTATCCATTATTAAGCAAATCTCTAGTCAGACTTAACGTGGGTGAATAAAATGATGGAAATAATTGATTTGTGTTGCAAAAAAAAAAAAATAATCTGGTGGTTTACTCAATTTAAATTGCCATCAAAATGTAAGTGTTAACTTACTCATTTTTCAAGTTAAGAGCAATTATCATGCATTAGTACAAAATCAAAACCTGACAGTTCCATTTAAATTTGGATTTTATTAACTTAAATGTGATGTAACAGATTACCTAAATTTGAGTTCTGTTAATTTATTCGGGTTCACAGTGTAGCGCTACTGACAGCACGTTGTGTGATCAAATCTCCAGTACAAGGGTTCTGGTCCCGTGGAAAGAAGTAATCACATACACTGTACAATGGTGAGAGCAATTCATATTTTAAAATTTTCGCTCCAAAATAAAAATTTTACTCCACTGACAGTTAGGTTTTCCAGTTGACTATATTACATCATTTACAGCTAAATCCAGAAACTGGAGCTCACACATCCCTCTATACATTCAACAACACGTCCAGCTTCAGCCACTATGGGGCAGTGAATTGAATTTCGGTAAGCAAAGACAGATTTCACCAGCAAAACTTTTGACCTAGCGTTGTTGAATTCACAATGTTATCAGCCTGTTATCCCACCACTGCCGTCAATCACCATGATGTGCCATTTTTTTATTCTGGACAAAATTGTGTGCTAGGGGAAGATTATCTAAGCCCTTATGACTTTCTTTGTTCTGTGGAAAACAAAAGGCAGAATGTTAGGGTCTGACAGCCACAGGCGCCATTCACTTTCATTGCATCTTTTTTCCATGCAATACAACGTAATGTTGACCAAGGCTAACATTGTCTAAAATCTCCTTTTTTGATCCAGGAAAAAGAAGGTCCTACAGGTTTGAAATGACATTAGGTTGAGTAAATAATGGCAGAATTTCCATTTTGGAGTGAAGTACAGTATTATGCAAAAGTCTTATGCACAAGATTTTTCACAAAAACATTTATCTTTACATGGGTATTTTTATCTTCTGCTTTAGTGTGTTAATAGAAAATCTAGATTTTAGATTCCCAAACATTTCTTTTGCGAATAGAATAGAACAGGGAGCCCTGCAGCAGATGGCATGGTCCCCATAGAGCCCCCCACTAAACATAGAGTTAGTCTGGGATTACATGAGACAGAAGCAATTGAGACAGCCTAAATAGATAGAAGAACTGTGGCGAATTATCCAAGATGCTTGAAACATCTTATCTGCCAAGAACCTTAAAAAACTGTGTCCAGGTGTACCCAGAAGAATTGGTGCTGTTTTGATGACAAGGGTGGTCACACAAAATATTAATTTAGCTTTTTTTTTTTTATATATATATATATATATATATTTTTTGTTTTTGTTTACTGCACTTTGTACGACGTTAATTGATCAATTAAAACTATTTATGGCATTACTTTTGAATTTTTTTCACTATACAAAACTTTTCACAAGTTTCTAAAACTTTTGCACAGTACTGTATCACTTTAGGGATAATATTCATCTAATCTTTCAGCCAGAATGTGACCATCTTGTGTTATTATTTCCTGGTGGATCCTTGAGGGAAAATTACCTCATGTCCTCACTCGGATTAAAGATTGGCTCTGAGTTCTGGCAGTGGAGTAATGGGATGTCTGGTGTTCTGGCATCTAAACATCCACCAGACTTCCCAATCTTTCAGACTGCTGTTGTCTCATTCGGCCAATGCTGACAGAGAAATGTTCTTGGCACTCGGTTCTTTCCTCTGATTAGGTCTCCTTTGAGCCAACAGGATTAGGATTAAAGTCCTGCTCACGTTACCAACCAAACCAGACAAGAAACTCAAAGGGAGGAAGGGATTGAGGGCATGTAATGAACAAAAGCTACCACTTGCCTGTAAACTTGAGCTCTCCACAACTTTGGCAGTTGCTTTCTGTGGATGTTAAAGGTAGAAATCCTTGCTCCATCTTCTTCTGTGTTCTAATAAATCCCAGTGCAATTTTAGAATAATTTTATCTCATAAGAGAGCAGACACAGGATGTTTTATCAGGTGGAAGAAATCGTTTATTTTCCCTTTCTTATTAACGTTACAAGTCTGTCACTTGAATTTTGAGGTAAATATTGATACACAGAATATAACTTTTCAAGCGCTGCAGACTCATTCAAAGCTAGCTATCGATTTCCTTTAGTATTATGGCTCCTGAGCTGTTATTTATTAGGCTGTGCTCTCGTAAAAAGATTGCAGACTGTGGGATAAAAGTCGTCGTCTTCTAAATGGGTGATATTGATGTGGCTGTTTTTGTCTGCTATATGGCAGACCTCAGATGACTTGCATTGCCTCTATTTGGCACTCTCTCCCATTACACTACTGATAACATTTCTAAAGCCATCAACTGCACTGCGCTTTCTGAGAATGTCCAAAGCCATTAGTGCTTCTCTCTATCTCTCTTCCCCTCCTCTTCACACTCTACTTTTCTGTTTTTTCTGTAAGTCCTTATATATTGTATGCATGTTAAGGCCTCTGCATACTTCATACAAAATTGATGAATGGGTGTGACTTCATTTAGAACAAAATCTGGCCAAAAAGGTGTTTTTGAGTTTGTTTCAATTCTTTGTAACACCTTGAACTTTCAGGAAAACTTCTTACCGGCTGCTAAACACCTTACTACCATTGGTCTGCATAATTGGTAGGTGTGACCTGGAGCTCCACCTACTTTTGTGGATGACAGCTAATTCGGTTTATGTTGTTCTCTCAGTCAAGATCAGTCAACCTGAACACACATGTGTTCAGAGTTATTAGTGAGCTGGTGCAAACTCCTGATCTGTTTGATCATTATGATCAGTTTCATCAGAAATTACAATAGCAGAGTGTAATGGGTGTTAGCGCATTACCGCCATGAATGCACAATGTAAACATTACAAATTACACATTATTTACTGCATATATATTACTTTAAATCATCAAGCTTCTTACTGATCTCATGTGAATTCTACTCGACTAGAGAGGCATGAAGTCATCGATAACACATTTAAATGTCATATTAGTTGATGTAGTCTTGAGCGTCCTCATATGTATCCTCATAAGTGGTGTGGCTGATGTCTGAATGTTCGCAAACAGTATGTCGTTTCAAACTTCTTTTTACCTCTGAACAAAGAACTTCATAAGTGTGCTGGTGCCATTGGTCTTTGTGAAGTTCTGTTGGTGTTTGTGTAGCGAAAATGACCGTGTGACTGTTCATTATCCTGCTTATTACAAGACTGCTTGCCAAATAAATAAATAAATGGACATGAAATATTAATTTGAGTTATTTTTATTTAAATTAATTAAATTAATTTAAATGATTTTATTAGCTTACCTGCAGAAATGAGAGAGTGATACGAGAAGCAGGAAAGATGACTAACTTTACCAGGATGACTGGTGAAATGTTACTTTATCCCTGGATGTGTGGTCATTAATCAGAAATATTTGAGTTGTGTAATAATGTAAAATATTTAAAGCCTATTGAACAAGATGGTGTAGGTCATTTCAATCAATAAACTATTTCCAAATTAACCAACGCAAGTTTCACACTTGTAAAACTTGTGTAATTTACCAATATATGGTTTCACTGCTTTGAAGGACATGCTTTTTTATTGGACCTTTCCATCATAAGCAGTACAGTGCAAGGTGTCATTGACATATATAAAGCATACATGTCCCCTGAAGGCATAGTATGCTATTGTGCTATTTGTGCACATTAAGGAATTTTTTTTCCTTAAAGCTATTTTGGAATATTCCACTCCCTCACTCCCCCTCAAGGGCTTCCAAAACAAAGAGTCCTTTCTGGGAGTGTCAAGCAGACAGGATTATTCAAATTGTGTTTTAAAATATGCTAATGCTATATAGCAAAACACGGTGCATGTCTATCATGTACAGCAGTCTAAGATATTTGCAAGAGTCTTGTGGACCAGAATAAGCCCAACCAAAAGGCTTTCTGTGATTGCATAGCTACTACATTTTTCTGTATTTGTTGTTTGAGCATCCATTGTCTAATTGAAATTTAACAGTTGTAAGTGCACGACTGGGAAATCACAAGTGAAAACCATGGAATGCGTTTCCCCATGTGCCTTTTGTACAGAATAGATTATACGAGGCAGCAGAGGCTTGTAAATATCTGGTAAATATGGCACACTTTCTCTTTTCCATCAGCTCAGTGTAGCTTATATGTGCTTTGCAGGGGCTTGACATACGATTTTCCGCGTGTAACATCCAGTGTCATTACTGCACAGTGTCCTCATCCCACCCTTAGAACAGCATTTTAGTTTATTTAAACCACCCACTCACTGTTCTGGGCTGTTTGTTATGTGTGCACAATGCTCTGAGTTCTGCGAGGAAGAAAGCCCTGGCTTTCACACTCACTGAGAGAGCATTGTGTCAGAAGCGGGAAAAGCAGAGCCAGCCTTGAGTTAATGCTGCCCTACATTTCTTTCGCTCTGTGACTGAGTCAGACCCTCTGCGACTTCTTCAAAAGCATTCGCCTCCTTCGGTTTCCACCAGAGCTCCCCTCTGTTTGTGCCATTTCTCAGGAGAGCATGAGTCAGCACAACCCTCGGTTGGCACTTTACTCAAGTGTGCCTTTTCCAGGTCTGTTTTTCCTCACATCTCTATGGTGACTGTATAGGATTGAGTGGGGCTGCCTCAGGGTGGGTCCCGTGAACATAGGCTGATTAAACATGGAGAAAGATAAGTGTTTGTTTTTGGAGAGTCGCGTGTGTTCATTATTATGGTTGACAATAGGTCACCTGTGACTGAGTGAGTGGGCTTTCTTTAATGTTTAATCAGTTTAAATGGAGTTCAAGGAGCATGTGGGTTGGGTGTGGAGTGTGACATAGACATAACACTTTTGATACACTTTTACAGCTAATTTTGAGTCTCTTTGGAGTTTGATTTTTAAATTTACGGTTTTGTTATTTCCAAAAAAAGAAAAAAAAAAAAGGTGGCATTGGCAACAAGGTCTGGAGGAAGTACAGCATGTTTGCAATCAGTCATTGCTTATGTACCTCATGACTTTGTAATAACCCTTTAAGAACACTTGCTGTTTCATATTAGACTGCTAAATAGTAACTAGATCAGTTACTCATTTGTGTTAAAAGGTTGAATTGTGTAGGGTTTCATGTAAATTTGGCACAATAAAAGTATAAACCTTTACACAGCTGTTGGTCAGTGACAACTGTAAATTAAGCAGGTTATTTAATTATGTAATATTTATTGGCATACATTTGAATGCTTGTTGCATTTACATTGATTGATGATTCATCAGGTGAGAAAAAAATCATAAATAATAGTTGTATTTTGTGGATCTTAGTCCATGTCTTTTACCTTTTAGGCCATCTACAGGGTGGCCCAAAAAAAAAAAAAAAAAAAAAAAAAAAACATGTATCCACATGTATATACAGTTGAAGTCAGAGGTTTACATATATTAAAACTCGTTTTTGAACCACTCCACAGATTTAATATTAGCAAACTATAGTTTTGGCAAGTCGTTTAGGACATCTACTTTGTGCATGACATGCATAATTTTTCCAACAATTGTTTACAGACAGATTGTTTCACTTTTAATTGACTATATCAGAAATTTACATACACTAAGTTAACTGTGCCTTTAAGCAGCTTGGAAAATTCCAGAAAATGATGTCAAGCCTTTAGACAATTAGCTTCTGATAGGAGGTGTACTGAATTGGAGGTGTACCTGTGGATGAATTTTAAGGCCTACCTTCAAACTCACTGCGTGTCTGCTTGACATCATGGGAAAATCAAAATAAATCAGCCAAGACCTCAGAAAAAAAAATTGTGGACCTCCACAATTCTGGTTCATCCTTGGGAGAAATTTCCAAATGCCTGAAGGTACCACGTTCATCTGTGCAAACAATAGTACACAAGTATATCACCATGGGACCATGCAGCCATCATACCACTCAGGAAGGAGACGCATTCTGTCTCCTAGAGATGAACGTAGTATGGTGTGAAAAGTGATCAATCCCAGAACAACAGCAAAGGACCTTGTGAAGATGTGGAGGAAACAGGTAGACAAGTATCTATATCCACAGTGAAACGAGTCCTATATCAACATAACCTGAAAGTCTGCTCAGCAAGGAAGAAGCCACTGCTCCAAAACCACCATAAAAAAGCCAGACAACAGTTTGCAAGTGCACATGGGGACAAAGATCTTACTTTTGGAGAAATGTCCTCTGGTCCGATGAAACAAAAATGTTTGGCCATAATGACCATCGTTATGTTTGGAGGAAAAAGGGTGAAGCTTGCAAGCCAAAGAACACCATCCCAACCGTGAAGCATGGTGGCAGCATCATGTTGTGGGGGTGCTTTGCTGCAGGAGGGACTGGTGCACTTCACAAAATAGATGAAAGAAATAAAAGCTGAAATAAATAATTCTCTCTACTATTATTCTGACATTTCACATTCTTAAAATAATGTACTGATCCTTCTGACATAAGACAGGGAATGTTTTCTACAATTAAATGTCAGGAATTGTGAAAAACTGAGTTTAAATGTATTTGGTTAAGGTGTATGTAAACTTCTGACTTCAACTGTATACTGTATATGTTAAAAGTTATTTTGCCAAGGAGACAACTTGCATATACAGGGTGGCCCAAAAAAATGGGGCCACTATGTTTGATTGCTCATATCTTAAAACTGCATAAAGGCGTTTGCACGATTTTTGCCGTACTTCTACGACTTTTTGTAAACAACGAAATGACGTCACTGTGACGTCATCGTGAGCAACAACTTGCTACAAATAAATAAATAGTTAAGCTAAGTTTTCAATGGAAGCAAACTTAGGTGCTTATCTTTCGCCATGTGGCCCTGTTTTATTTGGGCCTAACGATTTATTTATTTATTTGCAGCAAGTTGTTGCTCACGATGATGTCACAGTGACATAATTTTGTTTTCTCCTAAAGGTTGGCAAAATAAACTTTAACATACTGTATATAGTATATATACATGTGGAATTTACAGTCACGCTCTTTCAGAAAAATGGACCAAAAATGATGACAGCATCTCCTGCTCAGGGATGTATGCATTTTTGCCCAATAAAATGCTGTCTAGAAAAAACAAGTAGCAAATCATGGTTGTGCCTAAATTTGGTTGTGATGTAAACTAAATGCCTTTGGCTATTTCTAAGCGTTGGCTAAGACTTTGGCTAAGATATTTCTCACCCCAGCTTCCTGTTTCAGTAGGAAATACTTCAACACAAAAAAAGATTGAATTTCATTTGCTGTGTCTGACTTTGCATACTGTCAGTGTGTGTACTGCATCTGATGAAGCACATACTTCTTGGCCGTTAATAAAGTGCATTCTTTAGGTAGGCAGGTAAGTAGTATGAATAAATTTTTCATACATACTTCATATGGGAATGTGGGCATTGCCCCTTGACCCAAATATATGACATTTACAACAACTACAAAAATAATTTACTTTGGTTTTGTTAAACAAGCACAGTTTAATCACAAGGAACAATTTTTTTAATATAGGTTTTGCAGATGAAAAGAGCCACCCGACTCACGTCACCCCACATTGGCCGACCTGTTTTATGAATGCTGAAGATTTAGACATACAATTTAATTGATACACTGCTTTTGGCATACTATATAGAAAGGATGTATGCATATTTGGCTGTGGGGATGGATTGCATTTGGACAGAGAGGGTGATGCCATATTCAAACCTGCATTTCCTGCATGAGCACCAAGGCTTAGCACATCTGGAACATCTGCTATAAACACTAGACCATGGCTTCAACCATGACTCATTTGTAGGACTCCAGCATACTGTTGATTTGATCCCAAAACAACACACAAGCTCTAATTTCAATAGACTCATGTATGCAGACAGAGCGTGTTAATCCTGAGCACTTTCTCCTGGAGCACAGGGATAACCATTGATCAGGATCGGCTCAGTATACTTCTAATCCTCTCTCAGCTCCTCCACCTCCTGCACCCCAACAGCAAAGCTTGGTGCTGGAGAGCTGCTGTCCCTAAAACACCCCTCCTTGGTTTCAACCGACTGAGATAGATCTATCTATCCGTCTGTCTGTCTGTGCACTATATAGGCATGTGTGTGTGTGTGTGGCCAAATATCAGATTTCTATATTAGTGACATGAATGATACCTCTAATTCTACTATAATTTTAAGTGATCAGACTTACAACTTGTGAATCATAAAAAGAGCCATAGACTTACAGTGAATTTCACAAAGGATCTAAACCATATCTAAGACCCAGAATATCATGAGCTCTTTTGAATTAAGTTTGTAAGCAACTGCCTAGCAACTATTCTGAAAACCCAAGCAACCACCTAGCAATGCACTAGAAACCAATCAAAACACTCTCACAATCACATAGGATCATGCTATAAAACACTAAAAAACAACCACATAGTAGTTGCTATCAACTGCCATTGTATTAAATAGATGGACCGATATATTCATTAAAACATCTCCTTTTCTGTTACGCCTAATAGAGGAAGTCATACAGGTTTGGACCAACACAAGTGTGAGTGAATTATGATATAATTTTCTTTTTTTTTAACTAGAGCTTTAATATTAAGCCCCAAATTCTTAAGCCCAAACCAGGGGAGGAGGAGAGATTGACCTGAACGAAGATGTTGCTTTTCTCAGGATGATTCTTGAAACCCTTGCTCTCCCTTGGGGACAGTTTGGCTCTGCTCATCACCTCTTCCCTGCTCTCTCCTCCTCCTCTGCGCTCTCCTATTATTTCCACATCAGAGGTCAAATTGAGGTCTCTGGGATGATCTCATGCATCTATTTTTAACTCCTAAGTCCTATTTACTAAAGGCCAGCTTTTTTTCTTGTTACGTACCTGTAATATGGGTAATTGCTTGCCAGCACACCTTTCATTCTCTTCCTTTGAGATTGTGCTGGATTATATCACTATATCACTGGTTTCCCTTTTGAAAAGACCAGCACTGCTGGTCACTAGCATATGTCATGCTTTGGATGCTTCTTAAAAGGATAGTTCACCCCAAAAATGCCAATTCTGTCATCATTTACTATCCCTCATGTTGTTCCAAACCTGTATGACTGACTTTCTTCGGTGGAACACAAAAGGAGACGTTAGTCAGAATGATAACCTCAGTCACTAATCACTTTCATTGCATCTTTATTCCATACAATGAAAGTGAATGGTTACTGAGGCGAACAGTGACTAAAGAAAGTCATAGTTTGGAACAACATGAGAGTATCAGCTATACCAGAACCAAACCAGCACTAAACAGCATAAACCAGGCTGAAACAGCATGGAAATGTCATGGAGATTTCAGCAGAGTTGTACTTTATGACTGAAGTCACCACCTCTGAATCAGTGATACCTTAAGCCTGTCTGACTGTAAGCAGAGTTTCCAGAAGGGCCCTCAATGAAATGACCTTGGATCTGTGACCTCAGGTCGCAAAAACAAAGCGGTTGGGAGAGCAAGCGGTTGTAATCCTCTTAAAGCACAGAAACCTCTCACTCACGTTCTCTCCTAGTCCCTCCCTGTGTCTCTCAGCATGAACTCTTTAAGTAAGATTCAAAGGCTAATTCACTGATGAGAATTGTTTGTGAAAATCTCTGAGTGGATTCACTTTGATACTTTCTGAGACCAGATGCATTTCGTGTACACTCTTGGTCTGTTCTTACACCCTGTTGACACCAGGCTCGTCCACTTACGCAATGCAATGCAACGGCTTGAAGCTGTCTACACTGGACGTGTCGGCATGAACGTTCTAAACCATTTATTTGTGTTGTTGGTAGTAGCACCAGCAAATGCAGCACAAAATGAAACAGGACACCCGTTTACTGTCGGCGCGACAGAAGTGCCGCAACTGATGTGCCGCTACGTACACTTCCAGTGTAGACATCATCATTGATTATAATGAGTTCTATTGCTTTTTGACACAACATGCTGCCCGCTTCCGGTGTAGACAGGGTGTTAAACCCAGTGAGCTACCTTGCTGCTTACACCCTACACAGCCTGCCGCAGCTGCCTTCTAAGGCTGCATCCTTAATGAAAGGAAACTCATAAGTGACTGATTTGAAACACTCTACATTAACATCAAACCGTGCATCATACAAATAGAGCTTGTGACACAAAGCACATTGGAGACTCAATTGACCATATTCACAGTAGCGGCATTCTTAATTGGTAATGACAACGAGGTTGCGAGGGATAGACTAATGCCAAGCGTACATTACACGTCTTGCCGTCAGTGCTGGCAAAAGACGAAAAAGAACGCTAAAAACTGTCACACTGTTTCTCTTAATTATTCACAATTACGAACATGACATTTAGAGCAGAATTCTGAGTTATTTTAGTGCAGTATATGTAACTGAGCTTCTAGTGTGCATGCTCCTCATATTTGTGTCCCTACTGTGCATGTTCATGCATTCACTTTTTTAAATTTTCCGATCGTACGCTCAGTGGCGGTCTGTGATGGAATTTTCCAGAGGCAAAAATATAAATTAGTATCGAAAGATCAGACCAATAAAAGAATACAATGGGTCTAAATATAAAATATTATGATATATTTTTTGCTGGTAATTATGCTTTCGTACACATGCTGATAATGTCCTCTCCCTGATACCTGTAGATGTCCCCTCATGAGAAATAGTCTTGAAAACTACAAATGTATTATAACCAGGCCTAGACGGAATCTGTGGACTTTCTTTGCATTTTCTGCACTGATGTTTAGGGAAAATCTGAGGAATTCTGTGGAAGGGGTTTAAACATAGCAAAATGTATTAAATAGACCTAGGAGTACTACACTCTTATTGATGGCTAAAAAAAATCATGAAATTAGTAAAAATATTTCATAAACATGCACAAGATGGGGAATGTGTAGAACTTTTATGAATGACAGATGTCACAAATCTGCGGAAATCTGCGGAGTTCTGCGTGCAAAGTTTCTGTCTAGGCCTGGTTATAACTCTTTCTGCTCATCAACTCAGCACTTTCCGATCACCAACTCAATGCTTGTAAATACAACAAATGAATGGAACAAATGACGCTGCACCACTGACTACGATCAATTTATTAATGAATGGATGGCCCTATTCCATGTACAGTAACATCTACTCACCTTATAGGCTTCTGTATGTGTAGACGAACTAAATCCTCCACTGCTTCATGGCACCAAATGTGCAATATATATGATCATGTTGTTCAGTCTTTCACATGTTTTTAGATCTTCCAATAACTTTTATTCCATCGATATTTTGGCATATTTTGAAAGTTTATCTTCACCCGTCGTGTTATCCACATGCAGGCTTGATGAAACGTAAATGTGATACTGAAAGCTGGTTGGCTTGAATAGTTACCTCTGATAATTATTGGTTATGAATGCGGAAGGAGGCAAATTTCATTTAGCCTCCGTTTGGCCTTTATTGAACGCTTTTTGAATGGAAGCAGATGATGTTGCTCCATTTGAATATCCATTTTGATTGGTCAGTTTTCTAATGACAGGATCATCTTTATGCTGTCAACCTCCTCTGGCATTCTTACCGATTCATACAGTAATTTAAACTCCCCTGTCTACCGCGCATGAAAGACAAATAAATAGAAAAACATATTTTTGCATTAAAGGCATCTGAGTTGTGTATGTTAGTAAGAAAAACAACATACATTTTTAACTCATTTTGGCGGAGGCTGAGCCTCCCTTGCCTCCTTTGACCAGACGACACTGTGTATGCTTATTTCCCTTTAAATCTGCACGTTACCGTAGTAACTGCCTTTAGCATCACCCTGTTTCAAACGGATTGCCCAAAATGCATCTTAAAATTAAGATAACGAAATTCATTGACAAACTTGCACAGATTATTCTTGATAACATGTCAGAAGAACGGCTCACTAATTGTTTGTGCTAATTTGCAAAAGAAAACATTTTATAAAAACAGCTGAAAATAATAAAGACAGTGGGTAGGGAGATGTGGGTGAAATTTTATTTTCAAATTATTTTTTGTCTTCTGCTTCCTATTTCATTTCTCTCCTCTTGCACTCTCTCTATATTTAATTGGTTTTGGCTCGTAACGGTCTCTCACTCGTCTGGACAGTGCTCACACCTGATGACTAGACGTCTATATTTCAAGCTGTATTCAAAACTGTCGTAGTGTCTAGGACTAGTTTCAGCATGTTGCAGGAGTGCGCACACAACAAGATAGTTCGCCGTGAGACCTAAGACTTCTCGTTGCAGACCAGCCGCCGACTCAAAACATCAAAGGAGACGAGCTTGAGTCGTGTAGTGTCCACTAGGTATTACAGTCTCTTGAATGGGTTGTAGCCTACTGTTTTCGATCATTTCGCTGATGAAACATTGGGAAAAAAATCAATCTCTCTCAAAAATTTAGGTAGACAAAAAAATTCAGAAAACCTTGAAAGAGTTGTGGGAAATTTGATGTGATCTAGGAGCTTTAAACAACTTTATACAGTGCATGCCATTGAGGAGACTGTAAGTCTATCCCTCACAGCCTCGTTTTCATTCATGTCAAAAATCAAACATGGCACTACTGTGAACCATAGTTATACATACATAGATGCCTCATTCAGTTGGTTTGGATACATCAACCGTGGGGCCATCTTGGAACGGTCAACAAGGAGAGCTGTTTGAATGCAAGAGAATGGAGAAGAAGCCTCAGACTGCTGCATAAACTGCTTTTGTGTGGAAACAGTTCATCAGGTAATGTAAGCGTAAGCATAGTTCTAGCGGGAGACTCGCAGCTGTACATCATCACGCCATTATCTAGTTAGCTCCTAGCCAGTCATACATCAGCCATTGCTTTAAAAGCCTTCTTTCAATTTACCTCTTTGCTGTTTCAGTGTGCCAACATGGCAATTCATTCTACTTACTATTTCCGAAGTCGAGACAGCTTTGCTCCCCGACGAGATAATTCCCAGCTCTGGATATGGATTTAGTCACTTGCTCCTTACATTATATTCAGGATCAGCAGCTTTCCGGAGTCTCAGTGGGATCTCGGCCCTCTTGGAATGATTATAGAACAGTTAACCAGGCATCTCCATCAATCCCAATCTCTCCAGGCCACAGGTGAACCAGCTCATACATAACATCTTGGGAAGCTCGCCTTCCCTCTCCAACGATGCCGACACTCCATCTCAATTTTCTGGCCCATATCAAACCTGCTAAGGGGCATAAACGATCAGCAAATCTGGATCTTCATCCAGACCTCAGTCACGTAGGAGACCTTCCTCAGTCGAGCCACCACATCTACCGCAACCGGAATGCACAACAGCTCCACTCTGGATGTTTAAACAAATTTTCTCACAAGCAGGGCATTCCCTCTCCAGTGAAACAAACTATAATCTATAATCTAAAACTATAATCCCTTCTCTCAAATTTTCCGGCATTGCACTCTATTTACCCCAAGACGCAAGCTTCCTCGCCTCTTTATAAATTAGACAGATCATTAGTTCGCACTTCCTCCCGCCAGTCTCAGTTTCCATATGCAATATTCTGTCCCTTTTGGTCACCTTATTTCACCATGCGTATCATTCATCAAGGCCACTCCATCTCTCGCCTCCTCATGCTCGTCCATTCCATCGATAACTCTGACAACGTATCTATTGACGACGGCTGCCGATCAGACTTCCAGTTTTGGTCCCCATTACTAAATCACTGGAACAGAATTTTCCTTTTCCATATTAGGCTACTTTATAGGAACATGGTTCGCAGGGAAATGGCCAGACTAAATCCTCACTCTCGCATTCAGCTCCCCTTCATCCGCATCTTCAAAATTTACCCCATCGTCCTCGCCAGTGTATTATGGGGTCCACACAGGGCACGCAAATGTGTTGTCGTTTTGCAACAATACCACTGCCGTCATTATCATCTAGAAGGTGGTCCTCCTCCTGGCTCATTATGCCCCTACTGAGACATTTGAAATGGCAGAGCATCAACTGCCCTTCTCTCAGCCGAGCACATTCCTGTGTTTTTCAATCCAGTCGCTTTTCAATTCAATTCAACCTCATTTCCAGGAGTGTCATCTACTATGTCCCTACGCCAGCATACTTCGCATCCCCTGCCCACACCATTCGGACCTTCTACCGGGCTAAGCCCCTCACTCCTTCCCCCTTTTACATTCCACTAAAACTCATGCAGAAATCATTCGCCCAGTCCCTTTTTCTCAAACACTCCAAAACAAACCACTCGGGTAGCATAATGATATCTATAATCTCCAGCTCCTCCTACCCCTATACCTCCATGGTTATACAGTGCATCCGGAAAGTATTCACAGCGCTTCACTTTTTCCACATTTTGTTATGTTACAGCCTTATTCCAAAATGGATTAAATTCATTATTTTCCTCAAAATTCTACAAACAATACCCCATAATGACAATGTGAAAGAAGTTTGTTTGAAATCTTTGCAAATTATTAAAAATAAAAAATGAAAAAAATCACATGTACACAAGTATTCACAGCCTTTGCCATGACACTCAAAATTGAGCTCAGGTGCATCCTGTTTCCACTGATCATCCTTGAGATGTTTCTACAACTTGATTGGAGTCCACCTGTGGTAAATTCAGTTGATTGGACATGATTTGGAAAGGCACACACCTGTCTATATAAGGTCCCACAGTTAACAGTGCATGTCAGATCACAAACCAAGCCATGAAGTCCAAGGAATTGTCTGTAGACCTCCGAGACAGGATTGTATCAAGGCACAGATCTGGGGAAGGGTACAGAAAAATTTCTGCAGCATTGAAGGTCCCAATGAGCACAGTGGCCTCCATCATCCATAAATGGAAGAAGTTTGGAACCACCAGGACTCTTCCTAGAGCTGGCCGCCTGGCCAAACTGAGCGATCGGGGGAGAAGGGCCTTAGTCAGGGAGGTGACGAAGAACCCAATGGTCACGCTGACAGAGCTCCAGCATTTCTCTGTGGAGAGAGGAGAACCTTCCAGAAGAACAACCATTTCTGCAGCACTCCACCAATCAGGCCTGTATGGTAGAGTGGCCAGACGGAAGCCACTCCTCAGTAAGAGGCACATGACAGCCTGCCTGGAGTTTGCCAAAAGGCACCTGAAGGACTCTCAGACCATGAGAAACAAAGATTGAACTCTTTGGCCTGAATGGCAAGCGTCATGTCTGGAGGAAACCAGGCACCGCTCATCACTTGGCCAATACCATCCCTACCGTGAAGCATGGTGGTGGCAGCATCATGCTGTGGGGATGTTTTTCAGCGGCAGGAACTGGGAGACTAGTCAGGATCGAGGGAAAGATGAATGCAGCAATGTACAGAGACATCCTTGATGAAAACCTGCTCCAGAGCGCTCTGGACCTCAGACTGGGGTGAAGGTTCATCTTCCAACAGGACAACGACCCTAAGCACACAGCCAAGATAACAAAGGAGTGGCTCCGGGACAACTCTGTGAATGTCCTTGAGTGGCCCAGCCAGAGCCCAGACTTGAACCCGATTGAACATCTCTGGAGAGATCTGAAAATGGCTGTGCACCGACACGCCCCATCCAACCTGATGGAGCTTGAGAGGTCCTGCAAAGAAGAATGGGAGAAACTGCCCAAAAATAGGTGTGCCAAGCTTGTAGCATCATACTCAAAAAGACTTGAGGCTGTAATTGGTGCCAAAGGTGCTTCAAAAAAGTATTGAGCAAAGGCTGTGAATACTTATGTACATGTGATTTTTTTCGTTTTTTATTTTTAATAAATTTGCAAAGATTTCAAACAAACTTCTTTCATGTTGTAATTATGGGGTATTGTTTGTAGAATTTTGAGGAAAATAATGAATTTAATCAATTTTGGAATAAGGCTATAACATAACAAAATGTGGAAAAAGTGAAGCGCTGTGAATACTTTCCGGATGCACTGTATACAGTGGTGGCCAATAATATTGGCACCCTTGGTAAATATGAGAAAAGAAGGCTGTGAAAATATATCCTTGTTGTTTATCTTGTTGGTCTTTCATACAAAATATTCACAAAAATCTATCCTCAAATAGATATAAAAAAAAAATTTCCAAACACAACACAAGTTTTATCAAAAAACAAATATCTTTGTCAAATATATGTGTGGCACAATTATTGGCACCCTTTTATTCAATACTTTGTGCAACCTCCCTTTGCTAAGATGACAGCTCTGAGTCTTCTCCTATAATGCCTAATGAGGTTGGAGAACACATGGCAAGTGATCTGAGACTATTCCTCCATACAGAATCTCTCCAGATCCTTCAAATTCAGAGGTCCATGCTGGTGGACTCTCCTCTTCAGTTCCCCAAACATGTTTTCTATGGGGTTCAGGTCAGAGGACTGGGATGGCCATGGCATAACCTTGATTTTGTGGTCAGTAAACTATTTTTGTGTTGATTTTGATGTGTGTTTTGGATCATTGTCCTGCTGGAATATCCAACCACAGCCCATTTTAAGCTTTCTGGTAGAGGCAATCAGGTTTTGATTTTTTATCTGTTGGTATTTGATAGAGTCCATGATGCCATGTTTCTGAACAAGATGTCCAAGACGTCTGGCATAACAGCCCCACAAAATTAAAGATTCACCACCATATTTAACCATGGGCATGAGGTACTTTTCCATATGGTTACCTATCTGTGTGTGCCAAACTCATCTCTGGTGTTTACTGCCAAAATGCTCCATTTTTGTTTCGTCTGACCATAGAACCCAGTCCCATTTGAAGTTCCAGCAGTGTCTGGCAAACTGAAGATGCTTGAGTTTGTTGTTGGATGAGAGCAGAGTCTCTTTTCTTGAAACCCTCCCAAACAACTTGTTGTGAAGTAAGTGATGTCTGATTGTAGTTTTGGAGACTTTCTGACCCCAAGACCCAACTAATTCCTGCAATTCTCTAGCTGTGATCCTTGGAGAAATTTTGGACACTCGAACCATCCTCCTCACCATGCGTGGAGACAATATAGACACACGTCCTCTTTCAGGCCGATTTGTAACATTTACAGTTGATTGGCACTTCTTAATTATTGCCATGATGTTGGAAATGGGTATTTTCAATGCTTTAGCTATTTTCTTATAGCCACTTCCCATTTTGTGAAGCTAAACAACATTTGTTGCACATCATAACTTTATTTTTGGTCTTGCCTATTGTGATGGAGAATTTGGCCTGTATGCTACCTCATATTTTACCCATGTGAAACAGGAAGTCATGGCTGATCAATTTCATATTCCTTGTCACCCAGGTGTACAAAATAAAAAAGTAAAATATGAATGGGAATATATTTCAGATATACCCCCCCCCCCCCAATTAGTTTACTTCAATTAAAGGTTAGATTTTTGTGAATATTTTGAATGAAAGATCAAAAGTATAAACAATAAAGACATATTTTTCACAGCCTTCTTAGCTCATGGGCACTTATTCAGAATGGATTCGGCCACAACCGCTGCTCATCAAGGACCATCAGAATCCAAAATCAAGATGCTTGGCCGCTGGTCTTCTTCATACCAGAAATATATTCGACCTAACCCTCAAATCATCACACACGCTCAAATCTCCATCAACCGTAAGTTTCATGCCTCTCTGGTGGCGGCCTGGGGTCACACAGTGCTTCATCCACGCATTCTGTTTCACACAGTTATCAAATTCAAGCATGTCTATCCTCCAGAAAGTATATTTAATAATCATATCCGCCATCCTCACCAGGGCTTCCACAATCCCAAGCATGGTTTCATTTGCATAAGTACTGCATAGCCTAGCTCACCCTATCGAAGGGCTCATGATCAAACATTCTTTATCTTTTAACAAAGGGTATTGCACAACAACGTCGCCCCTATCGTGGGGCTTTACGCTACGTAGTTCACTTTTGGCAAAGATATTCCACAAACAACATCCATCCTTGTCTGAGGGCTCATAATCAAATGTTGTTTATCTTTCAACAAAGGGTATTGCATAATAACGTCGCACTTATCATGGGGCTTTATGCTACGTTGTTCATCTTTTGGCAAAGATTTTACACAAACAACATCTGCCCTCGTTGGAGGGTTCTTAATCAAACATTGTTTATCTTTCAACAAAGGGTATTGCACAACAATGCTGCCCTTATCATAGGGCTTTATGCACGTTGTTCATCCTCTTGCAAAGATATTGCACAAGCAACGGTCACCCTCATCGGTGGGCTCATAATCATACATCATCAAATAACCACCCTCGTCGGAGGGCTCATACCATACGTTAATTATCTTCAGCTAAGGGATCACACAACAATGTCACCCCATCACAGGGCCAAACGAAACATTGTCCATCCTCTGACAGATATCACACAATTAACGTTCACCCTCGTCGGAGGGCTCATAATCAAACTTCATCCACATCATTCATAAAACCACCCTCGTCAGAGGGCTCATACCATATGTTAATTATCTTCAGCAAAGAGATCGTACAACTGTGTCACCCTCATCATAAGGCTCAAACAAAATGTTGTCCATTCTCCGACAGATATCACAATTAACGTTCATATGCAAGCATGGCTATCCTCAAGCAAGGATATCAAACATACCATGCCCCCTTTCTCATAAGGGTCATAAGCAAACTCAAGCATGGCTTATCCTGTCACTAGGTGTCGCACAACCATGCCAGGGATAATTCATGCACTTTTTCATGCACTATTGTCTATTCATGCAATAGTAATCACACGAACAATGCCCCCTTTCTCATAAGGGTCATCAGCAAATGCAAGCACGGCTTATCCAATCGCTAATGTATCGCACAACCAAGCTGAAACTCCGACCATGAAGACCTGGTACGTAACCCACCCGGAACTCTTCTCTTTTGGGGGTAGTATCGGGTTCTGTTTTTGGGGTAGGCTCCTTACCCCCTGCCTCCTATCTCCGGCAGGATCTGATGGTTCGAGTAGCAATCTCATCAGACAGCCAGACGGGGCTTATGCCAAAAGAGAATATATATTCTGTGATTCTATATAATTTCATCAAATAAATGTCATGTCAAATTTACCAAGCCTGCAAGTCTTTCTGATAGAAATGTAAGCGTAGTTCTAGTGGGAGACTCACAGCTGTACATCATCACGCCATTATATAGTTAGCTCCTAGCCAATCATACATCAGCCATTGCTTTAAAAGTCTGTTTTCAATGTTTCTGATGTTTCAGTGTGCCAACATGGCAACCTCTACCTCCCCACCGCCACAAGTCAAGTCCCGTCCTGCACGGAGGTGGGCTCCTCGCCCCCTGCCTCCTATCTCTGGCAGGATCTGATGGTTAGAGCAATCTCATCGGACCGTCAGACAGGGCTTATGCCAAAAGAGAATATATATTCTGTGGTTCTATGTCATTTCATCAAATAAGTGTCATATCAACTTTACCAAGCCTGCAAATCTTTCTGATAGATATTAATTGACTAACTGGGTGCTAATTTTCAGTATGTTTGGCATGATATATTCATTTGTAGAGGACTTTATTTGCAGTTTACCATGAAAAAAAATCTTGTTTTAGAAGTGAAGTCAGGGAGGACTTCTGGTTAGGTAATGCAGTGTTAAGACACACGGTGTCTACGCTCTGCATTATTTCATGTAATTGCTTCGTAATACACCCTATTTTGCATTCATACCAAACCCATTCTATTTTTCTCTGTGTATCTTGTTTGCCGAGCTTCAATCCAAATGAGCAAATCAACGAGATCCATTGGTAAACAGCATATTCAAGCCCAACACATGCAGGCCGGCCATGAAGGCAGCAAAATGGCAGATACTGAGTCTATATCTACACCACTGACCATTGGGTCTCTGATTAAAGAGTGGAACCACTTCGATCTTCCATCGACTCAATTGGTGCAACACTGGCAACTCAAGCATCCACCATTAGCGAGATGGAAACAAGCCTCTCTGATCATAGCGACCGAATAACACAGCTAGAGCTTGATGTGAACGCCCTGCAATTAAAACTGGCATGCGTGGAAGAGGAAAATGTGGAGCTTAAAGCCAATGTGGAAGACCTGGTATCCCACTCGAAAAGTCCGAACATTCTGGTGGTAGGCTTGCCTGAGGGCATTGAAGGGAAGGATGTGAGGAAGTTCATGTCTAACTTGTTCCACAAATTACTCGGTGACTCCCTCTCTGAAAGACCTGAGTTGGATCGCGCTCATCGCAGCCTGAAGCCCAAACCCCGGCCTGAGGAAAATCCGTGACCACTTATCGTCAGATTTCATCGATACATTGTGAAGGAGACGGTTTTGAAATGGACTGAAATGCACAAGGACATTTCCTACAATGGCCATAAAATCAAGATGTATGGGGACTACAGCACAGCGTTAGCAAGGAAGCCGGCGGCTTTCAAAAGAATCGAGGGCGCTCTCTACAAGAGAGGTGTTCGGTTTGGCATGCTATACCCTGCTCAACCTCGAGTCAGCTATAATGGGGCAGAGCACTTTTTTGACTCCCCCAAGGCAGCTGAGACATTCTACCATCAGAACTTTCCTGAGGGAGCAGACTGATGTTGCTATATTATACCTTGAAGCAAAAGTCGCTGCATGTGAAAATCATTGATCACGAATCACCGTAAGCTTGCTTAACGGTTGCTCAGAGTTTGTCTTTTGAATGAGTGGTAACAACAACATAGTCGTTGCAGAATTGTATCTATTATTGTTTCTTTTACATTTACATGTGGCACACTGTTTTCTGACGGTCCTTTAGATACTGGATATATGAATGCTGCACTGCATTGCCTTGGATTCATTACCATTTTAAGTCACAGAATAACTTTTACTGTAGGTTTTTTTTTTTACGATCAGATATTTGTTCAGGGTGTTCTATTCTACTTTCAAGGAGTTGACGAGACCACATGGTAAATTGGTTATGTAAACACAGGTTCTGGCCTCTCGTCATGTTTGAAAAGACGAGTGATAGTTTTTTTTTTCTTCAAATGGTCCTTTTTACTTCTATTTTTCATTTTGCTATATCATAAATGATTAGTCCTACTATGAACACAGGGGGTTTTGCTGGATATGCTGTTAAATGTGTTACTTGGAATTTACGTGGACTAGGTGGCCAGATTAAGCGATCTAAAGTGTTTTCACACCTGAAGAGTTTGTTGATATCGCTTTCCTACAGGAGACACACCTTCGAATCAATGACCAGGCTAGGCTTCGTAAACCATGGGTTGGACAAGTTTTTCATTCAAGTTTCAATAGCAAAGCCAGGGGTGCTGCTATTTTAAAACATAAACTGATAAAGTTTGTCCCGTTTAAAATTTTCTCTGATCCTGGGGGGAGATATATCATAGTATGTGGCATCTTATACGAAACTCCCGTCATATTAGTTAGTGTTTAAACATTATAAAAATACCTTTTTATGCTCTAGTGCAGTTGTCTGGAATAAACTACAAGAGTCTTTGAAGAGTATAAATTTTTTTTTAGAAGTTTTAAAATAGAGGTTGGAAGATGTTTTTTTTAGTATTGAAGGTTTGATTTTAAATGAGTGAACTGTTAAACTCTGGCTTGTCTGTATTTTAAGTGTCGATTGGAAATTAATTGTGGTTTTAATACATTGTAAATAGGGTATTTTGCGTTCTCACCGATGTACATGCCTCCATCTTTTTAAATTACACTGAGGACCACAATGGAAATAAGCTTTTGGCTTTATTGTGTTTGTTTTTATCCTCAAATTGTATGCGATGTATGTATATCATTGTTGTACAATTTTTTGTAATTAAAACTTGTCAAATATATCAAATCAAATAAAAAAATTAAATAAAAAAAACAATTGTGATAGTCCTAGTTTTGTGACTATGCTGTTTTCGCACCTTCCAAATTTAGACACCCACTGTCTTATATTAGGAGGAGATTTAAATTGTATGATTGATTCAGTCTTGGATTGCTGTCAGTTCAGGCCAATTTCTCCCACTTCGATGTCTAAGACATTTTTATCCCTTATTGACCAAATAGGATGTGTGGATCCCTGGTGCTTTTCTCATCCAACTTTTAAAGGTTTTCCTTTTTCTCAAATGTCCACCGGGTCTACTCGCATAACGATTATTCTTTTATTGATAAAGCCCTTCTACCTCTAGTTAGGTCTACAAAATACTCAGCTATTTTAATTTCGGATCTTATCCCACATATTTAAGTCCTTCCTTTCCCCTCAAATGCATACAGACACTCCAGCGGCTGGAAGCTTAATACTGGGTTGTTGGCTAATAAAGAGTTCTGTGTTTTCTTCTCTAAGAACATTGATTTCTTCCTAGAAACGAACAAATCAGACACAGTATCGCCAACACTCTTGTGGGAGACATTTAAAGCATTTATATGTGGCAGCATTATCTCTTTTAATGCATACTGGGTAAAAGCTAGGAAACGGAAACAGCAGGAACTCACTGATGCAATATTAGAAATAGATAGGCAAAACGCAAGCACATCAAGCCCCAATTTGGAAACCCAACGCTTAAAATTACAAACGGAAATTGACTTACTGTCAACCAATAAAGCTGAGTATTTACTGAAACGAATAAAAGCTACTAATTGTGAGCACGGAGATAGAGCTAGCTGTCTACTAGCCTCCCCGCTTAAGCACCAATCTGCATCCCACCTTATCTCACAGATACATGATTCCTCACACAGGCTTATAATGAACCCAGTTAAAATTAATTCTGAATTTTCTTCTTTCTAAACAAATCTTTACAAATCTGAACCACCCTTAGATGCCACTGTCATACAGTCTTTTCTTTCCCAATTAGATATCCCTAAGATAAATTCAGATATGGCTAAGCACATGGATGAGCCTCTTCTCTTGGAGGAGATTACTTTCTCTATTGCTGCTATGCGGAATAATAAAGCTCCCGGCTCCGATGGCTTCCCCATAGAATTTAAAAAAAAATTCTCTGCACAGCTATCCCCCTTATTATTGGAAAATTTTAATGACACATTAGACAAGGGCTTTTTTACCAGTATCTTTAAACCAAGCTTTAATCTCTTTAATATTGAAGAAGGGCAAGGACCTTTAACTTTGCAGCAGCTATAGGCCCATCAGTTTAATCAATAATGATGTTAAGTTATTAGCGAAGATATTGGCCAAGCGTCTAGATACTTGTCTATCTAGCATTGTGTCAGATGACCAGACAGGTTTAATATTGAGTCACCAATTGTCTTCCAATGTACGCAGATTATTAAATGCAATCTTTATTCCATCTAGCTCTCCAAAACCAGAAATGGTCATCTCATAAGATGCAGAGAAAGCATTCGACCGTGTGGAATGGGAATATTTATTCACAGTTCTACAAATATTTGGATTTGGGCCTAAGTTAATTTCATGGGTAGGTTTCTTAAACTCTGCCCCCTCAGCTAGTGTGAAAACAAATTTGGAGACATCACCTTATTTTCCCCTTACCCGCGGTACACGTCAAGAGTGTTCGCTTTCAAGTACACTAATAACCCTATTGTGCTTTCTTCATTAAAGATCTGGAAACAGTTTCGGCAGAATTTTGGATTAAATTCATTGTCGGCCCTTATGCCTATCTGTGGTAACTACTTATTTTTACTGCCCACTATGGATTCAACTATTATGCAGTGGAAGGATATGGGCTTGGTGTCGTTCCATGATTTGTTTTCTAACAATACATTTATAACATTTAATGACTTGGTAACCAAGTTCAATGTGTCTCAATTCAGCTTATACAGATATTTTCAACTACGTGACTTCACGAGAACTCACTTCACCTCTTTTCCTCATCAGCCAGAGAAAACATTGATAGAGGAGGTAATGTCAATTCCAAGATCTCTTTGTCATATTTCTTCAATATATTTGCTTTTACATTCCACACAACTACCCTCTCTTTCCTTTTAAGGAAGCCTGGGAAAAGGAGTTAGGAGCTGAAATTGAGGAGGATTTGTGGGAGAATGCCCTAGCTAAAATGAATTCCACCTGTATTTGTGCCAGTTTGAATTTGGTCCAATTTAAAGTGGTTCATAGGATTCATTATACCAAGGTAAAATTGAGAATACTGTCATTAGTAGATTATAACATTTGCACCAGATGCTCACAAACCCCAGCATACGACACACATACGTTCTATACATGTCCTAAATTGCATTCATATTGGTCGTCCTTCTTCAGTACGCTCTCAAAATCTCTCTGAGCCCTTGCCCATTGTTCGCAATTTTTGGAGTGTCTCCTATGGAAGGATTCTGCACCAGGAGCCAGGCCGACATTATTGCTTTTGCTTCCCTTATAGCCAGAAGACGCATATTGCTGCATTGAAAATCTGCAAACCCCCCCGTTACTACCTCGTGGAAGAAGGACTTAATGGTGCACTCAGTAATTCTAATCCAAAACACAATACACTGTAAATGGGATAAAAAAAAAAATTGGAACAGACCGATCCACACAACACTGCTCCAGCCAATCATCAACAGGGGGTGGTTCTTGTGTGTGCACAGGATGGGGGGTGGGGGTAGAGCGAGGGGGAAATTCATAAGAAGAGCAATGGCGAATCTGGCTGATGCAAACTTTCTAAACTCCAAGGAAGACAAATGGCTGAGAAACAGATCAAGAAAATAAGGTCAGATGAATATAAACTAAAAAAGAAGGATTACGATAAGTCGAGGGCTAGGAGCCATGTCAAAGTCAGAGAGGCTTTTCAGCATTGGAGAGACCTCAGAGAGGTAATAGGCTTGAAGACGGATGCAGAAGTTGCTCTTTTTCTTCTCCATAGGTGGGTAAAATAAATGTAGCTATGTTTCACAGAACCCATATATGCTGTTGTTGTGATGTTAGATTTAGTAGCAGGAGAGTTGTGAGTGTCTGGAGCTGGTGTGCATAAAACCATCTCGTGTGTATTAATTTAAGTGAAGTCAGGAATTTTTAGATCATCGAAAATATTGCTCAGTGTTTATGGAAAATCAGATAATCTGAAAGTTGGCTGGAGAAGACTCCAGACTGTTGCAGACCATATCTGTCAATTTACTTTCTTGTGTTGATGGATAGCTCTTGACCTTTCCAAAATGGCGGACGTGCTGACGTAGCGCGCTCCATAGGAACAGCTGCTAATAAGGTATCTACGTATAGATATCTATGCTGTGAACAAGGTCTATAGAGTCTGACATTAGTATGTTGCTAAGATAAGAATAATTCAGTGAGCATAAAAATACAAAGCACACACAAAAATTGGTTAAAATACAGTAGTAAATTTTTAATCAGACCAAAGTTTTTTAATGATGCTTTTCAGTACTGAAGGAAATGCAAGTTTTTAATTTTTAATTTTTTTTTAATTTTCTCCCCTTTTCTCCCCAATTTGGAATGCCCAATTCCCAATGCGCTCTAAGTCCTCATGGTGGCGTAGTGACTCGCCTCAATCCGGGTGGCGGAGGATGAATCTCAGTTGCCTTCGTGTCTGATAATGTCAATCTTATCATGTGGCTTGTTAAGTACGTTACCACGGAGACCTAGCGCCTGTGGAGGCTTCAAGCTATTCTCGCAGCATCCATGCACAATTCACCACGTGCCCACTGAGAGTGAAAACCACATTATGGCAACCACGAGGAGGTTAACCCAATGTGACTGTACCCACCCTAGCAACCGGGCCAATTGGTTGCTTAGGAAGCCTGACTGGAGTCACACAGCACACCCTGGATTTGAACTTGTGACTCCAGGTGTGGTAGTCAGCTAACCAGGCCCCCAGGAAATACAAGTTTTATACATTTTATATACTGTATAGCCTACATTTCTGTCATCTTGTCCGCCATCTGTGACAAATATTTGATTATGAAATTAATTTGGCTGAAACAAGGTATATTAGGAGGCAATATTATTAAGATGCCTATCTTTTGGAACAGCCTTCATGTGACAGCACACCTATGATGCCTTAAAATGCTGCTTTTGTAGGTTTAGGTATAGAGCTTGCATTTCCCCGAAGACTTTGATGTATGAAGTGGCAAAGAAAAGGTGTTGACTTCAATTTGAATACTAAAAATATACTGTAGTTTATTTTTCCCAAGAGTTTAGGTTGGAAATGTACTACATAATCTGCATTGTACTGATCCTCTATGATATGTGTATTCTACACACTCTCATGGCAAACTTGTAAGGATCCATACAACTTTTATAAATTTGACTATTCGTATGAATTCGCACAACTTTCACTAGAGCTAATGATGTCGCTGGACATTGTTTCCATCTAATACCCAACAATTACTTGCTTCTGTCACACACAACAGCTTCCTATCATGTTTAAACACACTACTGATCGGTTAGGTTTAGATAAGGGGTTTGGGTAAGGGCATAATATTAATAAGCACGTCCTTAATGCCTCGTCCGCGAAACTCGCACTTAATTCCGCATTAGACATCCGGGTATTTGAACGTGATGAAATCGTAGAAATTTATATGAACAAACTCGAACGAAATCATACGAAATAGCCAACTCGTAAATTATGTACGAATTTTCATGAGACTGGGTTGCTTCATTTTATGGGTAGACAAGCCTCCAAAGTGACGAAACATGATGACATTCACTGTCAGCGTAACGATAATCCATACAAATCTTTGTTCCCTGCTGCTGTTGAGACCCATTTATGGGCTGATTCAGCATTTTAGTGAGCCAGCTAGTAGGTTCAGACTCAGTGAGAGACTAAAGATGCATTATTAATCAGACCCAGCGCTTTGAGCAAAACATTAAAGAGAGTTCATTTTGCTTTGATAATCCACCAAAATGTTCTAACCTGCCCCTCTGTCTGTATGCACGCTCATTATTCAAAGATTCAATGAAGCTTTATTATTATTATTTAAATATTAAATATTATTACTATGCACATTGATGTGTTTATATGCATTTCAATGTGCAGTTCACTTGCCCCGTTAAATGATGAGATCTAGCTAGGATAGTATGAGATAGGATGAGTTTTATAGTGAACACAGTTTCCATTTCCAGTGAAACATTAAGCCAGAAATGAGCTGATGTCCAATTTAATCCAATCAAAACACATTGAAATAGAATGAGATTAAATTCAGAGGAAGTGGGTGAAAGACAGAGATAAAGAGACAATGGAAAAGGAAGTGTATCCTTAGTTTGAGCAGTTCATTGGTGGATATGGATGCCTGCCAATCTCTGTCTTTCTACTATATGAACAGGAACAAAATTCCAGTTTGTACCCACTCATGCTGCACTGATATATTCCTGCTAATGCTTTTTAGTGTGGTCAGGACACTCCCTCCTTAATTCACACCTGCAGTCATGCGTAGCTGAGGAGTCCAATGGAGAGCATTAGCGTTTTAGAAGCAATATAATTAAATATGTGCTTAATTGTGTGTTTGCATGCTCAATTGCCAAGAACTCATGTGCAATTTTGTACTGTTGTAGTTGCTGTAGGTGCTTAAATGTTTGAATTGGGAAAGGGAAAGGGGTGCCATTTTAGGCTATTGAGTAGAAGTGACAGTCATTTATTATGCTGGTTATTAACTATGGGCATTCTCCAAACTGGTTTTTGCGCCCTTGAAGGGCACTTCAGGAAGGGGATGCCATTCGAAGTGTTGTTCCAAACAAAAGTAAGAAATAAATTTTTTTCACAAAGGGCCCTTTTACAAGACTTTTAGTGAAGGGTATATTCAAACTGTAGTGCCACGCTCTCTTCAGAGTACCCACATCAAGAGCTTTGTCCTCTGGAGTGAGTAGGGCATAGGGATGATCACTTTTGATTGTAGTTTGCCCACTGTGTCACCAGCGGCTTCAAAAGCTTTGAAAACTGAGTTTGTACTTGGAGAAGATAGAACAATCTCCCCACTGAGCTTTTGAAAAGCAGGATTCAGTCGTAGCTGTGGGAAGGCCTCGATCAATTATTAATTTCATTTGCAATTTCTTTGCAAACAGCATGTATTTACGGCTCTAATTATTAGTAGCCATTTTTTATTTGTCGGACGGGTTTGTCTTGAAGTTTGTGTGCGGTTTTTTTGCTTTTTCATGTTCCCTTGATTATAATTGCACAGTTGCATTCATAATGCATAATGCATTCATTATAAAAAGGCTGAATTGCTCCTTATTACTTTGACTCAAATTACTTAATTGTGGATCATCTTTACAAAGTATTTGAATGGCTTTGAAAGTCTAAGGGAAAAGTGAGCTATTGTGTGCAGGTTTGTTTTATCTGAGTGTTACATGACTGTCCTGACAGGGTGAAATAGTGTTGCATAAAAGGCTTATCTTCAGCAGGCGATTAATCACCACTGAACATTAATAACTGTGATCGCTTATGCAGGGGAGCAACTGAATTTTAAGTGGAATGGCTGGAGGCCATTAAATGAGCTGAGCTGGTGTGTTGAAGTGTGTACATAATTATACAGCTCAGCTGATGTTGAGAAACATTTGGTGACTGAATGTTTGCAAAGGAAGGTACTTATCTAAATTCCAGTTTTAGATTCATTTTTTATTTTGCCTGAAGGTTCCCATCTTTCAATTATTCAAGCTGATATGATTCATAGTTGCAACACTGTGACTGAATTTCATTCCGTAACTAACATATTCACTGAGTTTAAATAGTGATATTAATCCAATGCATTTTAGCAGAACCAATAAACAACCACTGACTGACACAGCTTTGTCAGTCCAAAGAGAAGTCTGTCAGTTATTTCATTACATGATTTGCAGCCTGATAAAATACAGCATACAATATAGACAGTTACTGAGTACTTACTTGTACTGAATAATAAAGCAATACTCAGCAGTAGCTCAGGATTTTGCCTAATATAAACCACATTAATGGTAATGTGGATCTCCCTGTAGATTTGAATGATGCATTTCTTTCTTTGATTTTCTTTTCCCCAGCCTTGAATTTTCCACATACAAGAAAGCGTCCTCAGCCTGAACTTCACAGATTTTCATAATATAAAAAAGATATTACTGTAAGTATAATGTGCAATAAGCAAGATCCCAACAGATGTAGTTTTAATGACACACCCAACTGAACGAGTCTCATAAAAATAAAATTAAAAAAACAGTGCCATTTTTAAAAAAATTTTTTTTTTTTTTTACTGCTTTAATTACCATCTGCTTCCTGTCAGTGCATTATTAATGAAGATTTTATAATCAGTTTCAAAGGGAGGGGTTTTGAGCACTAGTTTTCATTAATGTTTCATACCACTGATGTTACAAAGCCATCTAATCACCTGACAAACAGTTAACTGGTCCGTTATGTGGTAAGAGAGAAAGCGAGAGAGAGATTTAGAGTAAGTTTTCTCAGGGTCAGCAGCTGTTAGGTAATGGCGCTCTCTCTCTCTCTGGAGTGTTGATATGTTAGGACATGCTAGGCCATCCTTCGCTGACTCTTTCAAAAGCTCCCTGCTGAATGAGATTTTTGGATGAAAATTGCTGGTCACATCAGGTGGCATTAAACTGGAATGGACAGGATAATAGCAAAGTGGGATGTGTGATGGGAGGCATAGTTTCTGTTTATATTTTATATTCTTAAAAATAAAGTTTGCAAAGAAAACCAAAAAGGGCTTTGCAGTCTGATGCCATTGGAGCACCTTTTTTAAGTTAAACAATGCACATTTAAAGAGCCATTCACACAGAATCCAGTCTTGGGTCCATCAGTGCTGTTTTTTTTTTTAATCTTTTATGTAAACAAACACTAGATGGAACACTTATGTGTGGCTTAGTCTGAGTGCTCCTTTTTGTGTAGTTCAGAAAACCACCTTTGTAACCCATTGACCTTTTTAACCTACAGTATAATGTAACATTAAGAACTTTTTCAACTCCAACAAACCAATTTAAGAACAGTGCACAGACAAAATGGCTCTTGATAAGAAGAGAAACCTTAAATAAAAGACTTGCAAATATATGCAAGTATATGCAAATGTCTTTTAAATAACTGTTATAAATATTTTTTAGGTACTCTGAGCGAAATCTATTTTTCTAAATCTATGATTGCCTTGCTAATTAAGTAATCAGATGGTTGCAGCATTATTTCAGCATGAGTTTTCTGTGTTTTTTGAGGATCATCTGCATGTGTTTTGTAGATGACAGTGCCTCGGCAGCAAGCAGTATGGAGGTGACGGACCGGATCGCCTCCCTGGAGCAACGGGTTCAGATGCAGGAGGATGAAATTCAGCTGCTCAAGTCGGCACTGGCTGATGTGGTAAGGAGACTGAACATCTCAGAGGAGCAACAGGCCATGCTCAACAGAAAAGGACCAACCAAAGGTACCACACGCACACATATATTAGCTTTTCTACATTTAAAGACCATGTATACATACATACACACCCTGTAGCTCAAACTTATGTCACCTGGTAGACGACAACTGGTTTTAATTTTCTATCTGTGAAATTTTCTGTTTTCAGTTGGGGATTTACATTATATCTAATTGCTTTGCTAGAATATGCCAATTATTTCTTGTGGACCTTTATACAGAAGCTTTCCTTTTCCATCCTACAATGGTTTAGCTCCAGTTCCCCATCTGTCACTCACTCGACATTGTGTCAATGTAGTGACACTAGGGGTCATTCTTGGGAGCCCCAAACACCTCTGATTTTGAAAAAAGGCCAATGGGAATTGGCGAGTGGAATTTGCATGCCACTCCCCCGGACATACGGGTATAAAAGGAGCTGGCTCGCAACCACTCATTCAGATTTTCTCTTCGGAGCCAAGCGTTTGTGTTCAGCGAGCTGAATTACTCTGCCAATCCATTCACCTCGAAAAGCTGTTGGATTTATGGCGCATTACAGTGGCTTTTCCCTCTCTTGCACTGGTGAAGTGCAGAGAACGCCCCTGGGCATTTCAGCAGCTAAAAGAGTATATTCTTCCTACTGAAAGAGTATATTTTCCCTTCTAAAAGAGTGGCATTAACGGAGAGCATCTTTTTAAAGATGCCTCACCGTTTGTGTGTATTTCCTGGTTGCGGTCGTTACCTCTCCGCTTCCGATGGCCACGATCGCAGTCTTACGTGCTTGGGCGCTGCCCACGTGGAGACAGCATTAGTGGATGGGTCATGTTCTCACTGCGAGAGTGTGACCATGGCAACGTTACGGTCATGGTTTTTCCTTCATTAAAGGGAAAGACCACCCCAGCGGCTCCCCGCCTCGGTCCTTCTACCTACGGGTTTGAGGCTGCGTCGGTTAGCACTGGGGGCGAATTGGGGACCCCAATGGGAGCCACTCTGCTGGGTAACTCCCCACGGACCTCCCATTCCCCGGTACGCTCGTTTGCCCCGCTGGATGAGACCGCCGGCTCGTCTCAGGGCGAGTTTGCGATCTCGTTTCGGCACTCACGAAGTGGATGAGCTCTCGATTGCAGCATCGGAGAGTGGGCTGTCCAGTCTGATGTGGAGGACTCAACTGGGCTCCCACCTTCGGGTGCGGTCGCCCAGCCGCAGCCTGAACCGCAGCTGGCAACCATGCTTGCCCGGGCGGCTTCATCCCCTCGTGGGACCTCTCTGTAGTCCTTCGGGGTCTATGGGGAGCTCCCTTCGAGCCCCTGGAGTCAGTTGAGCTTAAGGCACTCTCTTTAAAGACTGCCCTTCTGACTGCGCTCACTTCTATCAAGAGGGTATGGGACCTGCAGGCGTTCTCTGTCAGCGAAATGTGCCTGGAGTTCGGTCCGGGCTACTCTCACGTGATCCTGAGACCCCGACCGGGCTATGTGCCCAAGGTTCCTACGACCCCGTTTAGGGATCAGGTAGTGAACCTGCAAGTGCTGCCCCGGGAGGACAGCCTTGGCATTGCTGTGTCCGGTGCGTGCTTTACGCATCTATTTGGATTGCACGCAGAGCTTTAGAAGCTCTGAGCAGCTCTTTGTCTGCTTTGGCGGACAGCAGAAAGGGAGCGCTGTCTCCAAACAGAGGATCGCCCATTGGGTCATTGACGCCATCGTGATGGCATATCACACTCAGGACATGCCGCCACCCGTGGGGCTACGAGCCCACTCTACTAGGAGTGTGGCGGCCTCCTGGGCCCTGACCAGTGGTGCCTCTTTGGCAGACATCTGCAGAGCAGCGGGCTGGGCAACACCCAACACCTTTGCAAGTTCTACAATCTCCGGGTTGAGCCGGTCTCATCCCGTATATTGTCAGGTACGAGCAGGTGAGTTCCAGGACAGCTGGCCTGGTGTATCGCTTGCGCATAGCGCCTTTCCCCTCCCCTGAGGTGAAGACGTGCACTTTTGACACCCAGTCGTGTTCACAAGTTGTGATCCCTGGATGACTTTCCTCCTTTGCCCTGTGGCAGGCGAGTTTGCGGAGAAACTCGCTGCCGGCCCAGTACATGTGCTAACTAAGCCCTGTATGGGGCTAGGTGCTCCACATGCACTGGTTCCCCATAGGTGACCCCATGTGATATATCTGCCGCTAAATCGTTTCCCTGCCCCCGGTCACCGTGTTTGTAGAGTTCCTCCCCTCTCAGGTAGGACCTATCATGGGACTTCTCCACATGACATACTTCCGACAAGACTCGGTAAGACCATGTGACGTATTTCCACTCAAAATGCCCCCCCCCCTCCCGGGGTGTCTCCACGGTGTCTTCGATGTAAACACTTATGGCCCCCAGCTGGTAAACAAAATTCCACTCTTTTTGGGGAGAAAAAAGAGGAAAAGAAGCCACGGCTGGGCTAACCTGTCCCTATTTGTTGGGCAAGTCGATTTGTTCCCAAAGGACTATTCGATGCTCATAAGAGCGTTGGGGGAGGTTAAGTGACGGCCTGGTGCGCTGGCTTCGAGGCACACAGCGGTCTGCCCGTCTCACACCGCCAGTCCACATAACACAGTTCAGCTTATTGTGGCGTTTCGTACAGGGACCCCTAGTGTCACTACATTGACACAATGTCGAATGAGTGACAGATGGAAAGTCCTGGTTACTTTCGGAACCTCCATTCCCTAATGGAGGGAACGAGACGTTGTGTCCCTCTTGCCACACTGAACTACTCACTGAAATGGCCGGGACCTTGTCTCGGCTCCTCAGCACAAAACATGAATGATTGGTTGCGAGCCAGCTCCTTTTATACCGGGGGAGTGGCATGCAAATTCCACTCGCCAATTCCCATTGGCCTTTTTTCAAAATCAGAGGTGTTTGGGGCTCCCAAGAGTGACCCTTAGTGTCACTACATCGACACAATGTCTCGTTACCTCCATCAGGGAACAGAGGTTATGAAAGTAACCAGGACATTTTCTCTCTTCCTCCTCTTTAACTTCTTCCTCTTCAACTTCCTCTTTTTCTTCCTATTCAACTTCTTCGTCCTCTTTAACGTTGTCTTTTCTTTCACTTCTTCCTCCTATTCTTCCTCTTCAACTTCCTCATCTTTTCTTTTACTTTTTTCTTGCTCTTCCAATTCCTCTCTCTTCTTCTTCCTCTTATTATTTCTCTTGTTCTACTGCTCCAACTTCCTCTTATTCTTTCTCTTCTTCCTCCTCTTCAACTTTCTCTTCCTCTTTTTCTTTCTTCTTGCCCTTCTACTTGCTCTTTATCTTTCTCTTCTTCATCCTCTTCAACTTCCTCTTCTTTTTCCCCTTCAACTTCCTCTTCTACTTCTCATTCTTCCTCTACCTCTTCTTCCTCGTCAACTTCCTTTTCAATGTCCTCATTCTCTACATCTTCCTTTTCAACTTTTTATTTTTCTTCCTCTTCTTCTACTTCCTCTTTCTTTGTACTTTTCTTCTTGCTCTTTTACTTCCTCTTTTTTGTTCCTCTTCAATTTTCTCTTTTTCCTGCTCTTCCTCTTCTTCTTCCTCTTCAACTTCCTCTTCCTCTTCTTCTTCCACTTCAACTTTCTCTTTTTCATTTTCTTCCACTTCTTCCTCTGTTTTTACTCTTGAACTTCCTCTTCTTCTTGCTACTATTCTTCCCCTCATCTCAACTGTCCTCTTATACTGTGAGTTTGTATAGAAGCAGCAGTGAGGAGAGACTCCTCTGACAGCAGTGTTGGGAAGCCAGGTAGGCAGAGGGGCGCCTCACTTGTCAGTGATTATATACTAATTCAGAGAGCATAGTATAATGATATCACTGGAACTGTGCCCTGCATCCATGCACCAGAAATGCATGATCATGATCAGGGTTTTTTGGGCCAGCACAATGAGAGGTTATATTTCACTTAGTGATGCACCAATATAGAAATTTTGGCTGATACCAATAGCTTATAATTATTTTATATGTTATGGCTACTAACCAGTATGATAGCCAATATGATAGGTCTATCCCATTTGACCTTGTTATTCCTGTTATTCTTTTTGAATTTGATCAAATAAATCCTGATATTATCTTTGTCCAATATTGGCCCAGTCAAAAAGATGCCCAAAATAAATAAAATATTGGCCAATACCAGTATGGTCACCAAAATGTCATACATCCCTAATTTCACTTAAGGGAATAAGAGAATGCAGTTTAACACACCTAGGTTTTTGTCATAGAATGCAGCTTAATGTGGCCATGTAAACGCATAAGCACCATTCTGATGGATGTTTGAAGAGTGTGCATGTGTGGAACAGACAGGGATAACAAACCTCATAGTATGGAGCTCAACAACAAGTCAACACAGCTAAAAGAATTCAACATTTCTGGGAGTACAGTGGAAAAATCACATGCACTATAAATTATACCCATTTGTACACACCATTATAAAATATCGATTGTCCCTCACGTTCATGTACAGGTGCATCTCAATAAATTAGAATGTCGTGGAAAAGTTCATTTATTTCAGTAATTCAACTCAAATTGTGAAACTCGTGTATTAAATAAATTCAATGCACACAGACTGAAGTAGTTTAAGTCTTTGGTTCTTTTAATTGTGATGATTTTGGCTCACATTTAACAAAAACCCATCAATTCACTATCTCAAAAAATTAGAATATGGTGACATGCCAATCAGCTAATCAACTCAAAACACCTGCAAAGGTTTCCTGAGCCTTCAAAATGGTCTCTCAGTTTGGTTCACTAGGCTACACAATCATGGGGAAGACTGCTGATCTGACAATTGTCCAGAAGACAATCATTGACACCCTTCACAAGGAGGGTAAGCCACAAACATTCATTGCCAAAGAAGTTGGCTGTTCACAGAGTGCTGTATCCAAGCATGTTAACAGAAAGTTGAGTGGAAGGAAAAAGTGTGGAAGAAAAAGATGCACAACCAACAGAGAGAACCGCAGCCTTATGATTGTCAAGCAAAATCGATTCAAGAATTTGGGTGAACTTCACAAGGAATGGACTGAGGCTGGGGTCAAGGCATCAAGACACAGACATGTCAAGGAATTTGGCTACAGTTGTCGTATTCCTCTTGTTAAGCCACTCCTGAACCACAGACAACGTCAGAGGCGTCTTACCTGGGCTAAGGAGAAGAAGAACTGGACTGTTGCCCAGTGTTCCAAAGTCCTCTTTTCAGATGAGAGCAAGTTTTGTATTTCATTTGGAAACCAAGGTCCTAGAGTCTGGAGGAAGGGTGGAGAAGCTCATAGCCCAAGTTGCTTGAAGTCCAGTGTTAAGTTTCCACAGTCTGTGATGATTTGGGGTGCAATGTCATCTGCTGGTGTTGGTCCATTGTGTTTTTTGAAAACCAAAGTCACTGCACCCATTTACCAAGACATTTTGGAGCACTTCATGCTTCCTTCTGCTGACCAGCTTTTTAAAGATGCTGATTTCATTTTCCAGCAGGATTTGGCACCTGCCCACACTGCCAAAAGCACCAAAAGTTGGTTAAATGACCATGGTGTTGGTGTGCTTGGCTGGCCAGCAAACTCACCAGACCTGAACCCTATAGAGAATCTATGGGGTATTGTCAAGAGGAAAATGAGAAACAAGAGACCAAAAAATGCAGATGAGCTGAAGGCCACTGTCAAAGAAACCTGGGCTTCCATACCACCTCAGCAGTGCCACAAACTGATCACCTCCATGCCACGCCGAACTGAGGCAGTAATTAAAGCAAAAGGAGCCCCTACCAAGTATTGAGTACATATACAGTAAATGAACATACTTTCCAGAAGACCAACAATTCACTAAAAATGTTTTTTTTATTGGTCTTATGATGTATTCTAATTTTTTGAGATAGTGAATTGGTGGGTTTTTGTTAAATGTGAGCCAAAATCATCACAATTAAAAGAACCAAAGACTTAAACTACTTCAGTCTGTGTGCATTGAATTTATTTAATACACGAGTTTCACAATTTGAGTTGAATTACTGAAATAAATGAACTTTTCCACGACATTCTAATTATTGAGATGCACCTGTATATGCGCTTGTACATTGGGGAAATCCCAGAGTTTTACGTAGGAGGGAAACTGCACTATTGCAGTGCAATTAAGCTGCAGGTTGCGATAGAAAGTGAAGGAAACAAACAGAGCAACAACTCTGGAATATCTGGAAATAAAGCGAAGCAATGGAGAATAAAATAGCAAAGTCTATCTTGGATGCCATGTTTGTTATTTACACAAGCGTCACGGGAAAATTACATTGCTGTGGAGAAAGCTGCTTACCGATCCGCATGTGTACAGGAGTAAAGAGTACTCTTATACAGTGCATGTTAACCAGAACACTGTTTTCTCACAATAAGCTGCTTTCTGGTGTCCATGTAAACTTAGTCATTAAGACACTTGTCAGTGTGCTTACTGAAATTCAGGTCCAGATTAAATTGAATCCAAAACTAAAAATCTACACATTCACATTTCCTTATCAGTTAAAATTTAATATTTTAGATCCTAGACTGAGTTTATTCTTGGCTTGCTGACTTCAGTATCTTGATTGCTAAACAAAGCTTTACTAAGACCTCTGTGGAGGTGAGGGCGAGGCCCAACAAGGCGAGGCCCAACTCGCGGCCCAACAGCTCCCGGTTGACAACCTCCTGAGGTATCCCAAGCTGAAGAAAGCCATCTTGCTGCTGGTCGGCCGCAGTCCAGAGGAGCACCTGGTCCCTGATGCTGAGCGATGTCGGCTGCCCGTTTGCCTTCGCTCAACAGCTCCGTGACGCCTGCCGGCAATGGGTGCTGGCTGAGGAGCCCTGTGACGTCGGGCAAGTCATCAATCTCATGGTGCTGGAGCAGTTCATCTCCCAACTACTGAAAGGATCAGTGGAGTGGGTCCACTGTCACTGCCTGGTGTCACTGGATGATGCAGTACAGTTGGCGGAGGACCATTTAGCAATGTACCTGGGGGCCGGCTCGCCCCGCTCTCTCTCTCTTTGTGAATCGGGAAATGTGATGGTTTTGGTGGACTACGCAATGCGATACCCAGAAGCAGTGCCTCTTCGCAACATCTCAGCACGTAGTGTTGCTACTAATAATTATTCAGAATAATCTCCAGAGTGGGGATTCTGAAAGAAATCCTCACTGATCAAGGCACTACGTTCATGTCACATACACTACACGAGCTGTACGAATTATTGGGTATTAAATCGACAAGCATATACCAGAAATGGATGGCTTGGTGGAATGATTTAATAAAACCTTAAAAAATCTGATTTGTAAGTTCGTACACGAAGATGCTCGGAATTGGGATAAGTGGCTCGAACCCGTTATTTGCAGTGCGAGAGGTCCCGCAAGCCTCCACGGGGTTTTCCCTGTTTGAATTGTTATATGGGCATAAGCCCCATGGCATGTTAGATTTCATGAATGAAAATTGGGAGGAGGGACCTTCATGAAGCAAAAATAAAATTCAGTATGTTCTTGACCTGAGAGCAAAACTCCACACACTGGGGCGACTATCACAGGAGAATTTGCTACAGGCTCAAGAACATCACTCCCGGCTATATAACAGGGGAGCTCGGCTATGGGAGTTTGCAGAGGGAGATAAAGTACTTGTATTGCTGCCCACATCAAGCTCGAAATTACTCGCGAAGTGGCAAGGGCCCTTTGAGGTCACACGGTGAGTCGGGGAAATTGATTATGAGGTAGTGCGTATGGATAGGGGCGGGGCACGTCAGATTTACCACCCCAATCTCTTAAAACCATGGAGAGAGGCGGTCCCTGTATCCTTGGTGACGGTTGTTCCGGAGAGGGAGGAGCTCGGTCCGGAGGTGAATCTAAAAGCCAATCAGTTCACCCCAGTCCCTTGTGGAGATCACTTCTCGCCATCACAACATATGGAGGTTGCCAGGTTGCAAAACAATTTCTCTGACGTGTTCTCACCTTTCCCTGGCCGCACTAACCTCATAAAACACCACATTGAGACAACCCCAGGGGTAGTGGTATGTAGTCGTCCCTACCGATTACCCGAACACAAGAAATAAGTAGAACAGGAAGAATTAAAGGCCATGCTCAATATGGGGGTATTAGAAGAATCCCATAGCGATTGGGCCAGCCCAGTGGTTCTGTTACCTAAGAGCGATGGCTCGGTCCGGTTCTGTGTGGATTATAGAAAAGTCAGTGTGGTGTCGAAATTTGATGGTTATCCAATGCCTCGTATTGACGAACTGTTCGATCTGTTGGGCTTGGCTCATTTTTATTTGACACTGGATTTAACAAAGGGATATTGGCAGATCCCCTTGATGCTGATATCCCGTGAGACACCACACCGTTTGGGTTACACCAATTTGTGACTCTTCCATTCAGTTTGTTTGGGGCTCTGGCTACGTTTCAGTGTCTTATGGACCAAGTCCTCAGACCATACACTCTGTATGCCGCTGCTTATTTGGATGATATCATTATTTATAGTAATGATTGGTAGCAGCATATGCAGCATCTGCGGGCTGTTCTGAGGTCGCTGTGATGAGCGGGGCTCACAGCAAACCCGAAGAAGTGCGCAGTTGGGTGGGTGGGTGGAGGTATGGTATCTGGGGTTCCACTTGGGTCACAGGCAGGTGCGACCCCAAATAAATAAAACTGGAGCGATCAGACCTGCCCGAGACCCAAGACCAAAAAGGAGGTGAGACAGTTCCTGGGGCTAGCAGGCTACTATAGAAGGTTTGTGCCCAATTTTTCCGATGTCACCAGCCCACTGACTGATCTCATGATGGGCATTCACCCTCTGTTCGGACCATACCCCGCTCCAATGGCTCCACCGTATGAAAGATGCCAACGCCCAAATCACCCATTGGTATTTGGCACTCCAGCCGTTTAAGTTCGAGGTGGTCCAGAGACTGGGGGCACAGATGGCTGTCACAGACTTCCTCTACAGAAAAGGGGGGGCAGTCCGGACGGTTCCCCCAGCCTGAGTCAGGTGGTGGGGGTATGTGGAGGTGAGGGCGTGGTCGAGCACCTGTCTGGGGAGAGAGAAAGCGGTAAGGACATCCATCAGAGATGAATTGTGGCTAATTGCCATCTCTTTGTTCACAGTGAGGGTCGGGGGAGATAAAAAACGGCCAGTCCACAGAGAGAGGGAAAGACAGACCAGAGTCTTCATGTCTGTTACCCAAGAGAGTTTTGTTGTGTGAAGCAGAAAAGCTGACTTTTTACTTGAGTGAAGCTGAAAAGCGATTGCTGTTTATTCATTAATAAAACAGACTCACGTGAACTGTGGAAACCGGCTCTCGCTTCCTCCTTTATCTGCCCAACACAAACCTTTATCACAACCTCATAATCCTATGAACTCTAGGATAAGGTGGATAATTAGAGTCACATTTCTTTACTGCTCGAAAAGTTTGGTTTTAAAAAACACTCATTCTTAGTGTGAGACACAAATTAGCCAATCTGCATGGATTTATGCTACCAAATGTCAGCCTGGGGCCCCAGACTCCCCCATTAAACTGTTAAAGGAATGTAAGTTTGACTCAAATAGCACGCGTTCACTTTATCCATTTCCTCTCTGCTTGTTTGAAATGTGTGAGATGACTTGTGATCTGCTGCTGCATAATACTTGACACTCCATGCAGGCTGATCTGTTTGAGAAAAAAAAACAAAAACTCCTGTCTTTCTCACTTGCTCTCTCGCCACATTCTTTCTTTTATCTGTCTCTACTGTATCTCTGTGTCGCTGCCTACACACTACACATTGATCTACACAGAATAAGGGAACATGAAAAGCCCAGGCAACTCTGCAGTGATGAATATTTAATAATGCAGACTTGTAGGGTAATGTAAATAAAGGAAATTCTATATATCCCCAGTCAGCAGTTACACTGCATGTGTGGATGCACTAGTACAGAAAGTATTTGAAAGGCACAAAAAAATATATTCTCTATCCAGGATGTCTGTGCACCACAAATGCATTATTATGGAGTTTATTGAGGGCTCAAACTCTAATGGGACAGTTTTAGGAAGCACAACCTATCTGCTGCTTGTTGCAAAGAACTTACTCTGAAACTCTGTAGAGGCATGTGGTCTATTCCAGTTTTCTCTAAATTGATTGACTGATCTAAAATTTGGCATTAGAAATTAATTGGTTTGCTTACTTATAACAATATACATTTACAGTACTTGAGAAGCTAAATTGCAGGACATATTAATAGTATACTTGTTTTCTTGAATTAATTTATATTTTGTTTTGTTTTTTCACAAAATAGGCTAATTGTTCTTGTTTTAAGCACTTGCATCTAACACAACTTAGTGAGGTTTATGCTTACAATAATTTTTTCTCCAATGGTGTAAGAAAAACACAATATAAACTGTAAAATCCAAGGCATGTTCTGTAGAAATAAGTCTTATTTTGCACATTTTTGTTCTCATGTAAATTTATATTGTTTTAAGGATGTTTTAAGACAAAAACACTAATTAAGAAAATGTTTTTTTTTTTTTTTTTTCAGTGTTGAATTAAAATACTCTACTTGTGATTGCAGTGTTATATCTAATTCTATCCATGTGTCCTCCCATCTTTTAGCTAGACCCATGATTGCTGCCTTGCCCCTGAGGCCTACGGTCAATAATGGCACTGTCTTGCCAAAGAAGGGTGGCACACTACCATCTCCCCTGGGCTCCAAGAAGGACAACAACACACCAGCAACCAAGAGGTAAGACACTAAAGCTCAAGACTTTGCCTTATACCCTTTAATATATTGGGTATATGCTACTCTCTTTGTCAGACCACTCTGTGTAGAAGTTCCTTCTACAACTTACTAACAGGCCATACATTTATCTGTTAGTCAATAATTATATGACAAATATCAGAGTTATCTTAGCCTTAGGAATCCAATAATTTGTTGACAAATAGCGAAAGACCTTTCCAAATTAGAAATGAAGATAAAAACATATCAACTTAAATTTAACGAGTATCTCAAAAACAGTCCTTTTACTCTGTAAAAAGTTGTAAGAGTAAGAAGAAGCCAGTTCTACTTGATCTAACCCTTAAAATTAGTTTTGTTTGTATAACCTAATATAGTCAGGTTGATTAAGTGATGTTAAATAGTATTTTTTAACTTGAATCAAACCAGTAAATTTAGGTATCACCTTGAGCAGCACAATTTCAAGTTAGCATTTTTACTGTGCACACTGTAAAAAGTGTTACTCTCCAATTACCTCACAGAGCTATTTCTACTTGATGTAACCCTAAAAAATATATTTCGTTGCTGTAACCTAAAGTAGTCAGGCTGATTCGGTGAAATTACCGTAGATAATATTTTTGACGAATAAAACATGTTAATTTAGATGTTACACATCAATCACATTGGTAACATACAGTATGCATCATGTTGAGGAGAAAGGATAATGCCTTGATTGTTTTACTTTGTGGATCATCTGTCAGTGTAAAATATGTTCATCTAGTGCATGCAAATACACCTGAGATAACAGTGAATGGTTTTGTCTTATAAAGGTCAACTCAGTTCATTTTATCAGTTCATGATAAATATTGCTGAGCCTGAAAGAGTTTTAAGTCGGATATGACATAAGAAACAATGCAGTGTGACTCGGTTTATAAATGTCAGAGTAGATGTAATAAAACTGTAAAATCTTCATAGAATAAAAGGAAGCTTCTTTTAGCCTTGTAGGAGTAAATACAACAGATGTAATCTGAGTGATGTGACTGCAATAAAGAAGCCATATTGCTTGGTGTTTCTGTGTTCTGATGTAACATAAAAGCAGTGATTGACTTTACTATGATGTTCTTAATATAAGACTAGGAAGCTATGAATAATAACTAGATAATTTCCCTGCTAGAATTCATAAACTAATATTGATTTTCTCTAGGTTAATGATTTGCTTCTTTGCTCATTTCTTTGTTATTAAAATGAAACTTGCCATGAGCACAATATTTCTTTGAAACAATTCCTCTGGCTACCTCTCCAGCTGTCAAACCCATTGTATCTTTAATAAATGCTCACCTCTTGCAGATGAATTAATGAGTTTATGATTATGAGACACAAACCCAGCTGCCAAAGAAACCCCTCCCATGCCCAAATGTCTTTGTTTATGAGTGTGAACTGTCTGTCACATGTATTTGTCATCCTGTGAATCCTCTCTGTCCTGTCTGTGTTGCATGGTCCAGTCTGTCCAATCTACCCAGGTTTCTTCTAAGGCCACCTTACAGGTGAGAGTTTGTTACCACAGTAAACTAAAAGGATCTATATTCTTCCCACAATTGTCGTGGACTACCAATATTAAAATAGCCAGTTTCATTGTGTCCAAGAATCATTGCTTTAAGGGTTGATGAAAAACTGTTCTCCAGCCATTATTTAAGGGCAGCCTAAAACCTTGACAAACAGCTGATTGTTAGACTAGGGGTTTTCAAAGTTTTTGATGCCAAGGACCCCCAAATGTGATGATCCTTTAGCAAGGGATCCCCTTCAAAAAATATAAAGGCAGCTCCATGCATAAAGACTCATTAATACTGTGTAATTTTTATTGTCATTGTACTAAAGCCAAAATAAATGGTAAAGAAATATCTGGAAAACCTTTACTTTGTATTTTATGGACTGTATATTTTTTATAGCCACTATTAGAGTAATGGTTGATGTAAAACTTGAAGAGAATAAAATACTAATTATAGAATAACTAACTAATTGCTTTACACCCCTAGTGAGCAAGATAAAGCCGACCAGTCTTTGAATGTCACATTTTAGTAATTGTTAACATTTCTATATATTTTTATATACATTTCTAAAAAAAACAAAATTCCCCTTGCTGGCCCCTGGGGGTTCTCAGACCCCAGTTTGATAACCCCTGCATATATCATATTTTATGAAGGGTATTTTGTGATTCCTCAGGAAGGATCATTGTACTGAGAGATAAGCTTTGCTTTTGATTCCTGTGAAACTGGGCATTCTTTGACTTGGATGTGATTTTTTTTTTTAGATTCTCTACTGGCACCCTTTTATTTCACCCTGTAAAGCTTCGAGAGCCCTGTGCAGTTTATAGACTAACTCTATACCCGCTTGCTTGTATGCTTGAAGTGCCATTATTGACAAAGAGGCTCACAATGTATGATGCTCCTGTAGCCTGTTTCACACAGGATAACACAATCTGCCAAAGGCTGGGCCAAATGAACTTTAGCCCTGCGGTCTGGATTAGTCTTGAGCCTGGCAGCTAGTAGACTGCTGATGGGCCTTTTCTTTTGTTGAGTAGTTTTAAAGGGCACCCAGTCTGAATTCACCCCTTTCTAACTCACAAAGCCACAGCAAATCAGGGCATGAACAAGTCGCTGATAAAAAAAAAAAAACATTTATTTTAGCAGATATAATGGTTGTTTATCTTGAATGTGTTGTCTGTGTCTCTTTGGGGAAGGCAGGGCTGTGTGTCTGTTATAATTGGCTGGTCAGCAGCAGGGTGGTCACCAGTATTATCTCTACATTGCCATTTCCTTTTCTCTATGTAAATGTTTGCATTTATGCTTCCTGTTTGAGGAGCAGGGTATTATATGGAAATTAGCCTTCATTAAACATGATTTAAATTTAAAAATGGGTAATATTGTAAACTGTCACAAGTCTACAAATGTTTGGCATTCAGTGCACTAATTTCTGTTTAACAGTCTTTTAGTAGTTTTTTAGTATTTGAGAATGGAAGTGTTATAGTGTAAATGGGTGAATCTCACCTAAACATGCCCAGGTCACATTTCACCCCAAAATTAAAAGAAAAAAGTAAGAAATTATATTTTGGGCTATTTCCCCATAAATTGTCATTACCATAATGTGTCCGGGCGTTTTACTTTTTTCTGTTATTTTTCTTTCTTTTTTCTTTTTTTTCTTGTGTGATATTTTTGTTACATTTTTGTATTAGGATTTTTATATTTGTATTTAGGATTTATATTTGTGATTCCCATTATTGTCAGTGGTGCTTTTTATTAGATTATTAGATTATCTAATCAGTATCAGATTTTTTTATTTTATTTTTTTACTGTGTTATAATAAAAATACTCTACTACAATGAATTTTTAAATTTAATTCAGCATAAATTAAAGGCATTACAATGAATATTACCATGGTGTATACACTTTAAAATTTAAATATGCCTGTATATATTTATTTTATTTTATTTTATTCATGAGAATTTGGGGAAAAAATGTGCATAATTGTCATAAAAATGATTATTTCTTTCTTTTGATTTTGGGGTAAAATATGATGATGTTCTTCACAAGTTTCATGATATTCTCCCAATATTTTAGCAATATTTCAGTATTATCAAGTGTTGTTGTTTATTTATTTATTTATTTATTTATTTTTTAGATAATATCCAAAGTAATAGTAGTATCTTACTTTCTATCCTCCTCTCTACTTCAGCACTGTGAAGAGAACAAGTTCATCAGAGCATGTCGGGCCCAACAACAGAAAAGATAGTGGCACAGATTCCAAAAGTAATCGCACACGCACCGGTTCCACAGGAAGCAGCTCCAGTGGCAAGAGAGCCTCAGAGAGGTATGTTAATGATATAATCAATGCAAATATAAATATATGTGAAAAATATTTGCTTGCCCAATAGGATAGAAATGGGCTACAGATAAAGAGCAACTAATCATTAGCATTAAATCAAAAACAAAATACAAATACATGCATGTCACATATGACTTTTAGATGACTACCTTCCTTTCTCAACCCCCTGCAGCAAACAGAGGGAGCCTGTGTTCAGTGCAGGTAAGAGTCAGGTGCCCTGTTCCCATGTAATAGAATATATATCTCTGAACCATGACTGGACTAGTCACAAACAGAATATTGGTATCTTTAAATTTGTACTCTTGTTGTTCTTTTTGACTGAGTTTGAACAAGTAATAAAAGGAGCAAGAAACTGAATTTCAGGCCTCACTTGGTGAATTTCCGTAGCCAAGAATACTGTATGTCCTCAAAATAAATTACTGATCACCCAGCACTTAATTTTGTTCAGGATTAATGCAGAAAAGTTAGACAGTGGACAGATGCTACTGTAAAATGAGTGAATCAGCTTGCTCCAATAATCATGGGAAATAAGACCAAGAAAACATTAATTCAAGATTTGCTTCCTGTGTGCTCTCCAGTTATGGCTCATGGAAGGTCACTGTCAATAGTACTGGTTGTTTTGTTCAGTGTCTTATTGTATCAGTTCATCTCAACATCCAATAACAATTTAATCCATTATCATCTTTCACTTTCAACATTCTTGTGGTTTCCTTTATTTTTGCTGTTTATATTCATTTAATCAATTTTCACTTCTTTTTGTTATTACACCCCCAATTCGAAGAAGTTGGGACAGTATGGAAAATGCTAATAAAAATAAAAAGGAGTGATTTGTAAATTAGATTCACCCTGTGCTATAATGAAAGCGCTACAACAATACATTATTTTATGTTCTGAATTTAATTGTTTTTAGGGTTTTTTAATATACAGTCATTTAAAAAAAGTTGGGACAGTCAAGTGTTTATCACTGTGAAACATCACCATTTCTTCTAATAATACTTATTAAGCATTTGGTTACGAAAAACAGAAGTTTAAGTTTAGCAAGTGGAATTTTCCCCCGTTCATCCATTATGCAGGTCTTCCACTGCGCAATTGTACGGGGCCTTCTTGCCGTATTTTGTGCTTCATAATGCGCCACGCATTCTCAATTGGAGACAGGTCAGGACTACTGGCAGGCCAATCTAGCACCCGCACTCTCTGCTTACACACCCATGCACTTGTAATCTGGGCAGTATGTTGTTTGACGATGTCCTGCTGGAAAATGCAGGGACATCCCTGGAAGAGATGCTGTCTGGATAGAAGCATATTTTGCTCCAAAATATGTATCTGCATTAATGGTGCCCTTATAGATGTAAAAGTTACCCATGCATGGGCACTGACACACCCCCATACCATGATATACACTGGCTTTTTGACATGATGCTGATAACAGTTTGGATGGCCCTTCTCCTCTTTTGCCCAGACAATATGATGCTGTTTTTTCTGGAAAATAAAAAACTATTTGAAATATGGACTTTTAGGACCACAAAACACGATTGCACAGTTCTAACTTCCATCTCAGATGAGACCGAGCACAGATAAGTTGGCGGCCCTTCTGGACAGCGTTGATGTATGGCTTCTGCTTTGCATAGTAAGGCCTTAAAGGAATATTCCGGGTTCAATACAAGTTAAGCTCAATCGATAGCATTTGTGGCATAATGTTGATCACCAAAAAAATTTATTTAAACTCATCCATCCTTTTCTTTAAAAAATAAATAAAAATCGAGGTTACAATGAGGCACTTACAATGGAAGTGAATGGGACCACTTTTTGAAGGGTTTAAACAGAAATGTGAAGCTTATGATTTTATAAAAGCACTTGCATTAATTCTTCTGTTAAAACTCATGTATTATTTGAGCTGTAAAGTTGTTTAAATTGTCATTTTTACAGTTGTTTAGGGTTTGTTGACATTACAACGTCATGGTAACGAAGTTGTAAAATTGGCTATAACTTAACACAGAAAAGGTTAGTTAGCGATTTCATGTTTCCATGCATATTGTTTATGTTTTGTGGCTATACTTTTGAAACAGTGAATATTTTAACGTTCAAAAATTGGCCCCCATCCCAAAAGGAGGGATGCGGGGGGGCCTTGGTAGCTCAGCGAGTATTGACGCTGACTACCACCCCTGGAGTCGCGAGCTCAAATCCAGGGCGTGCTGAGTGACTCCAGCCAGGTCTCCTAAGCAACCAAATTGGCCCTGTTGCTAGGGAGGGTAGAGTCACATGGGCCTCGTGATAAGATGTCCTTGAGCAAGGCACTTAACTCCAGGTTGCTCCAGGGGAATTGTCCCTGTAATCAGGGCACTGTAAGTCGCTTTGGATAAAAGCGTCTGCCAAATGCATAAATGTAAATGTAAATGTGCGAATTGACAGTCTCAGACGCGGAGGCAACTGAGTTTCGTCCTCCGCTGCCCCGGACTGAGGCGAGTCACTATGCCACCACAAGGACTTAGAGCTCATTGGGAAGTGGGCATTCCAAATTGGGGAGAAAAGGGGAGATAAAAAGTAAAGGAGGGATGAGTCGAATTAAATTTTTGTGGTAATCAATATTTTGCCACAAATGCTGTCGACTGAGCTTAACTTGTACTGAACACGGAACATTCCTTTAACTTGCATCTGTGGATGCAGCTGTGAATAGTGTTGACTGACAAAGGTTTACCGCAGTATTCTTGAGCCCAAGTCATGATATTCATTACAGCTGCATGTCGGTTTCACGCACACTCAGAATTGTTTTTTTGACCTTGCACTTTACACACCGAGATTTGACAGGATTCCTTGTATCTTTTATCTTTAGTTTGCACTGTAGAGGCTGAAATGCCCAAAATCCTTCCAATTTGTCTTTGGGGAACATTGTTCTGAAAGCAAGGATTATTTGCTGATGCATCTGTTGGCAAATTGGTGAGTCTCAACCCATCTTTGCTCTTGAAGGTCTAGGCTTTTTGGGGGGCTCCTTATATAATATAACATGAGTGCCTCATCTGTTTAACATCTCCTGTTTCACATCACCTTGTTATTTCAACTTGTCAGATTGTTATTTGTTCTAAATCGCCCCTTTCTCAACTTTTTTTGGTGCATGTTGTAATGATTAAAAAAAAATATATTAATTCACAACATCAAAGTATACATCAAAGAATGTGTTGTTGGTGTGTTTTCAATATAGCACAGGGTAAATTGAATTTACAAATCACTCCTTTTTGTTTTTATTAGCCTTTTCCATACTCTCTCAACTTTTTCGGAATTGGGGTTGTAAATTCAGAATTATAATTGTAGTTGTAGGGGCAATGTTTTGAATGATACAGGAACCAGATATTAAGCTGTAATTTAGAAGCAGCACAAGGTAAATGAAATCAAAGAGAAAACAATTAAAGTGTAAGTACAATGAGCAGGAATTGCATTGAGAGAGTCATTGACATAATGCTGCACAGAATACAGAATCTTTTTAAAGTCAAAGTACAAAACTTTTTCCTGAAGTCCCAACAGGCATTTATAGTTAGTGTTTATTAAAACATTGTTCTGGTGAGAACCGCTGCAGGCTTCATTTTTTTCAAACAATTCATTGGAATTCTGCAACAGTTCTCTGAATGTCAGAACAAATTTAATTCAGTGTCAGTGCAAAAACCAGAATGTACAGTGTGCACAGCTATATTAGGCAGAATACAATGAGCCGCTCTGCCTGTAGCCAATATGGCATATTCCTGTTATGTAGGCCAGTTGCAGTAATTAACCTTGCCAAAATCCCATTAAGATGGCTAGTCCAGATGTTAAATACACCAAGCATCAAATTAACCAAACACCAGTGGAGATTGTTAAATAGAGCACTGGGTGAAAGAACCGAGTTTCCCAGAGGGAGTTGTAGAGTAATTACCCAGACATGGTGACATGGGATATGATGAACAGGGATCTTGTTCATGGACCTTCTGCAATCTTATGTGACTGTCTCTGTCTCTATACATTCACAAAGGGATGCGACGTGTGACACACTGCAAAGGTAGGCACTGTTCGTCAACTGTTCCTTTTGTGAGCAGCTCTGTGGATGTAAATTGATTCTTAAGCCAGAAAAAAAGTCATTATAATTGATAAAATAATTAGAGATTGTAAGCCAGTAAAACTTTGCTGACATATGCAATGTAAATGTGAAGTAATGTAGAACAGAGAATCAGGTAGCATTCATTGTTAACATTAATTGATTATTTATCCTTGACTAATAACTTAACTGCAAGAGACTATAAATACATTACCTTCTGTACTTTTTTTCAGATATCTTACTCTTTTACATTAGGCTGTGGGTGCCTCTGCTTTAAGATTTATATACGTAGTAAAATCGATTATACAGTTGCTATACCTCCAAATGAGACAGTGACATCTGACTTAGTGAGCTCTAGCTTTAAGCATGTGACAAAATCAGAACCCACAGAGCTGACTTGCATAAGGGTCTGGGTTGATTTGACAAATGTGTGTTTAATAGAAGTTCCCTCCCTTCCTCCAGAAATGCCACCCTTCACAAAAAACTAATGTGCACTCTCTTTAACACCCTGTGAGTGATGCCAACCTGCGGTTGATTGCAGTGATTTGCAGTGATGCTGAAACACAAGCTGTTAACTCTTGAGAGACACTGATCTGACAGCTCTTGGATGTTTTGCTCACTGCTCTTAATGGCATTTGTTTTTCACAAGCACCATGGGAACACAACATTTTTCTGCAGTCACACAGCAGCACACTGAAAGGCTTTGATTCCATTAGTGTATTGCCGCTTTTTGCTCCGAGCACACATATTTGTTCTTTCAGTCCCTTAAAGAATGTTTATCATCCTGCATTTTATCTCAACCAGCTCTTCTGGTTTCTCTGTGGAAACTGGAATTTGGTGTTTATCATAATTCTGAAGTTAATTGTCACACTGTTTTGTGTGCAGTGTGTCCCAGTAAGTGGAAATTATTTTCCTAAAACTGTTTTCTCTCTTCAATGTTGATGCAACCGACAGTGAATGATTCACTATGCCAATATTTTCTTGCTCAGTATTTTTGTTTTCCAATAATCTAAACTTTAAAACAAGATGCATTTACGGTACCTGAGAAGCAACATTGTGTTAAAAAAAAGGCTTGATTTTAGAGAGTATATCTTGAATTAAGTTTATTTCTTATGCTATTGCCGTACATCTTTTTAAGTATACATTTGTTAGATTTATACTTAAAAAGAACAATTTGCCAATTGGGTAAGAAAACTGAACTTAATTCAAGATATACAGTATTCTCCGAACATGATTTTGTCTTCACTCCAAAAATATTTCAGTGTTCTTTTAAGATTTATGCAATTTCATTTTAAGACAGATTTCCATCAAACTGAATTGAGTCATCTTTAAATAATCTACATTATTATAAATAAAGCATAAATGTAAGTAAAACTATTTAAGTTTAATGAAATATATTATGCTTAATTCATAATATGTACATTGTTAATAATTACTCACATTATTTTTTTACTCTTCATAACAAAATTCCATAAAATTGAATATATTATTTTATATTAATATTAAATTAAATTAAATGTAAAAAAATTTTTTTTATTTTTTTATTTTATTTTTTTTACTACACAATTATATTTTATGGAATTTTGTTATGAAATTGAAATGTGTAAATCTTAAAAATAGTCTAAAATATGTTTTTTTGTGCAGTTCATTTTTACCTTAATTTTGTATACAGTTAAAACCTGTACATCTTAAAAATAGACTGAAATATTTTTGAGTTTTGTTTTAAAGATGTTACGGTATTTTTATTGGGATACAAATTAAGAATATGATTTTTTTTTTAATTTTATATTCCCAAAATCCTCAAAAACAGTCATCAAACAATCACAGTTCACAAGCTTGCACATAAAACTACCACAAAAAAAAAAAAAAAAAAAAAACTGTTTGAAATTTTGTGGTTGGAAAAATGCTTCTCCAGAATAAATTAAATCAAATCAAGTATTTTCCTAGGATAACAATTAGATTCCCCAGAGCCTTACCTTCCCACTGGTTTGTGATCTGATAGTGTGGTCTTGTGGAAGCCTTGTGTTGTGGAGGTATATCTAAAGATGTTCGACCATGTCTGACCATGATTCCATTATACTTTATCCCACCTCTTCACCCTCTCCCGCACTGGCCCTCTCCAATTTTACCACTTCACCTAGTAACTGTGCAGATCTACCTGCACCGACCATCAAAAAGGACTGGATCCACTGAGCCCCCCAAATCCTCGTCAACCGTGCCCTCGCAGTCCATGAACGCCCCTTCAGAGGCCAAGATTCTGTCTGACAGAGTGTCTCGATCTGGAGGCAGAAAGATCCCACCAGTTACCCTTCCTCTGAGGAAGTGTACTAGTCAGTCAGTCCACTCCCCCTTAGACACGCCCAGTTACAGGAGTCCAATCAAATCCCCCAGCCAGTATTTTCAAATCTGTTACTGATCAGCACAGCTGTAGTTCAAATATTAGATGTAGCCAGATATTTTTAAGGATCTTTGCTCTTTTCTTATGTTTTGTTCTCTTTGTTTTGATTCTCTCTCTAATGTGTTGGGATTTGGTTTAGCTTTATGTTTTGTTTGACTGCATGTTCACATTTTTGTCTTTTTTGGGTTTGTTTTGTTTGTGTCAAGTCTGCATTTTGATTGACTGTGTATTGTCTGTTATTTGTTCTTTCATGCAGGCCTGCTGTGTGTGATTTTATTTTGTTTGTATTACTAATCTGTCAAGCTAGGAAATTAGTTGCATTCATTTGCTTCTGCATTTGATTTTGTATTGTCTGTCCCTACATTTAAACTGATTGTATCTCAAATACACAATAAAGTACATTAAAAAATACTTTTCCTTTACACCTCTCTGAACTATTTCATTCTGACATTCTTTTCAGAACTTCACACGCACACACACACGCACACACACCCGCACACACACATACATAAAAGTTTGGAATAATTTACAGATTTTGCTCTTATGGAAAGAAATTGGTACTTTTATTCACCAAAGTGGCATTCAGCTAATCACAATGTATAGTCAGGACATTAATAACGTGAAAAATTACTATTACAATTTGAAAAAAATGTTCAGAACTTCTTAAACTACTTCAAAGAGTTCTCATCAAAAAATCCTCCATGTGCAGCAATGACAGCTTTGCAGAACCTTGATATTCTAGCTGTCAGTCTGTCCAGATACTCAGGTGACATTTCACCCCACACTTCCTGTAGCACTTGCCATAGATGTGGCTGTCTTATCAGACACTTTTCACGCACCTTACAGTCTAGCTGATCCCACAAATGCTTAATGTGGTTAAGATCCATAACACACTTTTCCAGTTATCTATTTTTTTCTTTGCAATTCTTCCCATAAGGCCTGCACCCCTGAGTCTTCTCTTTACTGTTGTACATGAAACTGGTGTTGAGCAGGTAGAATTCAATGAAGCTGTCAGCTGAGGACATGTGAGGGGTCTATTTCTCAAACTAGAGACTCTGATGTACTTATCCTCTTGTTTAGTTGTACATCTGGCCTTCCACATCTCTTTCTATCCTTGTCAGAGCCAGTTGTCCTTTGTCTTTGAAGACTGTAGTGTACACCTTTGTATGAAATCTTCAGTTTTGTTGGCAATTTCAAGCATTGTATAGCCTTCATTCCTCAAAACAATGATTGACTGATGAGTTTCTAGAGAAAGCTGTTTCTTTTTTGATATTTTTTACCTAATACTGACCTTAACAAACCAAATAGCTTTCAGCTGTGTTTGATATAATGGCAAGTGATTTTCTAGTATCAAATTAGCAATTTAGCATGATTTCTCAAGGATAAGATGTTTGAGTGATGGCTGCTGGAAATGGGGCCTGTCTAGATTTGATCAAAAATGACTTTTTTCAAATAGTGATGGTGCTGTTTTTTACATCAGTAATGTCCTGACTATACTTTGTGATCAGATGAATACCACTTTGGTGAATTAAAGTACCAATTTCCTTCCAAAACAGCAAAATCTGTACATTATTCCAAACATTTGGCCACCAGTTTATATACCTGTATATTCTTTTAAACATTATCTTGCAATTCCTTCTATTCCCTCTTTGGGGACAAAATCCATTTGTGTCAACTGGGATTAACATTTAATCTCCTCATAAAATATATTTTAATGTCTTTAACATTAAAATTTTATCAGAATCTCCTAACATTAACCACACAGTTGATACTGCAATCCTTTAGTGGCCAATACATTTTCTTGCTCTAAAAATCTATGTTGCTTTTTCTAGATGAAGGGTATGTAAAAATGTATTTGAAGGGACGACCCATCACAATGTACATGTCCAAAGACCTGGTGGACACCTACAGCCTGGAAGCAAAGGCTGACTTGCCTCCTAAAAAACTGAAGCTAGATTGGGTGTATCCTTTTGTATTGCTGATGTCTGTGTTAGATTGATCCTTGTATTGAACTCTTATTGCTGTGAGATTGAATAAACTGTAGATTTATAATTGCACAGAAAAGGATTTGGCAGAAATGCCATAAGCGAAATGATGGATATGATTTATAGCAAGTCATAGGTTTTAAGCATAAACCTTATTACATTTATTTATGCTTGAAATATTTATACTAAAAATAATAAGAAAACAAATGTGCCAATTGAGTTAGAAAAATAAACACAATTTAAGATAAATATATTCTTTACACTCTTAATATCTTGCTTCAATTTAAAATATATTTTTTTCTTCTTTTTTTAAGGATGTTTAGTTATTTTTGCAGTGTGCAAATGGCTGTGTTAGAGAGAACTGAACATCTATTATACCTAAGCAAGTGTCAGCTTGCCAGAAAAATGAAAATAAAATAGCTGTTTCATAACTGATCTGCTCAACTACAGAGTAGTGATTGCTCTTGACTATGACCAAGCTATGGTTATCGGGGCCGTGACTGTCGATCCAACCTCTACTTGCTCCCGACGGGGGAAACGGTTTACTTCATCGCCTCTGTGGTTGTGCTGTATAATGTAGATGAGCAACTACAGAGACACTACACTGGACATACTGATGATATCAAGTGGTAAGACTGATTTATATGTGTTTCCATGTGAAATCATCATCCATTTAGTCATTATAGAACAGTAGAAATCCAATCACGCAGCATTCACAAATATTCTGCTACTCAAAAATCAATCCTCCCCGTTCTGTGTTCTTCCACTGCTAATACGACAAAGTAAACGTTTTCCTTCTGGCTATTGGTGATAGCACAGAACAGGTAATTAACCCAAGTTGATAGACAAGACAAAAACACATCAAGCTTCAACAATGAGCACAGCATTGATGGATAAGTGTGCTCTATGTAGCAAAGTTTAAAGATGTGTGTTGTTTTATGTTAAAATACTTTTTCCTATCCCAGCTTAATATGCAGAGACAACTATAAGTAAACCACTGAGAAGCTGATTTCCCTGAAAATATGGAACACTGTGGCTCTATGAAAACATTGCTCGGTTTGTTCCAGCATTCCAACCAGCCCAACACAGCGACATTGGCTCAACCAATGGCATGAGTTTTTGGGCGGGACTATCTGTTTAACTAACCCATGGAAGACAGGAGAGCTTTTAAGAAACCTGTTTGAAAACAATAATTATCTTCCCAATTCCGTTTGTTGATGTTAGTTGTGCAGAATGTGCACTCTTATCCTTTAAATAATCTGAACCTTTGATGCTTGAGAATTACAAATTATCCTGCAACCATGTAAAGCCACACATTTAGACATTTTTGTAGTAATATATTGGAGATCAGAGCTGCTCATAAATAAGTCAAACGCCTTTAAGCAAGAAAACAGAAACAGAAACCAATAACTTGTGATTAAAATGTAGTTATCTGTTATTTGTATTGATGTTCGGTCCTGATTCTCACACCACTCACAGTCATTGTGTTGTTTTGGCAGTGGACTCACAGAGTCATCATAAATGTGTGATGTCCTCTCACTGCTGTGTCATCGCCTGCTTCAACAGTCCGAGCTGCCCACTTCTTTCACCTCTTTTTTTTTTTTTCTTTCCATAAAGCCTAGCTGTCCATCCTGATAAAATCACCATAGCAACAGGACAAGTGGCAGGCACATCCTCAGATGGAAAAGTAAGATACTGCTATTCAGCACAGATATTTTTCTGGTATCAATTATACATTGTACATTAATTCCATAGCTTATTGCAAAAATAGAGTGCCATTCAAAAATCCATATTGATAATCTGTCATTATGGAAAAAAAAATAATAATAAAATAATGAAGTATTATGATGTAGAATGAATTAGAACTATTTAAAGGGTTAGTTCACCCAAAAATGAAAATTCTCTCATCATTTACTCACCCTCATGCCATCCCAGATGTGTATGACTTTCTTTCTTCTGCTGAACACAAACACAAATAGAAGAATATTTCAGCTCTGTAGGTCCTCACAATGCAAATGAATGGTGATCAGACCTTTGTACAGTACAAAAAATATTTTCAAGACAAATATTTTTATCTTGTTTTCCTGTAAAATTATCTAAACATTCTTAAAATGTGATTTATTTACTTGTCAAGCAAAATGGCATAAGATATGTAAGGAATAGTTGACTCCGGCCCATTGAATTGTTTAAAAATAATGCACACCCGAGGTGGTAATGCGGTCACGGTGTGCATGCATCTGCGCATCGTGACCGCATTACCACCTCGGGTGTGCATTATTTTTAAACAATTCAACAGGCCGGAGTCAATTATTCCACTTATACCATGGTTACCACACCTTAAGACATCGTTCAGGATTTTATCTCAAGACATTTTCTGCTTTTCGTCCCTAAAACGCTCTTACGAGAGGAACTACTTTCTTCCGCCACAGATTCAGCATCTTACTTTAAAACAGCTCATGCCTTCGTTGCTAATTCGAAAACGTCACGTTAGAACTAGCAACGGAGGATGCGCTGCTTTTCGACATAGGAGTAAAAAGGTTGTGTGTGCGTGTGTGTATGAGCGTATGTGTGTGTGTGTGAGCGTATGTGTGTGTGTGAGCGTATGTGTGTGTGCGAGCGTATGTGTGTGTGTGAGCGTATGTGTGTGTGTGTGTGTGTGTGTGAGCATATGTGTGTGTTTGCATGCGAGTGCGTATGTATGTGTGTGAGCGAGTGTAAGTGCGGGGGAGACGAGGGAGCGCAAGGGCTCTTTTTTACCGAAATTGAAATAAATGTAGGATATTTTAGACATTGTTTTGACATTCTTAACTGATTTACTTTAACCAATGACTTTGTTTTAACTGGTTATTTTGTTGTGGTAGCCTGTAGGACTCTTTGAAGTGATATGGAACCATTATGCGGTCAAGACCTGAAACTATTTTATAGCCGTGCGTTTCCTTGAAAAATAATTGCACACCTTAGAATGTCCGTGAACCAATCAGAATCAAGCTTTCAACAGACCCGTGGTATAATATGTCTTGTTTTAAGAGAAATCTGACAAAATTAAGTGAACTTTAGACTTGAACAAGAAAAAAAATCTGCCAATGGGGTAAGAAAAATAATCTTGTTTTCCCATTTAATTAAGTTTATTTTTCTTACCCTATTGGCAAAATGTTTATTCTTGTTTAAAGCATTTATCTTACTAGATTTGGTTAGATTTCTTTCAAAACAAGACTTAAAATCTTAAGGAGAAAGGTGAGAAATAGATACAAATGTAAGTCCTTTTTTTACTCTAAATCTCCACTTTCACTTTTAAATCTGAAAGTCACATGTGAGACCTGTTCAGTTTCACTTTCACATCTGAAAGTGAAAGTTAAAGTGGAGATTTAGAGTATAAAATGACTTACATATTGTTCTGTTTCTCACCCACACCTATTATATATCACTTCTGAAGATATGGATTTAACCACTTGAGATTTTTGGATTACTTTTATGCTGCCTTTAATTGATTTTTGGAGCTATAAAGGTCTAATCACCATTCACTTGCATTGTATGGAGTTACAGAGCTGAGATGTTTTTCTAAAAATCTTCTTTTGTGTTCTGCTGAAGAAAGAAAGTCATACATATCTGGGATGACATGAGGGTGAGTAAATGATGAAAACATTTTCATATTTGGGTGAGCTATCCCTTTAAGATTCTGAACTATTTCTGTAGGTCACTAATCAAATAAGCAAATTTGTGACATTGACCATGATATGTCCTTCTGCACAAAATGTCAGATTTTCTTGTTTCCATGGAAGCATACAAGATGCACTTTGGATATTCTCAAATCATGCTATGATATTATGGATCATCTGGTTTAACATACATTTTGGAGTTTAGTTCATGCCAGCTTGAGTGCATGCAGCTACGAAATACTAAGAAATACTAATTCTGAAATTATTTTATTTATTTATTTAAATTTTCATTAAAATTTTTATGCTGATAGTATAATTTGTAATGGGGTAAAACTAAATCTAAAATTGCACACACAAAAAATGCAAAATATAATTATTTTCACAAGTGGACTCAAACTTTTGGCTTTGCATATTTCCCAATTCTTTTTTGAGCTGCAAGTGAGTCATAATAAATGTGGATGAACAATATCTCAAATCCACTGTCTTTAAAAAGATGTTTAATTGGTGTGTGTAAGACTGATGGCAAATGCTTAGTAAATCTGTCTCTGTTTGGCAGCAGCTGGCCCCTCATGTACGTGTATGGGACTCTGTGAGTTTGAACACGTTGCACGTCCTTGGAAACGGTTTCTTTGACAGAGCCCTGGTGTGCCTCTCCTTCTCCAAGTCGGTAAGAGACAGTCCCTCTCTATTATGTTAGCAAACAAAGTACAGCCTATAGTTCATCAAACAAACCTTTCTTTATGCTGAAATAGAAAGTACTGGATGGTATTTCAGGAACACGCATCTGTTCTTTTTTGTTTTCTGGCCAGTTTAAATACACCTGTTCTCTTGTCAAAAGTCTCTGCATTAACAGATGTCATCTTTTCTTTATTAGAATGGTGGTAGCTGGTTGTCTGTTGTGGATGACTCCAATGACCACATCCTCTCTGTTTGGGACTGGCAGAAGGAGGAAAGACTTGCTGAAGTCAAAGTAAGAGAATCTTCTAAGCTTTGATGTGTAATGTGGTTTCCTGTCTCTCAAATGGCATAGCATGGTGTTCAATTTCAGTGGTGTTCAAGTTCAAGGGTTCAATACCCAGAGAACACAAACTGTTACAGTGTATACAATGATTGCACTGTAAATCGCTTTCGATAAAAGCTTCTACCAAATGCATACACTAAATGTATGTGTGTTACGAGCCCCTGCTCTTTGGCTTCTGTTTTTTTCCTATGTGAGGCGGCCAATAAGATGTGAGCAGAGACTCTAACCTGCTACACCAGTGCCATGTATCACAAAACAAGCTGAACAAATTCTGGATTCCAGGATTGGTTTTAGTTTGACAAAACTCACCAAATCCATTCAGGCTTCATTGGGGTTAAATGGTATCAAGACGCTCGTTACCAACTTTCTCTATCAACTCATTGATCCCAAGATTATGATTAGTTCACGTGTGCGTTCACATGACATAGGCCACTGGAGTCCTGCTTATTTAAGAGGTGCTGGCTGCACTTCATGGTGGCCGCTGCCCCAGGACACAGACTCCTTTGTTTAGTGTTTGTTTGCTGTTGTTTTGATGTCTTTTCTTTGTGTTAAAAGGATGGTGAGTTTGTCTTTTGTTTAGTTAAAACAGATTAAAATAGCTAACTTATGTAAGGATAACAGTAAAATTATGAAGCAATTAAAGACATTTACACAACAAGAAGAAATAGCGGCCGCTACGAGAGCTCAAGAGGACTGCTGCAAACAAATTCTTAATGTGATAAAAATAAAACAGCTGGTATATCAATGCGTAAGTGAATTCATATAGGCTCACAACAAGAACACAGTGGCTTATTAATTTTAAAAGCTTAAATTTATTTAAAATATAAAAGCTTTTATATTTATTTGAATTGAAAACTTTATATATATTTCAAAACTATTATAAATAAATATAGGCTACTATTGATTACAAAATGAATAGAGACTATAAAGATGAAAATTCTCCTTAAGTTTATTTTCCTTTTTTTTTTTTCTTTCTTTTTTTTTTTAGGACTCCTAAATTTCATCAATTATTATAAAGCTGCACAAATTTAACCTATACTGAATTGGATGAACAAAGAATCTAAAGTGAAATGGAGGAAGAAGGAAATGTATCAAATGGGGGACCTATTAGTATATCCCTGTTCCTACCCAAACAAAGCAACTATTTTAAATCAATTTTTAATATTTGTATTAATAGTACTTTTAGAATTTGGTTAGAAAAAAGAAAAATAGTAAAAAAATAAGAAAGATATAGTTCATTTACAAGCAATTGCTAAAGATCCTGATTTCATGCCAAATAGGTTAGATAATACATTTAAATTTTGGGCAGATAGAGGTCGAAAAGATATCATAACTGTTCACTGATAAAGGAATGGATACCTTTTCAAACCTAGCAAAACATTATGCGCTTCCAAATTCACAATTTTTTAATAATTTAAAGGTAAGAAGTTAAAGTAAAATAAATAAATAAATTATATAACTGATACATACAATACAACTAATCCAATAAAAATGTTAGTAATTTTAAAGAGTGCACTTGAAAGAGATATACAGGACACTCTGAATAAAATTATATATAGGTGGGAGGATGAATTAAAAAATAAAAATGAGTCAGCAAGACTGGGAAGAAATATCATATAATACATTCCATACTACTCAATCCAGTGTTTGGAGGGAATATGCCTGGAAGATACAAATGAGATTTTTTTTTATAACACCTGTTATTCAGAGTAAATACAATAGTTTGGTAAAAGGGGATTGTTGGAGAAATTGTGGAGAAAAAAAGGCTCATTACAGTCAAATTCTTTATGAGTGCTCTAAATTGACAACTTATTGGAATTAAGTGATTAGACAGGTTAATTTAATATTTAACTGCTCAATAGAAATACATCCAGAAAACCTTATTTTGGTTAAAATGCCATTGTCCTTAAGAAATAAATCTGAACAAAATAGATTTAGGGTAATCAGAAAAGCAGCTTTTAAACAGATTACAAAAAATTGGCTTAAACCAGAACCCACTCAATCTCAAAGAGAAATGATTTCGGGAAATATACCAAATGGAGAAAGTAACATTTAAAATTAACAATAAAAGTCTGGAATTTGAACATAAATGGGATTTGCTTAAAAATATTATAAATTAATTTAGATAGATTGATTCCTTCAGATTCTTGTTTTTTTAACAAAATTAGTTAAAATAGGAGGTATGATGTCCTATCTCATTTAATATTTAAAAAAAGGAGGTGATGCCTTAACTTTCTTTCCACTTTATTCTACTGGATGTTTTATAGATAGACTAATATCTTAGGTTTATATTTTCAAAGATATTTTTTGCCATGGGTAAAGAGGGTAAATGAAAAGCAATTACATTTAAAATAAAATACAACACTCTATCTGCAGAAAATCTACATTTAGATTCTCAAATAAATAATTTATCATGAAGAGTCGATTTTGTGAATTTCTAAGATTTTATTTGTATAGTGTGCTTTAAGAGACATGGGGGAGTGACTTGATTGCGTCAGAGATGTCATTTTACTCGCAGCTGATTGGTTCAGCATCTGTTAGCAATCTGTAATCCAGAAAAAAACCTGCTTGGAGCAGGTTATCTGTGTGGCGTAAGTTGCTGTGGCGATGAACACCACTAAAAGCTGACCAACTTTCATGGTACCTAAAACCTGGGGTTGAGGCAAACTAAACTAAAACTTACCTGGCTAGCCACTGAAACCGGCTTCATTGTACAGGCCTCTGTCCTTGTTTGGTTTATCATGTGTTTATTTACTGTTGTTTCTTTACCACCTTTTTCTTGTTTTTAACTTTTGACGGCTTCTTATGTTGGTCCCAAACTTGGGTCGTAACAATGTGTGATATTGAATAAACATTGTTCAATGTAAATAACATTTTAGTGTGCTCTACAAGATGCATGCACAAATAAATGTAATAAAGGTGCACTCAGCGATTCCTGAGAAACACTGTTGATATTCGAACTCAACTGCCAAAACAAACACACCCCTCCCTTCAGTGCTCCTTTGGAAGCTCTGCCCCCCAAATTCATGCACGCTGAAAAGCCTCGCCGATGTTGACGCGGCTCCTAGCCCTCGACCTAATCCTTCTTTTTTAGTTTATATTCTTCTGACCTTTTTCTCTTGGTCTGTTTCTCAGCCATTTGTCCTCCTTGGAGTTTAGAAAATTCGCATCAGCCAGATTTGCCATCGCTCTTCTAATGAATTTCCCTCTCGCTCTGCCCCCACCCTCTATCCTGAGCACGTGGAAGAACCACCCCTTGTTGCTGATTGGCTGGATTAGTGTTGTGTGGATGGGTCTGATCCACACAACACTATTTTATCCCATTTACAGAGCCAGGGCTGTGTACAAATACTAGATTTATTTTAAGCCCACCACAGAATGGACTGCTAGTAGACTGTGAAGAGATATTTGCAGAATTTGACAAAAAGTGTATTGGATTAGAATTACTGAGTGCACCTTTAACTGGTATTAAACAGTTTTATGCATATCTTCAAACTTTCTCTTTTTCTGCCCGTACAGTGCTCCAATGAGTCTGTTTTCGCTGCTGATTTCCACCCGACAGATGCTAATATAATTGTAACATGTGGGAAGTCGCACCTTTACTTCTGGTCATTAGAGAAAGGGTCTCTTGTGAAGAAACAGGGTCTATTTGAGGTAATCTCCCACAAGCCCATTTTATCAATGGTCCCATTTAGATCATTTGGTTTGATGCAACATTTAGACATTTGTATTACGCATGTGCAGTATCATTGTACCATATCATATTGTATCATATACTGTAGCTCTAGAATATATGCAATGTATTTTACAGTTATTGTTACATTGTTTGCTGTAGTTGTGCTATTTTAGATTATAATACATACTGAAGATATAATCTATTTTGTCTCTCTCTCTCTCTCTGTTTGTTGCATTTCTGCTTAAAATAAAGTCATATTTATGTTTCTTGCAGAAACAAGAGAAGCCCAAGTTTGTATTGTGTGTGACTTTTTCAGAAAATGGCGACGCCATCACTGGAGACTCAAGTGGAAATATACTTGTGTGGGGCAAAGGTAAAAGAATAAAAGCTTTATTCATTGGGTGTTTTATTGGGATATTTTGTGAAAACGACATACTTTGAGCTGTGTAAAATATCTTCTTTATGAAATGTAATGGTGAATGTCGAAAGCAACAAAGGATGAAACTGTGTGTCAACAAAGGATGAAACTGCTGCTAACAAAGTATTGTTTATTTACTGATAGCAAAAGGCAGATTGATCTAAATTTCCTGACAAGAATCAATAAGAATCTATTCCGATAAGTTGGAGACACCTTTGGTTGTTGTGTTCCATACTGATGTGTTTCAAACTGGTTTCGTTTTACAACAGGCTGTTTGTATTATGTTTTTTTCTGTATCATAATTCACAGGCTCTAATCGTATTAGCATGGCCATTCAAGGAGCCCATGAGTTGAGCGTCTTTGCGCTTTGCATGTTGAGAAATGGGACTCTGGTCTCTGGTGGGAAGGACCGTAAACTCATTTCCTGGGATGAAAATTATCAAAAGATTCAAACAGTAGAGGTAAGACATCTATATAGGTATAATTTTAATTCAATCTACGAGCTGCTGCCATTTTTATGCTTGAATAGTAATGTTCCAGCAGGTAACCAAAATCAATTCAATCCAAAATCCTCCCAATTTTGTTATCGTGCTTTCAGGTGCCTGAGTTATATGGCCCCATTCGAACTGTTGCTGAAGGAAAGGGTGAGACGGTTCTTATTGGGACTACTAAAAACTATGTCCTGCAAGGTAGTCTGGACGGGGATTTCGTACCTATTACACAGGTAAGTAAAACACTGCAAATACAAGACCCAGGTAGATGTCTTATTTACTGTAAATTTAAAAGGTGTATTTGGATCAGTTGGAAAAAAGAACATCCCCCAGCATTTAAACAAATTATAAATGATACACTACAATTGGAGCATCTAATGTACGATTTAAAAAAATAAAACTGAAGCCTTCTTGGAGATATGGGAGCTTCTTGGACCTGTCATGAACCTTTTAAACCTCCTTTGAAAACTGTGCCCATAAACCACATGCCACACTAACCACTTATGCATTTAAATTGTAATTGTCATTTTTCTTTTGCACATTTTATTCTTATTTTTATTGACTTTATCTCGAAACATATTTGCTACATTGCATTTTTTTCCTTTCAATTTATATATTTTTTAAGATAATGTATAACTTTCTGTATAATGTCTAAACACGTTAATTATGCTATTGTTATGTTATAAAAACTGTATACATAAATAATAGGTAAAAACTAAAGAAACGATCTGTAAGGATATGAAATCAAGCCAAAACTGAATCTAAGACACACACACACACGCACACACACAAAAAAAAAAAAAAAAAAAAAAGGAAAAGAGGAATGTTTCTTAAAGGAAAGAATCAGTTTATCTGTTTATATCATATCATACATTTTCATTTGTCTTCCAAGCTTAAACATAATTAGACATATTTTAGTTTGAAAGGATAACTGAATTTGTGGTTAGAGTACAGAATAGATGGGATTTTAAATTTGTTTCACACTTTTTAAAAAAAAAAAATTATTTAAACTAAAACAAAATTAATGAATTTAATTAATGCAAATACAAAATCTTTTTCTTAATGAGTATTTTGTCTGGATTTCCAGTAAAAATGTCTAAATGTCTTTAAGATAAATTTACTTGGGAAGAAAAATTGCATAAGATATTAGAACTATGTTTCAGAGAACATTTGTGAGATTTATGCTTAAAATACAATTGCCAATAGGGTAAGAAAAATACATATTCTATGAAAACAAGTCTTACACCAACTTTTATCCTCTCAAGTAATTTGTTTCAAAGGTGTTTAGATATTTGTACTGGAAAACAAAATGGTTTTTTTGTTGTTGTTTTTTTTATGTTCACCTCTGTTAACAACTAACTGTTTGTTCGTCAGGGCCACACAGATGAGTTATGGGGTCTGACTGTACATCCAATGAAGCAGCAGTTCCTCACCTGCGGCCATGACAAGCATGTCTGCCTATGGGACCCTGGCTCCCATCAGCCCATCTGGACCAAAACATTGGAGGTGAGCAACGTGCCTGTGTTGGGTTGACTTACGCTACAGCAGTGTCATCTCACCATGGGCATGACGGCTCTCACAGCTCTTTCTCGATACCAGAACCCTTGTCACTACTGCAGCTATAATTAAATGACAGCAGTGTCAAGTTCAATGGTGTTCCTTAGGCTGTGTTGTAACCACATTTGGGTTGACAGGATGTTTGATTGGGCATCTATCTGTGTGTTTCCCTTGCGGACAGGATGCCGCTCAATCGGCTGGATTCCATCCTTCTGGGGCAACGGTTGCTATAGGAACACAGACAGGCAGGTGAGAGGAGCCATTTCTTTTCATCAACGGGACCCCTGACACATCATTTAAATTCTGAACAAGAGTTTAATAGAGTGTTGAACGGAAGACCCAAACAGTTATTACAATGCTAATTCCACACAGGAACACTATTGCACTGGCATTCAGATGTCTTTGATTTTTTTTTTTTCACCCAATTTGGAATGCCCAATTCCCAACGCGCTTTTAAGTCCTCGTGGTCACGTAGTGATTTGCCTCAATCCAGGTGGCGGAGGACGAATCTCAGCTGCCTTCGCGTCTGAGACCGCCATCCCGCGCATCTTATCACGTGGCTTGTTGAGCGCGTTGCCACAGAGACATAGCGCGTGTGGAGGCTTCACGCCATCCACCGCGACATCCACGCACAACTCACCACGCACCCCACCGAGAACGAACCACATTATAGCGACCACGAGGAGGTTACCCCATGTGACTCTACCCTCCCTAGCAACCGGGCCAATTTGGTTGCTTAGGAAACCTGGCTGGAGTCACTCAGCACGCCCTGGATTCTAACTTACGAACTAGCAAACTCCAGGGGTGGTAGCCAGCGTCTTTTACCACTGAGCAATCCAGGCCCCCTCTTTGATTTTATTTTTAGATATATCCTGATTGTGACACTGAATAAAAATCTCTCCTAACAGCCTAACCTTTCATTGTTTCAGGTGTTTCAGAACAGTATGGTTAATACTGTCCTTTCCCTCATTATCAATCTACACAGGTGGCTTGTGCTTGATACTGAATCAAAGGATCTAGTTACTATGCACACAGATGGGAACGAACAGCTGTCGGTTATGCGCTTTTCTCCAGGTTAGATTTCTCCCAAAAGCCACGCCATTGCTTGCTGGGGATATACTGAAATGTCAGCCAAAAATTTAACAGATTAAAGTCTGCACTTGATTAAGTTGGAAACCTTCTGTTGCTCTTTCCAGATGGCAGTTTCCTTGCAATTGGGTCACATGACAACTACATCTACATTTATGCTGTGGCTGAATATGGCAAAAAATACAGCAGAGTTGGAAAGTGCTCAGTAAGCATGAGTATTTGTGGAAGCGGTTTGTAGACTTAATATACATTATAAATTATTTCATCATTCAACTGTCATAGACCATCTGTTTCTACCACATGATAATCATTAAGAGTTTTTTCTTTTCACATACACATCCAGTATGCACACACACACACACACACACCATTGTCTGTTTCTGTGCCTCACAGGGTCATTCTAGTTTCATCACACATCTGGACTGGTCTGTGGATTCTCAGTACTTGGTATCCAACTCAGGGGACTATGAGATCCTTTACTGTAAGTATCTAAAGAGGTAAAAACAATATATGGGTGTTTTTTAAACTTTGGGCACTTTAGACACTGTGGACTTCTAGAAAGTAAAGATTTTTTTTTTTTTTACTTGTCTACTAACAACATCCAACCACGTATGCACACAGAGAACAGGTAAACTCCTTTGTCTCGTTTTAATAAGGATAATTTCCTAGCTAACTTTTTATGTTTCTAAAATACTGTACAAACAGTATTATTAAATAATATTCAATAATATTTTCATATTTTTTTGTGTGCATAATTTGGCAATTAATTTGGAAATTAAGCTTAATCGCCCAATAAAATTATTCTGCTCACAATAATATGTAACTAGATTTTATGTTTTCCTCAAAAAAAGCTTTTCTCATATTTAATCTCAAGCATGCTTTTCACTGGTACGTTTGTCTATTTAGGCAATAAGTACACTAACTTTTGAAAAAACTTTGTTAGGGACAAATTGTTTGGTGTAGTAGAAATGATGTCACAACCGCAGGACAGTTGTATTAATAAAAAAATATGTATATAGACATGTTTTTCACACAATAAATATTGAAATGGTTTATGTTTATTTCACTCTTTGTTTAGATGATCATAGTTTTAAACATGTAATAATTTTTATAATGGATTTTCATAGTATTAAAAATTGAGTCTGAATCTGGTCAAATCTATACAGAAATGCATTTGAAAGTACTAAAAATGAATACAAATGGTTAATGTGACCTTCATATAACAAAAAGAAAAAAGTTAAAATCTGTTAGTTTCAGTAACAATGAACACCTGGGACATGAAAGTGCCTGAAGTTGAAGAAACGACCATTTTTTAAACTGAAGCTGTCTTACCGTATATATACTGTATATATACTGTAAGACAGCTTCAGTTTAAAAAATGGTCGTATATATATATATATATATATATATAGCAGAGTGAAACATTAGCAAAATCGAAATACCATAATCACAGTATGTATTTGCTGTATCGCCTCAATCGCATTATAATTGCATTGTGAGGGTGCATGTAAACTTTTTCTCTGTTTCAGAGACTTAAAGACATCACTAGTGGTTGTACATACTCTGTATTACTAATAAATAATGCATTTTTTAGTTATAAACTATCAGTTGACTTAGAACTTTTTTGACAATAAGAAAGAAGTCTGTTAACAATTGAATTGTTTTTTGTTCAGGGATCCCCTCTGTTTGCAAGCAAGTAGTGAGTGTGGAGACTGCCCGTGACATAGAATGGGCCACTTTCACCTGTACTCTGGGCTTCCAAGTTTTTGGTAAGGCTCATCTTTTACTTTATGGATAGCAGTATGGGAAAATTATTAATTTATTAACTTATTCCTAGTCCTTATTCCTAATTTATTAGCTTATTCCTAATTAAAAAAAAAATATTTGTAGTCATTGTAAATATGCTGTAGCTAAGGGAAAATAAAGCTGCATAGTTCTAATGTTTGTCCTTGTATCATAACGGCTCAATTCTGTTTCAATGTAAGTGTCTAGTCACGACTCACATGAGAAAAATGGGATGTGCGTTCTGTTTGTTTTACTCTTCAGGGCTGTGGCCAGATGGCTCAGATGGAACTGACATCAATGCTGTGTGCACTTCTAATGCAAAGAGACTGCTCGTCACTGGAGACGACTTTGGAAAAGTTCACCTTTTCTCATTCCCTTGCTCTCAGTCTCGAGTAAGACAGCACTAAATCTTTCAGATATCGGAGACATTGGACAGATATGATCTGTTTTAGCACAAAGTAATGGTAAAATCTTATATTCTCATGTTTCTCTTTAGGCCCCAAGTCATGTCTACGGTGGACACAGCAGCCATGTCACCAATGTTAACTTTTTATTTGATGACAGTCACTTAATCTCTACCGGAGGGAAGGACATGAGTGTCATGCAGTGGCGTGTGGTGTAAAACAACTACTGTCACACTATTGTGTGTGTATTCATGTGGAAAACATCAGAACTTTCTCTTTTTCTTGGAAGTGACTTGGGAAAACAAAAGTTGGGCCATCGACTAAAGACTAAAGTGGTGAAAGGGAGAGGGAGAAGCTGGTTTTTGTTGTATTTGCCTTTAATTGTTATCTCAGGACACCAATATTTGAAATTACTCTCTGTTGACTGTCTCATGCTTTCCTTGGCTGTGAAAGAGAGATATCTTTGGAGGAGATCCCATCTCCCTAACTTTGAATTACAAACTAAGAATCTGTTTTCTAGGGCAAAGTTAAACTTGATGCCAAAGCACATGAAGAAACTTATTGGGAGTAAATAAAACCAATATCCAAAAGGCGCTGGCCAATTCATAACATAATTAACAACACTTAACATAATGTAAAAACAGTAGCACCAAGTCTTAACAATGGAACATCATCATTTATAAAGGAATTACTCGCATCACACTGACTGTATTTCAAAATTGCATGTTAACTATCCAATCTGCCGCCATTATCATGCTTTGTTTTGTGTGTGCTTTTGCTTCCACCTTCTGGTACATTGAGGTACTGCAGCCACTCAAGGCTGATTTCATATCGACTGTATTCATGTTTCATGTATTTTAAATTTGATTATCAGCCCTCGAATTTGTTTTAAAGAAGAAGTAGAAGAAGAACACGAGTCTGCGAAGGCAAATGACTGTATTTTGTTTAAAATGATTAAAGCCTTCAAAGACTTTCAACATTTTTATAGTGGTCTTGCTAAACCACTAAAGCCATCAACCTCTGTTTTAGTTTTAATCCCCTGTCTGGCATTGTTTGAGAATCAAGTAGCTTAACTGACAGTCAATGTAGAGCACACTAACATTATAGTTAAGCTCCATTTTCATAACCTCTGATTGAGAAATGAGATCAAACTGTTGTTACAGCTAAATGACTGTAGTATAAATAAATAGCTAAGCATGCACAAGTTTGTTTGTAATTCTCTAACCTATTTTCCCATATCCATTACCAGATATACAGCATAGCCATGAACATAAAAAAAGAAAAAAAATTTTTTTTTTTTTTTACACAATGGACATGTTGGATCAAGGCTGAAGTGACATTTCTAAGGATATTGGAAGCTCTGGTAGAATTTGAATTTTACAACCACCTGACAATATAGCAGAAACACCACGTCACTGTTTATGAATTATAAAAATAAAACCTAGAGGGAGAAGTATGACATTTTTTTAAAACCTATTGTTTAAAAGAGTGATATTTTCCCCATAGCAAATAGCTCATGAATACATTTGAATCTGTTTACATGTACGTTTAAATAAAATTATTATGTAATACTGTGTTCCAAACACCAACAAACAACATAAAAAACAATTGACCTTATCTCCAAGAAGGGAGATGATGTCATGAATCATTCACTCACCCCTCATGTCATCCCAGATGTGTATGACTTTCTTCTGCAGAACAGAAATTAAAATTTTTAGAAGAATATCTCAGCTCTGTAGGTCCACACAATGCAAGTGAATGGTGGCCAGAGATTTGAAGCTCCAAAAAGCACATAAAGGCAGCATAAAACTCCAGTGGTTAAATCCATGTTTTCAGAAGTGATATGACAGATCTCCCCGCCCAGTAGGGGGTGAATAGCCAAAAACAAAAGAAGAACTCTTAGGAGAGAAGAGAATGCATAGGGTGCATCTCATTTCTTAAATTAAAATCTTCATTTCCTCTCTCCTCTGTCCTCTATCCCGTGACATAGAAACCTATCAAAGTTCGCCATTATGAAAAAAGTATACATTTTCAAAATGCACCATGAGGAGGTGAGGATCTTGGAAGGAAGCTTATCGAGGATGCTTGAGTGAGGAGGCACCGGTGCATCCTATGCTGAAGACTTTTTGGCCGAAGCACCTGACGTACGTATAAATTCTTCTCCCCCTTCACATCTGACAGTTTTAATTCATGTTTCACCTTTGCGGTTTAAATAAACCATAATTGTCACATGCTCAATCAACAGTGCATCTTGAATTATTTGGATTTATTATGAATATATTATTAAATAACATTTCAGAAACATAACGGCAAGCACACCAAGGTACTGCAGCTGTGCAAAAACGTGCTCTGAAGTCACACTTGAGTGGACAAGGACTTTTCATTTTACAAATACATCTTGCTTCGATTCTTCCATCCCAGTTTTCTTTCCCACCATCTTTCCTCGTCTCCTAAGAGAGTGGAGCAAGGAAGCAAGGAAATGAAATGAGGATGTACAATTTCAGAAAAGAGAAGCACACATAGGATGGCTGGTGAAAGTGGACATTTATAGAAAAGAAAAAAAAAGACATAACTATCGATCTGTTTCTCACCCACACCTATCATATTGCTTCTGAAGACATGGATTTAAGCACTGGAGTGGTCTGGATTACTTTTATGATGCTTTTATGTGCTTTTTGGACCTTCAGAGTTCTGGCCACCATTCATTTGCATTGTTTGTGTTCAGCAAAAGAAAGAAAGTCATACACATCTTGGATGGCATGAGGGTGAGTAAATGATGAGAGAATTTTCATTTTTGGGTAAACTATTCCTTTAATATGCAAAAGTTGTTTGCCTTTTACTCTTTGATACACATGATAGGCTAACCTGATCCGCTATAGAGCAGCTCATGTAGTCATAAACACCGAGTAAGGCAGGGCATCTCACAAGAGATTGCAGTGCTTCATTATCTCCACCAGTGTTCGCTGTTGTGCATGTTGGTTTTACACTATTCCGATAAGCTCCTTGCTCGTTGTCAGAACACGGAGGAAAATGGTAACTCCTGTACGCGCTGGCAGTCCGAAATTCAGATCGATGTTATAGGCGCGACCATGGCATAAGCTGAACATGGCATGTGTTTTTATTCAGCTGCGATGACAGAGAGCGATATGCTTTAGAGCTTTAGACACATCTGCATTGCTTCTTCTCCACGGACCGGCTGTGCATCGATGCATGAGCATTGAGCATTCAAGCTGACCATTGTGATATGGAATAGTGCACGTGCAGTATTGTATGCACACAGAAAAACATTTTTATGCACCGATAGCTTTAAATATAGCGGCTAGCCTTCGTGGCTTTTCTTGGTCTCTCTCTCTCTCTCTCTCTCTTTTAAAAATCTTATTTATACCATCCATACATTCGTGAGGATACCATCGGAAAATGAGGTAAGCAGCCCAATGTGTTGACACTGCATTTATAAACATACTGTATGCATTGATGTATAGGCCAATACGTGTAATTTCTATATACATTTAGATATTATAAAGCATTTGTATCTCACTTGTATTTGTATCTCAAAACCTACAGTAGTGAGCTCCCTACCTAGACAGCATTTTTGGGCATCATAAGCATCAATAGCTCGTTGATGCCCAAAAATGCTGTCTAGGTAGGCAGCTCACTGGGATTGGAGACACAGCCTTTAAAGCTCAAGCTGAGGCCTTTGAGTGAGCAGACAGCTGACAGCACTGGGGTATTCAGTGTGCTGAGATACTGAGCACTGATGACAACTTTAATGCAACTGTCTGCGATAATTAAGTAGATCTGGACACGTGACGTGAGCACACACATTTTGACCAAGCTGTTTTGGATTTAATTTCATTCATAAATGCAATGGAAGAAGACACGCGCATGTCCCCACCCGTGCAGTGGGCGTTCGCTGGGTGTGTTTACAGCACATTTGATAATGACATGACTTAGTAATACAGAGTAGATACAGTACATGTTTAATGCTTGCTTAGTTGTGATTTGGGGACAACTTTGGGGACATTGCCCCTTTGATTTTTCTTGTGCCCCTCAGAAACTTCTGAGGCTCCACAAGTTCAACGGTGAAACAACTAAGCCCTCTTCCCTTTGGACGGCAAAATGAGAGAACCTATTGCCCACTCTAGGGTCCCATGGCAAAATGCCCACCCAAAGATCTCATCCTGGGTTTGTGGGGCACCAGGCGAAATCATGAAAATGGGCCCCCTGGTGTGAAAATTGTCATAACTTTATAACATCCATAAAACGATTGCAAACATGATGAGCAGATTTTTTTTAAAAATAGAAAGCACTAAAAAAAGAAGCACTATACTGTATAGTTCAGTAGATGACAAATAAAGCGTTCAATAGCTTTTTTTCCCCAACATGAAGATGTTAGGTTAAAATGTACATGCATGCATAATGTGTATTTTAGATGCTGTGATGAGTCACAATTGTATCGCCTTATTTTGATCATCTTTCAACCTTTTTCTAGAAGTACAAATAAACCAATGTCTTAATTAATATTAGGTCATGGAAACTGCAAGTATGATAATTACTGGGTAACATTTTACAACAAGGTTTGCATTAGGTATCATTAACAGTGTATAATTCAGTTTTCCAGCATTTGTTAATCTTGGCTAATGTCAATTTATACAAATACAATTGTTTATAGTTTGTTCATGTTAGTTCATATTGTATTACTTAATGTTAACTTATACAATTTTAATGTTAAAAATTGGCTAGTATATGTAGAAATTAACATTAACCAAGATTATTAAGTGTTGTTCATTGTTAGTTAATGTTAACTAATGTAGTTAAGTAATGTTAACAAATACAACCATAAGTGTTACCCATCAAAGGAACACAAAATAAGAAAATGCTGTTTAAAATAGTTTTAATAGACATTGCTGACAATGCTTGAAATTACATTTCAACTTACATAACTATGTGTAAAAGTTTATTTAGAGCAACAAAATCGATGAAAATAAAAAGTTGGCCAGAATGTGAGCAAAAGTGAATAAAAGTAAAAACATCAGGGAAAAGAAGGTACAGCAGTGGGGGTGGGGGGTTAATTATGTATAAATAAAATTACATAGGGCCTATAAACACAACATCTTGAAATATATATTTGTAAACAAATGTAAAAAATAAAACATACCTCTTAGAGAGCAGAGACTTTGCAGATAGGATCAACACACTCTCACAGCAAAATCACAGCAGGATTCTTATGACTTTACTAAATTTGGCTAATTCGTATGATATCATGCGACTGCACTCTTTTGAATTCCTACGACTTTCACTACAGCCAATGACGTCGCTGGATATTGTTTCCATCTAATACGCGACAATTACTTGCTTCTGTCACACAAAACAGCTTCCTATCATGTTTACATACTCTACTAATTGGTTAAGTTTAGATAAGGGGTTTAGGTAAGGGCATAATATTAATAAGTATGTCCTTAACACCTCCTGTGCAGAACTCGTGCTTCTGCATTAGACATCTGAGAATTTGCAGGTGATGAAGTCATACCAGTTTATGCAAACAACATCGTGAGAGACCATTTGAAATAGTCACCTCATACATTATGTACGACTTCTCATGAGATCGGGTTGGATAGGATGGTTTGGTTATTTTCCAGATTAATTGCTCATATTTTCACTCTATGTGAGTTTTTTGTTTCCGTATATCGACAGTGTCTGAATTCCTTCCCCAGCAGATTATTCTTGAGAAAACGAGAAAAGACTTAATGATTTGACAAGCGCTGTTTCTGCTCTCATTTACACTAAATAAGCCTCAAAGACTCAAATAGCCACAAAGCAGTATTTTTCATAATGTATTTCCTGCGTTTCTGTCAGATGTGAGCATTATTCAGCAAGGTGCGATCTGTGTCTGATAATACTGTGATAAGAAGCCGCGCTCTAGTTTCCAGCAATGCTTTGTGTTATGAATAAATTATGCAGATTAGTGTGTGCAGCTTAGCTTTACTTCTTGTCGATTTTAGATACACTACTGTTATTTTATTTGTTGTAACTTTCAGTTATTTTCTTTTTGTGATTATTCAAAGCTCAATTTATACTTAATATGTTGTTTTTGCGCAATAGAAAACCAATGGATTGCAGAGAATTTCAAAATAAAAGTCATCAATGTTTCTTAATCTTATAACTTGTTCATTTATTTTGCATGTGTTCACTGGGCACCTGTATCACCTGTAGGATGGGCCGGCACTGTATGCTAGTGCTGGCTTTACTTGGTCTTTGAGTTTAATCGTAGATCGTTCCAAGATTGCTGATGGAGTCCAACAGAAATGGGATGCATGACTATCTGTATCACTCTGCTTCTCTGTATACATGGCTGTCCAAATAGTGGTGGATATTATGATTTATAGTTCATTTTGCTTTTATGAACCGATTTGTTAAGTGACGATTTCTAGAGATTGCATACTTACGCTAGTAGGTGGCTGCAAATTATTGTCTTTTACGTTATGACGGAGTCCTTAAATCATATACTAACCAAATGACTCACGTCAGCATTGCCAAATACATTGAGCTCTATAGAGTGGTGTTATCATTGCCCCCGGTACTGTATTGTGCCATCAAGTGTTGTAACGTGGCATTCAAAGTTCTAACAATTTCAACTTTGATTACCGGGCAATTTGCTTATACGCAAAGTCTGTCTTTGCAACGGTAGTGATTTTCACTTGTTATTTTACCTCACTAATGATGTCTTTTAGAGTACAAAACGACATGACATGTCAACATTTTTGAAGAGATATTGAATATCTCAATTTCTTTTATTAAATATTGACCTTGTTAAATTTTTGAGCAATTATTGAACTAATTTAAATTGACCAAGAACATATAAATACCTTACGAGGCCTCTTATTATTTTCTGTAATCAATTACTTTTTTTTTTCTCTTCTAAGTCCAAATTCATGTTTTCAGTGTTTATTGTGTGCACCTCCTGCTTTGTTGCCGGACAAACTCATAAACTCATTTTGCTGTTATCAACAACAAAGACGTTTTGGTGTAAAGAAGGTTTTCATAGAAACAGGTAACTTCTGAGTTTACAGGACATGAACACTCTGAGTAGAACCTCTGAGTTACCATCTCGTAATTATAGTAATTCCAACAAGATGTGAACGCAGCATAATTGAGCTTGCACTGAACCTGCAACATTCTTTTAATTAGCCTACAAAAGTAAGCTATATATTTAAAAATAAAATGGGTTTCACAGTCCCTATCAGAGATTCAAATCTATGATCTGTTTTAAAGTTTAAAAGTTTTAAGTTTTAAAGTTTTTGGTTTCGTTTTTATTTTTATTTTTTTATTTTTTTTAAGCCACCCACATTTTTAAGTAGATTCGCCTGAAATCACTATAAAGTGTAAGAAAGGGACAGGCCTGGTTCATTAAAAATATGAAAATTCTGTCATACGTTACTCATACAGATGTTGTTCCCAACCTGTATAACTTCCTTTCTTTGGTGGAACACAAAAGGAGATGTTAGGCAGAATGACAGCCTCTGTCACCATTCACATTCATTGCATCATTCTTTCATATACAACAAAAGTGAATGGTGACTGAGACTGTCATTCTGCCTAACATCTCCTTTTGTGTTTCATGGAAGTTATACAGGTTTGGTACAACATGAGTGAGTAAGTAAATGTAAATGATCTTTCATTTTGGGGTGAACTATCCCTTTAAGATATGAAACACAAATGCTCTTGCAGACTGAGTGTATCATCATAATGTACATACAGTACGTTTGTCATTAGCTATATCTGAGTGCATTTATTCTGCAACATTCAAGCCTCACTGAGGTCTGCTGTATGTGTCCGCTTTCCCTTTCCTTTAGTCTCTTTCTGTCTGGGCTAAAAGGAAGTCTTAAATTGTGCTGGACCAGTTGACGTTCTCACCAACAGGAAACTGAGTAACCGGTTCAGTGGAATGATTTATTCAACTCTTGACTCCCAGAGCAAAAGTCTGTACTTCCCAGTGTAGGCTATTTTTAGCAGTAGCGCTCCATCCTGGTTAGGTTAAGGCATTCACTCCCCTATCGACCATATGTATTGAGTGTACAGAACTATTCTGTAGAGCTCTTTACACACACTGAACATTGGGAGCTGTTGATAAGGTGAGCTGTGCTGTTAGTGAAGTAGCACACAAGATTTGTGTATGTTCACTGTGTATTTGTGAGCACATAGATGTGCACTGAATGTTACAAGTGCAATCAAAGATCTTCAGAGGTCTTCTGTGTCAGACTTAATAGCTGTCGATCAATTTAGTATTAGACTCTTTTTCAATAAGCACAAACAGTTCTTAGACCATTTGCATTGCTGCTAGGATAATTGTCGGAATGTTTTGCCATTTTCATTTTTATTGACTTGCAAGCAAAGAGGGTATTTCCTGGAAGTGTTTACTTTTGTGTAATTTCACTGATACCGTGGAGATGTAAAATCCAGCTGTCATGATTCATTTTGTTTTTCATGAATCAGGTAGGTAGTCTGCCAGGATAAAGACCTTTTTGCCACTATGTGGTACAGTGTTTTATTGAGCTACACTATACGGTATATGCTTTCTTAAAAGTGACATTTTAAGAAAGAATTAAAAATCAAAATCTCACCTTCATGATCTTCTGCAGCGATGTTATTTGTCCTTCTTATAAAAAAAACTATTGTTCTTTTTGGACCATTTCACCATGAAGGTTTCCAAATAATTGGCTATTTAAAAATATGTTCCTCACACTTTAGGATTTACACATTTCAATTTTATAACAAAATTCCATCAAATTGAATTGTGTAATTTTTTTAACAAAATTATATTAGTGAAACTTAAAATATTTCATTTTTAAATTTTATTTAGTTAAAGATTACTGGATTAAATTTGATGGAATTTTGTTATGAAATTGAATTGCTTAAATCTTAAAATTATTTTTTCAGAGCAGCTGCAGTGTGTTTAAAAGGATAGTTCTGTCATAATTTGCTCACTCTCATGTAGTTCAAAACCCATATTATTTTCTTTCTGTGGAACTAAGGATGTCAATTTTCAGACATTTTCATGATCAATTGATGTAGAAATTAACGATCAGTTAATCGATTAATTTTTATTTATTTTCCATTTTTCTCCCCAATTTGGAATGCCCAATTCCCAATGCGCTCTAAGTCCTCGTGGTGGCGTAATGACAATCCGGGTGGCGGAGAACGAATCTCAGTTGCCTCCACATCTGAGACCATCAATCTGCACATTTTATCACGTGGCTTGTTGAGCGTGTTTCTGCCGAGAGGTAGCGCATGTGGAGGCTTCACGCTGTTCTCCGCGGCATCCACGCACAACTCACCATGCGCCCCACCGAGAGCGAGAACCACATTATAGCGACCACGAGGAGGTTACCCCATGTGACTCTACCCTCCCTAGCAACCGGGCCAATTTGGTTGCTTAGGAGACCTGGCTGGAGTCACTCAGCACTGGATCTGAACTTGTGACTCCAGGGGTGTAGTCAGCGTAATCGATTAATTGTTAACATTAATACCACAAAATGCACATGGAGGACTCCAAATAATATGTGCATGTAGCCGACTGCAGTAATTTAAATTAATAAGAAATGCATGTATTGGCATTTTCCTCTTAAAATTGTCATCGTTCAGTGCATTTTAATACATTTAGATTAGATTACTGAACACATTTGTTCTGAAATTAATTAATCAACGATTGATAAGCTTAATCTATCAAATTATTAATGACAATTAATCGATTATCGATTAATCATGTTAGTCTCAGCCACCATTCTCTCACTTCATCTTTTTTCAATATTATCCATATAAATAGTGACTGAGGCTATCATTCTGCCCAGCAACTATTTCTTTAACCGTAATATGAATTTCAAAATTTGTAGTGTTGCTAAAAATGTTTTAATTTTATATTACAGATTTGTATTTATTTATTTTTATTTTGTACATTTTTATTGAAGTGTAATTACGATTTCAGAGCTTAAGATGATTCACTTATGTTTTCTTCTTTTGTAAGTCGCTTTGGATAAAAGCGTCTGCCAAATGAATAAATGTAAATGTAAATGTTTAATGTAAACTCAGTAAATATATATATATATATATATATATATATATATATACATATATATATATATATATATATATATATATATATATATATATATATATATATATATATATATACACTACTGGTCAAAAGTTTTGAAACACTCATTCTTTATTATAATTTTTTTTTTTTTTTTGCACATTTTAGAATAATAGTGAAGTCATCAAAACTATGGAATAACATAAATGGAACTATGGGAATTATGTGGTGACTAAACAAAATCCAAAATAAATCAAAACAGTGTTATGTTTTAGCATCTTCAAAGTAGTCACCCTTCACCTAGAATTTGCAGACATGTACTCTTGACATTTTCTCAACCAACTTCTTGAGGTATCAGCCTGGGATGCTTTTTAAACAGTATTGAAGGAGTTCCCATCTATGTTGGGCACTTATTGACTGCTTTTCTTTATTATTTGGTCCAAGTCATCAATTTAAAAAAAAAAAAAATTTTTTATTAAATTTTAGTTTTATAATGAAATAAATTAATATGGTGGCACAATTATATTTTTGTCTACAAAACTAATTTCAAACATTTATGCAAACGCCTTCAGATCAAAAGATTTTTAAGATCATATGAAACATTTCAGTCAAGTGTTTCAAAACTTTTGACTGGTAGTGTATATATATATATATATATATATATATATATATATATATATATATATATATATATATATATGAACACGTGTGTTTTTAAGGATCATGTGTTTTTTCCAATGGAATTGTTCATGTGCTTGAGACTCCTTTAAGGCACAGACCGTTTTCCAATCTTATGAGTGGATAAGAATGGATGTGAGCAGCGCAAGGTGACTGGTCCATATGTGTCACATGTTTCTGTCTTTTCCTTCTCTCTCTCTCCTCATTTCGCTCTCACACATTCCTCTTCTCTTCTCTTGCATTATTCTGTCACTGTATCTCATATGTGAGTGTGCTCCGTGTTTAACTTAGCTGAGAGGATGTGGAATGAAATATGCACACTCTCGTCCTCTGTTTCTTTCATCCGGCTGTAAGGAATCTGTTTTTCCTTTCTCTCCTCTATGTCTTTGGAGCTTCAACGTCCAAATATGTATTCTTTTGATGACTATGGGTAAGAAGAATTTGTCCTCTTTGGTTTTCGTTGTTATCCTGTTTTTGAGTTCCGCTGTGGATTACTGGACTTCCTTTATAAAAAGCTTGTGCTTACTTCTTGATGGTTTAGAACATAATCTGAGTGTTTTTAATATGCTATCTTTGTGGTTTTTTCCCACCAGCTGTTCCCTCAGTGGAATGAGCTGATTCATCTACAACAACATGCTTATGTTCAATAGCTTGACTTGCAGGAAACCCCAAACCGCTCAATGTTTGTCTGTTGAGTCACTTAGAATTTAGAGAAACATGGATTTGAATAAGATACCAGGACACAGGATTGGAATTTTCAGTCTATATTTTTTGGGTTTGATTTTTGCAGTATCAGCAATCTGTTTGTAGTGATATACAAATATAGATGTTGTGGAAGTGCATGTAGAATAAAAATGTAAACAGAAATATGCAACTATTTCATGTTTTTTGGCTTCAACTTTGTAGGAACAACAGTGTTGTTGAGCCAGTTTGGCTGACTTGTGATCTCTTGTATTTGACCTGGGGCAGTGCCAAACTTGTGGTACAACTTTTTTACTAAGGCTGTATTTGGCTTGAAAGGCACCATGCTGAAGAAACTGACAATGATCAACCAGTCTTTGAGGAAAACTAATGCTATTAGTGGCAGTACACATAGCGCAATGTATTAGGGATCACTGAACATTCCTTGAAGATTTGCTGAAACTATACTGATTTTATACAACTGCTTCTTCTCTCTTTCTTTCTCTGGCTCTATTCTGTCTATATTTGTCCCTTACAAAGGGACTGTAATCTAATACATGCCTATTTTTCTTCTTATGCTAGCACACTAATATTTTAAAGTGTTTTCCTTTAAGGATAAGGATTAGGCTAGTTAGTACAATCAAATCAGGAGGTGGGGGAGGGGTGCTGGCCATTTGGTCACTTATCTCTTTACCAAGGTAACTGTTTCCTAGCTAAATATCAAGGTCTGATATCTGGGTTTTTTCTAGTCAACTGGAAGTGTGTCTCTAATGCTTGTTTTGCAGTTCCTTTATCAATAGTGATCAAACCCTGATGTTTTACCTGCTCTTTTAAAGACAAGGGCGTCCAGGAGCAATTGATGGTGTTACCTAGTTGTTAAGGGATCTGGGCCATTATCTTTGTTCCCCTCAGCACAGCACTTAACCTTAGCCACTTAACCTTAGCCTTGGGGCACTGTCCTAGGCTTTTCATATTAGGCATGGTTTATGTATGTTTCACATTTGAGCCTAGTGCACACTACACAACTCAAGCTCATCTTCTTTGATGTTTTGAGTCTCAGATAACACAAGCAACGGTCGTGTAGTGTGCGCACTCCTGCGACAAACCCCGACAAGTCGGAGACGCTGCGACATATTTCAAACCAGCTTGATATCTAGACGTCTTGTTATGTGTGTGCACTGTCCTGATGAGCGAGAGACCGACAATGGGCCACTGCCAATGAAATATAGAAAAAGCGCAAGAGGAGAGCAAGGTATTGGAAAGAAGGAGACAAAAAATAATTCAAAAATAAAATAAAATATCACCCACATCTGCCTTCCCACTTTCCGCAAATGAGCGCAAAAACGGGTTTTTATCAGGAATAAACTGTGCGAGTTTGTGAATTAATTAGTGTAACACAGCTTCACAAACAGAAGGGAAAGAGAACACAGGGAAGCAGGTTTTTCCAGGCTCAGGTAGGACTTTTAATCGGCCACTTCAGTGCTTTACAACTTCACAAACTCATCAGCTTCACAGGCACGTAGTCACTTAAACTCATTAGCTTCATAGGCACGTAGTAACTTAAACACATCAGCTTCACAAACATAACAGATTAAACGTAACAGCTTCAGGAGCACCGTGGCCTTCCTTGTGCCAGACTCTCTTCTCTGCTGGTGGCGTGGCTGCTTATATGCCGCCTCCCCATGCTCACTGGAATTAGAGACAGGTGTTAAACATAATCTAGCTCAGGTGCAAGCGCCCTTACCGCTTTCTCTCTCTCCGGACAGACACTTGACCACACCCCCCCGCCACATATCCCCACCGCCCGACACAGGCCGTGGAGACATCTGGCCTGTCTACCCCCCCCCCCCCCCATTTCTGGAAAGGAAGTCAGCGAAAGCCATCTGCGCTCCCGGTCTATGGACCACCATGAACTTAAACGGCTGAAGAGCCAGATACCAATGGGTGATCTGCACGTTGATATCTTTCATGCGGTGGAGCCATTGGAGTGGGGCGTGATCCGAGCAGAGGGTGAAGGCCGCCCCGACAGGCAGTACCGGAGAGTGAGGACCACCCACTTGATGGCGAGTCACTCCTTTTCTACGGTGCTGTACTTAGTCTCCCTCAGCAAGAGCTTGCGGCTAATGTACAGCACCGGGTACTCCTCCCCCTCCACCACCTGCGAGAGCACGGCCCCCAGCCCCCTGTCTGAAGCGTCCGTCTGCAAGACATAAGGGAGAGAGAAATCGGGTGAATGTAAAAGCAGCCCCCCATAAAGTGCGGCTTTAACCTGCGTGAACGCCTGTTGACACTGCTCCATCCACTGGACCAGGTCTGGAGATCAGTCAGTGGGCTGGTGATATCCGAATAATTAGGCACGAATCTCCTATAATAGCCAGCCAGCCCCAGGAACTGTCTCACCCCCTTTTTGGTCTTGGGCCTCGGGCAGGTCGCAATCGCTGCAGTCTTGTCAATTTGGGGACACACCTGCCCGTGGCCCAAGTGGAACCCCAGATACCGTACCTCCACCAGCCCAATCGCACACTTCTTGGGGTTTGCTGTGAGTCTCAGTGAACTCAGAACCGCCCTCAGATGCTGCATGTGCCGCTGCCAATCATTGCTGTAAATGATGATGTCATCTAAGTAGGCAGCGGCATAAGCCGAATGCGGTCTGAGGATTCAGTCCATGAGATGCTGAAACGTAGCCGGGACTCCAAACAAACCGAACGGAAGCGTCACAAATTGGTGTAATCTAAACGGTGTGGAGAAGGCTGTTTTTTCACAGGAAATTGGTGTTAAGGGGAACTGCCAATAACCCTTTGTCAAATCCAGTGTCGAATATAATCAAGCAGTGCCCAACCGTTCGAGCAACTCATCGACGCGAGGCATTGGGTATGCATAAAATTTAGACACCGCGTTGACTTTTCTATAATCCACACATAACCATACAGACCCGTCATTCTTAGGGACCAGAACAACCGGGCTGGACCAATCACTGTGGGATTCCTCTATTACCCCCATATCGAACATTGCATCCAATTCTTCCCGGACAATTTTCTTTTTGTGCTTGGGAAATCGTAGGGACAACTATGTACCACCACACCTGGCTCGATGTGGTGCTGGATGAGCGACCTGGTACGATCCGGTAGAGGGGAAACACGTCTGCAAACTCCTGTTGCATTTTGGCAACCTCTGCGAGTTGATATGGTGAGAGGTGGTCTCTGCAAGTGACCGGGGTGAAACGATTATGTTTTGTATTCACCTCTGGCCAAAGATCTGCCCTCTCTGGAACTACTGAAGCCAACATCACAGGGACTGCCTCCCTACACAATTTCAGGAGGTTGAGGTGATATATTTGAGGTTCACTTAACCTCATAATCGAGATCCCCCACTCGTCGTGTGACCTCAAAGGATCCTTGTCACTTGGCGAGTAATTTGGAGCTCGATGTGGGGAGTAATACGAGTACCTTATCTCCCAGTGCAAATTCCCACAGCCGAGTTCCCCTGTTATACAGTCGGCTCTGTCGTTCTTGAGCTTGGAGCAAATTCTCCTGTGTTAGTTGCCCCAAAGTGTGGAGTTTTGCTCTAAGATCAAGAACGTATTGAATTTCCTTTTTACTGGATGAAGGTCCCTCCTCCCAAGCTTCGCATATGACATCAAGTACGCCGCGCGGGCGCCGCCCATACAGCAGCTCGAGTGGGGAAAACCCAGTGGAGTCTTGCGGGACCTCTCGTACTGTGAATAACAGGGAATCGAGCCATTTGTCCCAATTTCTAGCATCCTCGTGCACGAACTTACGAATCATGTTTTTAAGGGTTTTATTAAATTGCTCCACCAGGCCATCTGTTTGTGGTTGGTAAATGCTGGTGCGGATTGATTTAATGCCCAATAATTCGTAAAGCTTGCGTAGTGTCTGTGACATAAAGGTTGTGCCCTGATCGGTGAGGATTTCTTTCGGAATCCCCACCCGGGAGATTATTTTGAAGAGTGCCTCCGCAGCACTATGTGCTGAGATGCTGCGTAGAGGCACTGCTTCTGGATATCATGTTGCATAGTCCACAATGACCAATACAAAGCGATGTCTGCGTGCTGACTGCTCTAATGGCCCGACGAGATCCATTCCAATTCTCTCGAAGGGGACCTCGATCAGCGGAAGGGGGCGCAATGGCGCTTTTGGGGTGGCCAGTGGATTCTCCAGCTGACATTCGTGGCATGCCGCACACCACCTGCGGACATCGCCGCCAATGCCCGGCCAATAAAAACGGGCTATTAGGTGGTTCAGTGTATTCCTTTCCCCTAGATGACCCGCCATGGGATTATAATGAGCTGCCTGGAACACCATTTCCCGACAGCTCTGTAGGGCTTTACTGGTTGTTTAGATCAGTGTTACTATCAGAAATAATTGGTAATTATTTCTTTAGTTATTAATTAATATTTAAATTAATTAGTTGAATCTAACTCATTAAAACCTCATATGGGGCTCCAGTAAAAGTAGTGCGCTACGTTTAGGAGCGGGTTTGGTTATTAGCAATAATTAATAATTATCAAAGACAATTATTATTTATTAAAATCAATAGAACATTGATGAGCATCAATGTTAGCTTTTTCAAATACTTTAAATCAACAATTATCAAAGATAATCGTTAATTGTTAACATCGATGAAACATTAATTAAAATTAACACTAGCTTATTGATCATTCAAATTCAACAATCATCAAAGATAATTATCAATTATCAAAAATCAATAGAATATTAATAAGGATTAACATTGACGGGGCACCACCCTGGAATCAGGGACTAATAACCAGATTGTATAACAGTCTCAATATTAGATTGTTTTCTTTGGAAAATCGACATCCGAAGAATATCGATTTTCGGGAAAAAAAAACAATGAATGAAGGCTTGAATCCGAGCACTGACATCCCGTCAGCATGACACAGGTGTATGCAAAACAAACCAAAACACTTCTCTTTGAAATATAACAAAGTTTATTTATGCAGTAATATCAATTAATAATTAATACAATGCAGTCAATAAACTTCCGACATACAACTACAAACTAAACAGTGATAGGATTAGATATGGAAATCAAAATAATCCTATAACACATGAGGGTGTGTGTGTGAGTGTGTGTGTGTGTGTGTGTAAGGAGGGATGCGCACAAAATGGCGGACGTGACTGTCGTGGAGAGTATGTTACGCGAGACTTCCGTCCAGGGAATATGACCGCGAATGTGGGCGGAGAGAAACCAGTCAATGGTAGCTTAGGGACAAAGCTGAACTTTATCACGAAGCTATCTACTAGCCAAAAATGTGTGCCAGAATGTTTGTGAGGGGTCGTGTGTGTGTGTGTGTGTGTGTGTGTGTGTGTGTGTGTGTGTGTGTGTGTTTGTGTGGTTAGTACGAGAGAGAGAGAGAGAGAGAGAGAGAGAGAATTAAGTGACGGCCCCAAAGCCGATTTCACGATCGTGGGAGAGAAAGCAGCTGTTAGTTTATCACTCAGAGACACGGTGGACGGCTCGTAAACAGTCCCGCGTTCTTTGATTCTTTAATGGATAAACTCAGTTTGCCGGTCTCACCCGCGATGGCGAAAATGCACAACAGTCCGATTTGGTTGGACCACAATACAGCAAGTCAAATTTGTGATAATTAATACCCTGAGTATTAATAATGACCGGACATGGCGGTCCGTAAACTGTACAAGCAAAAACCTTGAAACACAAGAATAACACACTATAATATTCTATCTCTGCCCAGACGTAAACCTCTTACTTGAATCACATGAGGATGCAGGTGGAATGTGTGTTCATCCGTCCTTTAACTCATACTCGGTTCCTCGAGGCTTGGGTGATGACGGGAGGCCGTTTCCTCGCTCTGTCGGCGGGCGGTACGGCTGCTGATTCTCGGCGGGCTGGTGGAGAAATCAGAAACGTCGACTTGATTGAAGATGGAAGAGAAATCTTTAATCTCTTCACTTCTGCAGGCAAATGGATGAAGATGCGGATTGCTCGGCGGTCTCCTTCGGATCCGTTAGAGTGTTCGGTTGAACACAGAGTATTCTCAACTCGTCCAGCGAGATGGAGATTGTATGTCCACAGTTTCAAATCGTTGTTCGGGCCGAACAGTTCTTAATGGTTCACAGTAACCTGTGGGTTACGCCATCCATGTATTCCTGATAGGAAAGAAAATGGTTGCACAGTCTATACAGTTCATTAGAGTTCACAGAGGCTTTATCGTCTGGACAGAGATTGTGGCACATCTGGGCATAGAACTTCTAGCTAAAACTAAAACTATATTCATCACACATAAACATTTCAAGTTATTGGAAGGCACAGCATTAACCATAACACAATCCTTTGTTGTTCTTTGGTCATAACACAACATCAAAGTAGAACCTGACATTGGTTACTAGGAACAAAATGTTAGAGGAAAGGAGGGTTAAAGGTTAAAAGGCTTATCTTTGGAAATGATTGGGGTTAACCTGTGGGATGGGCTCAGACTGGTGTGTAAAACGCGGCTGTACGAGGAGTGAGTCCAGTCTGGCCTGTAGGTGTTGAATGTACCTGTACATGGCATGTGCAGTAATTGCGATGATGATCCAACCACTAAAGAGGAGCCAGAGGGCAACCAAACTGATAGGGTTTTCTCGGTAAGATGACGATCAGCTTATTTGACTAGGAAATATAGTGGTCAAGCCAGTCGGTTTGTGACTGAACTTCACTAATTTCATCCCTTCAGCCTGAAGCTGCTGTCAAAGGGTGTCATCAACGGTGAGGCTGTGACCTCTAAATGCGTCCATGATCTCAATTTCTGCATCATGTTTGTCGACGTTGAGATGGAGGACAATATCGTCAATGTGCACGGTGGCTCCTTTGGGGAATGATTAAAAACACCATTTGGTTTGGTAGCCTTAGTTTAGTGGCTGTATCATGGCGGTTGTATGACATTGGGATTTCAGTGGCTGGTGTGTTAACGAGCCAGCGATTGCCTGCTCGCTCTACCCTTGTGTCTGTTCCTTCATTTTTGATGGACATGCTACCATGACACTTGTTCAGGGAGGTATTTAGTCACCTCTCTAACAAAGGGGTTGTGTTTGGACAAACCCAATGAATGTCCTTTGTCTTGGTACATGTTAAGGTTAGGGATAAGGTAGAGCAAGGGGTCCTCATCATGATAGGCGAGTGTTGGTGGTGTTTTGAGGTGAATGTGTGCATTACCTCTCTGAAAACCAACATTAAATACGGACTTTAATCTATATATATTCTGCCTATGACGGTAGATTGAGGATAAATCCTATTTTGAGGTTCTGAGGATTTACATGGATTGGAATTTCAATGCCAAAACTATATGCCAGGTGTATCTGTGAAGGTTGCACAATGGAGATAGTAGCAGATCTAAGGATTTGTTCGACAAGGTCTAGGGAGACCAGGTAAGCTGGAATCCTTCCACCCCTCAGACTGTTGACTGAGGAGCTAATTTCCCTGAGGAGGTCCTGCATTAGATCTCTAACTATACGCACATAAATTGTCTTCTCTGACAAAATCCCTAAAGCATGCAAAGTGTTATTGATAAAAACGGAGTGCAAATTTACAGTGACTATAGTACCCTGAAGGGTTTTATTCAGGCCCTGTAATTGTTCTTATTGGAGTCGTCGTCTCTGCTGGATTTTTGGACGATGGCGACTTGTCCATCTGAAGCTGGCAAACTGTTTTCTGGACCAAGTGGTCTCGGTATGTCAACCTGAGCCCACGTGTCCACGACGGCAGTCAATGAGCAGAGCCAATCGGTTCAGTAGGTCCTGGCCAACTAACAGTGGTTCCGTATTAATGGGACATATGTAAACAGGGTCTATTAGCATCATCCCTTGAAAGGTAATGTCGATCCACACCTGTTTTGTGATAGACGACCTCTTGCGTGTAGCTTGTGATGCTTACGTTGCAGGTCTCTGTCTATAACGGTTTGCCAAGGGTGAGCTTTGCTCTAGCCACCTCTGTGAAGGTGTTGGAACCCCTTAAACTTATTTCGGAACCAGTGTCGAGTAGTGCGTGGGAGCTGAATGACCCATGTGTCAGGCGTTGCCCTTACGGTACAGATCGCCCAAGAAGGTCAGAAAAGGAGGGTGTGGCATGTTAGGAGTGACTGTTTTGGGGAGCAACTTGGAACCTGTTCCCCTTTTCCTGACCTACAAAGTAAACTTTGGTGTTAACAGGAGGGGGTACATCGTCTAGTCATACTGACGGGGTTTCAGTGCCGTGTTCCTTTGAGGAGGTCGGCGGACCTGGTGAACAATGGAGCACGTCAAGCTTAGTTACTAACTCAGTCAAGCATCTCCTTATATCCTCCATTTCCTCTCTCAAATCTTGTTCTCTGAGGGGATTTGAAACCTTGCCTACCCACTCACCTTCTTGTTTGGGTTTTTGTTCGAACCATGCCTTACCTTTTGGCTGGCAAATGTTTTGTTGTTTAGGCCTGCCGTGACCCTGGGGGGGTGTCTGGTCACCACTCCCCTGTTTTTGTTGCGTACCCTGCTGGCGGGGTGATCGGCGCCTCTGGGGTCCTGTTCTAGCATTCACCTTAACGCGAGGCATTTTGTTGCCTTCAAGCGCTAGGTCTGCACATTCTGAGGCTTGGATCCCCAGGGCTCTGGCGTCGCCTTCATGCCCTCGGGCAGGGTGCACACGTGTCTCCCATGCCAGTTGCACGTACTTTCTGATTTCCTGCATGGTGGGGTTGCCCGTTTTGCAGTGCATCGTGACATCATATCGCACGCACTCATGGAGGTTGTGAAGTAAAAGAGACTTGAAAGCTCGTTCCTCCTCCAGACCTGGTGCGTTACTTCCTTGGAAGTATGTGGTTTTCAGGCATCTATAATACTCACGCGGAGGCTCGTGCCTCTTCTGGGTGATGGCAAAAGCAGCTATGGTAGCGGAGGCTTCGTCGATATACAGCAAATACTCCTCGTGTAGGGCTTTACACAGAGCTGAGTAGCGGTTTCGTGTACCAGTCGGTAGCGTTTCCATGAATGCATGGACACTCCTTACCGTGGTCTTACATATGAGCTTGAGTTTTTCACGCGATGAAGCGTAAGGCAAGTCAACTAGGCAGTGCTCAATTTCCCTAAGATAATTGTCGATGTTTGAATCTCAGTTACTTGGGTCAAAGCGTTCTATGTCCCCTGCGAGGGACTCGAGTTGTCGGATACGCAAGCGTTGGTGGCGGTATGACCACGGGTCGTCCAAGTCATCTGAAACACCGTAGTCACTCGGATCGCTATAGCGATGAGGACAACTTCCACTCCTTCGTGGTGGGGAAGGAGTCCAGTCGACGCGTGCGTACAGCTCCCTGGCTAATGGGATCTTTGAGCCGCTTACACCACTCTGGGCTTGAAAATAATTGTCCCCCCTCCGTGGTGTGGAATCAGTCGGTTTGAAACGCACGGTGGCGTGACTGAAAACTGACTGAGGAGGGCAACTGTAAGGAGGGGCACCTGCATCCAACCAGCGGGCCACTGGAAGAGCTTGAAAGGTGTCTTGGACACAGAGTATTCTCAACTCGTCCAGCGAGATGGAGATTGTATGGCCACAGTTTCAAATCGGATGTTACTTCCTTGTGTCACGAGGCTGCACCGGAGAGCAGCGATGAGCTGCGTCTACACACGGCAAGCAAAGTTGCTGGAAGCAAATCCCGGAAGCATTTCAGAGGTATTTCTACTCCTGATGATGTCATGGTTGAGGGACGTTCTGTTGTGTGCCTCATCCAATAGGAGTTGAGAGTTCGATCCTTTAGTGAGCATGGCTTCATGGGATTTGTAGTCTGTTTTGGACTCCCTTTGTTTGATTTTGGCGCGGTTTTTATCAGTAAGATTTACCAGAATAAGCGGATGGTATGGCGGGAACTAACTGCGGCTTCCACTCTATGTTTTGTTCCCCGAAATTTAATCACAAGGGTCACCACAGGGTAGTTGTGAATATCCTCATGCACACACTTCACCCTCACTGTTTTAGCTGTGCCCAAAGCCTCGTGTTGAACCAAGCGTTGGTGGATAGTGGTTTGATTACAACCCGTGTCCACCAATGCTTGGTGAGTACCCCCCCTTGACACTTACTGGTATCCGGTACACTCTGGCCCGATCGGGGGCAGCCTGTGGACTCCTCGCCTCCGCGGGGCAGGAACGGGCTCTGGGGAGAGAGCAGAGTGAGAGAGAAGAGGGGAGGGGGAAGAGAACAGGGAGAAAGCAGGGGGAGGGGAGAGAGAGTGGGAGGGCTCTTCCGCCTTCGGGTACGCCGCCATATTGTCCTCCGCCAATCGAACAGCCTCCTCCAGCAACGCCGGGTGGTGGCACTGGACCCATTCCACCATTCTTCGCAGTAGTCGATGGACGAGCTGCTCCAGTACCACCTGATCGATTACTCCCTCGACGTCATGATCCCCCGCCAACAGCCATCTCCGGCAGGCATCTCAGAGCTGTTGGGTGAAGGCAAACGGGCGGCCGGTCGTCTCCAACTCCGGACTGCGGCCAACCCGCTGCAGGATGGTCTTCTTCAGGTCCTCATAAGCCAGGAGGTTTGCCGCCGGCAGTTGTTTTGCTGCGAGCTCCAGATCTCAGCGGTCTGCTCAAACAAGTCGAGGAAGGCTTCCGGGTCATCCTCCGCCCCCATCTCCAGAAGCGTGGGTGGGGGCATGGGGCTGTGGTTGTCCGGGGACGTGGCCGGGGCTCTCTCCTTGCTGAGAAGACTCCGGATAGGTCCATGCCGGTCCTCTGCTTGAGCCGAAGGACCTTGAAGATCCGGCGATCTTGATCTTGCTGGAGCTGAAGCAGGGATTGTTGGTGGGACTGGTGTAGGCCAGCAAGGGATTTGAGGATCTTCAAGATCCCGGGTTTCAGCACCAGTGTAACTCAGCTTCACAAACAGAAGGGAAGGAGAACACAGGGAAGCAGGTTTTTCCAGGCTCAAGTAGGACTTTTAATCGGCACTTCAATGCTTTACAACTTCACAACTCATCAGCTTCACTGGCACGTAGTCACTTAAACTCATTAGCTTCACAGGCACATAGTAACTTAAACACATCAGCTTCACAAACATAACAGATTAAACGTAACAGCTTCAGGAGCACCGTGGCCTTCCTTGTGCCAGACTCTCTCTCTTCTCTGCTGGTGGCATGGCTGCTTATATGCCGCTCTCCCCATGCTCACTGGAATTAGAGACAGGTGTTAAACATAATCTAGCTCAGGTGCAAGCACACTTACCGCTTTCTCTCTCTCTGGACGAACGCTTGACCACGCCCCTGCTGCCACAATTAGTTATCACAGTTTTAACATGCGTTTTGGGCGATCCCTTTCAAACGTGATGACACTAAAGAAATCTGTAACGGTCCAAAATGTTTTGACATTTGTCCACTTAGTCCATATTCAGACATTTGGCAGCGGAGCACTGCCTAATAAAACAAGAGTTTAAACTTTGCCGGTTATGTGCAAATTTAAAGGGAAATAACCGTCCAGTCATACATTTTAAAAAGCAAATGCATGATCTTGCACAAGAACTTCACAAAGTTCTTCAGTGTGTCTTATATTAACATGCAGAGACACAGATATGAGAAGCATGCACATTAGAAGTTCAGTATCAGGCACTGCATTAAAATAACTCTAAATAACTTCTGTTCTAACTGTCATGTTTGCGAATAATAACTGTGCACAGTTTTTTTTAGCACTTCTTATTCTTTTACTTTTTTTTACTTTATTATCATTCAGTAAAACAGATGTAATGATTGATGTACAGTATGTCCTCATGAAATCAGAGACTCTCCTCTCAAAATCTGAACACAAGTGGTCAAAAGAGACGACCTGGTGTAAAGGTGATGTGTCTCGCTTGTACACTTTTGATTTGATCACCCAAAACATATCTGTGGCGGGGTGAGCAAGAGACAGACGCAGTGGGTGTGGTGTCAGGCCTCGCATTTATTAGAAATAATAATAAACATAACTTGTTCAAAAAGGGCATAAAGTATCCATTGGGAAAAAGTGTCCAGAATAAAGGGGGATCTGGCACCCTCGCGGTGAATGGGGCTACGTAAAGGAAAGATGGTGGAGAAAGGGTGAGGTCCAGGTATAATAGATGGGGTCATGCAGCCGCGATGCACTCCTCTACTTAATCTGGCCGTGAGGGGTGACAGCTTTCTGGGCGGCGCAGCATCCTGGCCCGCCGGCCGTGACGTGCTCCAATCCCAGGTGTCACATCTAATTTGCACCGGACCTTCCCCAATCTATTCCTGGACCTGCAAGGACACCAGTGTGTATATACGAGAAGATAGAAGCAAGCATCCCAAGGAGAGGTGTGCTTTACGTTCTTATAGCAGTGGTGATGAAGCCTTATTTACATCAGATGCGTCTCATCATCCGCTTCCCAAACGAGGCTTATTAAATTGCACGTCTCCTCTTTCTTGCCCACTCCCCTTGTGAGCCTGGCTGAAGGATGGCCATCAGAGGTCGGGTGACAGTAACGAGAGGGAGGGGTGGGTCTTTCCACCACAGCATCTTAACACCAGGTGTACAAAGGGCCTCAGTCAGGGACGAAGGGTCATGTAGTTGATACACCCATTCTGCAATCAGTCATGTAGTTTGTGCACCAGAACGATGGAAAACAACACTGTGAGTTGCAGGGCGCCAGCTGTAAGTCATGTAGTGTGTGCATGGCTTTAAATGTATGTCTGTGTTTCAAAAGGAGTTAGCACAACTTTTAACCCTGTGTTATGAATTAGGGTGTGAACATTGTGAAACATTAACCCAGGATTAAAAACTCTTATTATTTATTTACCCTCATGTCATTTCATGGCTTTCTTTCTTCTGCGGAACTCTAAAGGAAATATTTTTAATAATCTAAACCAGTTACCGCTGTTCATTCCAATAGCAGTGGAAAGTGAATCTTCTAGAAGTGAAGCTTCAAAAAGGATGCAAAAGTTTAATAAATGTAGCCTAGAACTTGCTTTGTTTTTGCTTTAAATAACACAAGTTTTGGTGTGAAAATATGATCGTGCAGGGGTTAAGCGAACAAGCTTCTCTCATTCACTCTCGTGAATGCACAGCTGACATCAGGATTTTCACTGAATAATGACTTTAGTTTCAGGTTGTTTTTAACAAAAACTATCGTATGTCTTCTGAAGACTTAGAATATGATGCACGAGTCATTGTGCATTGATTCTTTTTGAAGCCGTTGTATTGAACAGGGGGAAAACTTGCATCATTACAAATTCAGGCTTTCTGAAATCTTAGATTTCAGACTTTATAACATAACTATAAAAATGTGAGAGCTTTTGTGCATCATTCAAAGATACAGTAGACAGCTAGTTTCCAGTGCCTAACCCTTCCATTTTGACAGTTCTTTTCCCCTCAGTACTGTTGAAAGCCACGCTTGTGTGATCAAATGCTGACTAAAGTCTTTTGCCGAGCATATCCTCTGCCCTCCCTTTAAATGTGTGTTAAAGACTTGGCTGTCCTTTCTTTGACCTGCCATGACATTTCTATTCAGTAGTAAATGTAAAGCTTTCATGTCTCTTACACCAAGTGCCTCTCAAACCATTCGCTTTGTGTGTGTGTGTGTGTGTGTGTGTGTGTGTGTGAGCGTACTAAATGTGCTGATACTGCTGGAGGCTAGTAATGTCACAGTCAATGTGAGCATGCGCTTTTCTGTGGTACGCGTTCGTTGCTACAAATAGTAAATTAAATGTGTGTGCCACCCAGCAGCAGTAGCATTAGGAAGCGCTGTCTCATTTTCTCTGTCACAGCTGGGTGGGGGGTTGGGCGTTATGAGGTTATCCCCCCCAGGGTCAAACAAAAACACACATCCACTGTCAGGCTGTCCCCTCACGGGGGAAACATGACCCTCTATCACCCGGGTGTTATTTAGTGGAACCCTACTGTTGACCACTCACTCATTGCATCTCTGACCCTGTTTGTATTCCTCGTTTTGACTTTCTCTTCACTTTCTCACATCTACTGAGATCATACAATTTATGGATTGTGACGTGGAGTTTTTGAGGATGTGAGAGGATTATGACATTTAAAAAAAATGCTTATTTAATCTTGAATCGGCTCTCTGAGATGAATTAGATCTTGTTTAGTTAGAAGTACACATCTGTTGTAGTGTAGTTCAGGTCTGTTTTCTGAAAATGTCAGCAGTGAATTGAAGCACATCAGCCACAGTACAGTACTTGTCTGATTTGTGGATGTGTTTGAGAAATGGATGCTCATTCCCGCCAGTTCTACCTGCCGCAGAGCCACAGTGACTCTGGTCTTCATATGAGTGGATGCAAAATCAGGTCAGTGTGATTTCATATTCACATCAGAAACATATTGCAGGGATTTAAAACATCAAATGCTTGAAGAACATGTCAGAAGAAGTTTCTTCTGGCACAAGGAAATGCCATTTGGATGCTTTATAGTCTTTTTTTGTTTAGGCTCCTTATGTGAATCTTGAAAAATCTGAAAGAAAGCTGTTCTATATACAGTCTAACTCCTCATTGAAAATCTCTAAATTTATTCTGGGAAAAAAAGTTTTAAGATTTTGAAAATTCAAATGAAAGAAAATGTTATGCTGTACAACGAATAAGAAATAAGATTCTGCTCTATTACTAGGTTACTAATCAAATTAGCAAATTTGTGACACTGACCATGTTAACCCCATGGTACAAAAGACCAGATTTTCTTGCTTCCATTGAAACACACAAGATGCTCTTTGGAACATCCTCAAATCATGCTGGGATAACATTGATAATCAGGTTTTGCACAAACTTGTGGAGAACATGCAAGCTCCAATGCATGCTGTCATTCAATAAAAGAGGCACATATCAAATACTAAGAAATTCATATTAATTTTTCAATTAAACTTTTCACTCAAATTGATAATATCATTTGTAATGAACAAATGGTATTACATTTGAAAAATGCCAATTTGAAGTCTTAATATTTTATACCTTGCTAGTGTTTATAGGACCTTTGTTCGAGAATATTATTGTGAAGAGATTCTTATGATTGCAGAATGAGTGATATTCACCCATTTTTTTGGTATGGAGGTTTTTTATTTTTTATGTGGGAACTCTGTGAAAATGCTCTGTGAGGGCCCTTGTTTAATTTATGCTGTTATTGAAGAAAGCGATGCTTTAGGGTAGATGTTCATTTTCGGTCCAGTGGCTCTCTTGAAAAGATATGGTGAGTGTTTCTGTGGTTCTTCTTGCAGTAGAACGCAAGATATGCATCAGCTCGCAGTACTGCCATATTATTAAACTTTTCACAGAGTGATATGAAAAAAATCCTTTAGACGTTATCTTCCTCTCCATCAAAACCTTACATGACATGTATAGGTTTTATTTTTGTCTCAAAATTCCATATGTTTTGTCTCCCGACATAAGCAAGATTACACTGAGTGAATATATTTTTGACAATGGTTGAATGAAGGCTTTTTGGAAAATGCAGAGCTTAGAGAATGACAGATAATGCCACAGTGAACATTTTGAATAAATCTAGCATTATAAACCTTGCAGCCCCTCTCTGTGGCTGAATCATTTAGCTAAGCACTTAAGCACATTAATCCAGAGGCAAAAAGACCATTATGGCTATCAGCACTGCTTTCTATCATTGAGGCCAGTTTCTGTGTATGGGTGTGGATTTTGGGGGAAGGTAAATTCGACATACAACATTGAAGTTAAGTGCTTTGCTTAGGATCTGACACACATTTTCATTTGTGGCGGGTGGTCACATGGTTGGTTCTGCCATTGTTTTGCAAATGTCACTGAATGAATTACATTCAGGGTGTTATTTGCAATAAATTATTATCATTATGGCCCATCAATAATATTTACAAAAGGATTATTATATTATATTATATTATATTATATTACTATATTGTTATATCATATTATATACTTTATTTATACCATGGTCTGTTCTAATACTCGATTCTGATTGTCTGGAATGCTTGCAGTTCAAACTGTTGAATGCATAGGTAGTTCCGGTCAGTTTTAATCACCGTTCTATTTTAATGCGCTGTTTGTAACCATAGCAATATAACAATACAGAGCAAGCAGAGTGAGCTATAGCAATTGAAAACATTTCCTAACCACTTTCATCAGCATAACTAATATAATGGAATTCAGCTGGTTTTGCACGGAGATTGAAATCGGGACCTATTACTAAACGCATCTTTCGCTGTCCGGCAAGGCGATGCAAGATGATTTAAACTGTAATGTATTGTGTATGTTATGTGCTGAAGTGCCGCCTATAGCCACTAGCCATTGTTCTTCCAGTCAAAATTTGCGCTGCCAAAAATTTATGACAGCTGTAACTACTTCGCGTCGGGTGGTTCTTTGCCTCCACATTGTGCATTTAAAATCATTTAACGCACAACTAGCTGTGGATTATCCCTTACTTATTCATACTTATAGTTTTTTTTATAATTTGATGGATAATGTGAAAAACAGTTTTTGCAATCTTTAAACCATGAACACAGAATTAATATTGTAATATTTACACTAGAAAAATGTATCGAAACCACACACCCACTACTTATTATCTGTTCTGTCAGTTGGCATGAATTGGAAGTAATCGGCATGACTGAGATAGCATGTGCTGAAACCGGTCAGGTCATGCGGTGGTTGTTAATAGTGTGACTTGTGATCTCACAGTCTAATTGAAATCTTTCATGGCTGCCATGTTATTGTATAGTCAAAAGAGTCTTAATAGTCACATTTAATCACACTGTAAAAACATTTTTTGATTAAAAATCATGGTTGACTGATAAAGTGTGCCTGCTATTTTTTTTTATTTTTTATTTTTTTTCAGCAAGTACAGTATAGTTTGGTCTGAAAGTTTTGCAGGCTACCACTTTGTACTGTGAGAAATAGAAGAGACTAATTAAATTTCTATTTCTATTCCTAGCTGCTTATTTTGATAGTCCTCAGTGCTCTGAGGTAGTATTGCCTTTCATTTACTTACTCTTTGCTGAGATTCCTTTATTGCAGGAAATGGTAAATCCTCATTCATTTAGATTGTGGCCTGGAATATACAGACCTTCCTGGAAGTCGGCCTGTAATCCAGCTCAGGCCCACGGAGCTCACTGTGAGTTGGATGTGTTTAGCCAGAGATTTAGCTTGGTTCCCACCCTTCCCAAAACTGGGTTACAAGCTAAAAAATGCCTCCCCATTCCCTTAAAACTCTAATTTAATTCAGCTTTATCTTCCTACATTCTAATAAGAGGGGACTTCCATATTTTACTTGATTTACAGACATTTTCAGGGCACGCTTGCTACATGCCAAAAATAACCCAGCTGTAATTTTGAGTGAGCTCCTGTTGAGTCTCAGTGTAACATATCTCTCATCCATGAAGATCTCACAGCAAATGTTATAAGGGAATTCATCCAGAATGAATTGTGCCTGGAAGTGTCAGGAATTAACTTTTTATAATGCTGCAATATTTGCCCCTGGGATCTGATTTTATAGGGCATTTAACCCTTATAGGACATTAGAAAAAAGCAATGGAGTAATCTTTTTTATGTAAAATACTTAAATTTAAATAATTAAAATAAATTACTAATTAATTCAATAAGGCTGTTGCCAATACATTTAAATTAACTCATATTTTGTGATTTGTATTAGGCTTAGAATTAAATATTAGGAAATATACCAAAATAATAATAATAATAATAATAAAGAACATAAAAAAGAGGGAACTTATCATGGGGCATTTTTTGCCCCTACATTTTGAATTTGGGGTGCTTGTTTTTTTTTTTTTTTTTTTTTTTTTCTCGCTTTTAGTGACATTTTTGTCCAAGCCCCCATTAATTTCTGACCCTGGTGCCTGCTGATAGAGCCATTTATTTGCATGTACTGTCTGTGTTGTTTTAGCAGCCCATTCAGTAAAGAAATCATGCAAGTCACATATTGCCACAAACAAGTACAAAAAACTGTTGAATGCAATTTGCATGCCACAATTCCTGATATTCGGGATTGGTTTTGAGTGTTTTGTTATGGCACATGCAGCAGACTACCGCAACCTGGCAATCCAGGCACCTGAATGGGCTCTTTAAAATGCTGAAAGTGTGCTGCAATTTTACAAATAAGCCCAGTTATAACTTCATGCAGTCAGTTTGTTTATAGAACATGCGCTTTAAAAGTTCACTGTCAGTCAGACTAAAAAAATTTTTTGTCTTTTAAAAAATTTGCTGTAGCTCGATTATAACTGTGTATGTACAGTAAATGCACTGAGTGACTTGAATTTAATTATGCAAATACTCTATACCAGCACAAATAACTGGATTGTTGGCGGTTAGTGAATAAGATGCCAGTTTTGGTGCTGAAGTGCCTTGTACAAATGTGGCGCAACAGTTTTAGTGAATTCTTCCCGATGTGTTTAGGTGATTACACTTCTGTTTATTAGCATTAAAGACTTCCTGATGAGATAAACCAGAACACAACAATTGATATTGAATAGACAGTTAGTATGGTATTATAAGTATGGATTTTTTATTTTATTTTTTGCAAAAGAGACAGTGAAGATCTTGTGACCAGACATAAGCAGAGTAGGGCCTTGTGTTTGGCCTTGAGCTGAGACAAAATATTTGCTCTGAGACAAAATTAATCTGTATTGGGAGGGAGTTTTGGTGTGTGGGGACTAGGTTCACTCAGGGTGTGATGCTGGTAGAAGCCAAGTGGGAAATACAAGGCTTTTCACAGCTTTTATTAATTATGACGGCTTATCAAGTGATACTCTGAAAACAGCTTCTCTCTCTCTCATTTATCACTATAAGGAGCTCAAACAGTCTTGGCTGTGTCTATCTTTTTTCTTTTTTCTCCTCGGGATGTGTTTTCATAGCATCTTAGTTTTTTTAATGAGAAACAATGCCGTGTTTTCTTACATTTCATTTGAGCAATTTTCTTTTTATGGATGTGATCGACCGATACGGGGTTTTTAATGGCTGATGCCGATATCCAGAGAGCAGGGTGGCCGATAGGCTGATACAATGGCGACATATCAAACAATTTAATATAGTAAATAACAAAAACATAAAATTGCTAAAAAAAAAAAAAGAAAAAAGAAAGAAAAAAAAGAGAATAAAATCTTATTTAGCATTATATTTACTCAACTTTACACAAAATTTTAACTTAGTAAAAAAGAATCTAAAAAATAATATTGTATTTTAAATAGTATAGCAGTTTCTTCTGATTTCTGTTTAGTCATCAAATTTTAATAAATAATTGCCCATGAAGAAATTGTTAATATGTTAGGAAGAAGGAAATAAGAGTACACACAGTAGTCCAGCAACCATGGATGGCATATGCGTATTAACAATCGCATTTACCCAAAAAATACAGAATCAAACCAACTGTACATACAGTGCATAGTGAATAAGACATTTACTGATAGCACACCACATGAAGCACTTTTACTTGAAGTTGCATTCACGCGCTTGTGCAGATCAAGCGCGAGAAGCAATATCCTGACAGTTTAAACTGCCTGGATCACCTGCTTGGATTGTCACGGAGTGACCGTCATGATCCTGAAGTTTTGATTCTGGCTGATAGAATATGCGCTTCAGAGGAAGATATTAGATATTAGTGCTTGATGGGAAGAAAACACTTCACGAATTACATTTGTTTAAACAAGATATTTGCATATTTGCATATGGTATATAATAGAAGTTTTATTGATATTTGCCTTTTATCATTAGAAAAGAAAGTTAAAAGTGACAGGGATCTGTTGAGGAGAGAGAGGGAGAATGAAACAACCGTGTCTGCCGCGGCTCTGATATGTGGACCGTTTAAATGAGAATGTGTTGCACACCGGCCTATTTTTGGAGTAACAGGATGGCACGTAACAACAAAACGTGACTGGTCGTTTACATGTGTCAGTCGCTTCACATGCAAGCAGCCGATTCTCAGCGCCCTCAAGAAACAATTCGGCTAAATGGGAAAATTTATCGGCCGATGCCGATAATGAAAAAATTCAGAATATCGTCTGATTTATCGGCCTTTGCGATATATCGATTGACCACTAGTATATTCAGAGTTTGAAACTTCTTACCATCCAGTGCAGTGCAGCAGTGCTATGCATTTTCAATTAGTAGATGCACTTACATTGTCACGTATAACTAAACGTGATCAGATTAAACTTGCACAGGCGTGTACAGTAGTCTAGAGCCCATGAAGCAATTCCATAATGAAAGGCAAATAATACATATTATGCAAGAGTGTACAATGTAATTGACAAACAGTGAAGTCTGGCCTATTCCAGTGTGTTCAGCAGACCCAGTCATATCCATCTGTCATGCAACAATAGCTGTGACCATGACATTGCTTAGCAAGATTCATCTCTCCCGATCTGTGATCTTTCCTATGGTAAACCCTTGTCATCAGAAAACATTTTACTAGGGCTGTCAATCATTTAAATTTTTGTTAAATTAATTACACAATATGCCGATTAATCAAATTAATGAACAAATAATCACATATATCAATATTTGCTGAGAAAAACCCCCAAATGAAGATAAGAAGATGAATAAAGCTTTGAATAGACATTACAAAAAGTGGCTTTAGAAGTCAATATATTGTTTGTTCTATTTCCATATACTTAATCAGTAGGCTATCACTGGCCTACAGACTACAGCCATCCACATATATTTTTCGATCAAGTTTGTTAATCTGTTCGATGTAGACTGAGAGGGCCATTCACATACCGTATGCTCTATTTTTACACATGCATCAGACGGGCGTTTTTTGCCATTGCCACAGCTGTTGGTTAGTGTGGTTTGGCAAGGCACATTGCCTGTAGTAACAGCCAACGGGATCACACTGGAAATCTACATGTTGCTACATGTTGTTTATGTTCACTGAAAATTACCCCATTCTGCCAAATCACTAACAAGCACTTTTGAATCTATATAAATGTGCTTACCATTCCCTGTGGTGCTACTGAGCTACCTCCAAAGCGCAGGTTCTGGTCCCTTGGAAACCAGGAAGTAATTGTGTTTGGAAAAACAATGGTGAAAGCGATTCGAAGGATGCATTTTCCCAGAAAAATTATATTTTTACTCCAGTGACGGTTGGGTTTAGGGTTGGGGTTTGGGTTAGTAGGTATAGTTAAAATATGCATTCTTGCTGACTGTATTACATCATTTACAACTTAAAATACAACTCGCTTTTGGCACCTTTGTGGACATTTAACCTGGAAACAGAACCTCGCACATGCTCATTCGTTCAATAGCACTTCCAGCTTTGGCCTCTGGGGGCAGTGTGATCAATGGTGTGTAACAGCTGTGGCTGGGCTGACTGCATAATCACAAAAACAATGCTTTGCAATGAAGTGTTACATAAAGCTTGAATTGCTCCAATTGTGGAGCAATTCAAGGAGAAATAATCCCTTTTACGAAGTTTATATTGGCCTACGGGTTGGAGGAATGTGTAAATACATTTTTTAACCTTATTTTTTTTTTTTTTTAAATAACTAAATAACATGTAAATAACATTGACTGCCCTAATGGTTACTGATGATATCTTTTAATTTAGGTTATTGTGCCTATCACTAGATATAAATTCTACAGGTTTAACAGTTTAACAATTTAACAGAACTCCCATGTCGATCTTGTATTGTCCTTACAAGGTCAGACTCTTGTAGCCCTCAGCTTCACACACATACACACAAACACACTCTGACAGCTACACACGTTTACACGCACCCATGTACATTAGAGAGCATTCAGCTAATGGGGTCATGACTTGAAGGCCCAGGATAACTCTGTCCCAGAGTGGTGCTTATGGAGTAAAAGCATTAGTGAGGAGGAGCTCAGATATATTGGATTCGACTCTTGGTGTATCCTTCTTTCAGCCACACGCCTGTTGGGCACATGAGCAGATGCACTCTGTGTGGACAACTGCAAAGTGAAAATATTGATCAAATGCAAATGATTTTTTTTTTATTATTATTATTTTTTTTTTTCAAACTTAATTCATGTAAGTCTTTGAACAAAAATCCAAACTTCACTTTTCTGATCTTTAACCCTCTGGGCCACTTGCCTGCTAGGTGTCCATTGTAAGTGCATTACTGTATATAACTGGATCATGTGTTTATTTACCAACTGAGGGATATTTAGAGCTTCATATGTATCAAAACCAGAATTTTCCTTTAATGTTCCATAAAATTCTGTGCCTTTAAACTGTGAAGTTCAGTTATTACCATTTTGTTTAACACTATTGTAGTTTTGGTATGGTTTACAGAATGTAAACAAATAAGCATGATGAATATTGTTCTAAACATACTTTTTTCTAGAGCACTTTTGTACTTTCTGTGGTTTCATTCACTGAACATCAAAACTCTGCTCAGTTTTTACTGTTCTCTTTAGTTCTGGGACAAACTATAAAGCATTCAAAGTTCTAAATGCCACTCTCTTATATTTATAGCTTTCTATTACAAGACATGTTGGTCTCATCGGGTGACCCTTTAGAAGATTTAGTTGGAAAGCCTTGGCATACTGATTCCATTTGATAATAATTATTCTCTATACATTTCAATATAAACAGTAACGAGACAATATATGCAAGTTTTCCCATGTTTTTATACATAAATTGTAATAGAGAGAGAGAGAGGCATTGCGCGATGTGTTTTTAGAATAGTAAACCGAGACAGCCTGGTGTCTAAAAATATGGGATGTTTAAGCAAAGAGCTGTCAGGTTTTAATATATGACCAAGCATCAGTGGAGGAGAGACTGTATACTTTTATTTCAGACTTGCTCTGGAGAGAGAAATGAAACCAAGAGGACAGGGAACCCGCCTGCCGTGCAACCTTCTAACCCCATATGGATTCCAGAAATAGGCTCTGTCGTAAGGCAAGGATGACACACAAGAATGAAGAACTGAGAGTAGTGAAAGACAGAAAATGCAGTTGTGAAAGCATGAAAATTGCACAGAGTGCAAATATGCTATATCAACCTAAAGAGTAACATTATATCATCAAAAATGCTAGACATACTGAAAAGCACATTTTGAATGTCAAACATTTGTAGATTTACAGATGTGTTTAAACGAGCAGAGTTTGAACAAACAGATCCTTGCAAAAAACTGTGACACTTCTTTCATTTCTCATTAATTCCTGTTTGGGCTTCAATGATGGGTTCTCTCGTTTTGGTAATCCAGCCCCCTTAATCACTTTTCAGTTTTCAACATTTGGTCCAATGGTCCATTTATACACTGCTTTACCTCAGTTCACTGTCTGAATTTACAATTTCGGCATAATGTCAAAAAATGGGTAAGTTTGATTTAAACTGTCTTACGTTCATCCACTGATCTAATGGAGCTGAATTGTTCCAAATGGCTGTTTTAGTGTTTTGTTTGTTAGAACGACCTTCTTTGGGCATCTGCAGCTGCTTTCTCAGAAATACAGCTGGATGTAAGGAGATTGTGTGGCTGGATTTGGGTGGTTCTGTGGGAGATGGGTCTGGTGGTGTGTTTTGGGGTGTTGGAGTCAGGGTAGAAATTTGCCTTGCTCAAGTTAAAACATTGGCTGGAAACTGATATGTTTTGTTTGAATAGCCACCCACAGCCACAATATAAAGGAATATTCCACCCAAAAATGAAAATTCTGTCATCATTTACTCACCCCATGTTGTTCCAAACCTGAATGGCTTTATATTCTCTGTATCACAAAAGGAATAATTTGGCAGAATGACAGCCCCAGTCACCATTCGCTGTCATTGTATGGAAAAATGAATGGTTTCTGAGACTTACATATTGTTCTACACAAAAAAGAAAGTCATACAGGTTTTAAACAACATAAGGTTGAGTAAAATTTTCATTTTTGGGTGAACCCAAAAAATCCATTTAATTGAATATCTACAGTACATTATAACTCAAGTTATTGAGATGTTGTAAGGCTTGAAAACATCATATTTGAACATGAAATGTTGTTGTCAAGCCAGCTTTTTTTATGCATATGAGAGTATAAAGAGATTTCACCGACATCATTTGGCGGTATTTTTTTAGACACAACAAACGGTTTGTGTGATTAAATGTTGGAGCAGATGGATAAAAGCGTGGATCTACAGGACTTTTCCAGCTTTTTCCTTTCTTTCTTTCTTGTCACACATTTATGGCACTAATGAGCAAAAATTGCGAGGTAGATAGCTTCTGGTCATACAGTAAATACCTCCTACTCTCTTTATGTTAATTGCACAGCCTGTCAACAAACATTTCTATTTAAAGTAGTAGAGAAGCTCATGTCTTTAATTAAACCATGGTCTCATATAAAGTAGTAAACACTGCTGCATTCCTGCCTCACTGGTTAGTTGCCTAATGCACTATACAGTCAGAACAGACAACAAACTCACCCCCAGCTCAGTGTCTTCAAAAAAATCTATGGGGAAATTACTCAGCCATAATACCACAGAAAATATGAAAGGCATTTTTCGAGGGTTTGTCATGGTTTGGGTGTCCCTGTGCCCTCGGTATAAACAGTATTTTTAAGGACTTCTACATAATCTGATATTAATAAGTCATAACTAGTTGACAGGGGTTGTATCTAATCTTGTGGACAATGATAATCTCTTTCATTGAATATGCACAGCTAAATATTTATGCACAAGTACAGAGAAATTGTTGCAGAATAATTTCTTTGAAATATACTCTTTTTAAGTTGTTGCTAAGTGACACTTTGAATGTGACTTTTGTATATTTGATGTCTTATCTCGCAACTAATTGTGGTCATTGTTGTTCATAGTGATTTGTTAAAGCTGAAATGTGTAATTTCTGTGACACTAGCATCACCACACAGGCACACAAAAATAATGGTTTTCAAACAAGTTTTCCCGAAAACTCCCCTCGTTTGGTTAAACAAACAGAAAGCCCCGCCTTTAAACGTATGCCATTGGTTGTGCAAATGTTGCTATTTCAGGCTTGGTGAGATGCTCAAGCAAACAGAGCAAGTTTTAATTTTTCAGAGTCTAATTTACACTTTTTGGGGAATCAACCTTTATTGCTTATTATTGTCTCTGCATATTTAGCTGGGATAGGAGAAAATATTTTAAAATTGAAAAACAACTTTAACAAATGTTCTTCTTGGTTTGTTCCTCACAGTGAACAGAGTATATGTCAAGCCCGAGCCTCGGTGATGATCTATGATGACACCAGCAAAAAATGGGTGCCAGTCAAACCGGGCCAGCAGGGCTTCAGCCGCATCAACATCTATCACAACACTGTCAGCAACAGCTTTCGCGTTGTGGGAGTCAAACTGCAGGACCAGCAGGTGAGAAACGAACATGAGAGCGCAGCAAGACAGATAATAGACTGTGTGATAAGATCTTACCATGCAAAGTGTGATGTAAAAAGTGTGTGCTTTTGTTTCTTGAACGAGACATGACAATTCCTTAATAGGGCTCAAAATATTTGGACGTGGTTTCATCGATTAACTGGCTAAAATGGGACTTCTATTCTGTTTTATTTAGAAATTTGACATGATGAGCATCAAATTCCATGTAACCTGCTGTCTTCACCACATTTAGGGATGGTGTTTGTGAATATTTGGGGTCTTTGCAACCATGGTGTGACAGCAAAAATGTCATTTTCAATTAGGAAAAATTACTTGATCACTTGGGACAAGCCATTGAATAAAACCTTTTTCAGAGTTCTGGGTTTTGAAACACAGAAGTAAACTTTAGTGGGGTAAACTGCTATTGACTTGTTTCATGTGATGTCACTGTATGACTGCCCCACCATGTTTGTGAACAATATTTCAAATACCTTCATTTTGCTGCACTGTGAGATGTGACAAAACCTTTCTTCAGGAGTTAAAAGAAGCTCTTACATTCATACAAACGGGATCATCACAGACGTTTTTTAATACTGTGACTAAATCATGGGGGCCTGGGTAGCTCAGTGGTAAAGACACTGGCTACCACCCCTGCAGTTTGCAAGTTTGAATCCCAGGGTGTGCTGAATGACTCCAGCCGGTCTCCTTAGCAACCAAATTGTCCTGGTTGCTAGGGAGTGTAGAGTCACACGGGGTAACCTCCTCGTGATTGCTATAATGTGGTTCGCTCTCGGTGGGGCACGTGGTGAGTTTGGCGCGGATGCCGCAGTGGATGGTGTGAAGCCTCCACACACACTATATCTCTGCAGTAACGCGTTCAACAAGCCATGTGAAAAGATGCACGAGTTGACAGTCTCAGATGCGGAGGCAGCTGAGATTCATCCTCCGCCACCCGGATTGAGGCGAGTCACTACGCCACCACGAGGACTTAGAGCACATTGGGAATTGGGCTTTCCAAATTGGGAGAAAAAGGGGAAAAAATAAAAAAATAAAAAATAAGTACTGTGACTAAATCAGACCATTAATCAACAGAGAAACATTTGTAACTTCTGAATGAGAGATGTTTACGGTGCGTGTGGTTACTCACTGGTCATACATCAGAATCGCCGGCATTCGTTGATGGTTCATGGATAAAATATCTTTAAATGTCTGCAAAAGTTCAATTTGGCAATATTTTTGCTGTCGTCAGACCTGTATGAATTGTATTTTTTATATTTTTCTTGATATCGTTTTTTGGGTGTTTTTCCATTCAACACCATTGTTTCCTCCCGCTCATGGTCACAAAAATGGCGGCTGTGGGGAAAAGTGACGCCATTGAAACAGGTCAGTAGAGGTACATGGATACATACAGTACTTGTATTGTTTTGCTCTTACAGCTAAAGAAAAAAAACACTATTATGGTACATGATACATTATAACAAACATTTAAAAATCACAACAAACATTAATTAATATATTTACTTTATACTTTATCTCAAAGAACTTGTTAGAAATTGGTTAGTCATCATTTATTTTAATTATTTAAATATGTAAATGTTAAAATGTTTTTATTTTACTTTTTTATTTTTTTATTTTTTGTGTATAGCGTTAATTAGACACATTTTTACAGGTATTAATCTTTGATACAAGTATACTGTATGTATACATGCCATAAAATCAGTGGACATGTTGTAATTACAATTAGTTTAATTTGCTGAAGTTTATAATCTCAAAACTATTATTTTCTCTGGCTTGTGCTCAGTCTCTATTAGCATACCTGTCTGCAGCTTGCTGAATGGCCAGGTCCTTCTCAGTCTCTGTTGTGCACGTGCTGGGTCTTTCTCGGGAGGTTTCGCATTTAACAGTGGTTCAGATGAAAGCGAGTGAGCGTTTTCGGCCGATGCAAAGAGATACGGCAGCTTGCCCCTATCTCTCGCACGCTGGTTTACCGCTTGCGGGTGAAGTTTCCATTCTACATACAGTAAATCCGCTCCTGTGTTTATTATGCTCGGGACATGCGTCGCTCAAAATGAATAAGCGTGCACTGCTCCTTTTTCATATGGCGTGAAGTTTCAGGAAGTAAAAAAAAAAAAAAAAGGATACTGCATACATTTTTTTAAACGCATTAAACAAAAAAACAAAAAACATTGTTGAAATTAACAAGTTACATTTCCCAGCCCTAATGATTACGTTTCGCGCATATTAATGGCAAAGAAAGGTCTTCCCTTGAAGCGCATTTTGTTTATACAGGAACAATTTCACAGATGCAGCTGATATTTAACTCCATGTCACCACTGTGCGCTTCTTCCAGGTCGTTATAAACTACTCCATTGTGAAAGGTCTGAAATATAACCAGGCCACACCAACTTTCCATCAGTGGCGTGATGCACGGCAAGTTTATGGGCTGAACTTTGCCAGCAAAGAGGAGGCCACCACCTTCTCCAATGCTATGCTATTTGCTCTAAATGTGCTGAGCTCTCAGGATGGAGGTAAGGAAAGGCATTTGCCATAACCATCTACTTTGAGCAGAAAACCAAAAAATAAATGTAATGTTCTTTCTAATGAACTCTGTGCCATTCTCTGCTAAACCCAATTGATTGTTGCATGGATGACATCTGTAATTTCTAAGGAATTTTAAAAGTTTGGCATGATATGACATTTAAACTGATATGACATACATTTTCAGGTTTATTACTGTGATTGTGAGCCTTAAATTTGTGCTGTTACACAATAATATGTTCATGTCATATTATCTCTGAACATCTTTTGGAATCGTAATTGTGTCTACTAATGGTTTTGTCAGGGTGACCTCATTAGAATTTATATGTAACATTTTCACATACATTTTTGTATGTTTTGAGAGACACTGAAATGTACAATATCAATGTATTGACAGCATCTAAAATGCTTTAAATTGTACAAATCCTTATAAATCCTCTAATTACTGGTCGGAACAGAAATTTCCAGAACCTTGCAGCGGGTACCACTGCACGTGAGCGAGTTCAATACTCAAACAAAATCCCACATCAGAACTCTCATTTAACTGTGAAAGATGGAGCAACTTTGTCCAAGAGTCCCATCCAGATGGGAAGTTAAGTCATTTGCTTTCTTTGTATGGCTGAATTTAATTATTATCGAACCTCAAGTATATGAAATATAAGTGAAACATCGCCAATCTTACTAAGAAGCATTAACATGTTACACTTTGTGAGTGTGCTGTCACAATTGTTCCGATCAATCTTTAGTAATTACATAGAACAAAATGATACAGTATAGTGTGAAGTTTCTAAATGTGCTAACTGCATTAAATGTGACGGCATTAAAGATATTTAATTAGTCTAATGTATTATAAAAACTATAAAATCAACATAATAATTCCATGAATTCAATATTCTATAAACCTTAATGGATTCATAAACATTTCTATGCTAGTTATTCATAAGTAAAAGGGTTTACGTTATGTCAGTACATTGAAATTATACGCCAAAGTCTTTCTAGCAAGTCAGTCCACTGTCCGCCATCTTTGAAACGCTCTCGGGAGACTTATTTCCAGTTGGCCAGTGCAGCTCCTACCTATGTGAATGGAGAAAGACCAAAATCTCAAAAATGGTTGGTCAAGATTACGATCAAAGAACATATTTCAAATCAGCAATAACATCTGACAATACTGGTATCATAAATTGTGATTCTGTACCTCATTATACGCTAAGAAACGCAATTTTCCCGGCTTGTATAGCTAATGCGCATGCACGTTCTAGAGTTGATTGACAGGTGATGTCTGTATCTAAAAGGTGATTGGCTCTTTTAACTGTAAGATGGGACTTCCTTTCTACATCCATTGACCGTTGGGCACACAGAGCTCCTTGGTTGAGCGTTCCAATGTCTCCCATTCATTTTAATAGAAGTGGCCCATCTTTAAAAATGTAACCACACTTTGAGATCAGGTTTATGGCGCCTTTCTGCATGGTTTCTTAAAGGGTCATGTCATGGATTTGTATTTTATTTTACTTTATTCCTTGGGTCCACTTATTATGTTAGTAAAGTTTTCTTTCACAAAAATAGTCATAATGTAGTATTACATGACCTTTTCTACCCTGTGTTTAGCCCTCTGTCTGAAACGCTCAGTTTTTCCCATAGTACAGCTTTAAAACACGGCAACAGTTCTGATTGGTCAACATCTTTGCATGCCCTGCCTCCATTACAAATGTAGAACTGTATCTTCCAAAAATGAAAAAATTAAAACATGCAAGCGATTTACAAAATCCACTAAAAGCACTCACTTCGGACTATCATTGATAGCTATATGTCCCAATATACTGAATGTGAAGCACACAATCAAATTACAACAGTTGTTCGACTGAATAACTGAAAACTGAACAAAGTCAGCGCACTGTTGCTTCCCAATACTTATATTATCAGGCATACAAGATTTGGTGATAAAATAATGCTATGTAAAGATGACAACAGTGTAAATAGTCCAGACTAACACAAGCCATGTATGTGAAAGGTTTATAAATCTCTATTCAGCTGTAAAGAGAGTAATAAGAGACGGTGGGCTCATGGGTTTCCCATGTCTCTCACCGGACTGATGTGCTTTCCATGTTGATAAATATGAGATGTTCGCCGGGTGGGGAATTCCACTCCCATTTCCTGCTCCACCAGTGGAGAGGGTCTCCCTTGATTGAAAAGCTGCCTAATCACGTGACAAAGGTCGTCCTGACATGTTCATTTTGGTCAAAATACAGGACGTCCGTGCTAACACGAGACAGTTAAGACAGCTGACAGCCTTACTTGCTTATACTTCACCACTAGGGCTGGGCGATATGTAAAAATTATTTTAGCGATAATCACCTTTAAAAATATCGTGATATACGATTATATCATCAATCCCCCTGCCGAGGGTCGGTGAATTTTTTTGCTTTATTGATTTTGATTTAAAAATTTTATTCATTTATTGAAACACGAAAAACATAAACAAAAGACATTTCTAAATTCAAATTGCACTATATACTAAATGAAAAAAGCAATAAAATAACAAAGTGATCAAAATTTTTTATTTAACCACCTCCTCAAATCCAAACATTAACCGTCAACGGCCCCATTTGTCATCACGCAAGCATCCGTCAACGACACCAGGTGAAAAATTACTAATAGCCTACAAATTAAGAACTAAAGACAGTTATAAATGTAAAGACAATAATAATCATAATAAATAAGCCTAATAAATTCCCTTGTGTTCCCAAAATAATGCTGTCAAATGTGTGTTCTTATCGAATTTGTGTTTGTATTGCGTTTTGGTAATACAGTTAATGCTGCCCAAAGAAAAGAAAAACAGAATTTTAGGTTCAAGGTGAACGTGTCATGTATTATTTTATGATTTAATCACTTTTGTCTTTGTTTCTTTAATACAAAGATATACTGTATATTACTGTACCTGCAGAGTTGCATTCACAATGCATGCTAACCACGTGGAAATAAAGCGAACTAAATTCACAGCACCTCCTGAGATGATCGGAGATCATTTGCAGCATTCACATAAACGACATTATTCTTGCAAACAGTTTTCAGTTGAATGAAACAGAGAAAAAGTGAAAACTCTTTACATGCCCTTGTTCCACGAGACAGGCTTGCGCTGCACACCTCTGAACAAACACACACATTGACGGCTTTTCTTTTGTCTGTTCTTAAAAATATAATAAAGTGTGTTTCTTCAAGTGTGTGTCTTTGTGACTAACAGAATTTCATGTCATGTGTCACTCCAAAACATCTTACAGGTCGCCCGCCTGTTGTGGGTAGATGAGCAAAATTACCCACGCATGAAATAGGCTACATTTGGACGAGGAGCATGTGAACTGGATTCAGCCTCGTCACATTTTGCGGGTGCCAGGTGCTAGTTTCACACCCTGGCCACTGTTTAATATATTTGCCAACTTCCCAGATCCATGGTTTTGCCATTTCCTGATATTGTCGATCATCGTCTGTCAACTGAGTGTCGCAATTGGCATGGGGATCTTTATAAGATATCGTAGATATCCGACAACATCGTCCTATCGGCCAGCCCTATTCACCACTGGCTTTCGTCGCGCTCCGTGTTCTTTTAACATAGTAAATAATTTGATCTCAAATCTATACGTCGTGAGGAATTAAGTATTTCTTTGGTATTTTAGGCACGATCCACTCCACGTTGGAGTTCTGATCATGGGTTATTATGCAGTAACAAAGGCTGACTATATAATTCATATCAAACAAACTCAGGCAAAATAAACTTAAGAATTGCATTTGTTGGATCCTTCAGAAGGCTATGTAGAGATGCAGTTTGTCCACAACCAGGAATAACATCTGGGTACGTTGCTCCACATCTTAATAATTTTATTGGTTAAAAGCAAACTACAGTAAAAATAGTGCAACTTCCAGTGTTGGCGTCCCTCATCCACACTCTCGTTCTGAATTCACCATGTTACGTAATGTATGTTGTAGAGGCAGGGACTGTGCAAATGACTCCTTTCTTCTACGTCACAAGGGGGGAGATTTCAAAACGAGTCGTTTTTGCAGGGTGGAAACAATAAATGCTCTTTTTGGGCTGGAGAGGAATTTTTGAACTTACAGTATGTACTTATTGTGCAATGACCTCTTATATGTCAGAATATCAAAGAATTTGATTTGATTCCTCATGACATTACCCCTTTAAGAATTAATTGCACTAACCTCTTTTCGATACATTTTGTTGTTTGAGACTTACTTGCGAGACCCTTGAGTGTAGAGTAACTCTTATTAAGAAAAGCACATGGGCCTCTCTAGTTTCAGGCTGCTGCTACTTATAAGATGTGTGTGGGGGGGCTCCCTCCCCGGTCTGCTGCCATTGGGGGGTTTGCCTGGTTAAAATAATCCATGGAGCCAAACAGTCTCAGGCCATGGGTGTTGCATGTTCTCTGCATTTTGAGGAGGGTAGTTTGTTAGTAACCTTAGTAAGGTTGTTGGAATTGCAGCTTACACCTCAGCATGTAAAGGAGAGAGGAGCTGGTGTTTACCTGCCTTAACTTACCTGTACGAGTCCTGTCAGTTATTACCAATACCCACCTGGTAGTGGAGCTAAAGCTGTGTCATTCTAAATATTTGTACAAAGATTAAGGACACCTGGAAGGGCTGTGGTGCCATGCATGGGCCGGAGGTTTCCCCAGGGCGAATCCGACGGGTCAGCTCCACAGTAATAAAGCTCAGCAGTAAGTATTGTAAGGGATTCAGTTGCATGTGTTAATAATGTGATGTAATGCCTCGGATGGGCTATTGTGGTGTCATTGATGGAGGATGTTGTTGTGGAAGCTGCTCGATGGTTTCTGGCAGTGCGCGTGTCAAAAGCTTGTGATTAGGCATGTGCTGGTCTGGGTGTATGTGAGGTTTAGTGTACGATAGGAGGGCAATGGTTGTGTGTGTTTATTTGTTGTGACTATTTCTGTACAGTTGTCATTAGAGCTTGACTGATATGGCAGTTTGAGGCCCAATACCAATTTGGATTATTAGTGAAATATGGCTTAATAATAAAGCTATAAACCTGCTGGAAATTTTATTTTTAGGTATGGTTTCAATATTACATCATTTTCTGTATGGACTGACCCACTGCTTGCATTAAAATTATGGTTCATTGAATCATGAAAGTACTGTCAAACTATTTTGAAAACTCAAAACAAAATAAAAAACAAAACTAATATTGACATTTTGAACAAATACATTGCACAGTAACACAGAATTTTACATTTGTGTTTTCCAGGCCTGGAAAAGTCTCGAAAATTATTAAAAGTCACAGAAAAATCTTGGAAATTTCTGCTGTAAATATAGATATTTTATTGTTATGATCTGCTCTAAAAATTGGCTAGAAATTGCTCTTGTGTAGAAAACAATTGCAAGCCTAGTCATATCAGATTTGTGAATGAATCATTGTTTTGAATCAGTTCTTTTTAATGAATTGGTTAAACTGATTTAGAAATTGTTCTAAATGATTCCTTAGCAATTATCGGTCTGAATTTGAACCTTTTAAAACCATTTAAAAATCCTAATCCAGTTATCACAAACAAATAGAAAGATCATGGAAAAGTCATGGAAATTCATTGGTCAAAATATGTGGGAACACTGATTTATTAAAATACCTATAATTTATCTGGACGTGCAAATAAAAAAAAAATAAAAAAAATGTATGCAGGTTGTTCAGTTTACTTAATTAAAATGAACTAAAGCAACATCATTCTAAAACATTTTGTTACAACTCGATTTCATTGCGTTTAAATTTGTAAAATTGAAGTTTATTAATCAATTTGAGTTTGGACGAATTTAATACTTTTTGCGGCATTGATGAAACTGGGAAGGGGATTTCCATTTCCCAGGATGCTTTACATGGGACTGGATGGGGTGAACAAATGTTGAAATGAAGTGATATTTTATGCATTTTCGAGCAAGATGAGAATAGGAGATTTGTTCATGTTTAATGTTCTGTTAAATTGGTAATTAAAAAGAGTGTCTGTCAGGCTGGAGTTTTAAGGGTTACCATTGTGGTGTAGAAGTCTGAATATTTATTTAAACAAAGTTATCCTAGGTTTAGTGCATCAGTTAAGTTAAATGAAGTGTCAGCCTCCAGCTTATAAACTGTACCTACAAATCTGCAGATTGACATTTTGCAAGTTGTGTGTTATAAAGACAAATGGCAAGGCTCATCGGCGGGTCCACTCACTCAGCCAGTCAGATCATAGCTTTGTTGTCATGTGCACTTCTGATTATCCCAGTGGACAGTGTTTCTGTTCAGTGAACACAGGGTACAGTGTGTGTGGTACACATGGGCTGCTACTGCATGCAACCAACACATGATACACTTTGTACTTCATAAAACACTCTAGATATGGACTACACATTAATTATCATCACAAAACCATGTGAATTGAATATATTGCGTCGCAACGATGATTCTAATCGCCGCTGGACTGTTTATTGGTTCCAGTCTCCATAAGAAGCAAGATAAAAATGTCTAATACAAGTGTTCCAGACAAAGAACAAGAACCATTTCAGTGTTAGTTGGAGAAAAAAATGAGGTCAGGCTCAACTTGTGCAGTTGTTGGCTGTCATAATAACTTGAAGTAGTTTACAATATCAATGTAACTCACCTCAGTTCGTAGCCTCACATCAGGCACCCACTCGATAAACTTTGATGGGTGAGGCGCTGTCAAAAATCGTGACTCTCTCAAACAGGGGTAGGGAAACTTTTTCCTATTAAGTGCCATTTGAATATTTACAAAATTATTTGTGGGCCATACAATTGCTTGCAATTGCTGATTGTGGGTTGAAATTCCCCACCCCTGCTTTAAATATCGGCACTATGGAGCCACATGCTTTTTTCAAAAATTTTACACAGTTTATGATAAAACATCACATTATCTGATAATAAAATACACTGATGCAAGTGAAAACACCGGAGACCGGAAACTCAAAACAGTCATCTGTTATGGAACACTTCCGCGTTCAGGAAAAAAGGTGGATACAAAAATATTTGACTGCTCAATGCTGTCAGCAAAAAAAGAATGTTATTTATTTATGGATTTCTTTTTTATACAGATAGGAAAGTATGCATACAAATATTTTTTTCATGTGCTCCTTGAGCCAGACACCCCTAGCTGGAAGATTTGATGAAATCTTAATAGCCTTGTTAGAGCTGTAGTGCTGTTTCAGTAGAAAGTTGCATGGCCTCACTTCACTGCTAGGGTCTGCAAATTGACATCATAAATGAACTTTATATATGTATCCTGTTGAATTTCTGTTGGAGTTTTACACATATGGTGCTATGTGTATTCCTTTTATATATGGTTTCTTTTCAAAGTAGTTGTTGTATATAGTGTGTCTGTTATGATGCTCATCAGTGATTTAGGAACAGATGATATAGGAGTATCTGCTGCTGGAGGGACCTCGGGTGGATCCATGTTTGAGACAGTGTGTGAAATGCTGCCTTCTCATGACATGTGAACCTATTCAGGGCTCGACATTAACGCTTGTCCGCTTGTCCATGACAAGTGGAATTTTGAACGGGCAAGTTAAAGAGAATTTTACTTGCCTGACCAGACAAGTAGCCTGATTAAAATCTCAATAACGAGTGTTAGCTCAATAGCGTGGCATTGCGGGGATTGAGCACAATTTTAATAATTCCAGCTTGCTTCACTTTCAAAATGCGGGGAATTCCCTCTATCGCATCGCCCTCTCTCCCTCTCGCCTTCACTCATGGTGCAGCGTTCAGCAGCTTGTGAGTGCGAGCAGTGGGGAAGTGCATATTTACTGAACTTTAGATTTTACATATATAAACAGGTATAAACCTGTTAATTGAACATGCGAATGGTGTTGTGCCATGTCTCTATAAGCGAGCAATGCAATAAAACTATTGCTCCAGTTCATAATCAACAAAGCTGTCTTCACCGCAAGCGCGCAACGTTGGAGAGATATAACTTTGTCTCGTCACATCGTGGCGCTCCCTCATAATACAGCAAGAAAGACAGAAATTGCAAAAATGCTTTGTGTAATAATAGTGTCTGTAGAGTGAAGAGAAATGCTTAAAACAGACTTATGCACCCGTTATATCTCTCATCTTTCTAGAGCTCCATCTAATGTATGTATCCGAGGTATTTTCTCTGCCATGTGAATCAGTCAATTTTAATAAGTATATAACAGTCTACATTATAATAATATTAATACTGTAACATTAATAAATAACACACAATGAAAACATATTATCTATCTTTAATATGCATATCTGTTTTGAATATACAACATATCTGATTTAGCAGCAATGTTCTCTCAGGATTTTATCTGTTAACATTTTCAATGCATTTTGTCAAAATTAAACAGCTGTTTTTAATGCAACTCTTACCCAAAAATGAAAATTTGGTAACCCTTTACAAATAGGTTCCATTTGTTAATGTTAGTTAACTCCATCAGTTAACATGAACTAACAATAAACACCACTTTTATATAATTTATTAATCTTGGTTAATGTTAATTCCAACATACAGTATATTAATACATTTTCATACATTAAAATAAAAAGTTGTATATGTTAACATAGTTCATGCACTAAGAACTAACAATGAACAACTGTTTTTTTTTAGTAACTAAAATTAACATAATTGATAAATGCTGTAAAATATTGTTCATTGTTAGTTCGTGATAGCTAATGCATTATCTAATGTTAGTCAATGGAACCTTATTGTAAATTCTTTCATCATTACTCGCCTTTATATTGTTCCAAACCTGTCTGACTTTCTATCTTCCGTGGAACTCAAAAGGAGATGTTAGGGAGAATGTTAGTTTCAGTCTCAATTCACTTTTAGTTTATGGAAGAAAAAAAAAAGATGAAGTGACATTTAATAGTGACTATGACTAACATTCTGCCAAAAATCTAATTTCATTTTCCTCAGAATAGAGAAATTCATACAGGCTTGAGGGTTAGTAATGATTTACCGTATTTCTGCTCTGTGTTCTTAATCCCTATTAGGTGTAAATTATGACGATGGAGTCTTTTCTCTTTTTTTTTTTCTTCTTACATCCTTTCTTTTGTTTTTGTCTCCGGACAAGTAACTTTTTTACTCGGACAAGTGAATGACCAATTTACTTGTCCGAAGGACAAGCACATGGCAGTGCTTAATGTCGAGCCCTGATATTCCCATTCTTGTTGCCTGAGGGATACGCTGAAGTTATTCAAATAGATTTTTTAGTGGCAGTGACTATTCATTTTGGTTTTCCTGTTGCCCTTCCTGACTTTAGAAACCCCAGGACCACATAATATATTTATTCAGTTTTTAACTTTCAGTAAACTTGGAAACTGATATAGCATCCTACTGAATGTTTTATCATTTATGATAAATATAAATATATATATATATATATATATATATATATATATATATATATATATATATATATATATATATATATCATATTTTGCACTTTCATTTAAATGTTGATCCTGTGATGAATTTAGGGCTTAGTACGTGTTTGTTCCAAACCTGTTTGACTTTCTTTTTCTGGTGGAACACATGGGATGTTTGGCAGAATGGACAGTTATTATTGCATAATAAGCCCTGAGATGGGGATCAGGACCCCGACATGGAGCAGAGCCAACAAATGGACATGAAATATATAGACATCAGTTGATATGATGTTATTATGTAAGAAGAAAGAGATTGCGAATCCTCTAGAAACATTGAATTCAACCTCCGGTATGCTAAAAAATAACTTATTGCTGTTTATTTTACAATAATGACTCTCAGACTGTTTATATCCCACTTATTACATGACTCCTTGCCATATAAATTAATATCTGGACATTAATAACACTTATTTTATTAGCTTACTTGTAGAGATCGCAGGTTGATAAGAGAGAACAGGAGCACAGAACATAACTAGGAAAGATTAACCAACAATGCAGAAATATTTCCATTCCATTTGTCTATTGTTGACAGGCTATTTATGAAGATACCATATCACAATTTGAGTGTAACAAATGATATAGGCTAATTATCCTTTCAAATGCACTCACAAAACAGTGATTAATGTAAAATAGATTCTATTCTGTTAAAACAGAGATATGTAATTTTGCCACCTTTAATTTTACAGCAGATTAATGTTGACATCAACTCAGTCATGTCTAATCAATGAGTCCTAGCAACCATAGATTATAAATGTGCTCATGCTGAACTAAAAAGCCCTTCCTCCATTGAGCTTTCATGCCCCATACTGAGTGCCTGAATGTCATGTAACATAAGCAGTCATCTTTTTAGTAACTCGAGAGCCATGTTTACAATTATTAGCAGAGCTCCATCACACCCTTTAACTGATTCAACGGAAAGATTATGATGCTTAAACGTCCAGTAATGAGGTGTTGAGTTGTTTTCCTCATCTCGGGTACAAGGGCGATTGTGACTGGACATTATTGTCTAGTTGGTTTGGCATAATTTCTTTCTCTAAAATAATTTTTATCTCATACTTGATTTATTTGACTGTAACATTTCCACATTGAGGTATCAGAATATGACTGTTGGACACATTTTATAGTTGCTTAGAGGCAAAAACAATTAAATTACTTTAAACATTTCAATTCTTAGGTGAATTTTTTGTCTGTTCCTGTCTTTAGCTCCAGCGCCACATCGTCAGAATGGACTGGTGACAGATGATGCAGAGGCTCAGAGGAGGTGCGGACCGTCTCTGTTGACTTTTACTCTGAGACACCTGTCACATTTTAATCAAATTTTTAATGATGATGTGCAATGTCATCAATTAACTTTTCCATAAAGGGGCAATATTTGGCGACGGCATATTTGTGACGGCATATTTTTTCTTATCATATAAAAATGTACTGTGTGTCATACTTTATGTGATGTATTTATATTAATCAATTCATTAACATAAATTATCTGAATAATTATATCACATTTAATTCAATAATATGCATACCTAGGCTTAGAATAGAATATTAAGAAATATATCAGATGGAAAAAAAATTGCCCATTCATTACATGGGCATTTTTTGCCCACTCATTTTGAATTCCAGAGGCATTTTTGTCACTTTCATGGGCATTTTTGTCCCGAGCCCTTGTTAATTTCTGATACAGATGATGTGTGTAATTTTCTCATTTAAAATATGTTCTCCTGTACCATAACAGTAAGTAGGCCATTTGTAGGTTAATTTCCCCAAAAACAAACCCTCAAAACATCTCTGTTTGCTCTGTTTGTTTGAGCGTTCCAACCTGATGGCTCAATCAATGGCATGAGTTTGGGGATGGGACTATCTGTTTATCCTACCAATGGAAGATGAGGGGATTGTTTGGGAAAGCTGTTTGAAAACATTCATTATTTTTACAATTGACCCTTCGCTAAGCCCCACCTTAAAAGCGCTTCTTACCAATCCTATGTTAGCAACTGTTGCCCTGCTGCCATTGCTCTGATACGCATTTGCTATTTTCCAATGACAGCCTATGGAAGTAATGTGTGTTTGAGTACTTTTAAGCTGAATTTGATCAAAATAATATAAAAAATGTAAAACATGTTGTTGCTGGGTCATTTGTAATAGTGACACGATTTACCCAGAGAAGATACACGCAGTGTTTTTCTTTCTTTCTTTTTTTTTTTTTATAATCTTTAAATAAATCTGGAGAAGAGCATGTTATGGATTAAAGTGTGTCAGCCCTCATTCCCAAATGAACATACAACATCTGCAACGACACCTACATTTGCTCCAAGGTAAATTAAAGCTAATAACTGACCATTAATTTATTTATGTGTTGATTCAAGTCATAGTAAAAGCGATAGTAAATAAACAGTTCACAGCATCAAAATTAGTGTTTTATGAGATGTTAAAAACAGCTCTGTTCATTTACGCTAATGCTATTAGATGTGTAATCGCTATTTTTCTCTTTTCATGTGACTGTAATAATCGTTTGCCTTGATTCTGATTCACAGTCTCCACAGTTTTTAATCAAATTACTGTGTAATTTAACAATTTATTTTACAAAAAAGTTAAGATAAATATGCATTACAATGTCACTCTTCATACCAGCCCACGTGAAAATATTATCCATTCCGTTTATGCGAATATTTGGCCAAAAACCACATCGTTCACGGCAATTTCCCATTCATTCCAATGGGGAGTTCTGCAGAGCTTTTCAGAGTGTGCGACTGTAACCAAGGGGGGCGGAGCTTAGTGAAGGGTCAGTTTCATGCGGTAAGGCTAGTGGGGCAGAAATTGCACACTTCACCTTTAAACATTGAAAACTAAAAATAAAGAAAATGCTCCTTTTAGAACTACAGTCTATTTGTGATAGTCAGTGAGTGTTTAGTGTATTACTATAGGAGAACTTTCTAATCATTTTACTGATTTTGAACAAAACCTCAGCATCCTTGAATCAGTTCAAATACAGTATGTGTAAGCTGCTGCCATGATAAATGCCTTGTCTTCTGTCAAAACTTAAGATGGTTAGATTGGCCTATGTCCTCTAGTGGTGAGATGAACAACTGCACTCTACAGTCATAGGTGGCGTGAGCCATAAGCCCAGCCTTGCATCTTTTACAACTCAATGAACAGGAAAAGCACACTCACAAACACATGCATCTTCTTCTGCTGTTTAGTAAGCAATTTATACAGGAACTTGAGAATCTAACAGTTTAACTGTCCAACATTATTTTTATGTGAGTTATAATTAATCTATAATTCATAGGCAAATGATGGACAAGCATCAGATGCAGATGGAGAGGGAACGGCGAACATCTGGCTCTGCAGGTAGACTAAAGACACTGCACTTTTCAGGAATATGATATGAGAGTACATGCTGTGCAATTAAAAGGATGCATTAACATTCACAGACACAAAAAGCCACCCACATCATAACCTTGCAGCCGCCATTGTCTGCTGAGAAGTATTAACACTGAGGAATATCAAATTCCCTTCCTGCCAAACACGTCCCTAGTCCAAACAGTAAACAGCCTAGTGCTACCACCCTGTCTCGTACTTATACACTCATTCTCTCTTTATGTTTTTGCCCCTGCTGAAGCATTTATCAGTTTTAGCTAAGACAAACATTTTTCATTATGTCATAGACAGCATTTGTGACTTCTGTTTGGGTGAATCTCACAAAACCTGTCAAGAAGATGTTTAGCTCAAATTTCACCCCAAAATCAAAAGAAATAAAAAAAAAAATATGACAAAAAGCAAAATAACCATGACACTCCCAATACACTAAAAAGCCTTCATTATCAAATAGCTGTCTACAAAACGTTATTTATTATATTGTTGTCTATTGATTGTGGAGTGAAATGTGACCCAGACATGTTTTCGTGAGATTTACTTGTTTGCGATCATATAACACGCTTTAAAAGATGCATTTCCTATTTTTTGCTCATGTCACATTTCATCTTTTTCAGTTGCATTGATGCTTAATTTTTTTTGGAACTCTCACATTTCTCTCTTTTTGTTTGTCATTTGTGTTGAACCCCTTCTCTCTCTCTGTTTCTTAGTCTCCACCCTTCAGTTTAAAGTGTCAGCATTTGCCTCTCCGTCTGAACCTCCTCCGCATGACCTCAGACAATATCGGGCTAATACTCTTCCCCCTTCCTATGCTCACCTTAACCCCATGGCACTTTCCACCTACAACTCGTCCTCTTCCACTCAGGAACAGGAGAGTGGCTATCACACCGTGGACTCCCCACAAAAAAAGGCCCAGCAGCTTTCCCATCTTTCCACTTCTCTGGCTTCTGCTTTCTCCCCTGTGCAACCAGGGGTCACCCCTCCACCTCGCAATGTCAAGCAAATTCCTCTTTCTCCTCCAACTGCCCCCCAACACCAGGAGCCAGCCTTAGCTTCCAAACACACTCCTTGGTCCTCCGCCCACATGTACTCCCCATTACCCACTGCATCGCCCCCCATTGTCATGGCAGTGCCAGTCAAACCGCCCTGCCCTCAACCAGTCCTACCCGTTGCCCTCTCCCTTCCTCCCCTCAACAATGGTCCTACCTTTGGCCCTAAAGCACCTACTAACACTTCCCACTTGGAACCTGTAACACACCCACAGCAGTCCTCCAGTTGCCAGCTGGAGGAGTACTACCCTTACCAGACCCTTCCTACCCAGGTCACCTCTGGAGCTCCACTGCATCCACACTATTCGATACAAGAATCATCCTGCCCCCTGCCCAATCTCATTGGCCAGCCTGCCCAAGGCCAGGCCCACTACCCACAGCAGCTATACCAGGCCATACCCCCATTTGAAACCACGGCCATCTCTCACACTACTCTGTCTGAAGGGGCCACACCCAAGACGTCTCCCTCACCTGTTTATCAGAATGCCATGGCACCCACCAGTAAGTATTTTAGACACTACCCCAGCTGCCCCATTAGTGCCCTGTTGCCCTCTTCATAGACTTGTGTAGCTATACCTTTGACTGAAACGGCTGAAACCGCATACTTAGACAGGATGAGACATGCAACTGACACATAAAGCGATCAATCCTAGTCAGTTTTGTCATTACGTGCCGTTTAATATGTTATGAAACATATCATACTGGAATAAGAAACCAGCGTGTGAATTTTTTTTTTAAAGTAGCGTGGCAGTCTCTGCGAGCATTGCACAGAAAACACACTGACAAATTTTGGAAAACCTGCAGAGAGCCTAAGCACTGAAAACCTCTGTACAGCCTATTTCACTGAGGGTGCATCTCAATCAGCTCCCTAGCTCCCTGTGTCATGAATCAGTATATCGTGAACACAAATTCAGGCACTTGCAAGGGTGTTCATCCACTGAACATTGGGACACTTATGACTTACAGTAATCACCTGTGACACGATAACAAGTTTGCACATTAAAACACAGCAGGTATTAATCTACAACATAAATGACACTTTCATAATAATGCTGAACATTTGAATATGACAGTCAAATGGCATAAATAAAAAATAAAAATATAAAGAAGTGCATTTTTAAACTTCTTCTAACAACTCTAATATTTAAAAGATTGTTTCTCTTTCATGGTCATTATGGATGAAAGACATTACAACCAACATCTCTTTTAAAGAGAAAATAAGGCTTTGACTTCAAAGTTTTACACTTTTGCTTCTAACAACTAGAAAAACTTCAGAAGACATGGCGACGTTTCCAGTAAGGGAACATAATGAGCAATGATGCTCCCATGTTTTTACTGTGCATTCTGGGAATTCTTAGTGAGTGAATGTTTCAGTGTACTGGAATGATTTTGTGATTGAGACAGCCCTACAAATGGCCGACTCCCTGGTCAGTGTTTTGACTGCTGAACTAGGGAGCTGATTGAGATGCACCAAGATATAACTAAGAAAACCAAGCAGAACAAACAGTTATGCTCATGAATATCCACTTTACTTGCTACTACTTGCCTCAAATAAAACTCTGAATATCTTTAAAAGATCTGATGTCACTAACCTGGCAAACTTCATCCCCAAAAGCACTTATTGTATCAACCTGGAACCTTCTGAACTTGACTCTGTTTCCAGGAGAACTGATAAAAAGTCCTGTGTGATTTTACTCACAGAAGTTCCATCAAACCAGCCAGTCAGATTGACGCATTTATGTTAGAGAAAGCATTTTCTGGTTTTGTGTGCAATACGCATCAGACAGTTAGCGCACACACTGTGGGCGATCTGATGAGACTAAGATATGCCATCTGACACCTGCCAGCAGGACTGGCCTGATGACGTACTGATCTAAATAGCTTTCCAAAGAATGCCTTTAAAACAGTACGGATATTGTACTGAGCCCCCTTGCAAAAACTGGCCTATCACCATTGTCAATAAAGCTGTTGATTTTTGTGTAATGTATGATGTCAGACTGCAAAAATCACACCAGTTCAGCTCACTTGTATGAAGAGCAGCTGCATCACTCCCTTTATTCTGAAAAAGAAAGGAATATACAGTATATATATATATATATATATATATATATATATATATATATATATATATATATATATATATAGATAGATATATAGATAGATATAGATATAGATATAGATATAGATATATAGATATATACACTACCGGTCAAAATTTTTGAAACACTTACTCATTCTTTATTATAATATTTTCTTCACATTTTAGAATAATAGTAAAGTCACCAAAACTATGGAATAACATAAATGGAACTATGGGAATTATGTTGTGACTAAACAAAATCCAATATAAATCAAAACTGTGTTATATTTTAGCATCTTCAAAGTAGTCGCCCTTTGCCTAGAATTTGCAGACATGTACTCTTGACATTTTCTCAACCAACTTCTTGAGGAATCACCCTGGGATGCTTTTTAAACAGTATTGAGTTCCCATCTATGTTGGGCACTCATTGGCTGCTTTTCTTTATTATTTGGTCCAAGTCATCAATATCAAAAACTTTTTTTTTAATTAAATTTTAGTTTTATAATGAAATAAATTAATATGGTGGCACAATTATATATTTTTGTCTACAAAACTAATTTCAAACATTTAAGCATACGCCTTCAGATCAAAAGATTTTTAAGATCATGAGAAACATTTCAGTCAAGTGTTTCAAAACTTTTGACCGGTAGTGTATATATATATACAGAATATATACTTTATAATATATGTATATACTGTGTGTGTGTGTGTGTGTGTGTGTGTGTGTGTATATATATATATATATATATATATATATATTATAAAGTAAACATTTAGCCATATCATAGTGATCTATGTGTTTGTTCAAAGGTGATTTGTCAATTTTCTTCTATTTCTATATTGTCTAGAGGTGCATCACACTTTAAACTCACCCCACACTCCATTTCCCCCCTTTTTTCTCACTTATTTATAGATTCAGCTCATTGCAGAACTTAGGTCAACACAAATGTTCCCCACTGATGTGTGCTTGTGTTGTGAACTTACAGTGACTCCAAAAGGTATTTGGACAACTAAACCACACTTAAAATGTATATTGTGCATTTCATTGCATTTGGTAACAAAATTTTAAACCAAGTGGCATCTGCTGTCAAATTATGCTTTAATCAGCTGGTCCAAAGGTCAATTACAAGGCAAGGCAAGGCACGACAATTTTTGTTTATTTATATAGCACATTTTCTACACAATGGCAATTCAAAATGATTTACATAAAAATGATAAAGAAAATACAAGATAAAATACATTTGAAAATGAATTAAGAACAAGAAGTAAGGATAAAAAGTAATAAAATAAATTAAAAAAGTAAAAATTATTCAAATGAATAAAAACGAATACAGAAATAAAATGATTCAGTGCAATCAGTCAGTGCAGCACTGTGCTCAGTGAATAAATGCACACTTAAACTTTTAACAGTTAAACATTTTCTGTGCATGTATGAAATCAGTGGCCCACAAGTTCACACTGGTGTCCTAGCAGAGTAACTACATGCGTAGTTCTTCACATTATATGGCATTCTCCAAATTTTCATAACAAGAAAGTGTTCAGAAACTTTTTGACATAATTTGAATAGTATATCTGTTGTTTTATCATTAATGAACCTAACTTTTTCAAACTTTTTCATGAAATGTTTTGCTTGAAAAGCGTACTTGTTATGTCTTTATAAATAAATGCCACTACGTTTGATATTTTGTTTTCTAATGCAATAGCATTCTACTCAAGTGTTGCTCAAGTGTCCAAATAGTTTTTTGGGGCCACTGTATATGCTTTACCACTCAATCTATCAAGAAATCAATAGCAATGGCGACATGTAAGAAGACAGATTCTCATCTGTCCTTTTCTTCCAACAGGTCCTCCCGTCCCTCCCGGTCATCCCTCCATGCTCTCATCCACCCCTCCAATTCATCCTCTTACCTCAGTATCCATGGCAGGTCCGCCAGCCCCTCCACCTCCTCCTGGGCCTCCACCACCCGGCCCGCCACCACCTGGCCCGCCACCACCTGTTACAGCGCCCCCTCCCACCCCACCTCCACTGCCGGCTGGTGGAGGTGCTGCTTCGTCAGGCTTGGCAGCAGCTATAGCTGGGGCCAAACTGCGCAGAGTGCAGCGGGTAAGTGTCTTGATAGACCTATATATTGTGGCCAGACAGTTTAATCAGGCAATATTTAGAAATTTTGAGAGATTACAAGATTTTTGACATCGGCCTATAACTGTAAGGTGTTACCACTGTCACAAAAAACCAGGAAATATTAGGGAATTTTAAAGTGTTTTTAGGATATTTTAAAGGAGAATTCCAGGCCTGGAAAAGTCATGAAAATTTATAAAAAAAATATATAATTTTTTCTTAAATAAAGTCATGGAAGGTCATGGAAATTTCTATAATTAATATAATTTTTTCTTGTTTTGGTCTGCTTTAAAATAGTTTTTTGGGCTAGAAATAGCTGTTGTGAGTGCAATCCTTATAAAAATTATTTTAAAACATCCAGCAATATATTCAGCAATTATAAAAACTGGAAAAGCTTTGCCAGTGAATAGTAAATAATAAACCTTTTTGAATTTTTTTGTTGTTAATTTTAAGTTAATGTTGTGTAAAATTAATTTTGCATTTTTTCTTACCTCTGATTTGCTGTCATTGAATTGCATTATGCTTGCATATGCATTATATCGGCCATCAGCCACCGTGCTGTCTAGATATTGGTGTCAACCACTGCAAAACCCATATCGGTTAACCACTGTGCGTGTTTTGTGTGCTGAGGTTTGTCTGATAAGCATTTTGCATTTTTTTCTACATGCCGTGGTATCATTTTAGAAACTGAGGAATAGCTTATGTAGTCTTTCCAACATTGATGATGATTTCTCAATTCTTTTGAGCTGGATGACATTCCGTCCACGTTCCGTTTCTTTCTAGGCATTACTTGTGATAAGAGTACCTTGGGGCCTGATTATTCTATGCTTTATCTTACCCAGCCTGAGGAAAGCAGTAGCAAGAATGATGCCAATCGCTCTAGTGGAGGCAGTGGAGGAGGTGGAGAAGGTCTCATGCAGGAAATGAATGCCCTTTTAGCACGGAGGTCACACCGAATCCATTTCCTGTTTATTTTTGTCATGCATTACTATCGAATCATGATTTGTGGTTATGGAGACTTTTATTATTAACTATGATCTCCTTTCTGTAGGAGGAGAGCTTCAGAGAAACCAGAGGACAATCAAAATGTACGATTTCTTACTCTTTATCTAAAAAAACACACACTGATGAATTTTCTGTAATGTTTGATTATTCTTTTAATTATATCTTTTTTTACATCTCTTTCTTGCAGGAAGAGTCCAATGGGTCTCCATCTGCCTCACGTGGTTCAGGCCCACAAAATTCAGCAGGTGTTTGTTTTGTTATTAATGTAAATCTAGCCCATGGTATGAATTTTGTGACCACCTTGTGACACCATGGCAGTAAAGTTGCTTTAGAAAATCTATATGCTTGAGGCCAACTGTATGCTAGTGTACTCCTTAAAGTTGATCAAATAAATCTTTAGTAGATGTAAACATTTTAAGTCGTTCTCATCTGGAAAAGTGGATCAAAAATGCTGATGATTCATCTTGCACTGACTTATTTTGTCCAATCAAATGCTCTCTAGAATGAGGTTCTCTAAAGGTTTTGGTTATTTAAAAAGAGAGGATCCCTTCTTTTGTCCCAACAAAACTTCCTGTTTCAATTGGAAACAAGTTTTCCTGAGTAACATTTCATAGCCCATAATAAAACATGTATTTTACAAGGACACAAAGTTGATTTGTGAAGGTTAATAAGGATCTGGAGAGCCAAAAATCAATATTAATTGAAATATTCTTCACAGATCCTGTGAAAAAGCCATGGGAGCGAGCAAACTCTGCAGACAAGTCCTCAGCTGTGTCGAAGTAGGTTTTTGAAATGGTTACAGTGCAGTTAACATTTAGTGCCTCTCCCTGATCATTCAGTCCTTTGTACCCTATTTTTGTTTCTCCTTATTTGACAACCTTTCTTTTAAAATTTAAATTTGTCCTTTGATGGGGCATACCATGATTGATTGCATCAGAGCAGTGTTTGAAATGTATGATTTTATCAAGCTTATGGTTTGTACATCATGGTTGCTTGGTTGTCAATACAAGCGATCGTGATAAGGAAGTAATGCCCACTGCAACATGAGCATGCAATGATCCAAATGCAGACAGAGCAAGTTTTTCTTGTTTTTTGTCAACTGGAAAATGTAGGCTTTTATGTTTTGTGTAAGCTCACATTTAGTGTTTGTGTAAACACTTAGAAAGTGACCTCAAATCTGAACTCTATAAAAACTAACATTAGTATGTGAAGTTAATGTTCAATTCATCGAGGAATGTACAATTTCAGCATTGAACAAGAATTGCAGTTATTGTCGGATTTCAGGTAACACGGTTAGCTGATGCTGTGTGAATATTTAGACTTTTCAGTGTTCCCATGGATTTACTGCATCTAAAATTTTATGAAATTTGTACAGGGCAAAACCTATTGGAAGCACCAGTGATGCAGAGTCAATTGACTTTGACAGAATGAAACAGGTATGTTCAGAATATCTTTCAAAATATCATTAAAGTTATTAGCTATAACAAAACGGGGTCAACTGCTCCGCTAACACAGATAAAAATCTGTTTCATTTTAAAGGAAATCTTAGAAGAGGTTGTGCGGGAGTTGCAGAAAGTAAAAGAAGAAATAATTGATGGTAAGTTAGAGATGTGAATATTAAAGGGATAGTTCACCCAAAATGAAAATTCTCTCATTATTTACTCACCCTCGTGATATCCCAGGTGTGTGTGACTTTCTTTCTTCACCAGAACACATTTGAAGAAAATTTGAAAAATATCATAGCTCAGTAGGTCCTTAAAATGCAAGTGAATGGAGATTTCTCTTTTGAGGCTCCAAAAATCACAGACAGTCAGCATAAACGTCATCCATACAACACCAGCTGTTAATGTCTTCTAAAGTGACACGATCGCTTTTGGTGCAAAAAAGAAAAATATAGTACTTTAACTCTAAATCATCGCTTCAGGTCAGCAGCGGTACGTGCGTGTGACATAATCGCATTGGCATTTGAAACACGCGAGAACTGAGGCACGTGTGTCACAGCCGGAAGAGCAGCACTGTTTACAAGTGAGAAGGACGAACGCTATACAGTAGCTTGGTTGGTTTTGATCTGTATTTATCCATTTCTTTACTCACAATGGTGCATTTGTGGGCTTATCCTGGATGTCTCAACCGAGTGGAGATCGTGAGATTACGCCTGTATATGGCAACGCAAAAACGTCACACAAGACCGCTTGGACTCCACCCTGTCGTGAAGCTTACCGGAAGTGTTTGATTACAGTCAAAAAGTATTTAAATATTTATCTTTTTTCACACCAAAGGTGATTGTACCGCTGGAGTCGTATCAATGTCGTTTATGCTGACTGTCTGTGATTTTTGGAGCTTCAAAAGAGAAATCGCCTGTTGCATTTTAAGGACCTACAGAGCTAAGATATTTGATTGTTCTAGTGAAGAAAGAAAGTCATACACACTGGGATATCATGAGGGTGAGTAAATAATGAGAGAATTCAAATTTTTTGGTGCACTATCCCATTAAAATAAAATTAAAATAATAATTAAATATAAAATATTTGTGAATATCTTTTCAGGTCTTGAAAATATTTTTATTTTTGTCTCTTTTAGCCATAAGAAGGGAACTGCTAAGAATTGGTTCTACATAGTCTTCTGAAATGTCAAAGACGACGAATGACGATGTCTGAAGGTTCGGGGAAGTATAGAAAAGCGCACTAGAAAAAGTTCTCACAGCATGTCTGCAACGTTATGGAAAAGTTGCTATTTGGTTGCAGAAATGTTGTACAGAAACAAGACATTACTGAGAAGGACAAGGGAAAGCAGAGACACAAAAGGAGTGAGTGATTGTGTGAATAGATGAGTGAATGAATGAGCAGATGGAAATAAAAACCTTCACACTGAATTTTCTATTTTCTCCGGTATGAACGTTGAGACAGTCCACTGTGCAGCTTGCTGCTCTTACCCTTTCAAGTCTTAAAATCAACAAGTTCGAAAATTAATGAAGATATTTTTGTTTTCTAAGTTTATACTGTTTTATTGTTTCATTGGTTATTGTTATTATTAAGAATTGTATTATATTAAATGAGATACAAAGTTGCACAAAAATTGTCAGCCTTTTTATATTTTATATTACTGTTCTTATTTTTTAGTTTTCAATTTTCAAAGTACAATGCACAATTGCGCTTAAGCAAACTACTGCATAGATGAAGCAGTTTCTGATGCGTTATATTAAAAAACAATTTGGCAAATGCAGAAGTTCATTACATCGAACTTTTAGTTTTAACTTGATTTGGAGGTATGAAGTAATATACTAATAAACACTCTTTCAATGAGCTCAAGAGAGGGAGATGGAAGTATATACATATACAGTATATCTGCACAACAGTGTGAGACGACGAAGATTAACTGGTTTTAAGTATTCATTGAATTGTTTGAACCTACGATGTATCCTGATTTAATTGGGTTTATCCTGATTTTAAAAGTTGATGTTGACATTTGGCAGAAATTACATTTGAAGTAAAAAACATGGACATTAAATTTGTCACATGGTGTGTAAAATTTGTGATGTAATTAAAAACAAACTTTAAGAGCTTTTTTCCCCCTCAAGTCCATTAGAGTTTTTATTATTTACTCTAGCATATTTATTATTTTGCATTAAAACCAACCATCTCCCTTTGCAAATTCTATATACCCATATTTAAATTCATCATTCAGGCATCTTAGTAGATTCATTGCAAGAGCTCAAAGAATTAAATTTATTGAAATACATTGCAGAAAAAGATATATTCTAAAACTTTGTAATATCAAAGATGGTCCAACAGTTCAAACGAAAGTAAATATGAAACAGAAAAGTTTTTTTTTTTTTAATAATAATAAATTTCTAATTATGCAACAGTGCACAAAACACAATCAACTGATGTAGTTGGCAAGATTCCTTTTTTGTTTAACGTATATTCCATGGGAACATATCTAAAACACATTTCATGTTTTAGTTAGGGATGAATATATGAAAACATTTTTGTGAAGGAATAAAACTGGAATGTGATACACCGAAACAATATTTTTGATCATGAGTCAACATGGCCCTGAGTGCACAGAATGCATGTTATTTCAAATACATCCCATAAGGATTATGTCTTGATTGTTGCTTTGCATGTTGTTTTGTAAAAATACTTTGTTATGCTTGGTTAAATCAGTAGTCTAATACCCAATTTATTCCTTTTTGCCTAGTTTGTATTGTCTTTTAATTCTGGCATAGGGGCCGATGCTATCATCGTATACAAAGTCCCACAGCACTCTCATCCAGGAAGTGTGTTGAGGGAGTGAGTCATAGTACTCTGCGGCAATTCTCTTGACCTGTATAATGAGAAAAAATAAAAATAAAAAAAAGTTACAAGTAATATTTTTAACATTACATGGTACGGAAATGCTAATTATACATTTTCAATAAAAAAAAACAAATAAAAAAAAACTTTAAAAAATATAATGCAGCTAGTATGTACAGTAAAATGTGGGTGGGGTGGTGGTCGGTTTCCTGTCGATCTCGTACTTAACGGTTGAAAAATTAAAAGACATAATGCAAAGTTCAAGATACCAGTTCACAGACATAGCACCTTGGGGACTCTTGCACACTAAAGGTGTGTAAGTTTACTAAGCTATCAAATCAATGAAATTGTGTCTTATGAAGACTGATGAAGTGTAAAAGATATATTTAGCAAATATTTGTCTTTGTTAGTCTCGCTAGTTCTCTTAATCAGTAACTGTATAAATCCATAAACGCCATTACATTACCATTTCCACTCAAGCGCTATCCAGAAAAGACAACTTCATGGGCAAAATATGGTCTCTATATTTTACTGATATCCAAGGTGGTGCAAAAGGCAGATAACCTATTAATCAGCCAATAGTTTTTAAAATCGATTTATAGAATATATAAAACAAATATTATTCTTTCCTAACCATGACAGGCACAGACAGCAAGAGTGCCAAATGAATAAAATCCCAGGTGCAATTAATTGTTCAACCAAAATCCCAATAATAACCAGAAAAAGAAAATGATTTGGTGAATAACATGAGACTTAACTATAAACAAGCCCAAAACACATCGGGGACTCTTATTTTGAAATCACAGAGACTTGGCCCTGTTACAATGCTCTATATTAAGTATTAACCAAATAAAGCTTTTTATAGCCTTAATATATACAATATTTTATTTTCACCAGATGGGGTTTAATGAGGAATATTAAACTATATACTATTAAACCGCTGTTTTACCATAAAATGAAGCCCTTCTAACTGGACATTCCTCCAGCACTGGCCACAGAGGAATGTGAAGGAAAAAAAAATAAAACTATCTTCAACAATCGGCATAGATTTTTGCAGATAACCAATAGTTCCAAAAAGCAACTCTTGGCACTGATTAATCGTTAAAACCGATATATCTATCTATCTATCTCCGTCTACCTCTGCTCATTTTGTTAATGGGAACTTTCCATCTCCATCCACTTTTACTAACATACAGTTGAAGTCAGAAGTTTACATACACCTTAGCCAAATACATTTAAACTCAGTTTTTCACAATTCCTGACATTTAATCATAGAAAACATTCCCTGTCTTAGGTCAGTTAGGATCACTACTTTAAGAATGAGAAATGTCAGAAGAATAGTAGAGAAAATTATTTCAGCTTTTATTTCATTCATCACATTCCCAGTGGGTCAGAAGTTTACATACACTTTGTTAGTATTTGGTAGCATTGCCTTTAAATTGTTTAACTTGGGTCAAATGTTTTGGGTAGCCTTCTACAAGCTTCTCACAATAAGTTACTGGAATTTTGGCCCATTCCTCCAGACAGAACTGGTGTAACTGAGTCAGGTTTGTTGGCCTCCTTGCTCGCACAAGCTTTTTCAGTTCTGCCCACAAATTTTCTATCGGATTGAGGTCAGGGCTTTGTGATGGCCACTCCCAATACCTTGATGTTGTTGTCCTTAAGCCATTTTGCCACAACTTTGGAGGTTTGCTTGGGGTCAAATTTGGAAGACCCATTTGTGATGAGCTTTAACTTCCTGGCTGATGTCTTGAAATGTTGCTTCAATATATCCACATAAAATGCCACCCCCATATTTCACAGTTGGGATGGTGTTCTTTGGCTTGCAAGCCTCACCCATTTTCCTCCAAACATTACAATGGTCATTATGGCCAAACAGTTCAATTTTAGTTTCATTAGACCAGAGGACATTTCTCCAAAATGTAAGATATTTGTCCCACGTGCACTTGCAAACTGTAGTCTGGCTTTTTTATGGCGGTTTTGGAGCAGTGGCTTTTTCCTTGCTGAGCAGCCTTTCAGGTTATGTCGATATAGGACTCGTTATACTGTGGATATAGATACTTGTCTACCTGTTTCCTCCAGCATCTTCACAAGGTCCTTTGCTGTTTTTCTGGGATTGATTTGCACTTTTCGCACCAAACTACGTTCACCTCTAGGAGACAGAATGTGTCTCCTTCCAGAGCGGTATGATGGCTGCATGGTCCCATGGTGTTTATACTTGGGTACACTTGAGCAGATGAATGTGGTACCTTCAGGCATCTGGAAATTGCTCCTAAGGATGAACCAGACTTGTGGAGGTCCACAATTCTTTTCTGAGGACTTGGCTGATTTATTTTGATTTTCAAGCAAAGAGGCACTGAGTTTGAAGGTAGGCCTTAAAATACATCCACCTCCTATCAGAAGCTAATTGTCTAAAGGCTTGACATCATTTTCTGGAATTTTTCAAGCTGCTTAAAGGCAAAGTTAACTTAGTGTGTGTAAAATTCTGACTCACTGGAATTGTGATATAGTCAATTAAAAGTGAAACAATCTATCTGTAAACAACTGTTGGAAAAATAACTCATGCCATCCACAAAGTAGAAGTCCTAAACAACTTGATTTTAATGAGCCTTTTATTTGGCCATTTAGTTTCCTAGAGCAATCAGTAGACTAATTTCACAATCCTTCAGGGCTGTATAATTAATCAAAATAACATGAAAATGGAGATATGATATGTGATTATTTAACTGACAAAGGCTGCGATTAAAGACAGATAAACATGGTCTGTGTGCGCTTCAGAACGAACCGATGATGCGCTGATCTGTGCACGCGCGGGGGCTCATGTTTTTAGCGCAATTCACTTGCATTGTGAAGAACTGCAGGTTCAAGAATTTGCGCAATTCCAAACATTAGTAACCACTATAAAGTTATTATACAATTCTACAAATGCGGAGCAGTAAAGGAGAGTTTGACCGATTTCAGAATGGCATACTACTCTTACTATTTCTGCCATTGACACATATGCAGTGTAGTAGAGTCTGAAGAGGTGGGCATACTGTTAAAAATAAATAAAAATCAAAAACCCGCTCTCTAAAATTAATATATGTATACAGTACATATGTAAAATGTGTAAAACAAAAAAAACAAAAATTCCATCTTTCTTCTTTTTTGGCTGTTGTAATTACAGTCCCACATGAATTTACAAAATGTACTGTATATAAGGGTAAGTTTCTTGCTGGTATGATGTATAGAAGAACTAAGAACCATGGTATGGTAAATTAAATGTTAAATATTTAAATTAATAGGTCTTATTAATTTTCCTTTCATTAGGCTACAATTAAAATTACTCTAATTAATGAACTAACACACACATAATACGCAATAAACTATTAAGCATAATGAGTGTACGTCAACACGTTGTCGTGTTTTACCATATATAGCCTACGTAAGAATTAATGGTTATTTGTTTTATTTGTGTACTGTAATGTTCTTTTCTGTGTATAATGAAATTGTTTTCCTCCTTTGAAATATAAACTGAAATGATTTAATATCACGAGAAAAAGGCACCACCAACAGCAGTAAAAGGCACAAAAAAAGACATTTGCTATAATTACGGGACACAGTTGTCCAGCATCTGCAAAGAGAATCAAAATCTAGCACAGGTGCGGTAATGTAGTATTTTCACAAAGTTTAACTGCATAAATAAATAAATATATATATATATATATATATATATATATATATATATATATATATATATATATATATATATATATACACACACACACACACACACACACACACACACACACACACACACACACACACACACACACACGTTTAGCAGGGAAATACATTTACAGCGCAAATTATGGTTACTCCAGGGATGCTTGTGAATCAGCATTTGACACTGGAAATATCCCACCCTTACTGAAACGGAAAATATTATTGGTTAGAAAATATCCAAAACGTTCTGATTGGTGGATCAGCTTAGTCGGACTGTCTGTCTTGCACGTGCCATCAGTTGCACCCTCTTACCTCAGGTAATTTGCTGCCAGGAATGCTGGGGAAGTCATGGTGCTCCATATGGTATCCCACATTGAAGGTTATGTAGTTGAGGGGGCCGTAATAAGAGTAGGTTTCATGACCTTTCATGAACATGTAGTGCTCTGCGATGAAGTGTCCAGAGATGGGGTGTAAGCCCATGCACAGGATAGACCCAGCAATGAGGTACACTATAGGCTTGAGGCCCCAGAAATAGTAGATGACAATGTCGACCACAAACTGCACTGCTGCATTCGCCATCTCCAACCTGGTCACAGGCTTGGGGTTCACAATCAAAGGACGGAGTGCATAGAACAGAGGCTGGAGAAAGAGCCAGATCACCTTCCTCATCGGGGTGCAGAAGAACCAGCCCTCAAGGTCAGTAGGAATATCTACATCCAACCCATCTCCTCCAAGATACCGATGGTGGTCAATGTGGTACTTCTTAAAAGAAGATGAATAAGGCAAGCCAATGGGCAGATTGGCAAACATGGCGAACCAGCGGTTCCAGCGTGCCTGTTTATTGCCAAAGGCCACATTGTGTGAAATGTCATGAATAGCTAAAGTCAGAGAGTGGTTGATGCAGCCACCAAATGCATATGCCCAAAACAACACCCACTTCCAAGAGAGGTCATGGACCATGTAACATGCCAGGAGCTGGGTGATTACCATTCCTGACACAACCCACTTCAGCTGGGGGTCATGACCCATCAAAGACTTGATTTCTGGATACTTTGCTGGAGAGAGAGAAAAGTGTAGAGAATTATAAATCATTTAATGCTTGAATAGAGGTTTACCCTGAATACTCTGCATACTGCAAATCTCAAAATAAAATAAAAAAATAAAAAATAAAAAACACAATAGTTCTTCATGAGTGATTCTCATGAAACCTGTCAGGAAAATATCCTGGTATTAATTTACTCCAAAATCAAAAGAAACTTAGATTTTGCCTAGAGAGAAAAAAAAAATAAAACATATGTACACTATATTGCCAAAAGTATTCACTCATCTGCCTTTAGACGCATATGAACTTAAGTGACATCCCATTCTTAATCCATAGGGTTTAATATGACGTTGGCCCAGCCTTTGCAGCTATAACAGCATCAACTCTTCTGGGAAGGCTTTCCACAAGGTTTAGGAGTGTGTTTATGGGAATTTTTGACCATTCTTCCAGAAGCGCATTTGTGAGGTCAGACACTGATGTTGGACGAGAAGGCCTGGCTCGCAGTCTTTGCTCTAATTCATTCCAAAGGTGCTCTATCGGGTTGAGGTCAGGACTCTGTGCAGGCCAGTCAAGTTCTTCCACACCAAACTCGCTCATCCATGTCTTTATGGACCTTGCTTTGTGCACTGGTGCGCAGTCATGTTGGAACAGGAAGGGGCCATCCCCAAACTGTTCCCACAAAGTTGGGAGCATGGAATTGTCCAAAATCTCTTGGTATGCTGAAGCATTCAGAGTTCCTTTCACTGGAACTAAGGGGCCAAGCCCAGCTCCTGAAAAACAACCCCACACCATAATCCCCCTCCACCAAACTTCACAGTTGGCACAATGCAGTCAGACAAGTACCGTTCTCCTGGCAACCGCCAAACCCAGACTCGTCCATCAGATTGCCAGATGGAGAAGCTTGATTCGTCACTCCAGAGAACGCATCTCCACTGCTCTAGAGTCCAGTGGCGGCGTGCTTTTCACCACTGCATCCGACGCTTTGCATTGCACTTGGTGATGTATGGCTTGGATGCAGCTGCTCGGCCATGGAAACCCATTCCATGAAGCTCTCTACGCACTGTTCTTGAGCTAATCTGAAGGCCACATGAACTCTGGAGGTCTGTAGCGATTGACTCTGCAGAAAGTTGGCGACCTCTGCGCACTATGCGCCCTCAGCATCCGCTCTGTCATTTTACGTGGCCTACCACTTCATGGCTGAGTTGCTGTCATTCCCAATCGCTTCCACTTTGTTATAATACCACTGACAGTTGACTGTGGAATATTTAGTAGTGAGGAAATTTCACGACTGGACTTGTTGCACAGGTGGCATCCTATCACAGTACCACGCTGGAATTCACTGAGCTTCTGAGAGTGGCCCATTCTTTCACAAATGTTTGTAGAAGCAGTCTGCATGCCTAGGTGCTTCATTTTATACACCTGTGGCCATGGAAGTGATTGGAACACCTGAATTCAATTATTTGGATGGGTGAGCGAATACTTTTGGCAATATAGTGTGTACATTATATATATATATATATATATATATATATATATACACACACGCTTATTTTTAGGACCATTAAAAATTGTAACTTTGGGACATGACAGTTCCACACATTTTAGCGCCCAATTCGTATTATCACAATGATGATAATGTCATTACCGCAACATTAAAAAATTATTTATTATTTAAATGGTAAAAGTATTTATTGCACAACAACAGCATCTTTTTTTTTTATTATTATTGTACTAGAGCAGTGGTTCCCAAACTTTTTACAGTGGGGTACTCCTCCAAACATTCAACATCCTTTCACGTAGCCCCTCTCCATCGCATAGATAACATTCACACAATGTACTTTGAAAATATGTATATTTAACACAATTACCTTTGTAAAACAACTCCCTTATATTAAACATGTTATATGTGTACATGTTTTGTACATGTTATATTAATCATATACATATTGAATAAATAGCTTACCGATTGAGACGTGTATGCTAGATGTGATATAACTGCATAACTTAAACTCCCCCCTCATCGCGTCGCGGTATGCAAGAATAGTGTTCGGTTCTGTGCCTTGAACTGAGCATCATTGCAGGTACGGTATTGCGGTTAAGTATCTGTGCAATTGCGCGGTCACCTCAAGGTGCTTTTTTTATGTCACATTTGACACTTTAGCAAGGTTGAGCTAATTTGCTAAAAAACATCATGCAACAATGGGAAAACAGGCCTCTAGAGTGCGAGCAAATGTGACTGAAAATTACTGCGTGTGAATGTGGAAAATTATTTGGCTGCACTTGATATATGAAAAGCTTATGAACTTATACCATCAGACTCAAAACTCCATATGCATCTAACCTTAAATATAAATTACGTTTTAAACTGCGAAAAAAAACAAACAAACAGACAAACTAAAATCATGGACGACTGACATGTGCGAGTCTGGTCACCAAGCTACGTCACCTAGCAGTGTGCTGAGCTGGCGAAAAAGATACTTGTGTGACGCACGACGCATGAGTAAATGCATTTTTTATTTTTATTTATTACCGCAAAAGATAGCGTTATTTCATTGCATGTTTACCTGACATTAGGGGGCACACTACACTAGGGGGGACACAATTATTTTTGCCAGTGAGAAATAAATGAACTGGGTTTGAATGTTATTTTAGACGGTGATGAAATTAAAAGAATGGTAAATCTCAGAATTGTATTCAGATTCATTGTCACCTCACGTTCCCCCAGGAAACACTGTAATACACTAATAACATGACTGTCACAGTAATGGGAATTGCCATTTAAATAGTAACAGTGTTACAGTAATGATAATTGGAGGGTAAAATGTGCTTGAGTGTCCTGAAAATGTCACAATGCAAAACATTTTAATGGTACTAAATGTAGGCTTCATTTTCTTTATGCAAATCACACACACACACACACACACACACACACACGTTGGTTTAGCTATCCTTATGGAGGACTCTCCATAGATATGATTTTTATACTGTACAAACTATAGAGTCTATCCCCTAAACCTAACCCTCACAAAAACCTTTTTGCATTTTTACATTTAAACAAAAAAAAAAAAAAAAAAAAAAAATATATATATATATATATATATATATATATATATATTTCATTTAATATGCCATTTCCCTTGTGGGGACCCACAATGTAGGTGATCTCAAGTTTTACTATCCTTGTGGGGACATTTGGTCCCCACAACGGAGGTTAAACCTGTACCTGTACACGCACACACGGTCAAAAGTTTTGAAACACTTGACTGAAATGTTTCTCATGATCTTAATCTTTTGATCTGAAGGCGTATGCTTAAATGTTTGAAATTAGTTTTGTAGACAAAAATATAATTGTGCCACCATATTAATTTAACTATAAATCTAAAATTTAATTTAAAAAAAGTTTTTGAAATTGATGACTTGGACCAAATAAAGAAAGGCAGCCAATAAGTGCCCAACATAGATGGGAACTCCTTCAATACTGTTTAAAAAGCATCCCAGGGTGATACCTCAAGAAGTTGGTTGAGAAAATGTCAAGAGTACATGTCTGCAAATTCTAGGCAAAGGGTGACTACTCTGAAGGTGCTAAAATATAACACAGTTTTGATTTATTTTGGATTTTGTTTAGTCACAACATAATTCCCATAGTTCCATTTATGTTATTCCATAGTTTTGATGACTTTACTATTATTCTAAAATGACCGGTAGTGTGCGAGTGTGTATTATATATATATATATATATATATTTTGTGTGTGTGTATATATAAAGTTCATTCAAAAAGTATTCTGATCCCTTCATTTTTTTCACATTTTGTTATGTTGCAGTCTTATGCTAAAATGCTTTAAATATAATGACAAAGCGAAATCCAGATTTCTGATAACTTTGCAAATTTATTAAAAAGAAACTGAAATATCACATTGACATATGTATTCAGACTCTTAACTCATTACTTCGTTGAAGCACCTTTGGCAGCGATTACAGCCTCAAGTCTTTTTTGGGTATGATGCGACAAGCTTTGCACACCTGGATTTGGGGATTTTCTGCCATTCTTCTCTGCAGATCCTCTCAAGCTCTGTCAGGTTGGATAGGGACCATCGGTGCACAGCCATTTTTAGGTCTCTACAGAGATGTTCTATTGGGTTTAAGTCTGGGCTCTGGCTGGGCCACTCAAGGACAGAGTTGTCCCTAAGCCACACTTGCATTGTCATTGCTGTGTGCTTAGGGTCACTGTCCTGTTGGAAGGTGAACCTTTGGCCCAGTCTGAGGTCCCGAGCACATAGACCAGGTTTTCATTAAGGATATCTCTGTATTTTGCTGCATTCAGCTTTCCTTCAACCCTGACCAGTATCCCAATCCCTGCTGCTGAAAAATAACCCCACTGCATGATGCTACTACCACCATGCTTTACCACTGGGATGGTATCATGTGTCTTGACTGAGGAGAGGCTTCCATCTGGCCACTCTGCCATAAAGCCCAGATCGGTGGAGTGTCGTAGTGATGGTTATACGTCTGCAAGTTTCTCCCATCTCAAATCAAATCAAATCACTTTTATTGTCACACAACCATATACACAAGTGCAATAGTGTGTGAAATTCTTGGGTGCCGTTCCGAGCAACATAGTAGTCGTGACAGTGATAAAGACATATACCAATTTACAATAAACATCAGATTTACAACACAATTTAAAATCTAATATACACAATTACACACAACACAATATACAAATAACATACAATGTACAGTATACAATACTCACAATATAGAATACACATTATACAATAAAAAAAAAGTATATATATATATATATATATATATAAAAAAAATGTACAGTAGGTTATATTGTACTGTATTGACATTCAGGCTGTCGGCTGATTGTAAGTTGCCAGTGTGTTGTTAAGAGAGAATATCATATAATAATAATAATAATATAATATATGACAGTCCGGTGTGAGATATAAGAGTAATAAAATGCAGTGCTGATGTATTTTGATCGTGGGAGATCAAGAGTTCAAAAGTCTGATTGCTTGGGGGAAGAAGCTATCATGGAGTCGGCTGGTGCGGGTCCTGATGCTGCGATACCACCTGCCTGATGGTAGCAGTGAGAACAGCCCATGGCTCGGGTGGCTGGAGTCTCTGATGATCTGCCGAGCTTTTTTCACACACCGCCTGGTATATATGTCCTGGAGGGAGGGAAGCTCACCTCCGATGATGTGTCTGGCAATTCGCACCACCCTTTGCAGTGCTTTGCGGTTGTGGGCGGTGCTATTGCCGTACCAGGCGGAGATGCAGCCAGTCAGGATGCTCTCTACAGTGCAGGTGTAGAACCGTGTGAGGATGTGGCGGTTCATTCCAAACTTCCTCAGCCGTCTCAGGAAGAAGAGGCGTTGATGAGCCTTCTTCACAATGGCCTCAGTGTGGATGAACCATGCGAGTTCCTCAGTGATGTGGACACCCAGGAACTTGAAGCTGCTGACTCTCTCCACTGGTGCTCCATTGATGGTGATGGGACTGTGTTCTCTATCTCTTCTCCTGAAGTCCACCACAAGCTCCTTTGTCTTACTGACGTTGAGGGAGAGGTTGTGCTCCTGACACCAGTGTGTCAGAGTGTGCTCCTCCTCTCTGTAGGGTGTTTCATCATTGTCAGTGATCAGACCTACCACTGTCATATCATCAGCAAACTTAATGATGGCATTGGAGCTGTGTGTTGCCACACAGTCATGTGTGTACAGGGAATACAAGAGTGGGCTGAGAACACAGTCCTGCGGGGCTTCAGTGTTGAGGGTCAGTGATGAGATGATGTTGCTGCCCATTCTAAGCACCTGGCGTCTGCTTGACAGGAAGCCCAGGATACAGCTGCACAGCGAGCTGTTTAAGCCCAGAGCTTCTCATCAAGCTTGTAGGGCACTATGGTGATGAATGCTGAGCTGTAGTCTACAAACAACATTCTCACATAAAAGTGTTCTTTTTTTCCAGTTGGGAGAGAGCAGTGTGTATTGTAGATGCAATGGCATCATCAGTGGAGTGGTTGTTGCGGTAAGCAAACTGCAACGGGTCTAGTGATGGAGGCAGCACAGAGCAGATGTAATCTCTGATTAGTCTCTCAAAGCATTTGCTGATGATGGGGGTCAGAGCAACAGGACGCCAGTCATTTAAGCAAGTGATTTTGGATTGCTTTGGAACAGGCACAATGGTAGACGTTTTAAAGCATGTGGGGACTACAGACAAAGAGAGGGAAAGGTTACCGTAAAAACACCAGCCAGTTGGTTCGCGCACACTCCGATGACGCGGCCCGGAATGCCGTTTGGACCCACGGCTTTGTGGATATTCACCCGTCGGAAGGATCAGGTTACATCCGCTACAGAGACAGAGAGTGAACTAACCTCTGTAGCTTCGGCTGCGAGAGCTCTCTCCGCGAGGGCGGTGTTATTTCTCTCGAAACGAGCATAAAAAAGTATTTAGCTCACCCGGGAGAGAGGCAGCGGTGCTCACGGCGGAGTTTTTATTCCCTTTAAAGTCCGTGATGATATTAATTTCCTGCCACATGCTTCTAGAGTTGGTGGTGTTGAACTGTCCTTCAATCTTTTTCCTGTTCTGATATTTTGCAGTTCATAACTGGCTTGTTTATGCTCCTCCGCATTCCCGGAATTAAAAGCGGAGGTCCGCGCATCAAGTGCCGTGCGAACAATCGCTATTAATCCAAGGTTTCTGGTTTGGGTAGATCTGTATTGTTCTGGTCGGAATGACATCCTCTACGCACTTTGATGAAACACGTTACGCTATCAGCGTAAAGCTCGATGTCATCAGAGGCGGACCGGAACATCTCCCAGTCCATGTGATCAAAACAGTCTTGTAGCATAGGGTCTGATTGGTCCGACCAGCACTGGATCGTCCTGAGGATGGGTGCTTCCTGTTTCAGTTTCTGCCTGTAAGCGGGCAGAAGCAGAATGGAAGAGTGGTCCAATTTGCCAAATAGTGGGTGGGGGAGGGATCTGTAGCCGTCCCGGAAGGGAGAGTAGCAATGGTCCAAAACCCGGTCCCCTTGTGTGTTAAAACTAATGCGTTGGTGATATTTTGGTGCGACTGATTTGAAACTGGCTTTATTAAAGTCCCCGTCACAATGAATGTGGCCTCAGGGTGCGTGGTTTCCTGCTTGCTTATAATCCCGTACAGTTCCTTGAGTGCCCGGTCTGTGTCGGCTTGTGGCGGGATGTACACAGCAGTGATAATGACCGCTGTGAATTCCCTCGGTAGCCAGAATGGTCGAAACAGAAGCATGAGAAATCTCCACACATGATCTCTGGAGCTCAACCAGAGTCACCATCAGGTTCTTGGTCACCTCTCTCACCAAGGCCCTTCTCCCTGATTGCTCAGTTTGGCCGGGTGGCCAGCCCTAGGAAGAGTCCTGGTTGTTCCAAACTTCTTCCATTTAAGAATAATGGAGGCCACTGTGCTCTTGGGAACCTTCAGTGTATCCGACATTTTTTTGTAGCCTTCCCAAGATCTGTGCCTTGACACAATCCTGTCTGAGCTCTGCAGGCAGTACCTTTGACCTCATGACTTAGTTTTTGCTCTGATATGCATTTTCAGCTGTGAGACCTTATATAGACAGGTATGTGCCTTTCCAAATCATGTCCAATCAATTACATTTGCCACAGGTGGATTCCAAACAAAGTGTAGAAACATCTCAAAGATGATCCAGAGAAATAGGATGCACCTGAACTAAATTTGTCATAGCAAAGGGTCTGAATATTTATGTCAATGTGATATTTCAGTTTTTTCTTTTTATAAATTTGCAAAGTTATCAAAAATATGGCTTTTGCTTTATCATTATGAGGTATGGAGTGTAGATTGATGTGGAAAAAATAATAAAGCATTTTAGCATAAGGCTGCAACATTAAAAAATCTGAAAAAAATGAAGGGGTCTGAATACTTTCTGAATGCACTGTATATATATTTGGGGTTAAGTATATATTGATTTAGGGTTAAGTATATATATGGTATATGACCAGGACATTTTCTTGGCAGGTTTTGTGAGAATCACAAAAAGTAACAAATTTGCCAAAATGAGACCTACTGTATTTTATCAGCAGTGGTAAAGAGTCTAAAAATTCATTAAGCTGAAACTGATGCACAAATTGTTGAAAACAGCTTTTTGTAAATATAGGGGTTATTATGGAACAACTTGAAAGCATTAGAGGGATTTGTTGAAGTACCCTCAGTAAAGGTAAGCAATTACAGACTGCACTTTAATGAAATTAAACTTTCTTATCCCAATTAAAAACTGAGTAACTCTTAAAATAATTATGCTTGACAGCTCACTTTATTCATGCTTGTTTGAACTTCAAGAGCTTATTGTTCTACTTTGAGAGATAATACTTGTGTATGGAGTACAGTAAATGCGGTAGTACTTAATTCTACTTTGCTTTTAAAAAAAAAAAAAAAAAAAAAAAATGAAATGGTTCTTATTTCTATTACAGTCGCTAGGGGCAACCTAATTAACATGTTAAGACAATATTTAAGCCAACCAGTTAAGTCCCCTGCTTCTGGCATGGAAACACAGAAGCAGGTTTATTTAGTGTTTCGTTTCAGTTTTTGTGTAAAGATTCTGCCTTCAGGTGTCTAATAGGAGCCTAAAGTAATATAATGTGTTTCAGGAGAGTAACGAATATTGATCAGGCAGTGGTATGGTGCAGTGTTTCTGAACATTGGCCAAGTTCATCTGTGTAATGAGTAAACAAATGTCATAAAGTGCGTAAATAAAATTACCTCAAACTCCACTAGCAAATGCTAATACAACCCTAAGGCGATGCTTTGGCATAAAAACAAACAAACAACAACAAATCATTATTGTTATTTTTTCCAAAAAACAATGTAATAATTGCTAAGACAACTATAATTTTTAATGTTGTATTTTTAGGTATCCAGCAGGTAGGTAGGTAGATGTAATCCTTTGCTATTTGAGCTATAAAACAAAATTGCACTCTCCTATAAAATTATTATTAACACACAACAACACATATTTACTATGTAAAAATTAAAATAATACTTATTCACACCCATACCCACAAAATATGTTGGAGAAAAAAAAAAAAAAAAAAAACAGCTTGTAAACAGCATTTGAGCTCTCAGCCCTTCTGGAATAGTGTGAAGATGATGCATACACTATTAATATTTGAAGAGGCTGAGATGTAAAACTACCCATGCAATTAAGTTCACAATATAATACAGTAAAAGGGGCTTTTGTGGGGGGCTACTGATAGAGAATTACAGAAGTAGTGTATAGAGTAACTGCACTCTGATTTAATATTAAAACATGCTTAGTTTAATGTGGTCTGTCAAAGAGTGTGAATTTCTATTGTAAAGTAAAAATACAATCTTGCAGCCAAGAAATTATTTTTGTGAAATCTCCATACTGCTTGTAAATGTATTGTATAAGGGAACTGCCCTCGTGACTGATAATTGTGTGACTGATGTATCATCACCGTTATGGTCATATGACAAAGAATGTGTCTTGTCACTAAGCAAGCCCCATTTCTATTGTTCCTGGAGTCAAAGATAGAAGCCTGGAATGGGTTTACACAAAATGATCATCCCTGTAGCCATTGTCAGATATGCATTTGACTCAGCATATGACAATGTTACATCTCAAATACATGTATAGGGGTGAGAGGAGCTGATAATGAAGTAACATATAAAGAACTGAACAACCCAGCATGTAAAGAACATAAATTAACCTGAAACAAACTGATTCTCCCTCTTCACTCACGCTCACTCGCGCGCGCGCGCGCGCACGCACACCAACACACACGCGCGCACACAACACATTGGCGCGCGCATGCGCACACGCTCCTAGAGAAAGTATTGATGGTATACATATATATTTAAAACTTTAACAATTTCATATTAAAATGACACCTGAATGGTCTCAATCCCTAAACAATAATTTACTTTGTTTACACTCTGACAGTGACAAGGACTCGAGATGAAATCAAATAAAATGTAACTTGGCACACACCAAGTTTGATCTGTCTTTGCCAGCATAAGCTATAAATCGAGATGAGATGATGTAACAATCCAATTAAATTACTAAATGGATCAATCACGTTTACATGCGATTCAAACAAGCCGGCAAGCCAGATCGTAGCAACTGTAAAACTTGTTTTAACGTTTGGTCCTTACAACATATTCTGCTGACGTAAAGATGACCTTCTATAACTTAACTTCAGCTCACCTAATATTTCTTTTCTTCTGCATGTGTGCGGTTGCTCAGTGTAGACCCATTCAAAGTCCCAGCGTCCACCTGCTTTCCCCATTTTACACCTCTGTGCCGCAGGTGGTGTGTAATGATCTCAGGTGATTCCTCTCTTACTAGACTCGTTTCGGACACGCCCTCTTAGATAAGAGAAGCTAGGTGTGCCTGAGTGAGTCTACTCTATACAATAACTTATTTCAACCGAAACCCTAACAGACTCAGATTGGTCTGACAGCCGCTGCTCTAACGCCTTAGAAGCGAACATCTACATCTCAAGCAATTTGCTTCTTTCCACAAATGAAGTGTTTTGCAACGAGTGGGAAAACCCGTTTCCTGTGGAATGTTTTGCAATGTGATTTGAATAAAACGTGAGACAATTTGCGTAACGTGGGTGATTTAAAGTTGAATAATAATTTTAAAAAATCACTTCATCAGGGTAGGGTTACACCAGCTGTGCGTAAGTTCTCACGTAAGTTAGGACGTAAAGTTCACACTAAGGGCTTAGTTGCTACTAGTTAGTTTGTAACTAAGTCAGTGCTTAATTTGGTTGCACCACCTGTTCTTAAGGCAAGACTTAACTAGTAGGTCATAAGTTCTCCGTAAAGTAATGCGTAGTCGCATAATATGACATTTACCTGTATTGATCCAATAAGCAGCCTTCATATTTGTACACAGAAGTGTTAAAAAGCAGTGAATTTTAGTTTTATCTTGTTAGAGTTAATGTTTAAACCTTGTTTGCTCACGTAACTGTCAGCTGTAATAAATTATATCCCCATTAAAATATGACACGTAATAAAAGTAAATTTGATAAATATATTTGCCCTGTGTAAATAACAATATATAGGAACTGTATCTAAAATAAATGAGGGGTGATAAATAAATACTAATACAACAGGCTGGAAAAATAGACATTTATTCATTTTAATATCCTATATATATATATATATATATATATATGTGTGTAATTTGTTGAAACTTGACACCGGGTGACGCACCCTGAAAACTGTACCGTTAGACCGGTTTCATGCTGAAGAGCTGCTTAAAAGTATTTTTTTTCTCTCTCTTGTAAATGTAAACGGGTGTAAATGTCAACATCATACTGTATGTCGAAATGTTTGATGCCTGTCACGCAAATGAGTCTGCTTCTTATTCCATCCGTTACGCCTGGTCAGAGGCTTCCGTAAATATTTAGTTTATATGTAGGGTTACGTCCTACCTAAGTTTAATGGTGCAACGCTCAAATATTTAGTAGTGCGTAAATTGTGACTTAGTGCCCATTTACGCCCCAACTAGGCTCAGTTTGAACTAACTGGTGCAACCGGCCCCAGAAGTTCATTTGCAGTTTTGAAATTCTGGTCGCACCAGGTTCACTTCACGCGATCACTAGGTGACGCATTTTTTATTTTTATTTTTTTTTTAAATTTTTTTCTAATACAATTATTTTGTAACAGCGTCTTTACTGGGAAAATCATATATTTTTGTGTGCAGTGAAATAATGTATTACAGACCTAATGAGAGAAAGGGTAAAATCAATTGTTAAAGAATACAGCCAACTGACATAAACCAAGAATATTTGGTTTATGAATTCATTTATGATATTGAAATGCATAAATCTTAAATATGCATAACTCTTTAAGATATTGAAATCTTTAAAATAGGCTAAAATATTTTTTTTTGAGCGTGTCAAGGTTTACTTTTTATTTATTTTTATTTGTGTTCTTGATAGTATTTGTTTAATGCATGTATTTATTTATTTGGTTATTTATGTATTTATCTATTAACACAGTACAGGTACATCTCAATAAATTAGAATGTCGTGGAAAAGTTCATTTATTTCAGTAATTCAACTCAAATTGTGAAACTCGTGTATTAAATAAATTCAATGCACACAGACTGAAGTAGTTTAAGTCTTTGGTTCTTTTAATTGTGATGATTTTGGCTCACATTTAACAAAAACCCACCAATTCACTATCTCAAAAAATTAGAATATGGTGACATGCCAATCAGTTAATCAACTCAAAACACCTGCAAAGGTTTCCTGAGCCTTCAAAATGGTCTCTCAGTTTGGTTCACTAGGCTACACAATCATGGGGAAGACTGCTGATCTGACAGTTGTCCAGAAGACAATCATTGACACCCTTCACAAGGAGGGTAAGCCACAAACATTCATTGCCAAAGAAGCTGGCTGTTCACAGAGTGCTGTATCCAAGCATGTTAACAGAAAGTTGAGTGGAAGGAAAAAGTGTGGAAGAAAAAGATGCACAACCAACCGAGAGAACCGCAGCCTTATGAGGATTGTCAAGCAAAATCGATTCAAGAATTTGGGTGAACTTCACAAGGAATGGACTGAGGCTGGGGTCAAGGCATCAAGAGCCACCACACACAGACGTGTCAAGGAATTTGGCTACAGTTGTCGTATTCCTCTTGTTAAGCCACTCCTGAACCACAGACTACGTCAGAGGCGTCTTACCTGGGCTAAGGAGAAGAAGAACTGGACTGTTGCCCAGTGGTCCAAAGTCCTCTTTTCAGATGAGAGCAAGTTTTGTATTTCATTTGGAAACCAAGGTCCTAGAGTCTGGAGGAAGGGTGGAGAAGCTCATAGCCCAAGTTGCTTGAAGTCCAGTGTTAAGTTTCCACAGTCTGTGATGATTTGGGGTGCAATGTCATCTGCTGGTGTTGGTCCATTGTGTTTTTTGAAAACCAAAGTCACTGCACCCGTTTACCAAGAAATTTTGGAGCACTTCATGCTTCCTTCTGCTGACCAGCTTTTTAAAGATGCTGATTTCATTTTCCAGCAGGATTTGGCACCTGCCCACACTGCCAAAAGCACCAAAAGTTGGTTAAATGACCATGGTGTTGGTGTGCTTGACAGGCCAGCAAACTCACCAGACCTGAACCCCATAGAGAATCTATGGGGTATTGTCAAGAGGAAAATGAGAAACAAGAGACCAAAAAATGCAGATGAGCTGAAGGCCACTGTCAAAGAAACCTGGGCTTCCATACCACCTCAGCAGTGACACAAACTGATCACCTCCATGCCACGCCGAATTGAGGCAGTAATTAAAGCAAAAGGAGCCCCTACCAAGTATTGAGTACATATACAGTAAATGAATATACTTTCCAGAAGGCCAACAATTCACTAAAAATATTTTTTTTATTGGTCTTATGATGTATTCTAATTTTTTGAGATAGTGAATTGGTGGGTTTTTGTTAAATGTGAGCCAAAATCATCACAATTAAAAGAACCAAAGACTTAAACTACTTCAGTCTGTGTGCATTGAATTTATTTAATACACGAGTTTCACAATTTGAGTTGAATTACTGAAATAAATGAACTTTTCCACGACATTTTAATTTATTGAGATGCACCTGTATAGCAAATACAAATTGACAATGTAATATACCAGAGGGGAAGAATAAAGACTGTGCCTGTTGAAGAGACTGACAGTTTTCACAGCTTTCCTAGAGGAAGAAATTCAATTTATGTGAGTTAATTATACACATTTTAAAACACTAACATTAAAACAATGCTTGCTCTTATTAAATATACATAAAATCTAAATAAACAAATGTGCGTACATAATTTACATATTAAGAGTACACAGTATTTATCCATGTGTAAAACAAAATTAATCAAATGAAATTATCTAACATTTGTTTCTCATTTATAAAACCAAGAATTAACTTTTTATTATTATTTATTCAATGCTACAAGAACGTATTTGTGTATAGTCACATTAATAACATCACTAAAATTGGTGGAAAAATAATTTGACATAAATTGCAATTCACTTATGACTACATATTTTCAGTGCTCGATGTCATTAACAATATGAGAGGAATTTGGTTAACAGAGAGAGATTTTTTTAATTTATTTATTTTTGCCCAGTTCAGTTACAGTAATTCCTACTTCTTTACATTTCAAAATATCATATTAAAAATAAAATATCACATCACATATTCTTATCAAAAATTAACATTTTTCTCTCAACACCACGAATTCCATCCATCAAACGGATTGAAGTCAAATGAGCAATCAGATATCGCGAGATTCCGCGAGTCTGCTCCACAGGCAGTCCGTGAACTGGAGTCAGTCAGTGGAGGACGGAGTTATGCCTGTTTGTTAGTGCAGAAGTGTGGGTCGTTGACTTCAATTTAGTTCGGGAGAGCAAGAATGGCGTCAGGCGAAACACTGTATATTGAGACCGACGGCTCTGAAATGCCGGCCGAGATAGTGGAGCTGCATGAAATCGAAGTTGAGACCATTGAGACTACAGTGGTCGGAGACGACGACGACGACGACGAGCACCAGCCGATGATCGCTCTGCAGCCTCTGGTTTCAGACGATCCTAACCATGTAAACCATCAGGAGGTGATTTTGGTGCAAACTCGAGAGGAGGTCGTGGGCTGCGATGATTCAGACCTCCATGCGGACGACAGTTTCGAGGACCAAATCCTCATTCCCGTGCCGGTGGCAAAGGAGGAATATATCGAGCAGACTTTGGTGACTGTGTCTGGCAAGAATCCGTCGGGTCGGATGAAGAAAGGGGGAGGCAGCGGTAAAAGAGTGGTCAAAAAAAGCTTCTTAAACTCGGCCGAGGCGAGCGGACGCAAATGGGAACAGAAGCAAGTGCAGATAAAAACACTGGAGGGGGAGTTTTCTGTCACTATGTGGGCATCGGGTAAGTTTTGACAGTGTGAGATGATTCCGATCAACTGCTTTGTTCTCGTGCACTCAAACAAGGCCTCGTGCAGGCCTTCTTGCTGTCGATCGTGCATAAAGCTGCCCGATCGACCGGTGCCAGAAACAATTTTCGGGCCATTAAACCTCTTAGGACGGTGTTGCCCGGTCTAAGTGTTTTTGTTTTGATGGGAAGCCATGTTTTAAGTATGGATGGGCGCCGCCATATTCCTCCAGACCATTATGGCGGCGGCCCGAAACATGGCGGGTGTGTGAGCGGGGAAAGATGGCGGCGGGAGCGGAGAGAGGCGCTGTGAGTCCGCCGCGCTGCTGCTGCAGGCCGCAATGGCGCAGCTCCGTTTGAAGAAGGGGAGGGACCGCAGCAGTCACACGATCTGTGTGTCTGCAAACTCGAGCGGTTTTACAGCGCTTCCTTTCCTCATTAAAATGTTACCGTGCATTTAAACATTTGATAACTGGGAAGTTTAGAACACTGAAATTGTTTGTGTGTGTTATCGGGCGATAACGCTCCGTCAGTTTTTGTAGATGTGTCAGGGTTCCCACGGTCATGGAAAACCTGTAAATACCAGGGGATTGTGATTTCCAGGCCTGGAAAAGTCATGAAAATGGATAAAATCCTTAACAAATCATCAAAATATGTTAATATGTAATTTTCTAGTTATATTCGGCTCTAAACTATTTATATCGCGGAAATCCATGGGGTTTTTGGCAATCAAAAGGAATGGAAATTTCTATAGTGGTTTATAAATGTTCCAGTTTAAACTCAATTTGAAGATATTCCATTGTCGAAAGAGTGAAATCTTTACAAAGATGGTAGAACTTTATAATGTTACATTTGTTAACATTAGTAAATGCATTAGGTGTCATGGACAGTATATTTTTTTATAGTACTTATTCATCTTTGTTTATGTTAGTTAATAAAAATACAGTTGTTCATTGTTAGTTCATAGTGTATTAACTAATGTTAACATATACAACTTTTGATGTTGAAATTACCATTAACTAAGATTAATAAATGCTTAAGTATTGTTCATTGTTAGTTCATGTTAACTAATGGAACCTTCTTGTAAAATGTTGCCACAAAAATGATGGGGAAAAAAGTTAATTGGTCAAAAGGTGTGGGAACTCTGACATAAATGCACATTTCATTTGTTTTATTGATTTAAAAAAAAGAGAACTGTTGTTTCTAAATAGAGCCTTTGCACTGTGAGTTCAAATACTTTGCTGCTATTAATAGATTAAAATTCTTATGTTTTTACGAATAATACTGAATTATTATATATTATTGCCTACATTCATTTGGTTACCTTACCTAAGTTAATGAATTGTTCAGGGATGTTTTGTTGTTGAAATGATTGTTTTTTGTAATGCTACAAATGCATTAACTTTTTGGTTGCTGTATTTGTCCCTTGAGTCATTTACCTTTTCATGAAGCTGTGTGATTAGATTGTGTTCAAGTATTTAAACACTATTGTGCCTGTTGAACATCTCATCTTGTTTTGTACAGATGATAAGAAGGATGTTGATCATGAGACTGTGGTGGAGGAGCAGATTATTGGAGAAAACTCCCCTCCAGACTACTCTGAGTACATGACAGGAAAGAAACTGCCCCCTGGTGGCATACCTGGCATTGATCTGTCAGATCCCAAACAGCTTGCAGAGTTTGCAAGGTGGGTATTCAGCCAGTTGCATGCAACTTTGTTACAGTATTTTATTAAGTGCTGTGGCTTAGAGTTTCACATGAGGACTTAAGCATGGGAGAAATTTGCATTTTAAAACTTGTCACAGCTTGTGGCAATTGCGTGTGCACTTATGTAGTGATTGTGTTAGCATAATCTTACTTTGCATCTGTACTATTTGGATATGTCTAGAAAACACAGGTATGAGCAAAATATAAACTAGTACGACATTTCATTTCCAGAACTGGTCAATGCCTCGTACAAATGATATATTTGGGTTTTGAATATTTGAAATTTGTCAAACCTTTCACAGTTTTAATTGGCTTGTTTTCAGGAACAATAAGTCATATTATAGTGTATATGCTTAAATTATTTATTTGAATGATGTATTTGTAAACATGCACTTACTGGCAAAAACTGGTATTGAAAAAGCATTCATGTACCTTGTAAATGTACATTTTGACCATTTTCCACAATACAGAATGAAGCCACGGAAAATAAAGGAGGATGACTCTCCAAGGACAATAGCATGCCCCCACAAAGTGAGTGCCTGGTTTTTATGTTCAAGATAAATATTGAAAGTTTTTTTGCATACACCGTGCTTGTTATTGTAGTTGAAATGAGAAAAAACTCTTGTACCTCTCTAAAAAAAAAAAAAGTGAGGTAGTCATTTTAGGTATGATCACTTTGTGCATCACCTTCAAGATGACATTAGTTTACTGTTGGATTTCAATTATTGATCATCTCTTGTCTTTTAGGGTTGTACAAAAATGTTTCGAGATAACTCTGCAATGAGAAAGCACTTGCACACCCACGGGCCACGGGTGCATGTCTGCGCTGAATGTGGGAAGGCTTTTGTGGAAAGTTCCAAGCTAAAACGACATCAGTTGGTCCATACTGGTGAAAAGCCTTTCCAGGTGAGATTTATTTCACTGCTTTGTATTAGAGTGTTTTAAAAAATCGGAATAATACTGTTCAGAATAGCACAACTGAACAAAATGTATTGTTGCATATAAATCTTTTAGTTGCAGTGAAGTACTAAGTATTCATAAATATTTTTCATTCATAATGTCCTAATGTTATAATTTATTCCCATCCCCCACAGTGTACATTTGAGGGTTGCGGTAAACGATTCTCATTGGACTTTAACTTGCGCACACACGTGCGGATTCACACCGGTGACAGACCTTATGTTTGCCCCTTTGATGGTTGCAACAAGAAATTTGCTCAGTCCACCAACCTGAAGTCTCATATTTTGACACACGCAAAAGCTAAAAACAATCAGTGAGGTTGCTCATTGTGGAATGATCCCTAAAGACTCTTTCCTGTGCTCCAAAACCCACTTTGTATGTTGTTTCTAGATCATTTTTTTCCCCCTAAGAGAATCTCAGTGCACATTTTGATGGGAATTAAAATGTGAATGAGGACATGACACCAAACTATCCCGTCAACTGAATTAAATGCAAAACTTCCTAGTTATGAGAGTTTCTTCTTTTGAAGATGTGAGTGTTTTTGTGGACTGTCATTCACATACAAGATGCTCATTCTCCTGAGCCCAAAGAAGCAAATTTTCTGTCTGTGTCTATTTCTACAGTTTGCAAAGACTGCTTTTTAGATGTCTTCAAAGTGTGCACATTGTACACTTTTTAGAGCGTAGATCTGTTGTGTGTGCGTGCGTGCGTGTCTGTTGTCCCTGAGACTTAAAACCTGTGAATGATTTCTTCAAGGAGAATGAGATGCCGTTCAGCTTTTTTTTCAGTGTAAATAGAGCTTTTCTGTGTGAGAGGTATCCTGTGCAGGTATCTCATTTTGTATACCTGTCCTGTACAAATGTTTTGAAATCATGTAGATAATAGAGATGTTGATTAGATTGTGTATAACCCAATTAAAACAGTTTTATCCAGCTTCAGGAAATACTATTGCATACACATGCCTTCTTTTGTAACACAATAATAATCTACTCAGTATGTGAAAAGACAGTTTTCCTTTAAATCCTCTAATTTATTTAATATGGAATAAAGCTAAACTTCCCTGTACAGTTGCCAAGAGCCTTATGTTCTATAATGTGGTCTGTCAGCTGAAGTGTCCTCTAATAATTGGTTTTTAAAGACAAGAATTTGCTTTCACATTTCATTTTTATTTCACAAACTGATTTTTGGCCACCAGAATGTCACAAATGTCTGATAAATGAAACACTGAGACAGCAGTGAACAAAAAAATGGAATAAATATGTATTTCTGGAATAATTCCACCATGAAAGGGTCAAAATGGACAATACAGTATCACCCACTGCTTGAGTTACATAAGGAATATAAATATCCAAACTTTGCAAATCCAAGATCCAAAGTATGATGACTTTTTTTTTTAAATTACAAGCAGTAATGTGATTTGTTTCCTCTTAATATTTGTGCTGATTTATTGCTAATTTACATTTTTTCCAATTCAATTACAGAAGACAGTTTTGTACACTGTAGATTCACAATTTGTGACAAACCTTACAATCAGAAATCTGATTCAAGGAATTATGTTTTCACCCGGACTATTTGCTATTGCCCAAATTAAACCAACTCAGACTAGGTGGAGATGGACATTTCTGTCACCAGGAGCACACAAAAGGTAGCATTTATTTTAAAATAAAACTATTTTACTATAAAGAAATTAAACATTGTTCGTAAAAATATCTACATACATTTTAGAGACAATCCTAGGGGCAATGCATCTTTCAAAAAATCAGTATGAATATTCACTGCATCAGACATCTTAGTGGAAAAACAATATCAGAGCTCCCTCACAACAAAGTCCATTCGATATTTAATTCCCTGAGGATCTCAACATAAAATCTGCGAAATCAACCCAATAAAATATCCACACACACGCACACAAAAAAAGGCCATTGGTGGAGGCAGCTCTATTAAGTATGTTCAATAATTTGGATGGCTTCATTATATGCTACAATTTAACCTTGAAATGTCTACCTAAAGTTATTATAAAATAATCTGTTTTAATTGCTTTAAGGAACAGAAATCCATATAGACTATTCCCTGATCATCCATAATAAGGGAATATTGCACATCAGAGCATTGATCGGTTCAGTTTCTTAAAATATGAAATCCAAAACTATAAGTACAGGTAGTAAAGATAAGATTCAAGGATATTCGCCTGAATTTGTCATGCTATGTTATGTTTAAAACACGAGGCTCTTTAACAGTCGATTCATGGTCTATACCTGGAAACCACAGATCCTTTAATCTGAGTCAATCAACCTCACCTGAAAGACCAAAAGTGATATGACCTGTTTGTCAAGGAAAGGACTGTGGGTGGGTTAATCAACCATTCGTCAAAGGTTGTTTACATTGAAATAACTTGTTTTGTTGAGAAAACATTCTTGATTATTCAAAGCGGTTTATGGAATCTTGATATGATTGTATGTAGATGCTTTTGTAAAGTAATGAATAATCAATATCTGCAAAAAAAATTTCCGTAAAATAAATCTGTGTGAAAAGGGTGAAACTTTCCATAACGGTGGCTCAATCCATGAGAGCTGCAAGAAGAACAGGGTAGTTGGGTGTTCCCCATCCTGTCACTGGATCCCATGAGGAGGAGGCACAGAAACCCTTCCCTTCCACTTTATCATCCAGACAACTCTGGTGACACCCTTCTGTTACCTAATGACAGGAGGAGAAAACAGCAGGTAAATCAACAATTCATTAGGTGGATACAATTACTACAGCAGGGGAACTAAACCTTTCAACTTTGACGTCTAATGATTTCTGCACTGCATTCTAAGCATTGCCACAAGGGGCGCTACAGCAAGTAACCTTCAACAGCTTGATAAAATCTTGGTGAGGAAATAGAGCGGTAGAAGTTGTAGTCCAAAAACCCGGAAGATAATTTGCATTTTCAAGCCATGGGTTCCCTCTGGATTTTACTATGGGTTTTTATAATGGCAGTTTTGGATTTATGAGTAAAATAAAGTCTGTGGTAAACATTTCTTGATGATATTTAGACGTTTTGTTCTACAACATAAATCACACAGTCATACCCCAAGTGAATTTTGAATCCGCAGTGTTTTTTTTTTTTTATTTTTTATAAAGTATATTGCTGAAAAGTTGCTAGAAAAGAACTACTATGGTTTTCAGTTTTGTCAGGAACATTCACTCAAACGCTTGTGGTATTAGTAGTCCTTGTCTTGCAACTCGTTAGCATCATACATTTTTTAAAACACTGCGGCTTCAAAATGTACATTTGAAGTATGATTGTCTGTAATTTATCTTTTAGAACAAAACGTCCAAGTATCTTCAAGTAATGTTTACCACAAACCTTATTTTACTCATAAATAATAATAACAATAAAAACCCAAAAGGAAATTCAAGAGGGAAACCATGGCGAATTAGCTTTCCAGGTTTGCCCACAAATTGACGTTATGGCTGGACAGTTCTATTAAGGTTAGTTAAACCTAGCTACCTGAATATGTACGCATCCAGATTAATTTGATTAATTTTAAGGCAACGCCCCCTTGAGTACTGAGGTTTGGTACCCCCAGTAACATAAGAATGAACTTTAGTATGTAGAATACTTACATCATAAAGACCTTTGCCTTGCAGTTTGTAAAGACGTGGGTTGAGGAATCCTAAAGCTGGAAGGCCCTTAAGGAAGCGCTGGTCATTTATAAGAGAAAGAATTCCTCCTACTACTGGAGTTGAAGCCTTTGATAAAGATGCATATTATAAAATAGTTAATTAATAATCAATTAATCTCAAAATGTTGCTAATACATCATAATAAATATGAGTGCAATTTGTAACATGAAGACTGTAATGTCACATGTGCACAAACCGAAACCCGTTCTCTTCATATCATTTACTAACCGAAGTTCCAGAGACCCATGGTATGGGCACACGGTTACTGACAACCCAGTAATTGTCCGAGAGTGCTGCTAGGTCTGGGTAAGCTCTTCCAGTGCGGTTGAAATATGTCTGTGGAGGTAGGGGCTGAAAACTCTTCAGGTAGGTACCAACAGCACTAACCTACAGACAACAACCACATAAAAAAGCACCATCGTTACTTCTAAGAGTCTTAAATGAATAGTTCGCCCAAAAATGAAAATTCTCTCATGATTTACTCATCATCCTGGCATCCCTGATGTGAATGGCTTTCTTTCTTCTGCAGAACACAAATTAAGATTTTTAAAAGAATATTTCAGCTCTGTAGGTCCTCACAATGGAAGTGAATAGGTGCCAAAATTTTGAAGCTTCAAAATCCACATAAAGGGAGCATAAAAGTACTCCATATGACTCCAGTAGTTAAATCCATGTGTTCAGACACAATATGATAGGTGTGGGTGAGAAACAGATCAATTTTTAAGTAAGTTTTTATCAAATTCACCTCTTTGCCCAGTAGGGGGCGATATGCATTAAGAATGTGAATCACCAAAAACAGAAGAAGAAGAATGGGGAAGTGAAACTGAAGTGGAGATTGACTGGGCAGGGAGAAGAATTTATAATGAAGAAAGGACTTAAATATTGATCTGTTTCTCACCCACACCCATCATATCACTTCAGCAGACATGGATTAAACCACTTGAGTCATCTGGAACACTATTATTTGCCCTTATGTGGATTTTGGAGCCCATTCACTTGCATCGTATGGACCTACAAAGCTGAGACATTATTCTAAAAATCTTAATTTGAGTTCAGCAGATACTATTCCTTTAAGACAAATAAACAGACAAACCAGATTTTGAATAACTAAGTAAAAAAAATTGCAAATGTAATTGGACAGCTGCCTTAAAGGCATAGTTCAACCAAAAGGAAAATTTCATTTCCTCACCCTTACAGTATGATGTTCCAAACCTACAAGACCCATATAACCCATATTTAATCCTAGAACCGTATGATTTTCATGACCTTCAGTTCCGTTAACGGTTCTTGCACAAGCAAATGTCTGATGATTCAGAAGAAAAAACGTACCGAACCCCTAAGGAACCTACATCTTGAAACACGCAGCACGTCTAGTGTGTTTGGTTCCCGAACTAATGAATCTTATAAGCCAGTTCTTTTGAATTTACAGCACAAAACATCCAACACTTCATGTGTAGTCTGATTCCCAAACAAATGAGCCGACTCTTTTAATGAATCAAAAACACTAAGCCTATACATCAGTCAGAGCGGTTACTGAATCAGTCTTTTAATTGTAAGCAAGGTAACTCGAAATGAACTGTTGAAGTCTCACAAGCATCAAGTACAACATTAGGCTACATAAAACAGTATACACTGTTTCTGGAAAATATTACTCTAATACAATTTCAGACCAGTAAGACTTCAATCAGGCAGTGCAGTTACTGCTTGTTCATGTGACAATGTGTATTTAAAGATACACAAATTTTGTTGTAATCAGTGGTATTTTATAAAAAATGAATGAATTAAAAATGTTATCACATTTCAAATTTGTTTAGATTTTAAATTGAATATACAGTTAGGCTCAATTAATGGATTGCATGAATGCCTCAAAGTCTGCCATCATGCCTTTTTAAACATTTGTATTCAATTTATTTCTAATTTATTTTATCTGCTCTGCAGACATCTGAAATGATCTCATCATTTGACAACAGGTTGCTAAAAGCAGTAAATGCAATGAGAATTGTATTTCTTATTTCCAAATAAATGTTCTTCAAAAGAACTGAAACTGCACTCTATGGCTACAGAACACATGCTTTACCTGGTAATCTGGCATTGGAAACACGTTACTGAAGCCACCCCCACTGATGTAATCTGTGACCTCATATGTGAGTTTGAAGGGGTTCTTGAAAGAAGTCCCGCCCACGGTGGTCACATAGGGACTTACGTAAAGACAGTATAAAAGGAAGAGACTTTACAAATGATCAACTGTATCTGATATCAACAGTAAAAGAAAATAATTAACAATATCCTGAGATTCAATAATAAAGATTAGTTAGAGAACAGTGCCTACCTAGATGCAGGAAAACTTGGCCTAAAGGTATTTCTTTCTTTGGTCAAGTGTCTACAGCCCGCTCCACTATCACCTATAGAACAAGAAGAGATCCACGCGAGATCTTACGTCAAGGAAGCATCTACAAACAACTTGTCAACACATTCAGAATATATTAAAGCATATGAATATATGCTGAAAACAAGATAATGGAAAAACAACCTGCAAGGCTGATTTTGTCGTCTTACCAGAAGCAAAAAGCATGGAGATCCCTCTGAGGCCAGCCTTCATGAACTCAACATTGATGCGGTCCATATAGGCAGTAGAAAGACTGTCCTCATCATCTCCATAGCTGATGGAGTGGACCCAAGGCACGGCAGACATGTTGCTAAGGAGCAGCATCCATTGAAGGAATGGCTCCTGGGACTCATGACGACCTATAACCGAGATCAAAATGAAGCTCATCATGTTTATAATTCACAAACAACAATAATTATTTCAGAAACAGACCACTTTGAGCAGACCTCATGATGCACTGAAATTAATTCATATTCTTGTGTGTATATTAAAATGAATAAAATCTTAAAATTTGCAATAGCAGACCTTATCCTAAACATTAAAGGGATAATGACATGAGGAATCAAATTTTACTTGATCTTTTAACATATAAGTATAGGTCATTATACTATAAAAACATACTTTAAGTTTCAGAACTCAAAACTTCCTCCTCACTGCAAACAGAGCATTTGTTAGGGCCTGGGTAGCTCAGTGAGTAAAGAATAGTAAAGCTGACTACCCCCCATGGAGTCGTGAGTTCGAATACCAGGGCGTGCTGAGTGACTCCAGCCAGGTCTCCTAAGCTACCAAATTGGCACGGTTGCTAGGGAGGGTAGAGTCACATGGGGTAACCTCCTCGTGGTCCGCTCTCGGTGGGACGTGTGGTGAGTTGCGCGTGGATGCCGCGGAGAATAGTGCGAAGCCTCCACACGTGCTATGTCTCCATGTGAAAAGATGCACAGGTTGACGGTCTCATACGCGGAGGCAATGGAGATTCGTCCTCCGCCACCCGGATTGAGGCGAGTCACTATGTCACCACAAGGACTTAGAGTGCATTGGGAATTGGACATGCCAAATTGAAAAAAAAAAAAGCAAAAAAAAGCATTTGTTGAAACCAGGCTGCCAAAACGACTCGTTCTCTACTTTTTCCACATTGTAATGTCACACTGTGGTAGACATTTGCATCTGACCGCCTCCACAACAACGCATACTTTATTACCTCCATAGCCCCGCCAAGCAGCAGTGAGCAGTGTAATGACATGGAGGGAGCAGGTCAGTCAAGAGCAGAGAGCCAATCATAACAGTGGGTGTTTACAGTCAAGAAAAAGCACCAAAACCGAGTGTTTCTGACAGAGAGTCAGAATGATTGTGTAAAATCATGTTTTACAAATATATTATAGCTTTTTGTGCAAAACAAATCTTTAGTAATATTGTAAGTGAACCTCAAGTAACACCAAAATAATAATAAAAAAAAAAGGCATGACATGACCCCTTTAAAGAAATCTGAATTCATTCAGTTAATATTTTATGTCCGTTTTCACGTACCTGGATTGGTGAAGACCCATGTAGAAATGTTTGAACCACTGCTCATGATGTATTCCACATCCAGACTGGCTTCAATGCCAGCTTTACCACCTCCCTGAGTGCCCACAACCTGCTCGACGGCTGACATGTGCGTGAATCCTCCAGCAAACAGACTCATGAACTCAGACAGGTCTGCAGGGTGGTAGTACTGCTCTAAGAACTAATCAGCGTAGTTTAAAGTTAGTGGAGAAATTTGGCACCACCATACAGTACATTCCAGAATTCTGTTTGAATTATGAAATTAATGGTTTTGCCCTAAAATAAATATGAGGGGTATACCTGTGCCACTGCCTGACTATTGTTTGCGGCAGTGCCCACATCTTTTGCTGTAAGGTTATAGCGACTCCTGATGACTGAGGGTGTGACACCCAAGTGAAAACCTATTCCTGACAGTCTTGCTCCTTCCCAGCCTTTACTGAGATCCCGTCCTTGTGGTGGAAAACGGTGAACTCCACCCACTAAAAAGACAAAAAAAAAACCCTAAAATTTAGTCACAAACAGATTCAAGAGCAATCTGTTTCCATCAGGGACATTTGACACTATGCTTGCTTATTATGATATGAAATTGCAAGTGAGGAAAAAAAATACTTGAAGTATCCTAGAGCAAAGCTTATGCATATCATTTTTAAGGAATAGTTCACCCAAAAATGAAAATTCTCGCATAATTTACTTACCGCCATGCTATCCCAGATGTGTATGACTTTCTTTCCTCTGCTGAACACAAATGTAGATTTTTAAGAAAAATCTCTCAGCTGTGTAGGTCCATTCAATGCAAGTGAATGGTGGCCAGAACTTTGAAGCACCAAAAAGCACATAAAGGCAGCTTAAAAGTAATCCGTGTGACTCCAGAGGTTTAATCCGTGTCTTCTAAAGTGATATAAAAGGTGTGGGTGAAGAACAGATCAATATTTAAGTCCTTTTTCACCACATATTATTCTCCCTGCCTAGTAGGTGGCGATATGCATGAAGAATGCAAACCGCCAAAAACAGAAGAATGTGAAAGTGGAGATTTATAGTAAAAAAGGACTTAAATACTGATCTGTTTCTCATTCACACATATCACAACATGGTTTAAACCATGAAGTCTGCCTTTTTATATTTTTTGGATCTTCAAAGTTCTGGCCACCATTCACTTTTAATTCACCATTCGCATTAAATAATATTCTTCTAAAAATCTTTATTTGTGTTCTGCTAAAGGAAGAAGTCATACACATCTGGGATGGCATAAGGGTGAGTAAATGTTTGGATGAACTATCCCTTTAAACATGGGATAAACATTTCTGGAGAGACAATGGTGTGAAGCTGAGTCTGCTCACCAAAGTCTAGATGCTGATAGACATCTTTATGAACAGAGTATAGAGATGTTGACCTCAACAGAGTGTGTCCATTTCTCCTGTAGCGGTGAAATTTAGTGCCAGGGAGTAATGTTTCTGCCACTCTGAGAAAACAGATAGAAAAAGGAAAATCCTTTTGATCATAAATGAATAAACATTCATATTCACTCATATCATGTTTTCCCCTTATCTATCAAAAATAATATTAAGCTAATAAGACTTTTTAATGTTAAGTGCATGTATTATGGTATGAGTAAAAACTACTTTTTTTTTTTACCTTGCTTTATCAAAAAAAGAAAAAAAAAGACATTTTCAGAACAGATAAAATTCTTGTGGTCCATGCAATGCATACTGTAGCAAAGTTCACTCAAATGATCCTTACTGAGCAGTCATGACACACTGAAGAAAGTCCCGAGTTATGACCGAGTGACACTTTTTGACCCCATTACTCTGGAGCCAGTTTTGCATGACTTTCTCAGTCAGCTGAGATGGCTGCACAAGAGCTGCGATTTCTTCCAAGCTCAGAAACTTCCCTAAAATAGAAGGAAGAGAGAATGAGCACTAAGCAGGGTATTTTTTATTTCATTGTTAGGATCAGGACAAAAGTGAGGCTCTTTACCATATTGTTGTGAATCTGGGTCTGACACTCGTTTCAGTAACTCTTTTAACTGATCCACATTCTGCTGCTTCAGTGCAAATGTGAGCTCCACTTCCTCCAACGGTCTAACCCGTTCAATAAGGAACCAGTCCTCAGGCACACTAAAACAAGGAATTACACAGTTAAAGGCCTGTTTTGCGCATAAAACGACGTTGAAATTACTCCTGGAGTATAAATTCATACTGGCCACTTATTAAAGGCAGATCTCAAAATGGCTGGCAGTTCATCAAATACAAATTCATAGTTTGCGATCAGTTATTATTAAACAGTGGCATGCAGGTGTCTTACGAAGCATCTTGATCAGCCTCAAGCAGCTCCCCACTGACGAGCCAAATCAAGCTCAGGACAAAAACAGCAAGCCTGTAAAACAGAACAATGTCACTTTAAGCAATTCATTTTATGGCCCAAGCTTTATTATAGCAATAGGTAACTGTAACTGCATATTGTCTTTTAAACAATAACTCGTCTAGAAAAACAAGTTACAATAGTGAACCTACAGACAACAATAATAATAATAATCCACAGCACAGTCATCACGTGCATTGGTCTGTCCGACCATCTGACCTCGTGCGGTGTAAAGCAGGTTCTGAGGTTTAATAATATAGTTTCTGACAATATAATTATTGAATTATATCTAGTGCAAGATAAATCTCGGTAAAATACACTACTTACCGCATTGTTTTCGCGTTCATGCAACTTAATATCCGAAAAACACAACACACAACCAATGTCAGAATGAGGTCTAAATGTATCAATCATGTGACAGTCACATGACCATCAGCTGATCTTGTAACGATTGAGGAAGTACATTTGCAAGGAGTGTCTACAAAATATGAACGCTTTTAAGAAAAGCGCTCATTTGTCATAAGGATCTATATACTACATTTACTGAATCGCTAAATTATTTTTATTCTCCGAGTTCCAAAGACATACGATAAAAACGGTTCACCGAAATGCCATAGTTATTATAATCGAACTGTGTTATTGGAAAATGCTATAACAACTTATTTTATTTAAGCCCAGATGGGCTCACGGTTGGGGTACAACAGAGCCAAAGCCCCCCCCGATTTGTCCCGTATTTAAGCTGGTCATATGGCGTCACGGTGAAATCGTTCCAGATCGCCGATTTAACATTGATATAAGTTAGAAAATGTGCCTATGATGGGCAAGGGACCGTCCGAAAAGTCCACACATTGTGCTAAAACGTGCTAATACTGTGGAGGGTGTGGTAAGCGACCGTCTGAAAAGTCCACAAATGGTGGTAAAACTGTGGAGTTTTTTCTATATAAATGTTCAGTAAGATCAAGCAATGTGTGAATACAATCATAAAGACAAGGACAGATGCAGGAAAAAAATAAACAAATAAAATAAATAAAAATTATTAAAAAAAAAAATAATTAAAAAAAATTAAAATACACTATATTCCCAAAAGTATTCGCTCATCTGCCTTTAGACACATATGAACTTAAGTGACATCCCATTCTTAATCCATAGGGTTTAATATGACGTCGGCCCACCCTTTGCAGCTATAACAGCTTCAACTCTTCTGGGAAAGCTTTCCACAAGGTTTAGGAGTGTGTTTATGGGAATTTTTGACCATTCTTCCAGAAGCGCATTTGTGAGGTCAGACACTGATGTTGGACGAGAAGGCCTGGCTCGCAGTCTTCGCTCTAATTCATCCCAAAGGTGCTCTATCGGGTTGAGGTCAGGACTCTGTGCAGGCCAGTCAAGTTCTTCCACACCAAACTTGCTCATCCATGTCTTTATGGACCTTGCTTTGTGCACTGGTGCGCAGTCATGTTTGAACAGGAAGGGGCCATCCCCAAACTGTTCCCACAAAGTTGGGAGCATGGAATTGTCCAAAATCTCTTGGTATGCTGAAGCATTCTGAGTTCCTTTCACTGGAACTAAGGGGCCAAGCCCAGCTCCTGAAAAACAACCCCACACCATAATCCCCCCTCCATCAAACTTCACAGTTGGCACAATGCAGTCAGACAAGTACCGTTCTCCTGGCAACCGCCAAACCCAGACTCGTCCATCAGATTGCCAGATGGAGAAGCGTGATTCGTCACTCCAGAGAACGCGTCTCCACTGCTCTAGAGTCCAGTGGTGGCGTGCTTCACACCACTGCATCCGACGCTTTGCATTGCACTTGGTGATGTTTGGCTTGGATGCAGCTGCTCGGCCATGGAAACTCATTCCATGAAGCTCTCTACGCACTGTTCTTGAGCTAATCTGAAGGCCACATGAACTTTGGAGGTCTGTAGCGATTGACTCTGCAGAAAGTTGGCGACCTCTGCGCACTATGCGCCTCAGCATCCGCTGACCCCGCTCTGTCATTTTACATGGCCTACCACTTCGTGGCTGAGTTGCTGCCATTCCCAATCGCTTCCACTTTGTTATAATACCACTGACAGTTGACTGTGGAATATTTAGTAGCGAGGAAATTTCATGACTGGACTTGTTGCACAGGTGGCATCCTATCACAGTACCACGCTGGAATTCACTGAGCTCCTGAGAGCGGCCCATTCTTTCACAAATGTTTTTAGAAGCAGTCTGCATGCCTAGGTGCTTCATTTTATACACCTGTGGCCGTGGAAGTGATTGGAACACTTGAATTCAATTATTTGGATGGGTGAGCGAATACTTTTGGCAATATAGTGTATGTATAAACCATCCAAAAAACATAAATAAGATAAAGAAGACAAATAATAGAAAAAATTAAAATAAATATATTTTTAACATATAAATGATGTTTTTTTAATTTAATTTTTTTTATAAGTCACGGGTCAGGAAAGTTCTCGTTTTAGCATATAAGAAAGGATATAATTGTTTTTTTTTATTAATAACGCATATTAAATTTAAGTGTCCCTTATTTTAAAACTTCAAAAGTGGCAACCCTACCCTGAGGTAAAAGTCACATTTGATTGTATTTTCTCCCAAAACACCAAACAGCACAAAAACTACAACAGCACTTTCCTAAACACCTGTTAGTCATTGTGCACTGGACATTTTTCCTTATCCATGAGATCGTTGTGTGTAAAGAAGGTTGATACTTACGGAATTTGATCTTATATTTAATACATCTTTATATGTTGCAAATGAATGTAGCTTACCAATAAAGTTCCTAAAATTATCACCTTTATTTAGAGACAAAATACTTACTTGCCATTTTATGTTTTGTTCAAGGTGATTAAATCAAAGATTTTCAATAACTGTCCTAAAAAGTGAAAGAATAGTATTTGGGGAAAAAAAAAAAAAATCCCCTATTGCAGGAGCTAAAGGAAAAACGTTAATGCACACCCGATGTGGTAATGCGGCCACAAGTCCATGACACGCAGCAGAGTTACACCTCGGGTGTGCATTATTTTTCAATAATTCAACATGCTGGAGTCAATTATTCCATTTATAACACGGTTACCACACCTTAAGACATCTTTCAGGGTTTTATATCAAGATATTTTCATTTTCATCCCTAAAATGCATGACTTAAGTGCGTTGGCATGTTCTCATGAGAACTGACGTGATACAACCAAAAGTGCAGCTCGATTTGTTTACAAGAAATTGCGGTTCAGAAATTTAATTGGTTTTGCTGTCATTGAACATGCAGCATAAACTGGATTCCCTCATGGATGCGCATTGGAGAGCAACCAGAAGTAAACAATTATAGTGAAAAGGACTAAATATTGATTTGTTTCTCACCCAAAGCGATCAGATCGTTATGTGCTTTTTAGAGTGTCAAAATTTTGGCACCTATTCACTTGCATTACACAGACCTACTGAGCTGATATATTCTTCTAAACATCTTTATTTGTGTTCTGCAGAAGAAGAAAGTTAAACACATCTGGGATGGCATGAGGGTGAGTAAATGACGAGAAAACTTATAATTTTGGGGTGAACTATCCCTTTAGTAAATGTTAAATTAATTAATGTACAGCTTTCAGTAACTTTTGCACTGCCAAATGTACTTTGTATAGACACTCAATGTCATTAAAGAAAATTATATTGTATTGTAAACATATTTCCAATGAGTGCAAGCTACAGATATGAATGCTTAAAATGTTTCTTTGGCTACTGGAATGTGTTTACTATTCTATTTGAACGGGGATTTCTACTAATGACGAAAAAATTACTACTTTATTAGTTATTGATATAAATTATGTCTTTGAGGTCATAGAAAAAGCGGGGGAAATGCACTCCCTGGAAAGAACACAGTCTAACATGAAATCCTTTAGTATAGTGCTAGTTTAAGGTGAAGTCATTTTAATCCAATTCACTTTTTGTCAAATTCTGCGAATATCTATTCACAGTCCACTAGCTGTCCGTTCTGTGTGTGCACTGAAAAAAAAAGTCAGGTTTTTGTACACAAAAAAAAAAATAAAATAAATAAATTGTAAATGTGACTCTACTAAAGTTTCTATTTATCCATCAATATCTTTATCTTTAATATACTCCCATCACTTAAATCCTACCAATTAAACCTGTGCTTTCCAGGAGAAGGGTGTGTTTGTTTGGCTGTTGAGTTCAAAAATCAATAGCCTTTCTCAGGAATTGCTTACTCCACCTTTAAGCCAGCCTGCAAATCAACACACAATCAGCTGTATGTTGACATGGATGAGCTACTTTAGAGTGGTATACCAGTCATATTGCAAATTGAATTCAAGTGGTGCCACTGGAAATATGCTTTACCTCAACATTATGATCCAAGATTAAATTACCTTGGTATCCCATTTTAGGCTGGACATCGTATGAAACAATTTTCCACTTGAGAATTGGAGCAGTTTCCATGGATATAAGGTAACTGTAATGCAATAATAATGGATTATATTCAGGGCCGGCCCATGGGTTTGTGGGGCTTTAGGCGAAATCATGAAAATGGGCCCCTGGGTGTGAAAACTGTCATAACTTTAAAACATCGTAGAACAACTGCAAACATGATGAACAGATTTTATTAATAGAAAGCACTAAAAAAAGAAGCACTATACTGTTCAGTAGATGATAGTTGTGTAGATAGTTTTAATAGACACTGCTGACAATGCTTGAAATTACATTTCAACTTACATAACTATGTGTAAAAGTTTATTTAGAGCAACAAAATCAATGAAAATAAAAAGTTGGCCAGAATGTGAGCAAAAGTGAATAAAAGTAAAAACATCAGGGTAAATAAGGTACAGCAATGTTAATTATGTATAAATAAAATTACATATTTGTGTTTATAGGGCCTATGTATAAATGTAAAGAATAAACACTTACCTCTTAGAGAGCAGAGATCTTTGCAGATAGGATTACACACACATGGCGAAATCATCAGGATTCGTACAACTTTACTAAATTTGGCCAATTCGTATGATTTCGTGCGATTCCTACGATTTTCACTACAGCAATGATGTCGCTGGATATCGTTTCCATCTAATACGCAAAGTTTAGGTAAGGGCATAATATTATTAAGTATGTCCTTAACACCTCCTGTGCAGAACTCGTGCTTCTGCATTAGACATCTGAGAATTTGCAGGTGATGAAGTCATACCAGTTTATGCAAACAACATGGTGAGAGACCATTTGAAATAGTCACCTCATACATTATGTACGACTTCTCATGAGATCGGGTTGAATGGGATGGTTTGGTTATTTTCCAGATTAATTGCTCATATTTTCACTCTATGTGAGTTTTTTTGTTTCCGTATATCGACAGTGTCTGAATTCCTTCCCCAGCAGATTATTCTTGAGAAAACGAGAAAAGACTTAATGATTTGACAAGCGCTGTTTCTGCTCTCATTTACACTAAATAAGCCTCAAAGACTCAAATAGCCACAAAGCAGTATTTTCATAACTTATTTCCTGCGTTTCTGTCAGATGTGAGCATTATTCAGCAAGGTGCGATCTGTGTCTGATAATACTGTGATAAGAAGCCGCGCTCTAGTTTCCAGCAATGCTTTGTGTTATGAATAAATTATGCAGATTAGTGTGTGCAGCTTAGCTTTACTTCTTGTCGATTTTAGATACACTGCTGTTATTTTATTTGTTGTAACTTTCAGTTATTTTCTTTTTGTGATTATTCAAAGCTCAATTTATACTTAATATGTTGTTTTCACTGTCATTGTGAATTGCATGATCAGGTCTACGCACATTGCACGGTTGCTTGAGTGTGTGAGCTAAAGAAATAATTGGACTTCAGAGAATTTCAAAATAAAAGTCATCAGCGTTTTATTAATTTTATGACTTGTTCATTTACTTTGCACGTGTTCACACCTTTGAGGGGCCCCCTCAGGCACTTCGGGCTCTAGGCGGCCTTCTGTTTCGCCTGTAGGACGGGTCGGTCTTGATTATATTATGTTCCCTCTTTGATTCCAGTATGCCACAAGTGAAAAAAGCATACGCTTGACTTAAAGTGATGAATTTTTTTTTATTTTATTTTTTTATAGTTGACAAGGTGTAAATCAGGAGACAAATGGATAGTATTAATAAAGAAAAAGATCTAAATCCTTTCTATGAATAAACAGTACATGAATGCACTCACTGATGGGTTGCACAGCAGATGGAATATGATATAACATGGTAAATGCCTTTAGTAGCTCTTTAGTAGCTAAGGTTCTCTTTTCATACAGTAGATTGTTTCATGCATGATGCTTGACACTGTATCTCGATTTTCCCTTTCAGTTAGGTTAAGCCTACAGCCAAAGTCTGTGTGGTATATGAAAAAAAAAAAAGATAAATAAGTTAATTAATCATTAAATGATAGTGAAAAAATAAGGAACAGGAGGTACATGTCGGACCTCATAATCTTATGTGTGGAGTGGTATCTGCTGTAGACAATGTGTCTTATAATAAAATATATATATAAAATGTGTTCTTTAAATTATAATCATAAATTAAATCATTAAATTACAATATATAATATAATATTATTATACTATATATGGACTAATTATGAAGAGATGTTTTGTGATTTATTGTAAGTTAATATTCCTTTTCCTTTTGTCACTTTAAGAAATTTCTGAAAATGTTCTGTGTTGGCAGAAAACCAATTGAAATTGGTATGGCAAACAATTCTGTGAAGCAGACATTTTGTGATTGTTTTGATATATAACATCATGAAATAAATTATATTGGGTACCATGCAAGGTGTTTATTGCGTTTTGTCTCATCCAAGGTGATTAAAAAAAAAAAAAAAAAAAAAAACAAATTTTTTTAGTTGAAATTACCGTTTTTTTTAGTGCAACATTTTAAGTGTAAATTTATCATAAAAAGAAATACTTGTTAGTAAGCTATTAGGGAATTTATATAATATAATATAATACATCTATAATTAAATGCTACGTCTTTTGAAGTGATTTTGATATTTGCAATAGGTTATTACTGCTGTATTTACACTATTTGTAACTTGTATGTTGTAAGTTGTAGCCTATGTGAACTGGAGTCTCAACAGTAGATGGCAGTGCAGGCACATTAAATGTGGAACGATTGCGCAAAAACTACAGCATGAAAAGCAACAAAAAAATATTGATCTCAATAATTTGCTAAACGTCTGTAAAGGTTTCTGTGAAAGTTATTCAGTTTACTTAGAAGCAAACTGTTAGCCTACTTTGTGACATTAAAAGCAATAGCCCATGTTGTACTGAGAGAATTCATTTTATTTTATAATATTGATATTATTTTAGCTAAGCTCATTTTAAACACAGGACAACTTTGACCTTTTTAGCGTAACTGATTATATGAGAATGGCTTCCTAATTGCCAACAAAAGTTCACTATTGGATTTCTGATGGAGATTTGTAAGAAGTGTACTCCACGTGAATGTGTGTCTTTGTCGATGGGGGCGCAGTTTGCACGCTGTGCAACAGGCATTCATTCCCACGAGCCAGTATTCCACACATTCAAGATATCCCACTATCTAAAGAGCAAAGGGGAGTTTCCAAAGTTATCAAATCCATCCAACTTTGCCATTTTCGGCCAGAGACCACTGAAAATGACTCCCAAGAAGACTACCGCTCCCTTCCTCTGGTTTTCCTTTTGCTTTGGACATGTTCTGGAGGCAGTGGTGATGGGGTCCACGCAGTACCCCTCCGGTGCGCCTGATAACGGGCTCCACTCACATCTGGATACGCGTGGTCCAGGAGAAGCCAGCACGAGCTCCCGGAACGACTCGACGTCTGTTCATGTTCCGTCGTACATGATCTCTCTGTACAGGACTCTATCGGAACTGGACCGACGCGGAGCGAACGGCAGCCTGTCGCGGTCCAGGAGATATGCCAATACAGTGACCAGCTTCGTGGACCTGCAGGGGCAAGGTGGGTGATATTGATCCGCCGGTGACAGAGAGATAGGTGGGTTATATGACGTATATTGTGCCCATGTCTAATGCCTTATTGGCCATCGGTGGTGATTTTCATACCATCAGATTGACTGATTTGTTGTCAGAATGATAGCCTACTGTACATGGCATCGGGAATCATTCATTATAATGTATCATTTCATATGCCGTAGCTCATAAATTAGAGCTGACTGTTTAAGATGATAAATCTTGGTGTGAATGACAGTTGACTGACCATTTACATGCATATTTCGTTTTTATTCAATAAAATGCACTGCTTTTTAGGATATTTATTATTATTATTATTATTATGGAGATCATTATGGGGATTATACAGAAGATGAATACAAAATATGACATTAAAAAGTATCATTTAAAAAGAAAATCTTAACTTTTACGGCAATTACAGAAATGTGCAGTTGTGTATTAGAATTTGCATAACTTTTTTTTTTAATTACATTTTTAAAAAGATTCAGACTACACAATACAGAAATCTGATATATGGCAATATACTGTACGCAAAACACATATATAAAATGCATGTACAGAATACAGATATGGTTTTCTTTGATATAAAAAGCAAAGTATTTCTATGTGCAACATATATTTCAGAATACTACAAAAATGGCCTTTTTCATATACTGTATGCAACATATATTTTTCCAAATTCTTGTATATATAATATTATGTAGGTCCCCATCGTGCCGCCAAAACAGCGCCAACCCGCATCTCATAATAGCATTCAGAGATGATATTCTTCTCACCACAATTGTACAGAGTGGTTATCTGAGTTACTGTAGACTTTGTCAGTTCAAACTAGTCTGGCCATTCTCTGTTGACCTCTCTCATCAACAAGGCATTTCCATCTGCAGAACTGCCGCTCCTGACCTATAGCTGCATGATTTTATGTACTGCTGCCACACGATTGTCTGATTAGATAATCGCATGGATAATTGTTGGTGCCAGATGGGCTGGTTTGAGTATTTCTGTAACTCTTGATCTCCTGGGATTTTCACACACAGCATTTCATTTACTCAGCATGGTGCCAAAAACAAAAAACATCCAGTGAGCATCAGTTCTGCAGACGGAAATGCCTTGTTGATGAGAGAGGTCAACCGAGAATGGCCAGATTGGTTCGAACTGACAAAGTCTATGGTAACTCAGATAACTGCTCTGTACAATTGTGGTGAGAAGAATATCATCTCTGAATGCTATTCTGAGATGCGGTTGGTGCCGTTTTGGTGGGACGAGGGGGACCTACACAATATTAGGCAGGTGTTTTTAATGTTGTGGCTGATTGGTGTATGTGCGTGTGTGTGTGTGTATATATATGTGTATATATATATATATATATATATATATATATATATATATATATATATATATATATACATAGGCTATATATCAGATTTATATATTAGATAATGATTTAGTTAATGCTCTGCCAGATTGATTCTACATGATTTTATTATTATAAATTAACTTCCTGATAATATTTTCAAAATACTTAAAATACCGTGTAAGAAATATAAAGTCAAATGTCTAGAATTTCCAACATCTGTGACAAATAACCTTTACTAGCACCTTAAGCCAAAGTCTCTTAAACAGAGCACCAGGTGTTGCTGATAAAGATAGAGAAACATTTTAATTTAAAACTCATGTTTAAATAAAGATTGTCACGTAAAATACAGATTTTGCTAAATGCAATGTCAGCACCCCCACCCATCAAATGTATGGAGATATGCGTGAAAAAAAGGTTTTTTTATAAAGTGAGAGAGGTTCTTGAATGTCCACAGTGTCAGCAAGAGTTGAAGTGACATTACACCGAAAGGCCAGTTATTACATTTGAGGGCACAGCCTTAAAATAATAAAAAAACGACCCAATGCTGCATTTTGGTGAGGGTAATATGGGTAACAATTTGCATTTTATGAATTTTTGGCCACATCTTGTCACATTGATTTTCCCCTTTCCAAACACTGGAGATTTTACTTAAAAAGTGAAGAATCAAGAAATTGGATTTGATCTTTTTGAGTTCCTCTCAGAAAGGAAATCTAAATCATTCTTAAAGGACATTGCATTTCATGCATTATTTGGTAACAAAAATATGACCAGGGTTGGGGAGTAACGGAATATATGTAACAGGATTAAATATTTAAAATACAAAATATTAGTAACTGTATTCCACTACAGTTACAGTTTAAGTCATTGGTAATTAGAATACAGTTACATTCAAAAAGTATTTTGATTACTGAAGAGATTACTTTGCATTTTATTGTCATTTGTTTCATTTAATATTTAGTCCTTTCAGATGGAAAACATTTATACATATAAATGATGCGATCCAAAGTGCATTTGAACAGTGGTGAAACACTTTCTTATGATGTGTTACATTCATATGAGCAGACAGAGAAGTACGTTTGAAGTAAGTTTGGAGCAGAAGAAATAGAAATAAACCTTGTGTAAATTGTCAGCTTTATGCTAAGCTAAAATGCTATTTCTTGCCATTTTAAATGCACGTTAACAGACACGATCATATTTTAAAAAAAAAATCGTATTCTTGATAATTTTTGTATTGTTTTCCTGTAAAAATATCTAAATATCCTTAAAACAAGATCAGTTTGATTGATCTTGTTTTAGAAACAACACTGCATAAGATATTTAGGTTTTTCAGAGAATGTATATTTAACATGTGTATTTTGTCTTACTGTACTGGCAGAGTTTTTATAGTCAAAACAAGTGAAAAAATCTACCAGTGCTGAAGAAGTAATCCAAAGTATTTAGAATACGTTATTGACCTTGAGTAATCTAATGGAATATGTTACAAATTACATTTTACAGCATGTATTCTGTAATCTGTAGTGGAATACATTTCAAAATTAACCGTCTCAACCCTGAATATGACCTCACATTGTCTAAAGCCGTGCAAAATTTGAGAGCAAATTCAATGTACTGGAATTCTAGTCCCTGGCTGCTTCAACTCATTTTCTAGGTTATGTCATTGTTTTGTCTGGCAAGTGGATATTAGCTTAGAGGAGGATGCTTTACTCTACACCCCACCCCTCTGTTCACCTTTCATTTTAACTGCATTCCTTTGTCTCAGGGAAGAGATGAATCCACAGCGTTTTTTTAAACATCTCTTTTATATACTATCTTCCTTTTCACACTCATGTAGCACCACACTGCAGGTATAGATGTTTATAGATGTTCCCAGATGTTTGTTAGATGCCAAACTGTTTGCAAATACCATTATTCTTAAGGTATCTCTCATAGTGTACAGTCAACATGATTTGTCCTGATCTGGCCTTGGGATTTTGTGCAGCCAACTCATATTGGAAGAATCCTCTTCATGTTTAACCCATGCAGCTGCGGTCACTGTATCAGGTTTCATGGTACTCTGGGTTCCATTATTGAACTGGATGTCAAGATGTCAACATGGAAACTTGTTTTCCTCTGAATGCAAAGTCTGCACTCTCTTATAGCAAAGGTTTCTTCTGCATCATGCCAGTTACGGACAGGACCAAGCTTTGGATGTTTGTTTTGGGCCTATTTCTTTCTTTAGACAAAGGATAGGAGAGGAAGGATGAAGTCAAACTTGAAGTCAAACTTTAAATGTTACAGTATGTGAGATTTATTCCGTGTCTGTTTTCATCGATTTCAAGTTAGCTGTAGGTCAGCTCCAGTGCACCGTGGCCACATAAGACGACGGCACTGCTTGAAATGTTACCTAACATTTAATTATGTCCTTGATCCACCCACCTTTCAAATTGACTGCCTCCTCCTGAGGACATGAAGGACAGCAAAGGGGGAGGTGGAGGGCTTTTCGAAGAGCTGACCATTTTCAGTGTCCTGCCAAACCTTCTCACTCAATCAGTGTAATTAGCAGATACTGCCAAGGGCTGAAGCTGTCCAACAGTTCAGCCGAATGCTCTCCACCTGGTCTCTGTGAGCGTGCTGCACCTCGCGTTTGGAGAAATCATTTGGGCCCTTGAATGTTATTCTTTTTTAATAGATGGTCTGACGATTTGTGTATGGCATTTTTAACAAAAAGCCATGTGTCACATTGTTTATATAAGATGAGGAAATGCATTAGTGTCTGCCTCATTCAGGCTTGCTGTGACTATATCAACAGAAAATGAAAGGAATGTTCCGGGTTCAATACGAATTGAGCTCGATCAACAGGATTTGTGGCATAATGTTGATCCACACAAAATTATTTATACTCATTCCTCATTAATGTAAAAAACGGAAAAAAGAAAGCAGAAAGTGTGGTTAAAATAAGGCACTTACAATGAAAGTGAATGGGGCCAGTTGATAAACCTTAAAATACACAGTTAAAAGTATAGCCACAAGACATAAACATTATATGTGTTAACATGATTTTAGTGTGATAAAATCACTTACTAACCTTACCTGTATTAAGTTATATTCAATAGTACAACTTTGTTATGACGACTTAACGGCGGTAAACCTATAATCTGGTAATTATAGGCCGTAAATGTGATAAATCCATGATTTTTATCGTACTAAATCAAGTTTACGTGTATAATGTTTATATTTTGTGGCTATACTTTTGAAACAGTGTGTATTTTAAAATGTATGGACTGGCCCCATTCACTTATATTGTAAGTGCCTTATTGTAACTTTTGCCTGTTTATTAATAAACAAATAACAAACTGAACAATTGTTTGTGGTAATCAACATAATGTTGTCAATTGAGCTTAACTTGTATTGAAAATGGAACATTCCTTTAACTCATTAATAATTTTATCGATCTGAACTTTAACCATTGTTCACCCTGTTAATTAACTCATTCTTGAAATTCCTCCTTTTAGTGGATATTTCAATATCCATAGTCTTAAGTGCTAATTCAATTTTGCTTTCCTGTCTTTTATACCTTCAGACGAGCCATCCCCAAAGTTCCACCAACAGTACACATTTGACCTGTCTGGTCTCTCCAGACTCGATGAATTGATGGAGGTGGAGCTACGGATTCTGAGGAGGCCACCACCTGACGTCTTAAATTTACTTTCCCATGGTGGGAACCTGTACCGGTTACTCCTCCACACCTGCTCCCTTCCTGGATCTTCACCCCAGCCTGTGCTCCTTTCCTCCAGGACCATTGATCTTCTAGATACTGCTTCAGCCACATGGGATGTGTTTGACGTTGGCACGAGTGTGAAGAGCCACCTCAGGATGCATAGGACCACAGAAGGCAGCAGTCAGTTACGCTTCAGCATAGCTGCTGTTTCTGATTCAACTAATGAGGCTGTACATCCCGCTATGCTGGGACTGAACCATGAGGATCAGCATACCCATGAAAGGGCCTTGCTGGTGGCCTTTTCTTGGGCACGTAGGAAGGAGAACCTCTTTAGGGAGATCCGTGAGAAGATTAGGTCCATGAAGAGTCATACATTTCAAAATCCTGCACCAGAACGTGGTATCAAACAGGGTCACCCCAGCCATCGGCGGAGGAGAAGGACAGCACTAGCAGGACGTCCTGGTGGAGCAGGTGGTGGAGGGGGTGGAAATGGGGGAAAAGGAACTGGCAGACGGAGAACACGTTGCAGCCGGAAGCCGCTTCACGTAAACTTCAAAGAACTCGGTTGGGACGACTGGATTATTGCGCCACTAGATTACGAAGCGTACCACTGTGAGGGTTTATGCGACTTTCCGTTGCGCTCACACCTGGAACCAACCAACCATGCCATCATCCAGACACTCATGAACTCCATGGATCCAGAGTCCATGCCTCCCAGCTGTTGCGTGCCTTCAAAACTCAGCCCCATCAGCATCCTGTACATTGACTCGGGGAATAATGTGGTTTATAAACAGTATGAGGACATGGTGGTGGAGAGCTGTGGGTGCAGGTAGCAATGTGAGAGAGGGGTGACCAACCCCTGGACTCTATCTAAAAGCTGCCTCTCATGCAGAGGCTAAGCACAGCATTGCAGGTGAGATGAACTGTCAGAGTGCCTAACCTGTGAGAGGGACAATGTGTAAATGTGTGTTTATTTTCACTGTGTTAATGGACATGTGAACAGTATGAACATGAGCAGAGGAGAAGCCTGATCACATGAAGAAAAAATTGCGACTGAACGACATTTTTCGCAAAATTATATTATTCGGCTCCTTATAGGTATTGCGGCAGTTCTGAGGTGAAATGTCCACTAAGTGGCGCTAAAAGCGAGTAAAATTTCCTCCCAAACAGAGAGGTTTTTAAAGATAATGCCATATATCAGAGTTTTAAATCAACAAAACCTACCTACCTCCCTACCCTAAACCTTAAACCTAACCAATATGTTATAAAAGCAAATGTGATATGAAAAACACAATTGCTGATGCAACCACATCATTTTGTAGTGCTTCCATTACACTTTTTGCTTTTTACTTTCCATGTGTCAACTCGTGTGCTCTTCATGCCTCGTACATTGGTCCTTTGCATCACAAGTGCAACACTCTATCAGTTGAGCTACTGTGCAATTTGATCATGCTTGAACAAGCTTGTAAATGCAATTGGTTATGTAATGGATACATTAAAATGTATCACCTTACAAGTCTATAATAAGTGTTTAGATCCATCATGTAAGAGCATTGTGTGAGGTAGAGGGGGAAAAGTAAATGTTTATGAACTGATAATCGGCCGTTTTACTCATGATTTGTGTCAAAGGGAATAAAGTCATTGTTTTAGTGCCTCTAGTGTTCATTACACCACGAAACTGCCGTGATACATACAACAAGCCACGTTAATCATTTAGCAAAAATTTACTTTAGGTATAGTAACGTTATTGTATGAGACCAGGTACCATGTCCCCCCAGCATTCAAGTGCCCCACCAGAGTTTGCGTTCTAGTACCGGCCCTACCAGCAGCAGAGGACATGTTGGCTGAACAGCTCTTTTCACAAGAATCCAAATTCCCTTACGACATCAAATAAACAATGTCTCAAATGAATAATGAATGAAATCCCAGGATTTCCACAAATTACTTTGCATCCCGTTAATGTAAACTGAATGATAGAGTGTTGAAGTATTCTTGCAGCAGTGCTAAAAATGTTGGCCGAATTCAAATTTGTCCACAGTGGCATGCAACTTTAAAATATATAACAGTAAAGGTGCTTTGCATGACATCTAGCTTAGTTCGAGATGAAATTGCTGTTAAGAATTCGATAGTGCCTCTGAGGAGCAAAAAAAAAACCAAAAAAAACAATTCAAATATGGCATTGACTGAAAGTTAGCAATTTTGACTTTATTCAAAATGCAACATACACAGTATGGCTTTCCATATAGAGTTGTTGGTGTTTTTAGAATCAAGAGACTCATGCATTGATTTATTGAGCATGACAGCTCTGAATTTTATATAAAGATAACCCTCCACATCTGATGCTTTTAAGAGTTGAAGTCTGGCTTCGTTTGCTCAGCATACGCTACAATATTTCATTGGCCCACATGAAAAAGTAATAAACCTTAAAGGGATAGTTCAAATTCTGTTAATTTACATATGTTTTTTCCAGAACCATATGACTTTCTTCCATGGAATGCTAAAGTGGATGTTCAGCAGAATGTTAGTCTCTCACTTACCATTCACTTTTATTGCATCTTCTTCCATACATTGAAAGTGAATGGTGCTTAGCATCTCCTTTTGTGTCCCAGAGATGAAAGAAAGTCATAAGGGTTTGGAACAACATGAGACTGAGTAAATTATGACAGAATTATCATTTTTGGTATCCCTTTAACACATAATTTAATATTTTAACATCAAATACAAATGTAATCAAGCTGTTTCATGAGGATGGGAAACTAGGCTTTGTTGTACACAAACATGGCATTGATGACACACATTTGGCTTCAGTAGGATGATAGCATTGCAGTGCAGTACATGATGTGTGCAGTGTGTGCTCAGTGTGAAGATAAATGACTTCATAGCAGTGTGCGACCTCAGACCTTTTTCTGCGAAAGGCGTTGTGAAGCCAAGATCAAAATGATTGTTTTGTTTTATCCAGACACCAGATTTGGCTGTATGAAGAGCTACTTTCAACAATCACATACACTCACAAAGAAAAGGGTTTGTTTTCTTGAGCTGCTAATTAAAAGATTGCTTTTTGCCCTGATTTAAATGTCATGCCTTATTATGGATTATCATACACAATCCAAAGCATTTTCATAACTGTTACTATGAACGTTAATCTTAGTTTCTGTGGATGATAGCTATACACTCAAAAAAATATTTCAGCCTATTTTAATGATTTATGCATTTCAGTTTCCTAACAAAATAACATCAAATTAAATAGTGTAATTTTTAAGTAAATTAAATTTGTAAAACATTTTAAATATACATATATACATATATATATACACTGATGGCCAAAAGATTTGAATAATGTACAGATTTAGCTGTTTAGGAAGGAAATTGGTACTTTAATTCACAGGACATTACTGATGTAAAAAACAGCACCATCACTATTTGAAGATTTCATACAAAGGTGTACAGTACAGTCTTCAAAGACAAAGGACAACTGGCTCTGACAAAGACAGGAAGAGATGTGGAAGGCCAGATGTACAACTAAACAAGTGGATAAGTACATCAGAGTCTCTAGTTTGAGAAGTAGACATCTCACGTGTCCTCAGCTGACAGCTTCATTGAATTCTACCCACTCAACACCAGTTTCATGTACAACAGTAAAGAGAAGACTCAGGGATGCAGGCCTTATGGGAAGAATTGCAAAGAAAAAGCCACTTTTGATACAGAAAAACAAAAAGAAAAGGTTAGAGTGGGCAAAGAAACAGACATTAGACAACAGATAATTGGAAAAGAGTGTTATTGATCTTTACCCCATTGAGCTTTTGTGGGATCAGCTAGACCGTAAGGTGTGTGAGAAGTGCCCGACAAGACAGCCACATCTATGGCAACTGATACAGGAAGCGTGGGGTGAAATGTCACCTGAGTCTCTGGACAAACTGACAGCTAGAATGCCAAGAATCTGCAAAGCTGTCATTGCTGCACATGGAGGATTTTTTGAAGAGAACTCTTTGAAGTAGTTTAAGAAGTTCTGAACATTTTTTTCAAATTGCAATAGTACATTTTCACATTATTAATGTCCTGACTATCCATTGTGATCAGTTGAATGCCACTTTGGTCAATAAAAATACCAATTTCTTTCCATAAGAGCAAAATCTGTACATTATTCCAAACTTTTGGCCATCAGTGTGTGTGTGTGTGTATGTATGTATGTATATATATATATATATATATATATATATATATATATATATATATATATATATATATATATATATATAATTTTATTTTTGTAAAGATTACTGAATTCAATTTGATGGGATTTTGTTATGAAATTAAAAAGCGCTGTAAATCTTAAAATTATTTTTTTTGAGTGCATGGAAGTAGAAGAAAGAGCCTTGTGCTGTGCAGTTTTTATGGGAGCATATTACTATTAAAACACAAACAAATAAAATTAAGAGTCAGATTTACACCAGACTTTAAAATGATCTAGCTTTATCTTTAAGTTTAACATAAAATCTCTTTTTAATGGCATCATACTACTAAGAGAAGAAATCAAAGGTAAATTAAACATTTTGCCACAAGACAAAAATAAACTGGTGAAGCTTAAGGTCTTCTGCTTTCATTCTGTTCAGTGTCAGGACTAAAATATTTGGCTCTGTATTGTTTACATAACATGTTCTACTGTTTCCTCTATGAAGAAATACAAAGCAGATTTTTAATTCATAACAGCAATTGTTTTTCTTTTTATTTGAATTTCTGCCATTCAACCAATGTTGGTCACACTAAATGTTCATAATAATTACCCAAATTATACATGGTGGCATTAGGTAAGTTATATTCTCAAATCAACAGACCACCAAAACATTTGCTAGAACTAAACAGCTATGCTGTAGAGAAAAATAAAAAGGTACAAAATTTGTGGCACACTAAAGAAAAGTTCTTGCGCAGTTTTGTGGTTCATTATTTTTATGACTGTTTTGTCAATTTGGTGACTAATCTTATTGTTTTGATCATTTGTACATACTTTTGCTGAAATGAGGTTACATATTTTTAACATAAGTTAATACGATTCCTTGTGAACAATTTTTCAAAAAAATCCTGTACAATGTTTTTCTTAAATCATGTTTTTAATACTTTCAGTGTGCTTTGAGGGACCATTTCGGTATTGAGCAGTATTTCTGAAATGCAAAAACACTAATTTCTTGCAGATTGCTGTTTCAAGGGAATTTACCAAGCACAATGCATGTTTATTTTTCAGTTTTACACATTAAGCATTATTACTGGTTGCTTTTTGCTCCGAGGCAAAAATTTGTTCTTCAGACTGCAAGCCCGCCTTGCACTCTGGACTGTTTAAAAGGATATAGACGGTGAGACAAAGCTTCGCCATTCATTTCAAACCTACCAAAAGAAATGTATTTCATTTGGCCAGTCATGAATAGTTCAAGCAATACAATTTACTCTTTTATCTACTCTTATTGTAAACAGTCCTAACCTTATGTTCTTGCTCTTTAATCGTATTCTTCTCAAGGCAGTTTCTCCAAACAGTTTTCATTTTATAAGCAGCTTTTCTTTATGAATTTCATGTATATTGATATGATCAGTTATTTAACCACACCTAGCTGTGGAAAAGAATAACATTGCACAGCGGTACCTTTGTACACACAGACTTTTTTCAGGGAGATCAAGAGGCATGAAGAGCACTGTTGAATCTTTTGTTGTTTTGAGGTCTGGAGGTGATAAGTTTAAGCGCTGCATGGGTTACGTCAGTTGTGCCTCACTAAAGTGAAAGGCCTTAAAATACATTTAGTGAAAAAGGACTTTCAATTCAGCATGCCAAGTGCTCTCAGAGAAATGAATGCAAAGCCCGCAGGATTGTCATGGTTCAGTAGAGGGATTTGTCACCCCTTGAATATACTGTACATGCTGATCAGTGTTAAGCAATGTTAACTTCATACTGTGGTAGTGGGGGCATGGTTGAGCGCTGGCTTGTGAATGAGAGCGAGATCGGAAGATGAGAACGGTAAGGATCATCACCTGGCAATGATTGTCTCTAACAGCTCTTTGTCATTGCAGTGAGAGTGGAGACGGAGTTAAGAGCGAGCCAGACACCAGTGTAGCGGAGAGAACCCCGCAGCAACACCCGCTGAGCATGTGTGGCTTGATAGTGTTGCGAAGAGAGTGTTTTTTTGTTTGAGTAGAAAAATACCTTATTGAGTTGAAGTTCACCTTTCCCGATTCCTCCTTTCTCACCCTAAGAATCTGTCCCTGTTACACTGGTGCCGAAACCCGGGATCAGGAAGAAGAGTGTCACCATGGAGTCCTCCTCGTTGGGTGAAGTCATCCGTTCCCTTGTGGAGATTCAAGAAACCCACCACCAAGCCCTCCTGGCTCAGGAACAGTGATTCCAGGAACTCCTCCGGGCCCAAGCAGAGGACCGGCAGGCGTGACGGAGCTTGGTGGCCCAGGATCGATCTTCAGCCGCAGACTCGGAGGCAGCGACAGTGTCTCATTTGCAGCTGATGAAGATGGGACCCCAGGATGAGCCGGAGGCGTTCATCGGGCTATTTGAACAAGCGGCTACGGCCTCCGGCAGGCCGAGGTCTCAATGGACGCTTCGTTTGCTGCCGTTATTCTCCGGGGAGTCACAACTTGCGGCTGAACAGCTTCCAGCAGAAACTCGCCTGGCCTGTGAGGACCTGAAGTAAGCCATCCTTCAGCGGGTCGGGCGTACACCGGAACAACACCGCCAGAGGTTCCATTCCATGAGACTGGAGGATGTCAGCTGCCCATTTGTGTATGCTCAGCTGCAACACGATGCCTGCCGGAGGTGGGTCCTGCCCCAGGAGGGTTGCGACGTTGGGGATGTGATAGATCTGATGGTACTGGAGCAACTAACTGCCCGTTTGCCGAGGAGAACTGCGGAGTGTATCCAGTGCCATTGCCCGGCGTCACTGGATGACGCTGTCCAGCTGGTGGAGGACCACTTGGCGGTCTTTCCGGGGACCGGCGTGCCCCCCTCTTCATCTCTTTCTCTCTCCCACTGACCCCACCTTCTACCCATTTTGTTTCCTCCCATCCAGTCCCTAGTCCCCGGAGATGGGGAGTTCCCCCTCCAAAACCGGCTCCCCGGCTACGGAGTCTGCGCAGACTGCCGGTTCACCCTTCCCCTCTCCACTTTCAGTCACAGGTCGACAGATCTGCCGCCGCGGGCGTGGAGTCTGGGCTGGTTTGCTGGCGCTGTGGGGAGCCTGAGCATTTCCAGGACCAATAACCGCTGATGGAAGTGGGGACCGTGGTCCGGCTCCCCGACGTGCCACAAGCCACCCCCGATCGAGCTAGGACGTACCACATACCACATTCAGGTTGCAGCCAAACCTTCATCCATCAATGCTTGGTTCAAGACGAGGCTTTGGGTGCTAATCACAAGGTGAAGGTAAGATGCATGCATGGGGATATCCATGATTATCCTGTAGTGACTGTGACAATTCAAATCCGGGGACAAAATCATAGTTTCGAGGCTGCGGTTAGTCCCCGGTACGAATTGGCCAGCGCTTACCACTTTATTAAGGGAAATTTGTGTGGGTGGGTCCTGCAACAAAGAATCTCGGTGTGGGATTTGTGATGCGCTGGTTGGGGAGGCAGAGCTGGGGCTGCGTACGTCAGCTCCACGTCAGGATGACGTAAGGGAGGGGGAAATCTCGGCTTCCCCAGCCCTTAGAGGATTCCCCGCTGGGGATTTCCCTTTGGAGCAGACACGAGAGGAGACCCTTAGGCATGCCTTCGACCAAGTGAAAGTGATTGATGGCCAAAGTCTTCAGCCAGACATCGCACTCTCATATCTGTATTTTTCTATTATAAATGGTCGGTTGTATCAAGTGACGTAGGACACTCAGACAAAAGAGGATACAACCCAATTGTTGATTCCAAAGAGCCGTCGGGAAATGTTATTCCAGATGGCTCACCATAATCCGATGGCTGGTCATTTAGGGCGAGAAAAACACTCTCTTCGCAACACTCTCATGCCACACAGGCTCAGTGGGTGTGTGTACGGGTCTCTCTCCCCTCCACTTGCATCTGGCTCGCTCTTAACTTTGTCTCCACTCTCATTGCAATGACAAACAGCTGTTAGAGACAATCATTGACAGGTGATGATCCTTACCGTTCTCATCTCCCAATCTCGCTCTCCATTCACAAGCCGATGCTCGACCACACCCCCACTACCACACATACATTCAACAACATCTGGATTACTTTACCGTACTTAATTTGATCAAATGTATGATGCTAAAAAAGTAGGAGGGAACAATAAAGCCGTGACTGATTTTTTTTTAATTAGAACTAAGCCTTAAAATATAAGTGTAAATTATTGTACACATGCCAAAGTGCTTTTCTTAATTTAATGCATTCTGTATTTATCTTGCTGCAAAAATGACATGATCATTAAAAAAAAAAAAAAAACGAACAGAATATTTAATCTTTAATCTGTCTTAAAGAGGGAAAATGTTTTTATATTGACGTCATATTGTAAATGCACTGTGTATGTAAAAGTATGTATGCTGTTAGATAAAGGAAGTGTACATAATTCAATTGTAAATAGCAATATTTTGCTTCTTTGTTTGAATATATTGTTTATTATTAAATGTAAAATATATAAAAACAAATATAATTTTGAAAAATAAAAGTACACACTTCTTTATCCTTAATTTGTTTTTGTTTTTTGGCACAGATGATTTAATAAAGAAAAAAAATCTTTGATAAAAAAACAAAAAAACAAAACACTCCCGCACTCTTGCAGCAAATCTTCTTTCCCAGACATCCACATGAAAGTGAACCCTCAGTGACTGTCTGACTCACCCACGGTTCCGGAATTATTATTGGGTTTGTATTTTGTCTCATTTTTTTGCCAGCAAGTATTCAGGAAGTTTCCAGGTGATTCTAAATTCCATACAACAGAGGGCGAAGAGGGGGAAGGGGCATTGTCCAGCCCTAGTTGGGAACCTCCACCAAGGTATTGTGTGCTGAACATTAGGAAACACTAATGTGTGTATAGAGGGATCCTGTGGAGGTTTTTAAAATTTAATGACTTTGTGCCCTACCATTGAGCACATGTCCAGGGTAGGTTATGATGCAAGAGCAAGCGGAGGAGACGGATCATCAGTCACTTTTATTACAATAGCTCTAATATTAAAGGAGTGAAAGAGATAACTTATTCAAAGATGTTTATGCTGTCTGTTAATCTGTTTTTTATGGATAGGTAAATATTTCGGGAATGGTTTTAAAAAAGCACCAGCCCCCAAATATTTGAACAACTGCCTGGATCCATGACAAGAGCGGATACGATTTTTCTTCAAGAGAGGAGAGATCTTTTTAAACACAATTGTTTCAAAAATTTATTTCGTCTCGTCCCTCCTTTTCTTTAATAAAAGCAAAAACTTGATGTTACAGTGAGGCACTTACAGTGAACGTGAATGTGGCCAATTTTTTTGACGGTTTAAACAGAAATGTGAAGCTTATTATTTTAATATAATAATAATAATAATTACATTAATTCTTCTGTTAAAACTTTTATTTGTATTATTTGAGCTGTAAAGTTGTTTAAATTGTCATTTTTACAGTCGTTTAGGGTTTGATGACATTACATCGTCATGGTAACGTTATTTTAAGTTGTAAAATTGGCTATAACTTCACACAGAAAAGGTTTGTAAGTGATTTTATCGCACTAAAATCATGTTTACATGCATACAGTTTACGTCTTGTGGCTATACTTATGAAAAGTATTTTAACATTCATAAATTGGCCCCCATTCACTCCCATTGTAAGTGCCTCACTGTAAACCATTAATTTTTATTTGTTTCCATAACTTGGATATGTTAACATGGCAGTTTAAGGGGATTAGTTGTTGATTTTTATGCATTCATGTTTTCTAATACAAGCAGAATGCAGTTTTGTTTTCACTTAAAAAAAATAAATAAATACATACATAAATAAATTAGAACATTTGGGCATTTACAATTTTACAAAGCTTTTCCAGAATGAGGAATCAGCTTACAAAAGTTTGTTACACTTTTGTCATGTGTCCCTTTTGAAAGTATTTACAAATACATCTCTGGAATATGCAGCATAAAACTGAATTTACATGATTATAAAACTAGGGCACACAAAACAATTAATGACCGCACTCGTTTCAATAACATGTCAGTACATGGACATGGACATTATCAACACTGAAGGCAGTTTATTCCATCAACTCAGGGTTGGCTGGGTCGTGTCCTATTGTATGTTTTTCCCATTATTTTCATACATTTCTGCTGATTGTGTTTATCTTTACTTTTTCTTAAAGTATATGATTCCAATATTATGTATACACTATATTTTCACGCTGTGAAATACTGCATTTAAACAGATCTGATTCCTTTAAACAGAATCAATAGCAATGATGAGCCACCATGGGGGACATTTCTGGCTCTCTGTGAGTTACACAACCTGCAAAACATTTTCAATACCCTCATGAGAGCAGGCTTTGGGGATGGGATGCAGCACTGTTTGCTTTTCCAACACTCAGTTTTGTGTCATGGAATGAGAATGTGGGACCCGAATTATATACGGTGGCCCCAAAAAGTATTTGCACACTTTTGGACACTGAAATCACATTTAAAAATGTCAGAATGTTATTGCTTTAGATATAATCAAACTAAATATGGAAACCAAATTTCAAACCATATACAAATTTCCAACAGAGTAGCATTTGCAAACAAATGTTGCTAGACCTCTTCATAGAATGAACTTTTATGAATTTTTCAATCACTTTTAACCAACTGGACCCAAAGTGATTTTTAGTGGATGAAGTGGTAAGAAGTCAGGTTCCCTTTAAGTTCACAAAAGTGTGCTGGAACAGTAACCACAAGTAGAGTTTATCACATTAACTATAGACATGTTCCACGAAGTCTGACATGAATGTGTTCAAATATTAGTGTTGGGTTCGAGTCCACCTTAGTCGAGTCTGAGCAAAGACAGAGTCTTTAAACAATCGAGTCGAGTCTGAGTCCAAAAGAGGCCGAGTCTGACTCAAGACCGAGTCCATAAGAGGCCGAGTCCGAGTCGAGTCCGAATTAATCTGTTCATGAATCTGAATTCAAATTGTAACCATAAACTCAACATCAATATTTTAATATAAATGCAAAAAACGAATTATTAGTATCCTGCTGAACAAATTTCAAAGTGGTTTCAGAATGAAAGCATATGCTTTAGATGTATGGAGACAAAACTGTTCGTCAACATCTTCTTATTGCATTCTGTTGACATTCAGTTATTTGTTGCTTTTCCCCTCCACTCAAACATAGACTAAAGAAAGTGAGAGCTGGGTTAGTCATTACAACCAGGATCATTATGGTTTCCAATTTTAATTTCGTTTTTATTTCTAATTAATTTTCAATTTGTCCTTTCAGTTTAGATTATTTGATCTAAAATTATCCCTATCTTAAGAAATAAAAGTCTATACTGAGATTTCTTTCTTAGTCTGTATCTGCCGACTAGTTTGGGAAAATAATGAGTCAACACAATAGTAATTAGCACTCGCTGAGAAGTTACATCTCACAATTTGACTGCAAATGCTACATCCGAAAACACTGGAAAAGCCCACAGCTAATATTAGGGCCATTAAACACGGACATTGATTGTCTAGTTAATTCACGGAAAACGACACAATGCGGGGCAGTTCTGTGCACTGCTTGTGCACCATTTAAAAAAAATAAGAGGGATCATTAAATGTTTTTAGTACTACCTTGAGGAAGCTATTTGACAATAGATACTCGCATATATTCCACAAGACAAAATAGAAACTGAATTTAAACAAATGATCCTGTTCAAAAGTTTACATTCCCTTGGTTCTTAAATGATTAGTTCACCCAAAAATGGAAATTCTGTCATTCTTAACTCACCCTTGTGTTGTTATAACCCCATATGATGTGAAGCTGATGACTTTTCTAAATAAAAATCCCACAGCTTCTGTAAATTTTTTGGTTTCCCAGCATCTTCTGAACATTTGAGATCTTCCCAACAGTGGCTATATAAATGAATGTTACATTTATATAGCGCTTTTCTGACACTACATTCAAAGCACTTCACACAGTGAACAGGGGACTCTCCTCAACCACCAGCATCCACCTGGATGTTGCAACGGCAGCCATAGCACGCCAGTATGCTCACCACACACCAGCTATTGGTGGAGAAAAGAGAGTAGAGTTATAGAGCCAATTAATGGATGGGGATTATTAGGAGGACATGATTGAGAAGGGCCAATGGGGGGAATTTGGCCAGGACACCGGGGTTACACCCCTACTCTTTACGTGAAGTGCCCTGGGATTTGTAATGACCACAGGGAGTCAGAAACTCGGTTTAACGTCTCATCCGAAGGAAGATATGATATAGACATCCAGCTTTTGACACTTAGGACAACTGATGGACCCATACACAACTATTTCAAAAGGTGCAAACTTTCATTGATGCTCAAATAAACAACACAAGAACCAAGGGGATACACACTTTTGAACAGGATGATTTGTGTAAATTAGAGTAAATTTTGTGTAATGTAGCTTTTGAAGGGCAGTACGACATAAAATGTATAATCTTTTATCGCTTATATTTGTATACATTCTGAAAGGGGTGTGAAAACGTATAGGTGCCATAGAGTGCGAGCGTCATGCGCATGACGTCATTGCCATGGTAAACAGACACGTTTCAGCTGATTTGCCGAAGACTAGAATTAAAGTATCATCAAACCAACATGTAAAGCAACGAAACTGCTTCTCTGCTGCAAACGATTCCAGAGACAATAGCGAGAAGGACAATAAGGAGATTTAATTTAAGAAGAAAAAATCTGTGAGTTTACCAGCTTTTTAGAGAATTGTCGGGACAACGGGGCACACCTCTTAAACCGGGACATCTGGTCATCCAATCTATAATGAAATTATAAACAAAACATTTCGCTGCTCAAAATATCTTAATATTTTATTGTGCATTTTATTGTGGAAAACAACTGTAATAGAAAATATTTTAAGCAGCTTGTTAATGCTTTTAAAATAGAAAATCAGTAATAAATAGGAGCTGTTTATCTGTTTTTCAGAGTTGCAGTCTGCTTTAGCAATAACCATCCCCCCCGACTATTTAAAAAGTTACAGTTAATTAATCAAGGACAATTTTAAGTTGACAACACTGCGTGGACCACAAGAGAATACAGATGCCTACATGTGTGGATACATTATTTCTAAAAAGACTTAATAGCCCAATATTAATAATATTTTTCTGAATTAAAATATTTATATGTTGTTTTTGTGAACTGTGAGAGACATGATGTGAGTGACTCGACTTAAGGAAGTTCTTGACCACGACGAAACTGCGATTTGAGCACCGTCTTGGCTGCACAAATGGCACGTGCGATTTTACTGGTTGTCAGGTCCCGTGCCATGCAAAACTGCCTTGTTTAGCTTCTAGTACATTGGCTACATACTTTTCTTTATGTGTTCGTCGTGCCAGCCACCTCGGTAATCAATGTTATACAGTAGTCTCCTTTGTACCATTCAAGCATATTGGTTGACTGTTGAGTGTGCCCCTCTACATATGTGTATGTGTGTGCATGAAACAAATGATAAGGTTATGACTGTAACCATGGTTCCCTGAAATGAGGGAATGAATGCTGCATCATAGCTGACACTATGGGTTATCCCCGCATAGCCAGTCTCTGAAACACTTTAAATAGCGTTGTGTGCTCCGCCTCCCTCGCGCACATCAGTGGGCGTATATAACAGCAGTGCATAGCGCTATCTCCTCAGAATATTCGACTGAAGGGTGCAAGTGATACTCGACCCTTGTAGCGAAGATTCTGTATCATGGCTTGCTTACGTAGCATTCAGTTCCTTATTTCAGGGAACCATGGTTATAGTCGTAACCTTATCCTTCCCTTTAAATTCAGTCATGAATGCTGCGTCATAGCTGACACTATGGGGAATGTATTCCATCAAGCCGTGCTACTGATTCGCACGCGTAACGATGCGTAAAAAGCACCAACAGAGTCTCCTCTTCACATCGCAATAAGAAGGGAGAAGCAGAATGATGAATGGATGGATATACATGGCGATGACGCTAACCGGTTTGGGTAGCACAGTCATCGCAGGATGAATTAAATCACTACCATGTAGTGATTATATATCATATACAGGTGCATCTCAATAAATTAGAATGTCGTGGAAAAGTTAATTTATTTCAGTAATTCAACTCAAATTGTGAAACTCGTGTATTAAATAAATTCAATGCACACAGACTGAAGTAGTTTAAGTCTTTGGTTCATTTAATTGTGATGATTTTGGCTCACATTTAACAAAAACCCACCAATTCACTATCTCAAAAAATTAGAATATGGTGACATGCCAATCAGCTAATCAACTCAAAACACCTGCAAAGGTTTCCTGAGCCTTCAAAATGGTCTCTCAGTTTGGTTCACTAGGCTACACAATCATGGGGAAGACTGCTGATCTGACAGTTGTCCAGAAGACAATCATTGACACCCTTCACAAGGAGGGTAAGCCACAAACATTCATTGCCAAAGAAGCTGGCTGTTCACAGAGTGCTGTATCCAAGCATGTTAACAGAAAGTTGAGTGGAAGGAAAAAGTGTGGAAGAAAAAGATGCACAACCAACCGAGAGAACCGCAGCCTTACGATTGTCAAGCAAAATCGATTCAAGAATTTGGGTGAACTTCACAAGGAATGGACTGAGGCTGGGGTCAAGGCATCAAGAGCCACCACACACAGACGTGTCAAGGAATTTGGCTACAGTTGTCGTATTCCTTTTGTTAAGCCACTCTTGAACCACGGACAACGTCAGAGGCATCTTACCTGGGCTAAGGAGAAGAAGAACTGGACTGTTGCCCAGTGGTCCAAAGTCCTCTTTTCAGATGAGAGCAAGTTTTGTATTTCATTTGGAAACCAAGGTCCTAGAGTCTGGAGGAAGGGTGGAGAAGCTCATAGCCCAAGTTGCTTGAAGTCCAGTGTTAAGTTTCCACAGTCTGTGATGATTTGGGGTGCAATGTCATCTGCTGGTGTTGGTCCATTGTGTTTTTTGAAAACCAAAGTCACTGCACCCGTTTACCAAGAAATTTTGGAGCACTTCATGCTTCCTTCTGCTGACCAGCTTTTTAAAGATGCTGATTTCATTTTCCAGCAGGATTTGGCACCTGCCCACACTGCCAAAAGCACCAAAACTTGGTTAAATGACCATGGTGTTGGTGTGATTGACTGGCCAGCAAACTCACCAGACCTGAACCCCATAGAGAATCTATGGGGTACTGTCAAGAGGAAAATGAGAAACAAGAGACCAAAAAATGCAGATGAGCTGAAGGCCACTGTCAAAGAAACCTGGGCTTCCATACCACCTCAGCAGTGCCACAAACTGATCACCTCCATGCCATGCCGAATTGAGGCAGTAATTAAAGCAAAAGGAGCCCCTACCAAGTATTGAGTACATATACAGTAAATGAACATACTTTCCAGAAGGCCAACAATTCACTAAAAATGTTTTTTTTATTGGTCTTATGATGTATTCTAATTTTTTGAGATAGTGAATTGGTGGGTTTTTGATAATGTGAGCCAAAATCATCACAATTAAAAGAACCAAAGACTTAAACTACTTCAGTCTGTGTGCACTGAATTTATTTAATACACGAGTTTCACAATTTGAGTTGAATTACTGAAATAAATGAACTTTTCCACGACATTCTAATTTATTGAGATGCACCTGTATATATGGGACTAACCAAATAGGTAGCGAAAACTTATATAAAGTGACCGCTAACTGCGGTTTATGGGATGACTATATATAAATAAGCTGGTAGTAAGCAGCAGAATACACAGTTTAACTCTCCTTCATAGTAAGCACCTGGGAAGGGAGAGAGGAGACATCCAGGTTGTAAAATCTGGCGAAAGTGCTAGGGGAAGCCCAACCTGCAGCTAGGCAGATATCTTGAGGGAAACACCATTAGACAATGCCCATGAAGATGCCCTGCCTCTAGTGGAGTGAGCTTTTACTCTAATAGGGCACTGTATGCCTTGTGAATCATATGCAGGCGCAATGGCATCCACTATCTAATGTGAAAACCTTTGTTTGGAGACAGCCAACCCTTTAAAGCGACTTGTGATGCAGACAAAGAACTGATCCAAAAGCCGTATTTGCCTCATCAATCGATATATGCACGCTGTGCTCTTACAGGACACAGTGTGTGAAGCCTGAAGGATAATAACCTGTGCCCTGAAGGGAGTGGTCAAAACGTTCGACACATAGCCTTTCCTGGGTTTAGGAACAGCTTTTGATAAGCCTGGTCAAAACTCTAAGCAGGAGTCGCTGACCGACAGCACTTGAAGGTCCCTGACACGTTTTACTGAAGCCAAAGTGAGAAGCAGTGCAGTCTTTAGTGAGAGTACGTGTAAACTCACTGAATCCAATGGCTCAAACGGCAGGCCTGTGAGTGCTTTTTACACAAGTGACAAGTCCTAAACTGGCACGGTGGTGGGGCGAGATGGTCTCAACTGCCTCGCGCCACATAAGGATTTCACAATCAAAGGGTGTCTGCCTATTGATAGACCGCCCAGTGGGAATTGTCCAGTTGCTATGGCAGCGACATACACTTTGAGCATAGATGGGGTGAGACCCGCATTTAAACGTTCTTGTAGAAAGTGAAGTATAGGCTGTACAGTGCATTGTACAGGGTCCTCATCCAGAGAGGAACAATCAACGTGTATAAACGTCTTGTTGAAGGGGCTCTAGCTTGTAATATGGTGTCGAGCAATGGTTGCGAGAGCCCATGCGCATCAGTCAGTGAAATACAATACTTGGTGAAGTGGACAGGAGGGAATGTATACTTGCGTCCCGCCGGTCATTTGTGGGCTAGAGCATACAGGCCCATTGGGGCATGAGTCAGGGAGTACCACAGGCGACAGTGTCTTGTCTCCGGTGATGCAAATAGATCTATTTCGTCTTCCTCGAATCAATTCCATATCATCAGAACTGTCTGAGGATGAAGTCTCCGTTCTCCATTTGCTCCCTGCCGCGAGAGTAAATCTTCACCGCTGTTCGGGTGACCTGGAACGCGTGTTGCACATATCGATAGATGTTTATCACCTCAGAGGAGAAGCTGGCGCCCCAGATTCATCAATGGACATGATCGAACTCCCCCTTGGTGATTTATGTAGGCCAAGACGCGTGTTGTCGGTTCTGATCAGAACATGAAACCACTGGACGGCTGGTCGGAAAGTCATTAATGCTAGTAATACACAGAGTAGTTCCAGACCATTTTTTTGATACCAAATCTCTTGAGCACCTGTCCAGGTTCCAAAGGCTGGGCACCCATAGCACAGGGCTCCCCAGCCCATGTTTGATGTATCCGTCGTGACCACTTTGCGTCTGGACACTTGATCAATTGCAACACCCATTTGATTGAATGTGGGCACTTTCCAAATGATTAACACGGCTAGATATGTCACCATAAATTATGGGGTACAGTACCTTCAATCTGAGCCAGCACTGAAGTGGTCTCATCCGTTTTAGTCCCAGCAGGGTGACTGCTGTTGCAGAGGCCATGAGGCCCAGGACTCGTTGAAAAACTTCAATGGAAATGTTTTTCCCAGCTTGAAAATGTTCAAACACTGGTGAATAGAATGAACGTGTTATTCCATCAGGCATGCCATCATAGAGACTTAGTTGAGATTCATGCCCAGCAATGAAATCTGATGGCTGGGCATTAACATGTTCTTTGACCAGTTGACTTTCAGTCCCAAACGCTCCAAATGTGCAAGTAACAGGTCTCTGTTTTTGCAAAGCTTATTCCTCTGACTGTGCTAAGAGCAACCATTCATCGAGGTAATTCGTAACGCGAACGTAGCACCTCATTTCCGGCTCGCGACATCGGGAAAAGTGAGAGGGCTATTAGGTGATATTGAGGCACCTAACATCTCTGCGTTGCAGCACAGCATCAACAACAGTACAAACAGGCATCTAAATGACCTGTGTCAAGGCACTAACTTGTTCCCAGCTCACAGCGGCAGGGAAAATGAGATGGCTATTAGGTGACGTGGAGGCTCCTAAAAATTCTGTTGCAACATAGGCTGTCTCCTAGCATGTTACCAGCCATAGTAAAAACAGGGCGAACCGTCCTGCATTACAGAGGATATGACACACTCTGTTCCCGGCTCGCAACGGCGGGATAAATGAGAAGCGTGTTTAATAAGCACAGCAAGGCGCCAGCACCAGAGACTTGAACTCTCACTGTATAGGGAGAACATCAAGCCATAATAAGCTGTTCGTGCAGCTCTGGAAGAACAGCACCGGTGGTGAAACTATAGATGCACCAACACAGTTAACACAGCTTAAACAAGAAATCTTCAGGCATCACCGCCTCGTACCATTTTCCCACCCACAGGGGTAAATTAAGGTAAACGTCTCACCTGAGCATGTACATGTCTACTAATATAGCCCAGTGACAGAGTATCCCTGACATAAACCACCGTGAACGATTGCAGTGTCCTGGATCGAGCCGTCAATCGCCACAGAACAACTGAGGCCGCTGGATATGGAGAAGAGGAGGGACGCAGGCTCAAGCTGGCAAAAATCACCCTCAAATTCTCCGCGCTCTGTGTCCCATCCTCGCTAGATATAGGGAGGAGAGGGGGATGGCATCAGCTTCCTCAGAAGCAGGTCAAGAGCAAAGCATTTGAGTATTGCGTGCTCGCAATAACACGATCGATCTCAATGAGTGCTGCGTGCCAGGCAGGGATAAGGTTAGTGATACAGTAGTACCCCTCTAATCATAAACCCCGCCAAACATGTTCGCATCATGCGCACCATGTATCACGGCCGTATTGGGCAGGCGAAGCCGCTTTACATGGAGAAGAGAAAAGCACAGCGTGAGCCGGTGACAAAACATCAAGTTCTCCGTGCTCTATATCCCGTCCTCACGCGTCTCCCTCGTGTGGTCCCTCGGGAGCCGCAGAAGGAGTATGGCGGGAGGAGAGGGGACCAGCTTTGGCTTTTAGAACTAAAGTGAGCAGAGAGCAAACTTGGTGAGCGCTGTGTCAGCGTGGGATCTGCCCAGGCAATCACAGCACTTGTGTTGAACGGGTGAAGACACCTGATGTAGAGGAGAAACACAAGGCATGAGCCGGTGATAAATCCTCCTCAAATCTCCATGCTCTATTCCCCGTCCTCACGTGCCTCCCTTGTGTGGTTCCTGCGGTTCTCGCAGAAGGAGTATAGTGGGAGGTGAGGGGGATGTCTTCGGCTTTCAGAACGAAAAACGAGCCGAGAGCAAGCATCTTTTGAGATTTATGCATCCACAGTGAACACAATTAGCCTTAACGAGCGCTGTTGTACGTAAAACAGCACTTGTGCCACCAGACAGAGGATTTTCATGTGCTTGTGGAAACATTTGTAAAACGCTATCTTTACAAAGACATCGTTTAGCAAACAGCTCTTTTACGATTGTGCACAGTATACAAATACACATTCAAACACAATCAGGCTGTAGCGCTTATGTTACACGCTTACAGAAATTCCAATACAATCCAATAATTCAAAGGATACTTTCCGTTGAGGCCCACAGGCCGCAGAATAATCCGTTCATTGTGAAGCTGTGAAAATGGCGAAGATGTCTCGCCCGCTAAATGTCCAACAGGAGGGAAATTCAACACACTGCCGTTCAACGGTGAATGTAGTAATCCGCGATTGCCGGAGCACCACATGTGGTAGAAGAAAACTATGATCCACCCGCTGTGGGAGGTGCAGATCTTGACAGCGATTCTTGTAGAGAAAATTAAATTTTCGTGCAGATTACGAGAGAGAGATTATCAGCACCCTGAAGGAGAAAATTCTGAGGAGATATTATATACGCCCGCTGACACACGCAAGGGAAGCGGAGCACAAAGTGCTATCTGCCAATTAAAACTGGCGAGATTTTAAAGAGTTTCAGAGATTGGCTACGCCTGCGTGGATAACCCATACTGTCAGCTATGACACAGTGTTCATGAATGAATCAAAAGGGAACTCTGGCTATGTCTATGACATCAGGGGGTGCTACAGCTGCATGCAGACAGAGATGTGATCATTTATTTCTGTTTCGTTATTTATTTTTTTGTTATCTTTATGGACTCGACTGGACTCTGAAAAAATTCCTGAGTCCCAAAGGCTCGAGACCGAGTCAAGTCCACGTGAAAATGCATCTGAGTCCGTGACAAGTCCAAGTCCATTAAAATTGGACTTGTGACTCGGACTCAAGTTCGAACTCGAGTACCCCAACTCTATCAATTACCCAAACTATTGCTTTATGATTTGAAACTTAAACTTAATTCGTGAAATGTTTTGCTTAAAAAGGGTATTTGTGGTGTATTTCTTTAAAATAAATGCCACTTGGTTTGATATTTTGTTATCTAATGCAATGGCATTGAAACATTTTTAAGTGTACACTTTGAAGCCATTGTATGGATAGGAAATAGCTATAGGAGCCACTATAATAAGAAAATACTACATAGTGCAAAATGAAGAAAAAGCTACTTTTCTGGAAGACAAATATCACAACAGCACCAATACAGACGGTAGAAAAGTCTATTTTATTTAACATTTAACTCCAGATCACAGCGCATCAGATGTTGTTAGGTTGGTACAAAATTTGAGAGCTAGGGGGAACAAAGAGCAACTATTGTGATGTCAAAACAAAACAAAGACCAGGGGAAAAGAATATGATCTACTGCAGATGATATTTGGCAGGAAAATACCAGAATATCTCTGGAACGTTTCTTCACCACAAGAGAACCCAAACCACTCTGGAGATGTAAAACAGTAAAGCTTGTTTGCTTTGCCACAATTCAATCCACCCGGGCAGGATTACTCCATTTCCTTCTATGAACTAGCCCTGCCTCCTGGTTTAAATCAAGGATAAGCAAATTAAGGGGCTTTGTCATTCTTTTTGAGAAGCCTGGAAAGGAAGATTAAAGAAACCTGGGCTTACATGGAGAGTCCCCATCCAAAAAGAAGGGGGATCCAGATCAGCTGGAAATATTTACTCTCCATTTGCTGAGCCGCTGCAGCAGCAAGTTCCGTCAATCACTGCCGGAGTGGTCCACCTACAGGACATCCTGGTATTGAAGAAGATGGATTTTAATTCATGGAACCAAAGTTGATGTGGATGAGTCACATGAGTACCACAGCTTTAGCGGAGTTAAACCTGCATAAACTGGAGTATTTTGTTAAAATCCAGAATAAATCTTGCTACAATTAAAGGAATAGTTCATCCAAAAGTTAAAATTCTCTCATCAATTACTCACCCTCATGCCATCCCAGATGTGTACGACTTTCTTTCTATTGATGAACACAAATGATTTTTAGAAGAATATCTCAGCTCTTTTGGTCCATTCAATGCAAGTGAATGGTGGTCAGAACTTCGAAAATCAAAAATTCAGCATAAAAGTAATCCATACGACTCCAGTGTGGGTGAGAAACAGATCAATATTTATGTTCTTTTTTACTTAAAATTCTCCTCCCTGCCTAGTAGGTGTCGATATGCTTGAAGAAAGCAAATCAGCAAAAACTAAAGAAGAATATAGTGAAAGTGGACATTTATAGTAAAAAAGGAAAAACTCTCATGTCGTCTCTGAGAACATGGATTTAACCACTGGAGTCATATGGATTACTTTTATGTTGCCTTTATGTGCTTTTTTGGAGGATCAAAGTTCAGGCCACCATTCACTTGTGTTGAGAGGACCAACAGAGTGGAGATATTCTTATAAAAATCTGTTTGTGTTCAGCAGAAGAAAGAAAGTCATACACATCTGGGATGGCATGAGAGTAAATGATGAGAGAATTTTAATTTCTGGGTGAACTATTCCTTTAAGGTTAAATATTAAATCATGGCACAGAATATAAGAGTTTTTATGTTTGATTACATTGACTGAGGTGGTTTGAGGACTGAATAATATTACGTTCCTCTGGGATGTTGAGGTAAACTGTTAATATATTTCACTTGGTAACCCCCAGAATACCCCTTTTTATAAGGGGTCCCTCTTTAGCTCCTCCATTCACCATAAAACAAACTCCTGGGATGTGTCAGGAGCCAAGCTGGGGTCTACAGAATCCAAACAGATCTCGGTCTAAGAGAACAGCTGCTTTACAGGTAAGCGCTATTCCAGAGTCCCTCTAATGCTGTCTGGAAAATAGAATCAATCCATTCACGAATGACAGGGCTAATGTTGAGGTTCATTCATATGGAGACAGCTGCAAATATACATAATTTCTCTGCCTTAAACCAGGGTGCAGCTCAAGATCCATTAAAATTAATAATCTTGTGGTTCTGTAAGGTTCCATGTTGTTGCTAACATTTTGGACACTTGCAAGTACAGGCTTTTCTTTAATTTCTTTTCAGACAGAAATCAAACCACATATAAAATGTTCTGGGAGTAATTTAATCGAAAACTCAACAAAATATTACAAGAGACCATTTTTAAGGGATCATACAACACTGATACACAATGCTGAAAAAATACTTAACAAAAGCTTTCCTCCACAACTGAATATTCAAAATATCTTATATGTATGGCAATCTATAATATTGAGATGTAATTTGAATATAAACAAATGAATACATATAATTATAAGTGTTTCACTATAATCCATAATTAATTGACCAGTGCACTGTTCCACATTCCCTTGCATATTATGCATTTCTTTGTTTTGTGTCTATTTAGACATAGTTTTAAATACCCAGTACCTTTTTGGGCTTGAGAAGTCATAATTAAAATGTCCACTGGACAAAAAAAAATAATAATTAAATGAAATAAAATTATAGGTGCACTCAGTATTTTTCCCCCTCAACTGCACACATGAAATTACTGTTTAAAAATATAGCATATAATGGACCTCATTATTAAAAACAAAAACTAGAAAAATAAAATAAAAAAATCATTGAACATAGTTGCTAGGAGGCAACAATGTGTCGACAATGATTTATTTATTTCCAAAGACTGCATTTAAATATTGGAAGTGAAAATGAGCAATTTTACATTTTGTGGATGTTAAACACACACACACACACACACACACACACATACACACAGTAAGTAAACAATTTTAAAAATTATACCTGCTATAGGAAATATATATAAAAAAGTGTGTGTATTTACACTACCGGTCAAAAGTTTTGAAACACTTGACTAAAATGTCTCATGATCTCATGAAAAATCTTTTGATCTGAAGGCATATGCTTAAATGTTTGAAAATATTTTTGTAGACAAAAATATAATTGTGCCACCATATTAATTTATTTCATTATAAAACTCAAATTTAATTTTAAAGTTTTTGAAATTGATGACTTGGACCAAATAATAAAGAAAAGCAGCCAATAAGTGCCCAGCATAGATGGGAACTCCTTCAATACTGTTTAAAAAGCATCCCAGGGTGATACCTCAAGAAGTTGGTTGAGAAAATGTCAAGAGTACATGTCTGCAAATTCTAGGCAAAGGGTGACTACTTTGAAGATGCTAAAATATAAAACAGTTTTGATTTATTTTGGATTTTGTTTAGTCACAACATAATTCCCATAGTTCCATTTATGTTATTCCATAGTTTTGATGACTTCACTATTATTCTAAAATGTGAAGAAAATATTATAATAAAGAATGAGTGTTTCAAAACTTTTGACCGGTAGTGTGTGTGTGTGTGTGTGTGTGTGTGTGTGTGTGTGTGTGTGTGTGTATTTATATATATATATATTTACACACACACACACAAAACAGAAAAAACAAAGCAAAAAAAAAAAACATAACCTATGACAACTGCAAAATTCTCTATAGTGGCTGCATGTGTGACATCACTACACAGGTGATAAAGTATATCCATTCCACTGTGGCACAATGTTGCTTTTGGGCAACAAACACATTTAAGAAATTCCTCATAACATACAAATAATAATTATGATTCTAATGTTTTAAAATTAAGTTAACTCCCTCAAATTTCAATTACAATTTTTGATGTTTGAAAAATCAATGAAAATTGCTTTCTAAGGGCATTTATCCAGAGCAAAAATGTGCAGCCACCACACAGTGACCACCAAGATGCATTTTGTCCAACAAAAAACATTTTGTTGTTTAATTTAGTCATGCTATCATTATCAGCCATTTTTTGCCATCTTACATGTATTATGTGCTTGCAAAGTGAAGAAAATGGGTCAGTTGTTACCCAGAGGAAACACGGTGCAATAGAGGATTAAAGGTTTCAGACATAAGGAAATGAATATGTTCAAAATGATGCAGACTCACATGAAATCAAGACTCCAGTCATCAGTGCCCTAATAAAAGCTGTTTTATTCTACATGGAGTGGGTCGTCTCATGAGGGTCTACCATGTTGAGATCACATGACCAGCTGAGCCAAATACTACACTACTATTGCAACATAAAAAATAAAAACCAAAAAATATTACCTGCACCTTTAACTAAAGCAACAAACATAGTTTTGATGCAAATTATCAGTCCCAAAATTAGTCTCATTTATTAGAATATATGCTACAGTTAATCCAAGATGTTAGGAGCACCCAAATAACAGCCTTTGTATGATTTTGATGTTGTTTATCTGCGGACAGCCATTCAAATGCATTGGAATGAAATGTTAATCTGAATGAAGGCTAGCAATGTCACAGCATCCTCAGGTCATCATAGATCCATTCTGCAGTCATGTTGGCCACTTCCTCCCCTGCATCCAGGACAAATGCATGCCGGATGCCCCTTTCACACAGACGAATGTCGCCTTCAGGGAAGTCCTTTCTGATATCATGGTAGTACTGCACAGGACACCAGTGGTCCGTCGCACCATAGTAAAAAATAAGCTGACAGAGGAAAACAAAGTAAGCAGAACACCCAGAGCCGAAGATCTGTTTGATCTCATAAACATGATTAAGGTTTTTTTTCTCACATGTGAGGTGCACCACTACGAGTAATCATTCTGAGAGCAGAACTCGAACTACTGTATAAATACATCACAAAGCTTTTCTATTTTTCTGACAGACATCTGAGAGCAAGAGCAAGTGCATGTGTGTCATTGCTTGATAAAACCCCATCTTTCATTTTAAAGGCACACTCTTTGATTGTGGAATAACAAAAGTGGCAGCCCTCCCATTTGATTTATATAGCAACTTGTACCACCAATACATTTTTTTAGTATGTTGCTGCTTCATATTCCTCAAGATGTAAGAAGCAACAATCGGTGAATGATTAAAATCTTAAAATCTTGTTTTCTTTGAGAAAACTTCAAGTTAAAACCTTTTCTGTTGACTCATGATAAGATACGTTAGATGTACAAAGCTGATAAAACATAAATCAAAGTGGACGTGGGAATGCGCCATAAATCAAGGGCTGTAACCACTATAGGCGGACATCCCCCCTCACCCCCCATATTCAGATTAAAAATGAACCAATGTGGGTTTTTCAATGGCAGATCCTTAAACTATAACTATTGTTCCCCCAATTCTAAATACAGTCTTGCATAAATCTATAAAGCAAAACAACTAATGAAATCATAGGCCACATACACAATGCAAAGATTTGGGAGTGACAACTCATTTAAATGCAGGAGTGAATCTATAAATTTGTGTTTCTTTTGTGTAGGAAAAAGGTTACTCCTAAAATTTCAATGGTTGACAAAGTAATACCATAGCAATGCTTTGGCTGTGAACAAGAAACATGAATGCTAACAGTTTAACATATTTGGAGTTCGTTTTTTTTTTTTTTTTGAGAGAGAGAGAGAGAGAGAGGCGTTGTAGTTTGCCTGTGATTTACTTTGTTCTTTTAATCACGTCAACTTGTTCAGCTTGATTCTTTTTTCTGTACACATATTATTTAAAGGGATAGTTCACCCAAAAATGAAAATTCTCTCATCATTTACTCACCCTCATGCCATCCCAGATGTGTGACTTTCTTTCTTCTGCAGAACACAAATGAAGATTTTAGAAGAATATTTCAGCTCTGTAGGTCCTTGCAATGCAAGTGAGTTTTTGGGTGAACTAACCCTTCAGTATAAATGGGGTTGTAAGTACCTGAATTTTTCAGGAGTGAATTTGGTTGTACAGTGCAAAAAATGCTCTTAATTTCTCTTGCTTTCCAGTCTAAACACCTTTAGAACAAGATAAACTTACTTGAGAAGCAATATTGTTTAAGATATTGAGACTTGTTTTTTGAGAATATATCTCGAATTAGGTTTATGTTTCCTACCCCAATGTCAAAATTAAGAAAACAAGAAAAATCTATTTGCCAGTGGGATAAGAATAAAAAATAAAGCTACCGGAAATGTAAGATGAGGGCCCTATTTTAAGAGCGCTACATCTTAAGCGCAGTGATGTCACATGTGCAAAGTGAGTCGGTATAGCCATGATGTTTTGGTATTTTCGTGCAAGGATGCACCAAGTCTGTGCAAGTGGGTTTGGCGAAATTGAATGTGCAAAGTGCTAATGGGCTGGGTCAAGTGCAATTTAATTTGGAGGTTCTTCTTCTCCGTCAGCGTCCTATTATATTTTCCATTCCCTGTCAAGCACTGATAACATTCATAAGAAGTTGATAGATGGTAAATGGGCTGTATGCAATGAATTAGAAGGATAGAAATATGGACTTATGTTTTTTTGCGCATTAACTGCATCCTTGTTGAATGTAAGGTATGCAGTGTTCCTATGACAGTGACATGCTCCTTACAGGACTAAATGGATATAGGCTCCCTTAAATTATAGAGAATGTAAGTATAATTAATCATATTGATCTACTGACACACAAATCATGGCTAGTTAACAGTGATTGTCAGGGACATAATTTGATGTGCCACTGTATTCTCAGAGTTTTGGATATGAACTTTACTACCACCTGATGGTGGAATCTCTAAACTCCAAATGCAGGAACTGCTTTTTGGCTTTGCATTGGTTCTTAGAGGTCTTCTCAGGAAAATAGCAAATTGAGCTTTGTGCCACTTCATTAACATACAATACACCTAAAGTTTGCACGCATACAGCCACAGATAGCGCAAGCGCTCACACCCACGCCTACTTGTGCATTGCACTGGTACAAAAATTGCACTTAGAATTTGTGCTCTCACAAAAATTGGATAAGACATAGCCACGGTCATTGTGTGTAGTGCTGCGCATGACACGATCATGAAATTAGAGCCCAATTTTTATTTATTTATTTATTTTTTATCCCCTTTTCTCCCAATTTGGAATTCCCACTACTTAGTAGGTCCTCATGGTGGCGCGGTTACTCACCTCAATCCGGGTGGCAGAGGACAAGTCTCAGTTGCCTCCGCTTCTGAGACAGTGAATCCACGCATCTTATCATGTGGCTCACTGTGCATGACACCGTGGAGACTCAAAGCATGTGGAGGCTCATGCTGCTCTCTGCGATCCACGCAAAACTTACCAAGTGCCCCACTGTGAGTGAGAACCCCTAATCGCGACCACGAGGAGGTTACCCCGTGTGACTCTACCCTCCCTAGCAACCGGGCCAGTTTGATTGCTTAGGAGACCTGGCAGGATTCACTCAGCACGCCCTGGGTTCGAACTCGCGACTCCAGGGGTGGTAGTCAGCGTCAATACTCGCTGAGCAACCCAGGCCCACAATGAGCCCATATTCTTAATCTTAATATCTCACGCAATTTTGCTTCTCTAGTAAATTTAAATGGCTTAAGGATTTTTAGATGTTTACTGGAAAGCAAGGCAAAAATACTGATTAAGAAAATGATTTTTTGTAGGGTAGAATGTAGTTGTCACTCCCATAAATAGACAAAATGTGTGAACAGAACAGGGTTAAGCACTACGAAGAGGAGTGACAACCGTTTTAATCTGCAGTGTGTACGTGGCCATGGAGTGAGGCTTTAACAAAGGCATATCACACTGAGAACTTCACAGAAGGTCCAAGTGGGAAAACCATCATTTTTCAATGAAACAAAATGTAAGCAAGATTGACATTAAAACCTCTATGTCTACCATCTCCCTTCGAACACCATTGTGGACACTTGAAGGGTTTTTCCTTTAGTTAGGCTGCCGTAACCTCTGCTGAACGGTGCCAATAACATCAATGCGAAAGGAAAAACCACCCGTACAGATTTCTGAGGGCTATTTATTGGTAAGACCTCTAGAGCTGTACATAATAGAAAGATCAAATTCTCTTTGTCAACTGCTTTGCATGATTTCTCTGACAAACTGCATATTGTTTGGCCTTTGCTGACTGTACCAGTTAATCATGATGGGTTCTACATCTGTCGGACTGATCGATTTCACCACAGCCCATAAATCTAATAGAAGAGTCAGATGCATGTGGTTTAGGGCTGCGAGGGGTTTAAACATATGACCTCCTGTCTTCACCTTCAGCTTTTTCGGAAGAAAATTATTCTAGCATCGCTATTGGCAAGCAATACGTCCTGTATTTCCCGTGAAGCCGATACGAAACACCGGCACATACCCTGACACCCATGCAGACAAACAGACAATGTCAGAGACATGGATTGAATTCCTCGATGGAATTTGGGTGGGATGCAGAGATCAGACCACGCAAACTTGCTGGAAACATTTGATCGGGATCCAGGCTCGAGGGATTTTCACAAGGTATTTGCGTGACTTCTGCAAGCAGTAGTCTAAGTGAGTAGAGTGCAGAGGTGCTAGGTGTAATTTGAGACAAAGGTATTAAGTGTGTGATTTTTAATAGTAACAGGGTGAAAGAAGTGAAGACATCACCTTTTTAAGTGATGACAGATATAGTCCATCAGCCATCAGCAGCCTGGTCCTCCACCCTCTCTGTATGTGTATGTGGTCTCTGGTTTGCATCAAACCAAGGCATTGAAAGGTATATGCACTTCGGCGGGGTTCTTCCGCCCAAGCTTCCATTGAGAAAAAGTCAGGGTGATATGGAGTGCATCTATGGAGGATTTGATCTACAAGATCTGATTTCTAGCCAGGTATATTTGATTATTGAAAATGAGTGTAGATTTTATCTGCTGCCACTATATTTGCAGGCAGGGTCCAAAATGCACCTTTCACCACATCTGCTAATGGCATTTGATTTCCGAAAATTTACCGGCAATTAAAATATTCAGCCACAAAACTATTTTGTATTATTTTTATTATGGAAAAAGTACTCTTTATGAGATAACGTTTCGGTCAATTTTAAAACTTTTTAAATTAATATACTTCTTCATTAAAAGTATATTTTTGCCTATTGACATGGGATTATTTAGCTGTTTTTCCTTGCATATTTGTGACAAACGGCATACAGTAGATCATTATGTCACTCACATCATCATATTCATGATGAGCCATTCAAGGGCAAGGCACAAAACAGCAAAAACTGCACAAAAATATGTGAAGACGTGATTTTGTTTTGGTTATTTTTTGGTGGTTTAATGTCTGGAATGTTCCACATGTGTGTTGCCAAAAAAAAAAAAAAAAAAAAAAAGGAACTGAAATTAAGGAAAAGAGTATCTTTTGAAAGTGTGGTTAATCTTTGCAGTGATAAAAAAACTAATGTCTGATTTGGTGGTGTGATCATTACCTTGCTGAGGTGTTGACGTATTGTTAAGTTGTCTCTTTCTACAACCAGTTGCATTTCTTGGCTCCCCATGTACATCCCATTTGCTGTAGAGACAGAGACAGAAAAAGAGAGAAAAAAGCAAGACAAATTGAGTGGTACATTACAAAACTGCAATAAATGAGAACTCATAAACATTTACATATCATACTAAACACAGCAGCCATGGCGGGTTGACTAAACACGAAAGTATCAAAATAAAATACACATCCAAATACTGCCGCAACCTCAAAGGCCAGCACTCTTACAAACATTGAAACAGCAACCAGATCATGAGGATTACATCTGTTCCTGTTCACATTTACTGTGGATCTAGACTCTGACTAACAGTTTAATGATGCACAGTGATGTCATTGTTTTGAGGCTCAGACTCTGTGCATTGAAATCAGGTGTGTCATTTGTGAGTATTTCATTTTGGTCTCTCACTGGTTCTCTAAGTGCAGGTCTTGCAGAGCAGAAGGTTTATAAAAATACCAAACCAAATATACAGTGGCCCCAAAAAGTATTTGGACACTAATATCATTGCATTAGCTAACAATATATCAAACATCACATTTCTTAGTCATTTTTGCAATTTTGCCATTTTTTTTTTTTTTCCAACCAACTGGTCATCGACATGCTCCACTAAGTTTTTCAGTGGAACACATAATGAGATGTTAGACAGAATTACAGCCTCAGTCACTATTCACTTTCATTGTATGGAAAAAGATGCAATGAAAGTGAATGGCGACTGAGACTATATTCAACTATACATTTAACTGTCCAAAAGTGCCCAAATACTTTTAAGGGGCCACTATATATATAAGGAAGGAAACATAGACAGGAAAGAGGAAAAATCTTTCAGGAGAAAGAAACTTGATCCTTTTGATCTTACATTCCATTAAATTTTTCTTTGTTGGGAATGTGCATGTGCAAGCTTTATGAAAACCATTAGTTTAAAAAAACACTTTGGGATTTTTTTTTTCATTTGCCATTTTGTCCTTTTTTTTAAACTTTTTATCTCAGCAGTCTGAACATCACACACACACACACACACACACACACACACACACACACACACACACACACACACACACACACAAGATTCATGAGCTAATACAAGCCACTTGACATCATGACCTTGGAAACTATTCAAAGGAACTGATCCTGATCTTGTCTCACCCGGGCCAAACATTTGGCCAAGAGATGTGTTATATCCTTTCTTATCTGGACATTCCTTACAGCTCGTGTAGATGATTATTAAAACCCCCATGAAATCACACTACTCTTGATTTTTTTGACAAGATTTCTGACCTGCTAACGTATTTCCTATTGAAACTACAGTATAATTTCAAAAGGATATATTTCCTAATTTTCTGGGAAGTTTTGGCAGAACATATCAAAAGATTTGTTTTATTTTGTTTTATAGCCGATAGGCTTTAGTAACATTACAGCTATATACCTACTTGCTAGTTGGCTACAGGTGGTATTAGGGGAGGGACATTCTCACACTAGAGAATATTTGATTGGACAAAATCTATGTAGTGCAAGATGACTCATGAATACTTCTGTTCCAGACCGCAAATTTTAAACATGCAATGTATATCCGCAAAAATTTAATTTTGTAAACTTTTAGAAGTACATTAGTATACAGTATAAATAGCTTCAAAGATAATATTCATGGGGTCTTTAACCCATCAACTATGGAGGAGGTCTGTAGGGTAGACAGAGTAATGATTCAACATTTATAAATATTTAGTTTCAACATCTGTAGACACTTTTGCACAATATAATGTCTCAAACATTGATATTATATAGCCATATTTATTGGCTGCAGTTTAAAGTAGTTTAGAAATCTACTACTTATCCATATTCTGTGCTGTTGTTATAACGTACCTAACTACTGGGGTGTGTTGTAATCAGAGACATTATGGAATGAGACAGGTCACTGGTATACTTATGAATGGGAAAAATCGCATAGCTAAATATGGCATCTCTATGAATGAAATTTACAGTTCAAGAAATGTTCCAGGTTCAATTCAAGTTAAGCTCAATCGACAGCATTTGTAGCATTATGTTGATTACACAGATATAACTTTACACAGGAAAGGTTAGTAATTAACACAATAAAATCATATTAACAAGGCTTTCATTTCCGTCTTGTGGCTATACTTTTGAAACAGTATTTTATTTGTAACATTTATGGATTGGCCCCATTCACATTCATTGTAAGTGCCTCACTGTAACCCAGATTTTTGCTTTTTTTTAAAGAAAAGTTGTCAGATTTACTGCTGACTTCAAATATGTTTTTATTCGAAATCTTGACCAACCGCTTTGGAGATTTTGGTCTTTAACACTTAAGTGAAAAGCCTATGGATATTACATATCAAATTATATAGAGAAGCCAGTTCTCTCATTTAATATTCATTAACATGCTCGCAAATCTAAACCAGACGTAAAGTTATACACTCACCTCAAAATTGTTTTTGTCCTGTAAATCCTTTATATTTCTACACACTGATCATCGCAAGTGGGTGGTGCTCATGTACAATAGTGATTTCACCCCTGTGGCTAATTTCTAATTGGTTAAACTGATGGTGTTACAGCTCACTCCATGTTACAACACTCCCTGGTCTCCCCTACATGTGTGAGTCTGTGTACACACATGTGAGTATGTGTCGGTTAGGGAAAACTCCTCTAATGACTTGCTTCCACTGAGTGAAGAGGAAGTGAGGGTCTGATCACACATCCGCACAGCTCTAACACTATCATATTAATCTTGCTCTGCCTCCTATATCACCCAGCACTATTAACACATTTCACAAGACTGAGAGCCTGAAACTAAAAAGGGAAAAAAGGTAAGTAATCTATTTCATCCTTTTCCTAAAGAAGAAAGGCATGGAAAAAAGTTAAGGTTAAGTGAGTAAAGTTATGCCATGTTTCATTAATAAGTTCATCCTTAAAGTTTGTTCCCTTACACTGGAGAGTTTAATTCAGTGCTATATTTTACAGCTCAGAGGAAATTACTTTGGGAATGGAGGAAAACTGACTGCAAGCCTTCTATACAAAAAACTAAGGGGATTCTCCTTCTAATTTGTGGTGCTTTCTATGGGACGCAAAGCATCACTATTACTATTTCTCATACTAAGATATTAGAACAAACCTGTAGCCCGAATTGTAACATTACAGTGTTTAACTCATCCAGCACTACTGTGCTACAATGTGAACAATACCTTGTTGAGAAGAGGTGTGCTATTATTTTTCAAAGTCATCATCAATTGTCACCTGACAAAATATAAAACAAGTGAAATAAATCCAATAGACTTAAGATTGAAGAAGGGATCTGAGCCACATCTAGGGACCATGATATCATAGAAAATTGGGGTGGGCTCTTTTGACTTGGGCCAGCAAGTAACCACCTGTAACCACCCAGAACATCCTAGCAACCATAAAGCAACATGCTAAAATCTACTCAAAAATTCAGTAACTTGTATAGCAACTGCCTGACAACAACACCCTTTATGGTGGCAAAGTTTGAATAAGCAAGAACCAATGACATTTTATTTAGAAAATGGAAAAAATAATTATCTCTTTCTTACTTAAATGCAAGCCTTTACAAATATTCACTGCTGAAATGATAAAAAAAGGACAAGAACGTGTGCATGTCATATTTCAAAGAACTGTTTTGAAATAAGCAAGATGTGACAAAATGTCCCCTTCATTCCAAACATCAGAGGAGCTTAAAAGTTAATGTATTTAAGTTGGCTGCTGTTTGCTTCTAAAAATAAATGGAAAGTTGTATGTATGCTTTGAGCAAAAGCAAATTCTTCTTCCGTTGCATATGTCACGAGATCAGGTGGAAACAAATATTTACCATAGTATACTCTGAATATATAGAAGACTCACTAAGGCATCTAATTTTACTACACTAAACAATCTCCACCCACTGAGTTAAACTGGATCAGAGGATATTAAAACCAGAGGGTTTATCAGAAGTGTAAATTTAAATATGGGGTCACTCTCATTTTCACTGAGCCAAGCTTTAATACTTCCATTTTCCCATAAAGCTGAAGCGCGTCATTTCTGTCAATTAAAAAAATAAATAAAAATAAAAACGATGGTTTTCAAACACTCCCCCATCTGCCATTGGTTGTACAAACAGAAAGTCCCACCACAGACTCACACCAATGGTTGAGCCAATGTTGCTGTGTCTGGCTGGTCAGGATGCTCCAACAAACAGAGCAATGTTCTGATAGCATCACAGAGCCAGTATTCACACTTTTCTGATAAATCAGCCAACAAATGGCTTTCTCGCAGTTTTGGGCAGGACTAAAAATATACAAGTATTTTTTGTCTGCAAGTAAATGAACAGGAAAAAAAATAGTCTCCCAGAAGAAAATTTGTGTGCTGTTTGTGCATTTGTCCAATGCATAGCAATGGGAACTGATTATGCAAATTACAATATTGTAAACATTTTATTCTAAATATATTCACAAATTATAATCTTGCAGGTGACACATAGAACAGACAGATGTATGTACCAGAAGATAGGAGGAAAGCACTGTGAGAAGAAGGAAGGGGAGAAGAGCTGGTTTTGTAGAGGGATACGGGTGTGCCAGTCTTGGGGCAGCGATCTGCGAGACATCCCTTGTTCTATATCACTTATCTCCAGGGGGTGTCGGGCTAAGGGGTTTGGCAGGGCACAACATTCCAGTCAATTTTACACATCCTCACACATGCCCCTAGTTAAGAACTGACTGGTGAGGTAGAAAAGAGGGATCCATGTGCAAAAGTACAGACGCAGATGCAAACAGATAAACACATGGCGATATTTCAATGTCTCAAGTGAACGTCTGGAGTAGGGTTGCAAAGGGGCGGAAAATTTCCGGTAAATTTCCGGAAACATTCCAGAAACTTTCCATGGGAAGTTAAACTAGGGAATTTTGGAAATATTGGAAAAAACTTTGGGCACTTGCTATATGCTGCTGCATCTTTGTAGCATTCTTATCATAGGTCTTTGCACAGTATTTGCAAATGTACACAGCCTTTCCTTCTACATTGGCTGAGGTGAAATGTATCCACACATCAGATGGCGCACGTGGCATTGTTCTGTATAATAAGATTAGAAAAAAGCTTGTAAAAAACACTAATGCGATGCCATGCACAGATATATAAATAGTTAGCTAAACAACTGGAATATTCTGAAATGGTAAAAATATATTACAAATCAAATAGCTAAATCAAACTATAACCTACGTTCTTGTACGATAACAGAAAACTGGCTAGCATAAGAAACAGCATCACAGTTGAGTTAGCTAGCACCATGATAGCTAGCCTCTTAAATTGTCAATGAAATGGTGTTATCTAGCTTACATTTAGCATATCTGATTTACTGGCTAGCTAGCTACTGTATAAACACATTTTGATTTAGTATTTGCTAGTTAAACTTTGATACCATAGATCAAATATATTTACCCTAGTAATATCATCAAAACTTACTTGACTGGATGTAGTCCTTGGGCTCAAATGCAGTAGTGTGGCTTCAATAGTCCTGCTGTAGTAAGTAGCCTGCAGTAAGTAGTGTGGTGTGTGTATGTGATTGAGGAATGCGCAGAGTAGAAATTCAACTGAATTTGCATTAAATCTGGTTGTTTTAACCAAGATTATGCTGCAAGTTGTTTTTTTTTCAACTACATTTAAGTTCCCTGTTATAGGCTAACTTGCAATTTTGCTAATTTCCAGTTTATTCCCATTAATTCCCGTTAATTCCCATATATTCCCGTTAATTCCCATATATTCCCATTAATTCCCATGGAAAGTTTCCAACTTTGAAAATTCCCGGAATTTTGCAACCCTAGTCTGGATTACTGCAATGCTCTTCTGGCAGGACTTCCTGCATGTCAAACCTCTGCAATTGATCCAGAACGTGGCGGCACGATTGATCTTCAACAAGCCAAAGAGAGTGCATGTCACGCGCTCTTTATCAGTCTACACAGGTTGTGAATGATTGCTCGTATCAAGTTCAATGCATTGTTGCTCGTAGTGCCATCTCACAGGGGCACAAAATCAATTTCCCAGACCTTCACTTCAACAGTTCCTCGCTGGTGGAACAACCTGCCAAACCCCACCCGAGCAGCTGATTCTCTTGCCACCTTCAAGAAACATTTGAAGACACATCTCTTCTTTCGCCAGCACCTGACTCAGTCCTAATAATGCAATAACTGTCTTCTTTCTTCTTTTTAATAAAATAAAATAAAATTAATTTTTCTATCACGTTTTCTCGCCTTCCTCTCTACTTGTGATTCATTAAGCATTTTACAACTGTGTATTACAGCACTTATCTTATAACTGCCTTTTTAGGATGAATCACTTCTCTCATTTTCCTCATTTGTAAGTCACTTTGGACAAAAACATCTGCTAAATTAATAAATGTAAAAGTTTATTTTTTCATACTTGCACTGGCAAAAGTTTCACTGGTCTCACCAAAATAAATAAATAAATAAATAAATAAAACCATCCATTGCACGTCTAGCAACATCCTTGAAAATGATGGCAAACAGTGATTTGTTAATGATTTTTTTTACCCATTCTAACTGATGTTTTCACAAGTCAATTCTTGCAAAAATATTGCAATTTGTCATTCTTGCTACTTCGACAAAACCTCATGTGTGTCAGCCAGCAAAGATAATGTTACCACCATGGTGATATATTTACAGCAGAAAAAAACAAAACAAACAGCCATGCTCAAAACATCACAGAAAACCAAATGTTAAAGTTTACATGGCATAAAAAACACTGCATATGATCGACTTATGTAAGATGTAGTAACAACTCATCACTTGCCCAATGGAGAAAGTGAAAGTTTCTTTAACTGGTTCAAAATCTCTCACACACTGGCCATCCATAATGTTGAGCCCTGTTGTAAAAGACAGTAGTGATTTAAAAAGCAGAAGAAGCCCTCGCAAACAAAAGTTTTTAAATGTTTCATCCTGTTAAGTTCAAGATGCAGATGGGGAACAAACAGCATTTTCTAATGTCTTCCACTGTGCCTAATTTGCCTCTTTATACTTCACATTTGCTTTTAATTTTTGCCCAATTGTCATGTTGAAATTTATTATACCATCACACGCTCCTCTACTGGTTCTAAACCAGACCGAAAACAATCTATTTACTTCTTCTCTCCAGTCCCTTTGCATTAGTAACACAAACAGGAGAGCTTCAAGTTCATGATGGCAACTGTCTGAAGTCCATGGATTTAGAAATTACAACGTATCATCCAGTTTCTCTGCTGTTTTTATGGACCACAGAGTCTCAATGTGTTTCTCTTTATTCTATTTTCCTTAAAAAGAGCTAAACGAAAGCGACAGTTATATTCCCTTTTCCAATTCAATAACACATGTCGTAATAGTAAGCCACATCAACTGAAATACAATACAGGTTTTTTTTCTATCTCATTCTGTTAAATAGAGCACACGGTGGGTGGCCGTGTTCTGTTGCACCTTGTTTAAAGTCACTTGCCAATTTGCAGAGCAGAAATTTTGGGGAGCTACAACAAAAAAAAAAACCTTGCATTAACACCTGTCATCACGTTTTCATATGTGAAAAAATACCCCAAATGAACAGGATATTCCTATTTGACCCTTTTGTGTGGCGAGTGATTTTTTTTTCGTGACACATGACACCTGCGTCCCCATGCCCAGGTTATAAAATTAATGGATTAATCAAGTCAAGTGATTGCATGAGAATTTTACACATGCAGCATTTTATCCAACAAGATCACACAGGAAATCGACATGTTGCTTCCAAAAGTTCATGTACTCTGAATCAACCCCATTCAGATGAATTACTGACAAGCACTATTCCCCATCAGACATTTTCGCATCAATTCAAGCGTGAACACATTTTCCTCTAGCGCTACTGATAGTGTGTTGTTCAAGCAACCTCCAAGATACAGGTTTTGGTCCATGGGAAACATAAATAATGGTGAATGCGATTCGGCGTTCGCATTTTTGATCTAAAATTAAATTTTTCCTTTACTGATGGATAGGTTTAAGTTTGAGGTTAGGGGGCATGGTTAATAAAATATGCATTGCTGCAGACTAGGGCTGCAACTAACGATTATTTTGATAATCGACTAATCTAACGATTATTAGGACGATTATTCGATTATCCAACTTAAAAGGTTGTATTAAACATGCTTGCTAACAATAAAGAGGATAAAAACATCTTTTAAAAATACCTCTAAATGACATTCACTGAATTAAAGGGAAAAATTCACTGCAAAAAATCCTATTGTTATCAAGTGTTTTTGTGTAGTTTTCCATTTGAAATTGTCTAAAAATCCTTAAAACAAGATACATTTACTTGAGAAGCAACATATTTAGAACTTGCTTTAAGAGAATGTATCTTAAATATAAATGTATTTTTTTTATATAAGTGTATTTTTTCACTTATTTTTTTTCTCCCCAATTTGGAATGCCCAATTCCCAATGCGCTCTAAGTCCTCGTGGTCGCGTAGTGACTCGCCTCAGTCCGGGTGGCGGAGGACGAATCTCAGTCACCTCCGCATCTGAGACCATCAATCCGCGCATCTTATCACGTGGCTTGTTGAGCGTGTTGCCGCGGAGACAGCGTGCGTGTGGAGGCTTCACGCTATTCTCTGCGGTATCCACGCACAACTCACCACGTGCCCCACCGACAGCGAGAACCTCATTATAGCGACCACGAGGAGGTTACCCCATGTGACTCTACCCACCCTAGCAACCGGGCCAATTGGTCACTCAGCACGCCCAGGATATTTTTTCACTTGATTATACTTCTGCGATTGCAGTAAAGACAAAATATACTTATATTCAAGATCTGTTCTCTAAAAGCAAGTCTAAATATCTTATATGCTTCTTCTCAGGTGAATTCATCTTTTTAAAAGGATTTTTAGATATTTTCAAATACTGGTATTTTTAATATTATATTCAACATTCTCATATAACAATTTTTCTTCTGCAGTATAGCTGCTAAAGTAAATGTATGTTGTTTTAAAGGAGTTTTAGATAATTATATTGGAAAACAAACCAAAACAAATCAAAAATGTATTTTGTTGCAGTGTATAATGGGGTGAAGACCTTTTTTTTCACTTCAATCCATCTTTAACTCACAAAAAAACTAACTCTCTCTTATTAATAAAGCTGAGTATTGCCAATTTTCTTCACGACAAATAATGCACAGTGGCACATATATTATGATTTAATAATTTATGAGCCATCACATTATAATCTAGCTGCAGCAAGCGTGCCTGCTCGAGGGATGAGGGACCCTTGACAGTGTGCCTCAGCTGGATGTAGTTTCAATCTCTCCCCCTTAGATCAGGACACTTCGCGCAACCCATAGAAGAGGCGCTGACTGCACAAAGAAATGGCAGTTTTGAAGTTTGTAGTTATTTACATGACCTGCTTCCTTATTATTTGAACTTTTAAAAAGCTATAAGGCATTAAATATAACTGCATTTAGGATGCAACACCGGGGTGTTTCATTTAAAGATGCTCAACATACAAGTTTTGCTTCAGTGGAGCAGCAGCTCTGGCTCTGCTTATTCCACAATGAGAGTGCTTCTGTATTTACTTATTTTGTATTTTTGTATAATTCCCTCATACTTTGCGATCTACATCACCTGAAGCTGTGAAAGTTTAGAGTGCATATGGACTGTGAGCTGTGTTTTCTTCCTCTCCTCAGTCAGGCGCGAGCTGAAGTGCTGCTCTCGCGGCATCATTAGAGTTTCATATGATCTCATGTTATGTTAATCATGATACGTAAATTTTTGTTGACAATTTTTTATTGTCAACGTTGTCAATAACATCGACTAATCATTTCAGCCCTGCTGCAGACCATATTACATAATTTACAACTAAAAACACAACTCGCTTTTGGCATTACTCTATGGACATTTCACTTGGAAACTGGAGCACAGATGTGCCCATACATTCAACACAGCACAGACCAGACCGATTTCAGAAGCAAAACTTTGAACTGTTGCTAAAATCACAGTGTGATTAGTCTGGCTCATCATGCCTTTAATATATGGAAAAATCTACATTTCTGCCAAACTACTATTATAAAATGGTTTAAAATAGGAAAAGATCTGTTTTTTCATAAGGGATAAAAAAAACATGAATTATTTAGGGAATTTTACCACACCCTGGGCTAACACATACAGTTGTGTTTCTTGGATCTGAAATAAAATAATAGTAATAATAAAATAAAATACTTGCCCATGGTTACAATGCCATAAAATTACAAACCTTCAATATCAGGCAGCAAACCTCTCTATGAAATGTGTAAAAATTCAGGAATCCGAGTAGTCTGCATTGAAATTATCAAGAATATCCTCAAAATTTTGTTTTATTTTAGTCCCTAGTCCTTTTTATTATATAGTGTATTTTAAAGGATTTCAAGTAAATTATGGTTGTGAAAATTCTCATTCTTCAAAACACAGGAGATAATGAGTGAAGGAAACCACATACACACAACACATTATTATTATGTCTATGATCATATCAGACTATAAATGCTTTTAAGGCATTTATGAATCTACAAGCTTTGTAGGAACTTCAAAGCTGACCAGAAAATTTGCAGTCCCTCATCATCCTCTGGATATTTCGTTCAGAATTAATTCCAAAAGGTCTTATTTGAAGCTTTCAAAGCAGCTCCAGTTTCCTACTGCATTACTGCAACAGTGAGTATCTCCAACACCTCTTGGACATCCCTCTTTAGATACAATTCTGATGACCCCATTGGGCAGTGCATCTTTCCATAGTGTCCTGCTCCATCTAATGGTGATGTGTAGGCAAACACTAACACAGCCTCTTTAGTGATTGGTGACTAAATTGTTGCAAGACTTCCTGATGGGATCTTCTTCCTCTTCTCTTGGTGTGAGTGCATCAGCCATGTAAAAATGTGTCAAAGCTGATGGATGATTGTACTACTTTTGTTTGTCTTTTTGGGAAACATACCTCCAAAAGTACACTGTGTAATGTGATTCTTGAGGTCTTGACAGAAAAGAACATCTGCATGGTAATAGACTAAGTCTATCATGCCAGATCTTATAAATATCAGTTTGCCAATGCCAAGATCATTAAATTGATGTTTAGTTTTGAAACTGACAAGTCTCTACACTGGAAAGTACAAGGAAGCCACATTTAAATATATTCCATTAGATGTTCCCATTGTGTTTTAAACATGCATGATGAAGAGAAATTGCGGGAAAACAAACAACTAATCGACAGCCAAGTAAACTTGTTATACTGAAAGGCTGATGTGTGGTTTGTCCAGTGACAAGTCCACCAATGTAAAAGTGTTCACCATTGCTCAAGATGGCGCCGAGCTCTGACCCAATGTTGCAGTTTTTTGTTTGTTTTGCCTACAATTCTTATGTTTTTTGTCTTGGATGTTGTCTGCCTTATTGTCTACGATAGACAAACACTTTTGGACATTGGTTCTGCAATAGCACACCGAAAACCATCCTTTAAATACTTCAATGCTAACCTGCTGTTTACAAACATGACAGTGGAGCAGGGCAGCCCAGCCGCGGAAACGCAGCCGGAAAAGGGGAAGGAGAGCCTGCGTTCTCATCAGACTAAGATGTCACACAAATCGACCCCCACTACCCAGTATTCTACTTGCAAATGCTCTGCGAGCTGAGAGCACGGATGTCTTTCCAACGAGAGACAAGGGACTGCTGCATTATCTGCCTAACAGAAACTTGAATGTCTGCAGAGATTCCAGACTCAGCCATCGAACCCGTGGGGTTCTCCGTGCACCAAGCGGACAGAGCGAAAGACCTCTCAGGTAAAAGCAGAGGTGGTGGTGTATGTTTTATGATCAACAAATCCTGGTGTGATCAGAGGAATGTACATTCTATTAAGTCTTTCTGCTCTCCTGATCTGGAATTTCTCATGCTTCTGTGTAGACCATTCTGGCTACCAAGGGAATTAACAGCGGTCTAACTACCACACCTGGAGTCGCGAGTTCGAATCCAGGACATGCTGAGTGACTCCAGCCAGGTCTCCTAAGCAACCAAATTGGCCCGGTTGCTATGGAGGGTAGAGTCACATGGTGTAACCTCCTCGTGGTCGCTATAATGTGTTGTTCTCACTCTCTGTGGGGCACGTGGTGAGTTGTGCGTGGATGCTGCAGAGAATAGCGCGCTCAACAAGCCACATTATAAGGATTGACGGTCTCAGACGCGAAGGCAACTGAGATTCGTCCTCCGCCACCCGGATTGAGGCGAGTCACTACACCACCACAAGGACTTAGAGTGCATTGGGAATTGGGCATTCCAAATTGGGGAGATAAGGGGAGAAAAAAAACAAAAACAAAAAAACATGAGATTCATCCACGTAGAAGAGCAGTGCCGAATCACAACTCACTTAAAATGTTCCTCTGCAATTTTAGGTTTAGGTTTCAACCACAGATGCCACTAGACTGCCAAAAGTTGTGTAGTGCAGCTTTAAATTTTGGGTTGGTCTCACCATAATCTATTGTATGCCTTCAGAAAACTTGGAATATGACACATGAGTCTAATGAACTACTTTCATGATACTTTTTGGTCCTTTTTTAAGCTTAAATGTGAGCAGCAATCAACTGCCATTGTATTGAAAAGACAGACGGATTATTCATGAATACATCTCCTTTTGTGTTCTGCCTAAGAAAGAAAGTCATATATGTTTGTAATGACATTAAGGTGAGTAAATTATGAAAGAATTTTCTTTTTTGGACTATACCTGTAACCTTGCTCCTTCTCCAACACGAAAAGGAAGCCACTTGCAGCCATGCTGTAGTTTCGCACTTTTATAGGTGACAAATTATGATTGGAACAGCAATATGGACTCAAGACAGAGAAGTTCAAAAGGTGAGGTCAACTCTCCTGGATATCATAAATTAGCAAAACAGAAGCCTTGACAGAAGAGTGCAAAAGTTTCTTCAATCATACAAAATTGTCATGAGAACTGGCATAAGTGGTGAAGTTAGTAAAAACAGAAGCCGTGTGAAATGGAGTGTTGCAGTCTACTGAAAGGATAAAACACATTAGAGACCGTTACATAGCTGTTTTCCCATCGGATCTACGAGCAGGCATGCCTCATTTACGTTTATGCTTGTAGATGCTGAACGTTGATCTTTGCACGACAGACATTGTGTGCATGATCCACATACAGTTAACATCAAAATATCAACATTCTCAGTTTCAAGGAAAGGGATTTCTGAGAAAATAAATCCTTAAATGTGCCCAGGAAGTTCCAGCTAATAGCAACATGCTTTCTTAATTAAGTCTGTCAACTCGCCATTAATTATGTATGTAATACAAGACAGAGAGTGAGCGCAGCTTTTCGTTTGCAGTCACGGGCCAGCACTCAGTGGTACAAAATGCATGCACACACGTGCACGCATACATACGGGACCACCTGGCCTTTTTGAGGGATAACAAGAGATTTTGTATTAAAACTTCCTCATAACAAAGTCTTCCAACATTTGTTGGTATTTAACATGACTGTATTAGAGAAAATTAGCACAGAAAGAAAGAACAGTAAAGAGAAAAAGATGCAAAAAATTAATTGAAAGAAAATCCATTTCAATTGACAACAGATGATAAGTGCTAATGATTAAAATCATGTTCACGAACGTTGTCCAGACTGAACATCAGTTTCATCTTGTTTTCTAGTAAAAAATTTCAAAATAAATGTTCTTGAGAGAAAAACTGCATAATATGTTAAAGCCGAAATGTGTAATTTCTGTGCCACTACTCAAACTCACACAATTGACCGAGTCAATGTTGCTGTGCTGGGCTGGATGAGCCGCTCAAACAAACTGCGGGATGTTTTGATAACGCCACAGAGCCACAGTATTACTTTTTGGTGAAATCAATTTACAAATGGTTTACTTATTGTTGACTCTCCATATTAAGCTGGTATACGAGACACTGGAAAAATAACACACAACATTAAGAATTGTCTTTAAGAAAATATTAAATATTAAAATTCATATTAAATTAAGTTTGTTTCTTACCCCATTAGCAAGTTGCTTTTTTCTTGTTATACCTTACAAAATTTGTTTCTTAAGTAAATATGTCTTTTTTTAAGGCTGTTTATACAGCATATTTTTAAGGATATAAGGATATTATATATTTGCAGTGTAGAATGGGATAACAGAAAAAAAATAGTGAGAGTAAAAGGGAGGAGAGAGATAAGATATAGGAAAAAAATCAATTAAGTTAGAACTGACAGCATAAAAACAAAAGACAAAAGGAGAAAGGAAGGGCAAGCAAGAGAACTGGTTCTTCGCTGAGCGACTGTAGAGTGCAGCTCACACTAATGCCTCTGGGCTCCACTGAGGCCTCTTTGGCAGAGACTCTCCGGCCATCACAACATCCATCATTCTCCTCCCAGGACAGACAGGGAAAACACTCAGCCTTTCACCTAGAGAGAGACTCAGTGTTACCGGTCCGCTCGCCCGCTAGAGAGGCCTCTTAATTACTCCTACTCACAACACTTCATCTGCGCCATTAGTCTGTGTACTGAAAGCCCTGGAGATTAAATAGGAGTTATGATAAATAAAACTATTCAAAACACTGGGAGACACTGCTCTCTTGGCTGCCACTCAAATATTATTTGCTTTTTTCTTCTTGGGTCTCGACTTTTTTTTATCTTAACTACATCACTTGACTCATCTTTGAAGTGGTGATACACTTATCGTATGATAAAAAGAGAGAAAAACGCATCTAAAAAGTCAAGGTTTGGTGGGATGCCAGCAAGTGAACCTTTGAAAGGTTTCAGCACCTCACTGAAAAGAGGATTAGATCTTTGGAACAGACTCCAAACAGAGAAAAATGGAGAAGTAAGGGGACATCACTGAGGGTAAAAGAGAGGTTTAAGGTGGGTGCATTTGTGTTACACTTTAGCAGAGTATTTTAGTGTGTGACATACTTGGCATCTTGAGGCATTAGAGTACCACAAACTGGGATGCACCTCATATATAATAAGAAAAGATGACCACAGCCAGTGGATAATTACAGTAAGGGAAAAATTCTTGGGCTACTGTTTATACATTACTAATTAGTAATTTTGCTGACACCCTTTTATCTAAAGCAAGGAGAGTCCCCGTGGGGCAAACGGAGATTACGTTTTATAATGGTGATATAGGCCAAGATGAAATCAGAAGATTATGGTAATTTAAATATAGTAAAACAAAAAATAAACTGACCTGAGAGTATAGGGCTGGGTGATATATTGAATATTCACTATATATTTGTGATAATGTTGCAATTAAGCAACATCATTAATATTGAAATGAATTTAATACACTTTATATTTGTACATTAAATTTCCTAAAGGCCATGTCATAAAACAAGGCCATGTTTCACAATCTTTCTTGTCTCTTGACTATGATATTATGAGGACTAAGACAGAGATGTATTAATGGTGTCTCTGATTTAAACTGCAGCAGCAAAATGACAAAGTTGGTAAGTTTAGTACATGTCTATGATTTAATTCAAACTGTCAATTTCAATGAATTGATTTAAAACTTTGATTCAAGGATTTGTTTGTCATCACTCAAAAATGTTACCACAAATGTTTACTTAGTATTGTTGTATTGGTGCATATAAATATAAATGAAGGCTGTTAGGAATTAGAGGTCAACTGATAACTCGGTTTTACAAATTATTTGGGTTTTTTGGAACTATCGGATATCTGCAAAAATCTATGCTGATATTTTTATTTTTTTCCCTCTGTGGCTGGCGCTGGAGGATTCTACAGTAAGAATGGCTTTGCTTTACAGTATAAAAGCTCTGAATCACTGACACCTTATGGGGATCTACACTCAAACAATTATTTTAAGATTTACATATTTCAATTTCATAACAAAATTTTATCAAATTGCATTAAGTAATCTTTAACAAAGTACAAAAACTAAATATTTTAAGTTTTATTCATTTAATTTGTTTTTAATATTATTTAATTTTGTTATGAATTTGAAAGGTGTAAATCTTATAAATAGGCTGTCATCATTGACAATATTCATCCATATTTTTATCCTCACTTCATTGCAAATTTTATTTTGATCAGATAATCAAGTGTTCTTAATTGAAATGAGGGCATGCAACAAAACAAAAAAAAAACATCGACTATATGGAAACGTGCCCTGTCATCACATACATTGTGTCACCAACTTCATATCTTGTGAGAAAAAAATAAAAATAAAAATAAAACAGTAAAAGAATCTGTTTTAACTACTCAATGATGATTTAAAGTAATGTATATGCAGTAGATAATGTATAATTTGTAATGTAAACATTGTGCATTCATGGCACTAATGGGCTAACATGCTACACATGGCCATAATATGCACTGTGTAACTTAGTTATAGTAATTTTTGATGAAACTGATCATAACGATCATACAGATGTAGGAGTTTACACCAGCTCCCTAATAACTGTGTTCTCCGGTGTGTTCATGTTGACTGTGTGTTCATGTTTTAAATCTTAAATGACTGAATGGGAATTAGCTGTCTGCCTCAAAGTAGGTGGAACTCCAGGTCACACCTACCAATGACGTGGACCAATAGCAGTAAGAAGGCATTTAGCAGCCAGTATGAAGCTTTCCTGAAAGTTCGCCATGGCGAGCTGTTACGAACCACCGAAACGAACTCAAAAACACCTTTTTGGCCAAATTTTGTTCTAAGTGTCGTCACACCCATCTGTTCTTCAATTCCGTATGAAGTATGCAGGGGCCTTAAAGAGGCCCTATTATGCTTTTTGGGATTTTACCTTTTCTTTAGTGTATAACGTACGTAGATCTTTGTGCATGTAAAGTTTCTGCAAAGCTACAAAGCACAAAGTCCACGCAAAAGGGAGTTATTCTCTCCCACAGACAACACTGCTCAAAAACTACAAGAAACAGCTGGATTGTAGTCCAGCCATTTCTTCCTTAAAGTATCTATGTCACTATGTAACACATTTGCATAATGCCTGCCAACAGGCTACTTTGGCCCGCCCTCAAACAAACGTAGTTAAGTCGAAGCCAGGATGAGTTGGGTTAGTGTTGTCACCATGTTGAGAAGACACTGTTTTCTTCACTGTGAAAGCAAAACCTCTTTGTTTGGACTTCCAAAGGCAGACGAATTGAAGTATCAGTGGTTAAAATGTATTTTTACCAATATTCCTCAGCAGTACAACCACAACCAATGCCGGATTTTCAAGATGGTTACTCCTGAAAGATGATGCAGTTCCCAGTTTGTTGGAACAATCTGGCGCTTCAGGATCACAACCTGTAAGTATGCTTGATTATTTGTGGATTTATCTGCTACCGAGATAAGCGGAGTTTTATGTTGTAGCTACGGTGTACACCCAGTGCACAGCTGTAAGCCTCTGCTAACCTGCTAGCTAATGTTATTGTGTTGAAATAGTTTTGCTAATCAGCTGCGGGCCCACTTTTACCTACAATTGTGTAGAATTATGCAGATTGTTTGTCGTTCTTACTATCATGAATATTGATCAAGTGTGGAGATGGATTTATTTTTACAAACGGTAATTTTACGTCTGCAATCCACGGTAGTGCTCGGCTAACTTGCTATGTAATGTTATTGTTTTGGTAAGGGTTTACTATTCAGCTGTGGGCTGGCATTTACCTAAAACTGTATAAAAAATGGTCGATCTCAAGAGCCTTATATATTTATATAATTACAAGCTGTAATGTTATGGCCGCTATTGGTCCACGGCTATCTTGCTCACTAACTCTCTAATACACCTTGTAATGGTACAAGCCTCTGTTCTCGGGTGAAAAAAGTTGGGCTACACCCATTCCAGCAAAAGATGACTAACTTAGATGCACTACGTGTCTTTTACTTGAAGCTTTGTTAGGTTCACAATAATCAACAGTGTACTTGTAAGAAAGTTACAAAATGAAAACTTACCACTGTGAAACGTCCTGCTCAAGTCGTGCTTGCGAAGGTGGCTCGGGTCGATCAGCTTGTTCTTCCGAGCTTTCATTATCGGACTCGGGCTAGAGCTGGTAAGGCAAAAACTGACGCCACTGTTACCGTAGTTACATTAGTGTTTACAGAGCTGCCCAGGAAGACTCAGGAGCTGAAACTTGGTTACGGTAAGGGGCGTTACATTTCCGACACACGCTCTACGCGGTTGACCAATCACAACAGACTAGGCCAGCTGACCAATCAGAGCAGACTGGGCTTTTCGGAAAGTGGGCTTTAAAGAGACAGGAGTTAAATCAGAGTGTTTGAGCCAGAAGATGAAGAGAGGGGAAAAGAAATGTACAGTATGAGAAAAATTTTGTGTTTTTTGAACATTAAAGCATGTACACCTATTCTAGTGGACCCCCAAAATAAAACTATGAACCTGTAAATGAGCATAACATGGGATCTTTAAAGAAAGACTAAGAAAATTTTGTAACAATAAATAAATAGATTTTTAAAACTATCAGCTAATTAATTGGTTATTAGCTTTTTCCTCCTCAGTTACAGATATCGAAAAAATCCACTATTGGTCGACCTCTTTTTGGAATGGTAGTTTTTGCAGGTACTGATTCCATTCAGACCTAATAATAGTAATAGTAGCCTAAATAGTAGTAACAATAACGTTTAACCTACAACCATCCAGATACCACAGCAAATTCTTTAACCACTGGACCACACCACCTAAAAAAACTATAAATAGCTTTCTGTAGTTTGAGCTACTATTCTAATAGTCAATAAGCTTCAATGTTGTGAGAACACAAGAAAACTCACCAGCACAGTCTACATTGATCAGGCTGACTGTGGCAGGGATGATGGAGTTGTCCAGTACATATAAATTCCTCAGAGCCAGATGCACCATGCTGGTTTTCAGTTTCTCGGGGAGGAGGGAGAGCAGGAAAATGGGCAAATAGATGGCGTACCGCAAACGACAGAGCACAGGGGTCATGACCTTGCCTTGAGGGCTACAGGCCATGCGCTCAATCGTGGGGAAGAGCATCACAGCCTTCACAACCTAAGGATGACAAGCAGTGATGGATATTGGTCAGACGGTTGTTTGAGGTGTTAACCATACTGTTGACCATGTGCTTTTTTTCCAGATCCATTTACATTTAATAACACTTACACAGAAAATAAAAACAAGAACAGCAGAATAAAATACTAGAAAGCAATGCACAATATTTATGATGCATTGAGAGTGCTTCTAACCAATAAAAATGACATATCTTAATTTCAACACTTACCAGTTATCAACCTATGAAAAATGACATGTCTGTGGTCTCTATGTTATGAAATCGATAGGAGAGACAAGGGAAGGAGTAACGGTGAGAAGAGAGAGAGAGAGAGAAACAGGAAACACCTGCCTCTGTTTGGCCAATGAGAAGAAGGCAGCTTGACTCATTCAGTGAGTAAGACGGAGTGGATGTGCTTCATTTGTCTCCATGATCCTTTGCAGTTCCAGCCAAGTATTTTTCAATGAAACTAAACAGTGCAATATCTTCAATTCTCTTGTGTAAAATATGTGATAGCCAGCACAATTCTTAGTCTGCAGTGCCAAATGTAATCTATTCAGTTTCAACCCACTAAACTTCAAACTCGGCGAGTGCTGCAATCCTGAAAGAGTACTGGTTTCATCACGCCCAGGCAACAGGCGAACAGGCAAAGCTCTGCTGCCGCTGAATTTATCATCTAAACAAGCCTAGAGGAACTAAAAAAAAAAAAAAAAAAACTATTGCTGTCAGTGGAAAAGATATGAAAATCCATATGGATGAGCAATCCAAAAATCACAATCCCTCTGTCATAACAATAAAATAGAAGCTTTTTCAAAATGGAGATCACATTATAATAAAGTGTGTAAAAAAATCTATACAAAACTATACAACTATAAACCACATTTTTATATTTCCTGTTTGGGTGTTCTGGCTGTTCAGACTTGGGTATACTTAGTTTAGCCTGTACATTTCAGTCACGGTCGAGTGCTTTTAAAGTCACTACGACTACTTTGTGATACTCTTTGGAACAATCAATGGCAGGAGCATGCGCAGATGATGTGTACAGGCTGATGATAAAATTTGCGTCATGCACTGGCATGCAGAAAACAACTAAGTATACTTTGGCCTATAATGTGTTGCTGTGCAGATGCTGGAGTGATCTAGATGGTTGCTAGGGCATGCTAGGTTGTTTTGTATAGTTGCTAAGTGGTTTCTTACTGGGCCAAAAAGCCCATGATATTGTCGTCCCTAGTTATGGCTTGGATCCCTCTTTCAACATATGGCAAAGTATTTTTTTCGCCCATAGCACACCTCGACTCAACAAGTCGCATGATATGAGGTATCACTCATGTCCATATCACAATCGATGGAATTCTTTTTTCCTAAGTTAAATTCATAAGATAAGAAAAACACCCTAAACCAGCCTGAACTGATTTGCTGGTTTTATTTGGTATCCTAGCATAGTCAGACTGGTCTGTTTTCTTAGAGGTGTTGTGGGAACTTGTAAGTTCGTCAGGCTGGGAGACCAGCTAGCCAACCAGCTAAGCCAGCTGAACACTATTTTGGCCAGGCTGGGAGACTAGCCAGACCATCTTAAACCAGCTTGGCCAGGCTGGGAGACCAGTCAGACCAGCTTAAACCAGCTTGGTCAGGCTGGGAGACCAGTCAGACCAGCTTAAACCAGCTTGGCCAGGCTGGGAGACCAGTTAGACCATCTTAAACCAGATTGGCCAGGTTGGGAGACCAGCTCGACCAGCTTAAACCAGCTTGGTCAGGCTGGGAGATCAGTCAGACCAGCTTAAACCAGATTAGCCAGGTTGGGAGACCACCTAGACCTGCTTAAACCAGCCTGCCCAGGCTGAGAGTCCAGCCAGACCAGCTTAAACCAGTTTGGCCTGGCAAGGTGTTTGTTCTTGCCCTAAGAATGAGCAATTGTGACAGAAATGCTTGCCTAATCAAACACCACTAATAAATCTACAAATCTAATCAACATACAGCTCCAAAGAGCAAACAACCCTCTCTCAAACCCAGTGTCAAAAGATAATGGTTTTGATCATCCTAAAGCTCATCATTTGTCAGACAAAGAGAGAGAGGAAAAGAGCCATTGTAAGAGAGAGAAAGGTGAAGCGAGAGAGTGTGTGCAAAGCAGGTGATCTTTGATGTGCAAGTAGTGCCTCTGACAAAATGCAGTTCTTCTTCATGGAGGTCAGAGGAATGTACAAGAGAACACAGAACAATCTGAAAGACACTCTGGGAGTGGCTCTTTAATCAGAGAGACAGACAGCCAGTCACATACACACACGATTCTACTTCCGCTGTGTTCCCTCACTGGTACTGTTGAGGTCAGGAAGGGGGAAGGAGTACCGTGCATCTGGAGTAGGGGTGAAGAGAGTTTAAACGTCACAATCTGACTTCCACGAATCTGAGATGTGAGGGTGCGATGTGATAGTAGAGGAATGTTAATGACCCACAGATCTACTGGAGCTCCAGAAAGCATGATGGATCATATGGCAGACCAGACCATGAAGAGCATGTCTGCCTTCACCTCTTTCAACAAAACCACTTACAGTAACAATCTCAATGGGTACTTCAATTAGGAACATAGCTAGGAGTCGGACACTGCATACTGCCTAAATATTAGAGGAAAATGTACAGGTTTACTTTGTACAGATAACAAACCAGCCGAAGATGGTTTGCTGTTCTTACCTGGTCTCCCAGGCTGGTCTGTTTGCTGGTTTAAGAGGGTTTTTGGGCACTAGCCAGCTGGTCAGGCTGGAAGACCAGGTGACCAAACAGCTAAACCAGTGGAACGCTAGTTCAGCCAGGTTGGGAAACCAGCTAGACCAGCATCAAACCAGCTTTGCCAGGCAGGGAGACAAGCTAAAGACCAGCTTGGCCAGGCTGGGAGACCAGATAGACTAGCTTAAACCAGCTTGGGCAGACTGAGAGACCTGCTAGACCAGCTTAAACCAGCTCAGCCAGTCTGGGAGACCAGTTAGACCAGCTAAAAACCAGCTTGTCCAGGCTAGTAGACCAGCTTGGCCAGGCTGGTTGACCAGCTGAAACCAGCTTGGCTGGGCTGGGAGACCAGCTAGACCAGCTTAAACCAGCTCAGCTAGGAAGGGGGACCAGGTGAAGACCAGCTTGGCTAGGCTCTGAGACTTGCTAGACCAGCTTATACCAGTTCTGCCAGGCTGGGAAACCAGCTTATACCAGCTGAAGACCAGCTTGGCCAGGCTGGGAGACCAGTTGAAGAGCAGCTTGGCTTGGCAGGGAGACCTGCTAGACCAGCTAACCAAAGGCTGGTTTAAGTTTGTTTATTTTATTTTTTTCTCAGCAGGGATGCTTTTTATATAGCTGCTTAGCAAAAAATAAATAAATGGACATGAAATATTATTTTGAGTTAAAATAATTTTATTTTGAGAAGAAAGAGACCACAGAGTGATACAAGACATGAGACAATAGTCAGTTGTTCAGCTATGCAACAATTACACTACAATATTTGATCAAAGAATGCAGCGATAAACCAATTAGAATCAAGAATTCCAGAGAGCCATGTAATAATAACTGATAACAGAAATCTTAATCAAGTGTTTTCTTAATCATATGACTGCATGTTCAATGGGCTGGATAGTCCACAGTCCGTTCTGGGAGCTTTAAAATCTAGAGCTTTTGTGAAGGTTGTCAGGAGTTTGTAGGAGGACCCAGACGCAGGAAGGCAATTGAATGAGCTTTAAGGAAAATAACCAAAAATGCAAACAGAAAACTCTCACAAGGCAGAAAAACAGATATACAAGAGCATGACCAACTTTGAATGAGAACTGAAACAAAACACTCTCACGGGGGAGATAACTGACAAAACAAAATAAATAAATTAACAGACTTTACTAAACAGGGTAACAGACTAGAATAAACCAACTTCTAGAACCATGAACAATGATGAACTGACAACCACATGAGGGAAGGAAGCACAATATAAAGGGAACAACCACATGAGGAACAGATGAGACTAATAAGCCTAACGAGGACTAAAAAAAGGAGGTGTGGTGAGGGAACAAGGAGGCAGAGAAAGAACACACATGGATAATGCACACAAGGCCATGTGCAGAAAATGTAAAAGACAAAACAATAACAAGACATAACATGACAATGCACATGGCCATGAACTAACACACAAAGTATAGAAACAAAACAAAACAAAACAATAAACAAAAGGAGACTGTCAGAATCCTGCCAAAAACTACAACAAACCAGATCCAAAGATGGCAGAATCCTGACAGAGACTGGGGAGCAGAGGCCCTTCTCCTCCTCTTCCGGACAGTCAGAAGCACTGCTGCGGGAATGGCCGCCGCCTCCTGGCGGTCAGCTGCGGGCTCTACCAACCGGATGTCAACTGGAGAGCTGCTGGGCAGACAGAGGCAGAGCCGTTCTTCTTCCTCCTCCTCCTCTGCATACAGGACAGGGGACGGCTGGGGACTTGGCAGTCTAAGGATGGGACGGTGGGATAACCATTGTAGGAGAGTTGCCTTTATTGAGGTGTTATCCACTCCTTCCGATGATGGATGTATCCCACAAATTCCCAGAAGGAGAGGATCCTTAGCCCTTCCATCTCCCATTCACCAAGAGGATCTTTAAGGCATTTGTTGAACAGGTCCTTAAGTTTGGCTTCGGTGTAACCCAACTTGTCCGCCATAAGCAAGAACTCGCAGGCAAAGTCTCTAACATCACCCTCTCCTTCCCGGAGAGAGTGCAGTTTGGCGATCTGAACAGACTGCCAGCTGCAGTTGTCTTGGTGAAAGGAAGAAGGAAAAAGAAAAATGCCCATAATTGCCTCTGCTGGGTCCTTAAATGGTCAGTTCATACTGTCAGGTGTTTGTAGGAGGACCCAGATGCAGAATGGCAATTTAATGAGCTTTAATGAAAATAACAAAAAATGCAAACAGAAAACTCACGAGGGAGAAAAACAGATATACAAGAGCATGAAGCAACTTTGAATAAGAACTGAAACAAAACACTTTCATGAGGGAGATAACTGACATAAAGCAAAATAAACAGAGTAACAGACTTGACTAAACAGGGCAACAGACTAGAATAAACCAACTAACTAGAACCATGAACAATGACGAACTGACAACCACATGAGGGAAGGAAGCACAATATAAAGGGAACAACCACATGAAGAACAGATGAGACTAATAAGCCTAACGAGGAATAAAGAACGCACATGGATAACAAACACAAGGCCATGTGCAGAAAATGTCAAAGACAAAACAATCACAAGACATAACATGACAATGTGCATGGCCATGAACTAAAACACAAAGTATAGAAAAAAAAAAAAAAAAAAAAAAACACAAGGAACAAACAATAAACAAAGGAAACTGTCAGAATCCTGCCAAAAACTACAACAAACCAGATCCAAAGATGGCAGGATCCAGACAAAGGTAATCTGAGCCAGAGCTGTGTGCTTTAATGTTTATGCTCGTGTTTGGCTCATGCTGTGTCTATAATGATGTTTTTTTGAGCGAAGTATGAAATAAAGCCAATACTTTGGGACTGTCAGCCTTACCTGTGCTCTCTTGACAGAGGCCCACCCAGAATGCAGTGGCACACGCTCGCCCACAAATTAACCTCATCCACCCACACACATACAGTAAGTGCTCACACCCAGGAAGAGACATGTTGTTGTGTCAGAGGAACTTCAACAACATGCCATCAATCCACTGAAGAGAATGACAGAACCTTTGGCTATTATTCAGTGAAATGAACCTCCGAAGCTGTCGTTCAGATCAGCCAGTATTTTGTTTAGCAAATATCTCATCGAATCGATGTGTATCTCATTAACATAGTATAACACTGTGATTGCATGCTGTTGGACTGAAAGGATCTAAAGAATTCACCCTGACTAGCCAGTGGTAATCTAGAACAGTTTATCATCAAGCCATGAAATGAGAAAAACAAAATATACAGAAATATATAATATAATATAATATGGAAATACAGTGGTGTGAAAAAGTGTTTGCCCCCTTCCTGATTTCTTATTTTTTGCATGTTTGTCACACTTAAATGTTTCAGATCATCAAACAAGTTTAAATATTAGTCAAAGATAACACAAGTAAACACAAAATGCAATTTTTAAATGAAGGTTGTTATTATTAAGGGAAAACAAAATCCAAACCTACATGGCCCTGTGTGAAAAAGTGATTGCCCCCTAAACCTAATAACTGGTTGGGCCACCCTTAGCAGCAACAACTGCAATCAAGCGTTTGCGATAACTTGCAATGAGTCTTTTACAGCGCTGTGGAGGAATTTTGGCCCACTCATCTTTGCAGAATTGTTGCAATTCAGCCACATTGGAGGGTTTTCGAGCATGAACAGCCTTTTTAAGGTCATGCCACAGCATCTCAATAGGATTCAGGTCAGGACTTTGACTAGGCCACTCCAAAGTCTTCATTTTGTTTTTCTTCAGCCATTCAGAGGTGGACTTGCTGGTGTATTTTGGATCATTGTCCTGCTGCAGAACCCAAGTTCGCTTCAGATTGAGGTCACGAACAGATAGCCGGACATTCTCCTTCAGGATTTTTTGGTAGACAGCAGAATTCATGGTTCCATTTATCACATCAGGTCTTCCAGGTCCTGAAGTAGCAAAACAGCCCCAGACCATCACACTACAACCACCATATTTTACTGTTGGTATGATGTTCATTTTCTGAAATGCGGTGTTACTTTTACGCCAGATGTAATGGGACACACACCTTCCAAAAAGTTCAACTTTTGTCTCGTCAGTCCACAGAGTATTTTCCCAAAAGTCTTGGGGATCATCAAGATGTTTTCTGGCAAAAATGAGCCTTAATGTTCTTTTGCTCAGCAGTGGTTTTCGTCTTGGAACTCTGCCATGCAGGCCAGAGTCATGAACACTGACCTTAACTGAGGCAAGTGAGGCCTGCAGTTCTTTGGATGTTGTTGTGGGGTCTTTTGTGACATCTTGGATGAGTCGTCGCTGCGCTCTTGGGGTAATTTTGGTCGGCCGGCCACTCCTGGGAAGGTTCACCACTGTTCCATGTTTTCGCCATTTGTGGATAATGGCTCTCACTGTGGTTCTCTGGAGTCCCAAAGCTTTAGAAATGGCTTTATAACCTTTTCCAGACTGATAGATCTCAATTAATTTCTTTCTCATTTGTTCCTGAATTTCTTTGGATCTCGGCATGATGTCTAGCTTTTGAAGATCTTTTGGTCTACTTCACTTTGTCAGGCAGGTCCTATTTAAGTGATTTCTTGATTGAGAACAGGTGTGGCAGTAATCAGGCCTGGGTGTGGCTAGAGAAATTGAACTCAGGTGTGATAAACCATAGTTAAGTTATGTTTTAACAGGTGGCAAACACTTTTTCACACAGGGCCATGTAGGTTTGGATTTTGTTTTCCCTTAATAATAACAACCTTCATTTAAAAACTGCATTTTGTGTTTACTTGTGTTATCTTTGACTAATATTTAAACTTGTTTGATGATCTGAAACATTTAAGTGTGACAAACATGCAAAAAAATAAGAAATCAGGAAGGGGGCAAACACTTTTTCACACCACTGTATATTTTTCTGTGTGCAATTCAAGATGGCTAATGGATAAAATGAAAGACATTCATTGAAAAAAAAAAAAAAGAGCTAGTTTTGATCCAGGTCAGAAAAGGTCACCATCCCAAGAAATATTAAATTTGACACCAATAAATGTTAGGTTATGCATATAGACATAGAATGGATGGAGATATATGAGTTGAAATTATTTTGTTATACAAGAAGAAAAAGACCATAGAGTGATAGGGCCAGTGGTGCATGATGACAGTAGGAGGTCGCACCCTCCCTTTGCAATGCGATAACATGCGCCATTTCATCCATTCAGTACAGCTCTACAGAGCCCAGTGGTGTTGTTCCTTGTTTCCCTCTTTTTGGGAAGAGCAGTTAAATGCATTAACTGCTTAACTTAACATTCCCATTCAGTTCCCACAACACATGACTATACTGTACTGACTGAATGGAAACTGAAGAACACACAGTGACAATGAGTGTCCAATGTTGGCAGCTCTCAGTGGAACATAGGGGTTGCAGTCTGAGATTCAGTATATAGCATTTTCCTCATCCAACAATCCCCATTAGCGCTCTTCCTCAGGCTGAGGTGTCGGCTGGAAAAAGGCTTGAAGATTTCCAAGCCCCTGCTGTGGCCTCACATTTCAGCACCACACCAATTGCTCTATCTAGAGTCTTTTCTGTAAATGGCACATATACAGTCCACAGTGTCAATTTGTAACAACCATTGCGGTTCAAAGGCTGCTGCAAGACTTGCGAAATGGGCTCATGACAGCGACAACCTTGAGCTTCTCCGTGTTTAGCGGAGCAAATTCTTTCTCTAAAGACCCCTGCACACTACTGTACATACTGTATGAGATCGAAATACCGCTCTCTGAGGAAGCACAACAGAATACAGGAATCTTAAGACATGATTTTCAAAGTTTCCACAACTTTTAACTTTACACAACATCATAAAAATGTGGCATTTATGACACTGAATAATAGTGAGACACTCCGAATGCATTCGTCTGGGGCACGCACATAGACGGAACGTAAGAACGTATCCTGTGAGAACTGGACACTATGGCAAATTCGATGCAAAACACATTGCTGTCAACTGTATACTTGTTCATTGATATAAGAATAAAGCAAACAATATATTGAGATCTTAAGCCACTTTTTGTATTGTCTAATCAATGCTTTATCCATCTGCCACATTAATGCAATTGATTTCAAACTGAAGTTCATTCTGTATTATATATTTATTATAGGCCCTACATATATTTATAAATATTAGAATTGTTATGCATTGTCATGTCATGTAATTAATTTGATTAAAAATATTATCGATGGCAGCCCTATTAATAATAATATATTAGCTACTAAAAATAATTTTCTCAAACAATTCAGTCATAGTACTGTAAAAGATTAATCAGCCATATCCACAACATAAATGCAATATTACAACTAACATTTGCACAGACAATGAAACAAATAAATAAATAAATAAATAAATAAATAAAAACAACACAAAAAACAGGTGAACTTAGTTACATGCCAGCCATGCATAACTTTTGAATATGCTTTTTCCATATAAAAGTGCTACATGAAATCGTTGAAACACTAAATAGTCTCTAAAGCATGGAGAATTCACAATACAGTAACTTCCAAAAAGTAGCTGATACTTTAGTATACTCATTATTTACTTTGTTGTCTATGTTGTATTTTGTTATTATATATTATATGCTTGAGAAATGCTGAAATTAATAAATGTTTATACATTATTCTAAATGTTTGAATGATTGGTTATGGTTTGGTATGTTACAGTTTGACACGTTTTTGTCATTTTGCACAGTCAATTAAAATGTTATTTTTGTTGGCTTAAATTACATACCAATTTAGAGTTCTTTCAGAGTAAAATTAACTAAAACTAAAATATCATGACAAAATTTTAACTAAATTTAAAGGACATTTCATCAAAAGACTAAAACTATGATTAAAACAAAACACTGTGTACAAATTAACACTGTCTCCTGGTCTAAGGCTACTTTCCGTGAGCATTCTCCTCTGAAAATGCCCTGGAGAAACCCATACTATCATTTCCACTGACTTTACTGGTCCCTTCTACTCCAAAATAAATATCTGAAGCCCAAAGTAACATTATCACACATCATATGTTACCAGGCATAATTGCCAGGTTGGCTTTCTGGTAGCCTGCAATCTGCTGTGAGAAAAGAAACCTTTTTCTCCTTTCGTGCATGTTTTGCTCTCTGAGACATGACATATCTGACTACATCATAGAGTTAACTAGCACTTCTTTGAAAAGCCCAGATTCAGACAAAGTCTAAAAGAGACAAAAAGTCTACATGGTTGGCAGTACTTTCATAGTTTATAAAAAAGTGAATTTCAAAACAATGTCTTACAGGGATAGTTCACCCAAAACTGAAAATTCCGTCATCATGGTGTTTCAAACACGTATTTCTTTCTTTTTCAAAGGAAAACAGAAGGAAATGTTTGGAAAAATGACAGCCTCAGTCACCATTAGCTTTTATTGTATAAAAGAAAGATGCAATGAAAGTGAATGGTCACTGAGACTGAGTTTTAACATTCTCCTTTTGTGTTTCATGGAAGAATTAAAGTCAAAAAGGCTTGGAACAACATGAGGGTGAGTAAATGGTACTGAATGAATTTTCATTTTAGGTGAACTAACCCTTGAAGTAAAGTATGTGTCAAAGTCTGCTGTTCTGGGTGTGATTGGGAAGTTGTCACCATAAAGAAGACCTACTTTTTGATTTTTCCACAAGGGTAGACGAGGATCGTCTCCAAAAGTATCAGAACAAATGTTTATCACAATAATTATGATGTAGATGTTTAGCACTGCAAAATAGCAGTGCACAACCGCACTGGCCCCATTAATGGAGCTAAAACCCATTTCCCTTTGCCAGGAGGAGAACACACCCTTCTAGTGAAGGCAATTACAAAAAAATACGAGAGTGGGTGAAAAAGAGGGGGAAAAAGATCTCTGGGTAGAAAAATGCTTGAAAATAAAAATGATGAAGAGAACATCTTAGAAGCAGGAAAACCCCAAAGGGAGAAAGAAAAGCAAGGTTATTTTCCATGTCATTTAATTGCCTGACCTTTTACACAGGAAATGAAGGCAACAGAACTATCCTGCTCATTGGCATTGTTTCACTACTTTCAGAGATTACATATTTATGCAATGATCATGTTTTGGTGAAATGTTCTGCAATGCCAAACTTGCACATCGCTGAGGTGGTCTATGCAAGTGCTGAAGACAGCGGTAGCCGTTATTCATGCTGTTTTATGCAGAAACCCAGACAGAATCAGCAGATAGGAGCCTCTAGACAGTGAAAGTTAAAGATGTCCTTAGTGAATAGTCATTGGGAAGCTTAAAGGGATAGTTCACCCAAAAATGAAAATCCTCTCATCATTTACTCACTCTCATGCCATCCCAGATGTGCATGACTTTCTTTCTTCAGCAGAACACAAACAAAGATTTTTAGAAGAATATCTTAGCTCTGTAGGTCCTTACAATGCAAGTGGATGGTGATCAGCACTTTAAAGCTCAAAAAGCACAGACAATCGTAGTAAAACTAATCCATAAGTCTCTAGTGGTTAAATTAATGTCTTTTAAAGTGATACATTTGCTTTGGGAAAGAAACAGATCAATATTTAAGCCCTTTACACTATAATTGTGTACTTCCGGTCGCTCTCTAATGAACGTTCATGAGAGGACCAAGTACACGCAGTCTCTCACGTGACGCAAGTGCGCTGGCATGTTCAAATGAAAGCAAAACCAATAATGCATGTGAACAGCATTCTGTTGTAAATAAACAGAGATGCACTTCCGGTTGTAGTGTCAGTTCTTGTGTGTTTTTAATTTAATTACTGCATTCATATGGATTACTTTTACTATGATTGTCTGTGCTTTTTGGAGCTTTAAAGTGCTGATCACCATCCACTTGCATTGTATGGACCTGAGCTGAGATATTCTTCTAAAAACATTTGTGTTCTGCTGAAGAAAGAAAGTCATACACATTAGGAATAGCATGAGGGTGAGTAAATGATGAGATAATTTACGTTTCTGGGTGAACTATCCCTTTAACTCACAGTCAGTTGCTTTAAAGATACGTGTTCAAGCTCGAAATGTTTACTTTCATTGGAGCCAAAAAGTATTTGGACACTTAAAAGAATAATTCACCCAAAAAATAAAAATGATCTCATCATTCACTCTCCCTTATGCCATCCCAGGTGTGTATGACTTTCTTTCATCTGCTGAACTCAAATTAAGATTTTTAGAAGAATTTCTCAGCTCTTTTGGTCCACACAATGCAAGTGAATGGGTGCCACAATTCTGAAGCTCCAAAAATCACACAAGTCAACATAAAAGTAATCCATAAGACTCCAGTGGTTAAATCAATATCTTCAGAAGCGATATGATAGGTGTGGGTCAGAAACAGATCACTTTCACATTCTTCTACTTGTGTTTTTGGTGATTTACTTTCTTCATGCATACCGCCCCCTACTGGGCAGGGAGAAGAATTTCAAGCAAAAAAGGACTTAAATATTGATCTGTTTCTCAGCCACACCTATCATATCACTTCTGAAAATATGGATTCAAACACTGGAGTCGAATGGATTACTTTTATGATGCCTTTATGTGCTTTTTGGAGCATTAACATTTTGGCACCCTTTCACTTGCATTGTATCCTACAGAGCTGAGATATTCTTCTAAAAATCATAATTTGTGTTCTGCAGAAGAAAGAAAGACATACACATCTGGGATGGCATGAGGGTGAGTAAATGATGAGAACATTTTCATTTTTGGGTAAACTATCCCTTTAAGCCTCACTTAAAAATGTACGTTTTCAAAATTGTATAACAAAATATCAAACCATGTGACAAGCACACTTTCAAGCAAAAAATTTCCCAAAAAGACGTTTTATGGGTTTTAAATGATAAAACATTAGATATACAGTTCAACATGAAGATAAAACATATTTGGACACTTTCTGGTTGTTTAACGTCAGTGGAACATGCCCATAGTTAATTTAATAAACTACACTTGAGGAGAATTGACTTTATACATCCACTAAAATCACCTTGATATTTGTAAAATGGCTCAGAAAAAGTTATTTCTGAGAAAATGTGACTTAAGTGTCCAGACACATTTTGTAGCAGCACTTTAGCAGCAGATGAAATCATCATAACAAATATGACGACATAATCCTCACCAAAAAGGCAGTAGAATTATCACTCATAATTAACCAATAAAAAAAAAAAAGTAACTTTGCTAATACCTTGAGCTCCGGGTCTCTCTTCATCATTTTCAGGATGATGTAGCAGCCAATGGAGTGGCCAATCAGCAGCAGGTTGGTGTCTCGAGGCACATGCTTTCGAAGAAAGGCCAGCTTGTGTTCAATCTGTCCATCTAGCCCAAAAACATCCTCCTTCTCAGTCACAGACGCATCTTAAAAGGCAAAAAGAGAAAAGAGATTAAATCTCTTACCCCAAACACATATGATGGCCAGGATTGATGCCAGCACTTTCATAATCTTTCATAATGCAACTAACATGATCTTAAACTAATAACAAATAGAGCAAATAACATACAGTAATGTCATTCATTGTGGACCTCTGATTACAGTCAATGTGAAAAGTTGGCTAGACAGAGATCTCTAGAGAATCCAGAAGGCACTTTCAATTGGTAAGCATTCCATGTGAGAAGTGCTCTTTCAACATCTTGATCTTGTTCTTCATTATTTCTTTGGAAATGAGTAAAATTACACTCTTGAACAATTCCAGTAACTGGAGACCCTGATAATACTTGGCAGGCTTTGCTATTAACCTCTTCTTAGCGCTGAATTCAGTAGAGTGAACCTGGGAAATGGTAAGAATTAGAGAGAGACAATGGAGGGGTGGAGAAAAAAAAGAAAGAGTGACAGAGGGAAATAAAAGAAGCTGGACTGGGGCAGTGTGAGGCATTTATCATGGTTATAAGTTATGAGAGCAGAACTGTTAATGATGAGACAGAGGGAGAGACGAGTACCAGATGGGAGAGTGAAATAACTCTTATTAGCTTCGAGACATAAAAAGACGAAGTGCTCCTTCATGAGACCTTTCACAGGTTTCTGAAGCACACTGCATTGTCTCCTTTTGCAAAAATAATGGAGATATCCCAACTGACATGGTTGCACATGGCTAATTACTTAGCCCGGTTTTATCACATTCAGTGTTGAAATAAAACTCACTGCGAGTGTTAAACAAATCTTAAGGGTCTCTTATATTATGTAGGATTGGATAATTTTTTAAAGACTAATGAGCATATTCTTATAATGAATTAGTTACAGTTCTGTATTCTATGACAGCATTTAAACACCCCACAAAGAAAATAAGAAGCCTAGGTTTTAAGCTTTGGTTCTGTGAAATTTAGTGTCTTTTTTCAGTAGGGTCCACAAAAAAAAAAAAAAAAAATGGATCAAACATAGTTGATGTTCAATGTAAAGGAGGCTATGAATTTTTAAATAGAGGCTATGAATAACCTGTAATATGCTTCCCTGCCTCATTCCAAACTCTGATGTTATCTTTCTTCTGTGGTACACAAAAGTTATTTTCTGATTAAATCATGGTTCGGTTTAGCATTTGGATAAGGGCTTTATGGTTAGGTTTAGGTAAAGAGTTAAACTTCATAATCATAAAATGATGTTTGTGCATGTGGTTCAACCTGAATCAATTGCAGAAATTTAATATTTAGGGTTAGGGGTTAGGGAAAAATACCTAACCAGAATTTTTGAGAAATATCAATACACTGTCTTGTAAGCACTGCAACTACAGGTGAAGTATTATGACTTAACTCACTCCAACACTAAAGTGAATGTTTTTTAAAGAGATCTGCCACCTTCAAGGGCCTTCACATCTATATGGATGATAAAAATGAAGATCAAAACAGAGGATGGTGAACAGGATGGATGGAGGAACAGGAGCGAGACCAGTCAGACCAAAAGGAGTGAATATGACCTTAAGGTACAGACACATGCAGTAGAGATAAAAAAAAAAGGCGGCGAAGAGAGAAGGAACCAATAAAAACAGTTAAAAAAAAGTTCAAAACATTAAATAATTTTCAATGCATAAAAATACCAGTGGACGTAAAAGAATGATAAGATAAGAATGAGTACAAAAAATAGGGCTGCTCAAGACCTGAGACATTGAGAGTACAAAATACAACATTAAAAACACAGTGTGCCATGTGGAATACTGAACTTTCCTAAGATTTGATAGAAAATTGCTATGGTATCTATGAAGCCAAATTTATTGCAAAGCATCAGGACATATCAGGGACTAGCACTTGACATAAAAGAGTGAACATCTGACTTGATTTTAGATTCTGAAGCAATCAACAGTATGAACATGTTAACAACATGACAAAAGGTCACCAAAACCAAATCTTAATGAGATTAATGTCACGTCTAGATGTGTTTTTGTTCATGTTTTGTGTTAATGTCTTTTATTTTGAAAAGTGTTTCCATGTCATGTTATTTCCTGTGTCCCTGCCATGTCATGTGATTGTCAATGATGTCATTGGTTCATGGTCATTGTCTTTTTTATCTTGTTTATTAGTTCAGTCTTGTGATTGTTTGTCTTGTTTACTTGTTACCCATGTCTGTGTATTTAAGCCCTCATGTTTACCATTGTCTCTTATCAGGTATTGTTAATGTAACATTGTTGGGTTTTTCATGTCATGTCAAGTCAAGTTAAGTCAAGTTCATGTTTATGTTTTGTTCACGTTTGGATTTACGGTTTTTGGATTTCACATTTGTAATAAACTGCACATGGGTTCTTCACATCATCTCGTCTTCGTCTGCCTGTCATTGCCAGCCCATTGTTACAGATGTTTAATATTAGAGTATTTCCTCTATTTTGACATTTTGGTCCATTTTAGAAACGATTTGGATGATTGCTATGATCTCAAATGCAATATATTTGCAATGCTTCATTATTTTGTTACAACCCATTTTCTTGGAAAGACCTAAAAATTCAGATCCCCACAATTTAAATTTCAGTGAATCTGTTTATATTATTTTTTTATTTATTTGACGGGGACAATACAGAATAGCATTGCTACACTAGTTTTAAGCAGCAGATGCTCTGTACACAGGCGTCTAGCCAATATCTAATTTGCAGCACCTGTCCCTGGTAAGGCATTTAGTTAAAAACAAGCAAGAAACAACAAAAAGAAAAAAAGCAAAGACAACAAAGCAAGAAAGGATATAAAGAATATGTAATAGACAATCTAAACAACCATTAATGTTCACAAACCTGGTTTTGTTTAAGCCAGATTTTTTTAAAGTTCTATTGAACACTTTCAACTCTGTTTGTCTTTTGATTTCTATTGGTAAATTATTCCATAACTGTATACCTTTGACTGGGAATGATGACTGTCCAAATGTTGTTTGCCAGTTGTTCATGGCAAGATCCTATTTCAAATCTCAGTTGATCCTCTGATTACTAATGATACTCCTTTAAACGACACATATAATGCATGTCCGCCCATTGGCAAATATGATTGCCAAATCCTTCTCTCTTATGTCTTGGATATGCTCTCTTTGATTCTGATTGGTCAATTATAGCATTCTGTGGTCAAATATTTTTGTTTAATGACTGCTAAACTGTATAATTGGCAGTTGTCCTAGGCAACTGATCTCCTACATAGCTGTGCTAGTTTCATGTCCCTGGTATCTCTCCATTGACTATATTTTCTCACATAATAAAATCTATTCAACAGAAATCGATATTTCATGTCCATTTATTTATTTATTTGCTGAGAAGCCATGTAATAAGTGGGATAATGTACAGTAAGTCTGTCATTATTCCAAATGAAAAAACCTTTAGGGTGACATCACCATGTCTGGGTTTATTATGCGATAATGACTAACTGCCTGTACATTACCCCTTACTTAATTGCTAGGTATCTGTAAAGAAACATTGTTCTCATAGCTACTATGTGAAATCTATATTAAGGATATACGGTACATTACAGAAGATTTTCGATCCATATACAGCAAAATATTTTTTTTTTGCAAAAAACTGTGATGTACTGTGCTATAACAAAAAGATCTTATTTTGTTTCAGGATACTAAGTAGTCAATAGGGCTTAAAGGGGAACAACTCTGGTGCACACAAATCATTTCAGAAAAACTATTCAACCAATAATATTTGCTTAAAAGGCAAATGTACTGACAGGCACTCAATCCAGGGCTATTTTCATTCATGAATATGAGCGAAAGATCAAACACTAAGCTATGAAGTCACTGACCTGTGCATGCACACACATTTAGCTCTCCCTAACCACTTCTTACCCCTCATTTCCCATTTTCCAAATCTGATCTCAATTTTTTTTTCAAAGGTTCCCACTCAAGTTTGCCTACAAAGGGGCCTTACATGTTTATCTACCAGCACAGAGGGGCACTGTGAGCTCAGAGCCCAAACACCAATAAGACTGTCAAGTTCACACACTGAGTGGCCTCACAGGATTACCTCATGAACATTTAAGTCTATCCTACACATTAAACACACATCCACCTACTTTTGAGGAGGTCCGCTATTTACACAAGAAACCTACAGTACATCCTGATGTTGAAAATGTGATATAACAGTCTTCAGGTATCATGTTAAGTAGAGAAAGTCTCCCCCACAAACAATTACAAAATTAATTGTCATGCATTTACTTATCTGTTTCTTAAAAAAATAATTACTAAAACTATTGCTATGAAAACTTTCACAAACATAGTTTTGCAGCCTGTATTTGTACCTGCGTAAGAGGATGCTATTTTAAAAGCAAGATTGATATAAATGGATATAAATCAGTGCAAATTCAGTATCAATCAGTACACAATTTGAAGTGAACATGAAACAGCATCCGTAAACCAATTTACTTCTCTATTATGACATATTATAATAAATGACTATGGTAACTGTTAAAAAAAAAAGAAAGAAAAAAAGTTTACTTTACTCAACTGACTGAGTAAACTTACTCCCTCAATTGAACTGAGTAATGGTGTCTTCAAAACCTGTGTAATTAAGTTCACTTAACTTGGTGTTCACATAGAATGAACTTAACTATTTACTATAAGTTAAGGTAACTAGATGCAAGCAGATTAAACCCAGATTGACCATTTAAATATTGTTGTTTCTACTTATACAGGTGCTGGTCATATAATTACAATATCATCAAAAAGTTGATTTATTTCACTAATTCCATTCAAAAAGTGAAACTTGTATATTATATTCATTCATTACACACAGACTGATATATTTCAAATGTTTATTTCTTTTAATTTTGATGATTATAACTGACAACTAAGGAAAATCCCAAATTCAGTATCTCAGAAAATTAGAATATTGTGAAAAGATTCAATATTGAAGACACCTGGTGCCACACTCTAATCAGCTAATTAACTCAAAACACCTGCAAAGGCCTTTAAATGGTCTCTCAGTCTAGTTCTGTACGCTACACAATCATGGGGAAGACTACTGACTTGACAGTTGTCCAAAAGACGGCCATTGACACGTTGCACAAGGAGGGCAAGACACAAAAGGTCATTGCAAAAGAGGCTGGCTGTTCACAGAGCTCTGTGTCCAAGCACATTAATAGAGAGGCGAAGGGAAGGAAAAGATGTGGTAGAAAAAAGTGTACAAGCAATAGGGATAACCGCACCCTGGAGAGGATTGTGAAACAAAACCCATTCAAAAATGTGGGGGAGAACCACTACTCACAGACGTATGCAAGACATGGGTTTCAGCTGTCGCATTCCTTGTGTCAAGCCACTCTTGAACAACAGACAGCGTCTGAAGCGTCTCGCCTGGGCTAAAGACAAAAAGGACTGGACTGCTGCTGAGTGGTCCAAAGTTATGTTCTCTGATGAAAGTAAATTTTGCATTTCCTTTGGAAATCAGGGTCCCAGAGTCTGGAGGAAGAGAGGAGAGGCACACAATCCACGTTGCTTGAGGTCCAGTGTAAAGTTTCCACAGTCAGTGATGGTTTGGGGTGCCATGTCATCTGCTGGTGTTGGTCCACTGTGTTTTCTGAGGTCCAAGGTCAACGCAGCCGTATACCAGGAAGTTTTAGAGCGCTTCATGCTTCCTGCTGCTGACCAACTTTACGGAGATGCAGATTTCATTTTCCAACAGGACTTGGCACCTGCACACAGTGCCAAAGCAACCAGTATCTGGTTTAAGGACCATGGTATCCCTGTTCTTAATTGGCCAGCAAACTCGCCTGACCTTAACCCCATAGAAAATCTATGGGGTATTGTGAAGAGGAAGATGCAATATGCCAGACCCAACAATGCAGAAGAGCTGAAGGCCACTATCAGAGCAACCTGGGCTCTCATAACACCTGAGCAGTGCCACAGACTGATCGACTCCATGCCACGCCGCATTGCTGCAGTAATTCAGGCAAAAGGAGCCCCAACTAAGTATTGAGTGCTGTACATGATCATACTTTTCATGTTCATACTTTTCAGTTGGCCAAGATTTCTAAAAATCCTTTCTTTGTATTGGTCTTAAGTAATATTCTAATTTTCTGAGATACTGAATTTGGGATTTTCCTTAGTTGTCAGTTATAATCATCAAAATTAAAAGAAATAAACATTTGAAATATATCAGTCTGTGTGTAATGAATGAATATAATATACAAGTTTCACTTTTTGAATGGAATTAGTGAAATAAATCAACTTTTTGATGATATTCTAATTATATGACCAGCACCTGTATTAGTTTAACTGAATACATTTAAACTTAATTCTCCACTGAAATACAGATAAACCTGTACTTCAGTTGCACTTGTACTAGGAGAACTGAGATAGAATTTACAGGGTCCAACTTGACCAAAGGGGACACAGATCACCCTAAGAGTATCATCACATAAAACAACTATTTGCAACAAAACAACATAAATAATACTAAAAAAGCTCTATAAATTCTCAATAACTATTAAATGTCCCCATACGTTCCCTTTGACCAATGAAACATTATTAAATCATTCAAGACATGGGATTATGGGTATTCCCCATATCCTTAATTTTGTACTCAACTGTTTGGCGTTATCAACACTTAAAATCTTAAGGCTATAGATTTTTAAGATAAGTTCAATGAACATATATATTTCTGTTATGAGCCCAAAACTTGAAATTTCAAGTAATATTTAAGTAAGACAACTTGATTTTTCTAGTAATGACAACATTAGTGTTTACAGTGTTGAGAAGAAAACAATGCTTAAATATCTGGCTATTGGCAAATCAGCCTGTGCGGCCTACATTAGCAAAAAAGGAAAGTTGTTTCAGAGGTGGAGAAAGAAATTGCAGTACAATATGATAAAAGATTACAAAGCCAAAAATGTTTCTCTATGGAATATCATGCACTGATGAATCGTGCATAATAAAAACTGGAATGATTATTAGGAAGTAATTAGGGTCAATTTTGATTTTGTGTTGACTTTTAAGACCACAGTCTTAGCCCATAAGACAAGGGGTTTTCGATTAATCCAAAATAAAATCCTTCAATATCTGGAACAGTAACAAAATGAAAGCAGCTTTGATGAATGGTCAAAAAAAGCAGCATATGGCAAACACAAACAAAATAACAATCTTTTGGCCATGCAGAGCTCAGAGATGTATAGAGAGCAAGCTGTTAAGTAATTATATCTCCTAAATGTGTGGTGCATTTTTCTTTCAGGGATAAGGTTACTGAATATTAATCTCAAAAAGAACCAGTGGTGTTATTGATTAAAAATGGGTGGATACCGAAGGGGTTTCCCTTTGCTCATGTAAGAACGCTTAAAGGATCTCATAAAATCAAGGCTTTTTTTGTTTTTCGAACAGAGAAAAATGCTGTTTGAATCTAAAGCATGTATTATAAACGAAAGCAGGATCTACATCAGCAAATGAGATAATGGAAAGATAGGACCAGTAGTTTCTAAGACCAAAAGTAGCCAAAACCCATTTAATTTAAAAGACCATCTTTTAAACTGGAAACTGGAAAACAGATGTTGTTAGATTGCACAGATCACCGGGCATCCAACCAGCAATTATTACTAAGAGGACAAGTTATTACTACTAACTGCATTTGGAAGTATTAGCCAACTTTTGTTTAAAATGCAATGTTTTAAAATGGTTGATATGCTTCTGCCTTCTTCCAACCAAAACTCACGCATAGAATCAGCAAGACAAACACTAAAATCAACCTGACTACAACTGGCAAAAGGGAAACATCAACCAAACCACTAAGAACAATCCATTACCCCCATACTACTCCCTATGCAATCTTAAAAATTTAATTTTTTATGCCTGCTTTAATAGTCTGGGCATAAATATTGGGCAATTTAGTCATACCAGAGAAGAAAAAGAAGGGTTTGTGTAGGTGTGGAGGACGGCTTGACCCAGGCCAGGGTTATTGACATTGGCAGAGTCCAAAATGTTCCCTGTATTAACAGATATTTTTTCTATAATCAAAGGCATCAATCACAAATTGCCAACCACAGAAACAGTACCTCCACAGAGAGATTTGGCATGTTCACCCCACTACCTTTTCCCCCTGCTTTTGTTTATGTTTCAGAGACACAGGTATGTAATATCGCTTCTTCATGTTGTTAAATAAGAACAGCCCTATAATGCCAAAGTGACTGAAATGTTTGAGGGTGGGAGTTTAAGATCTTATCAATGACTCTTAAGTCTCTCTATGGCAGTGCTGGACTGGATATTTCCCTTTCGAAACGATGTTTCTGTGGGTTCCGAATAACCATGCCTGCTGCTGACCCTTGGCTGACCAAGTGCTCTTTGAACAGTAGTAAATCAATGGGCAGCATTCAGTGTGCCCTCGCAAGAAAGCCACAAGTGATTTATGGAGAAGGAAGTTGAATTTGAAAGCCTGGAGTTGTTCGAAGGGTCATATAAAAAGAATGTGTAAACCACATCTGACACAGGTGGAAGACCACCAATTGTAGAATCGGTTATTCTTTTTCTTTTTTTTTTTGTGCAAATTTAACCCAACAAACAATTAATCAAACATTTTTAAACACTGGTTTAAATTAAAAAAAAAAAAATAATAATTAAACCACAATTTTGATTTTCACTTACATTCAAACTACATGATTAAATTGGTACCACATAGTTTACATGGCACACAAGATAATTTAATATGTCCAAAGTCTACTTTGGGAGCATTTATTTTCACTATTTATGGTTGCATCCTGTATTTCAGGCTTGTCTAAATCTGGAAAATAAGCTACAAAGCTAAAGAATTTTGGTTCATGCTCAGAAAGTTCATTTAATCTACATGAAACATTCTATCAGAGGTGTTATAATGATTATATACTGTACCTTCTCAACTCTGCTCATGAATATTAATTAAGTGATTTAATGTTCACCCAATAGTCCTTGCTGAAAGGCAGGTAAGTGGGCACTAGATAAAGTAGATTACTTCTTACTGCTTGTGTATTCATTCAGTCGGCTGATGCAACCAATTGAGAAGTTGTTGTTTCATGTGTCCGTCTATATATGTATTTTAATTTTAAATTTTTTGGCAAGGTGATCAAGACACTTAAAACATATTCTCTGCCTCCCACTTTTTGGAATCATGATATCTAAAAAGATATGGCTGCTAAACCACCTGCTAATGCCATGAAATCTACATTAGAATAGATTTGAACAACCAGCATTTGAACAAACAGTCACTTGCTAAGTTGAAACTTTTTAACATTTTATTGAACTTAATGCAGCTTTGCACCTGCCTCAAAGCCCCTCTAAAACTTTAAAGTCCTGAGTGTACCCAAGCAATTTTTGAAACTTATCCATTTGTATTCATACTACTCTATGCATATGCAAATCATTTGATTTATAAATCACTACAAGTGGACATTCGTAAAAACATGCTCTGCACAAGATCTAAATGATAAAGTGCAAAAACACTCTTTGCAGTCTTTAGTTGTATATAACTTGATATACTACATCCTCAGCAATGGGCAGTAATACAAGCAGCTATTTTTTTTGACAGGGGCATCTGTGAACCAAATGGTAGAACATGATGAGAGATGGATCACTGAGATGAACAAGACAATGTGCCGGGAAAGAAAAGCCTTGCATATTTGATACCATCCCGCTTAAGACGCCCATTGATGGTAATCAAGAATGTCACTCAAATAGCGAGTTTGGGGAATAGAAATCTAACTTTTAATTGCGTCCTCTCTTTTATCTGTGCTGCCTTGGCAAAAGCCTGCCGCTTGTTGTCATCTTTTGGCACATTCGATTTTGCAGCTAAATTTTGACTTTTAATCATCGTGCTCATGATTGCGTGACATGATATGAACAGCAATCAATGCCATCGTCTGTTGTGTGAGCCAGAGCTGCCTGTCACTGAATACTCTATGACTGATTAGGTAAAAGCATTCCATGTGTTCACAATAAAGAAAAAGTAATTGTTGATGTTTCAGTTCGTAAAAACATTAATGTGTTCTGGATGAGCCACGGCACATTTGCAAGCACAGTAGCTATTCCGTAAAACCACCTTTTAGAAGTCATACAAGTTTTGTAACGACAAGAGGGTGAGTAAATAATGACAGAATTGTAATTGTTGTGGTGATATAATCCTTGAAATAACTAAATATCCACTGTTCAAACCTTGACATTGATTCTGCAACTTTAAGATATTATCAAGGAGGTTTTTTTTTCTTGAAGATATTGTATCATCATTTCTGGTGGTCAGATGGTAAATAGCGATAGCAATACATTTTGAGAAGTGCAAGGTGACTGCAACTTTTTTGTCCTAGCGGTAGACCTAATGGGACCAGCATCCACCTGGATGTTCTAATCCATCAAGCAAGTCTGTAGAGGTGCTGTTTTTGGAGATCCCAGCCATCTGCATGTGGTTTGTCTTATTACAGGTGAGAGCAAGGTAATGTCTTTCCCACGTATCAGGCTCAATAAAAATATCCACACTCCTTTATGGATGAACATACTGGAATTTCATAGACTTGTTCAGGGGGAGGAGGGAGAGGCCACTTGGTTCGGTTTGCCAGTCCTGAATGAATTCCACCTAACTGTGCACTCTGAAAAAGGATTGCAGGAGGAGCATCCTGCATTATCAAACAGACACTACAAACCAACATATCAGATATGCCAGTCCCCAAAATACTGTATGCCTTGTGTAGGGGAATATTTTGAACAAATAAAGAGCAAAACAACCTCAAAAAGAACTGCAGTGCAATATGATTGTACAATACAGTGTAAGATATGCATGACAGATAATTATTTCTCAGCATAACTGAAGTCACTTAATTGTCTGCTGCCATCTACTGACTACATGAGCTCAGTGGTGATGCCGTCATGCTGAGTCATAGAGGAGAGCACAGAGAGGGCTTCAAAGGATGACCTATGATGTCATAATCCCTCTGTGCTGTTTTCACTTTAATATTTTGTAAACACAATTTAAGTGTTAGTTCATCCAAAAATGATTCTGTCGTGATTTATTCACCCTAATGATATGCCAAACCTGTATGACTTTCTTTCTGTTGTGGAACACACAAAATGAGTCTCTGTCACCATTGTATGGAAAAAGCATTGAAAGTGAGTAAATTATGGCAGAATTTTCATTTTTGGGTTAACTATCCTTTCTATATGGCTTTGAGAAGTGCTTAAGAAGTTTTAGTGGATTAGAAAAAAAAGAAATTTGTAAAATAGTACATATAGAAAATAGTATCTTAGGACAGATACTATACAGTATGTCCTCTCACCCATACTGTTGAGTTTTCATATCTGTCTCTTGCTCTCTCGTTACATACAGTATATACATACATACACATTCATATATACTGTATGTGGTTGTGTGCGTGTACATGCGTGACTGTGTGTGCGTGAAGAAAATATCCCACCTTCAATCATATCAAAAGTGTCAGGAGGCATACAGTGTCCAGCATGGCTCACAGCCCACACTGGATATCGCCTGAGGAATGTCTGATACAGTGTCCACATGTACGTCTTATAGAAGCCCACTACACCCGGGTTACCTGAGAAGAGGTGAAAATATGAAAATGAAAGCATTGTTCAGTCACACATTTGTATTTCTCACAGAAGATGCTTCCATCTAAAAGATGGCGAGAATGCCTTCATCTCACCTAAACCAGCTACAAAAAAAAAAAAAAAAAAAAAAAGAAAAAAAGCCTATTGAAATCATTAATTAGTTCCTCTTCTGGTTTAATCTTAGTACTTGACATATTTAAAGTCAAGATGAATCACCATTTTACTTCCGTAATTTGATTTAAGTAAAACAGGATAATCAAGGAGAACATCATGTAAGGTGGGATTCAGGAATTGACTTTCCTGAGCTACTTGCTGTAGTTACTGTTAAAAACACAGTTTGCAACAACAAATTGGTCAACTTTCTGGTACGTTGATTTCAGCCTGATCACATGAACATTACGTGGTCGTGGCAACATTTTTGCAAAACAAAATTACATACTTCATTACAAGTTTCGCTGCAGTTTCCCCAGTTAAATGTCCAGCAGGGGGCGCCAAAATGAGACCCCAGTCTGACACTGTGAGTTTGTGGTGGGACTAACTTTTTGTTCCATTAACAGCAGACGGGTAAGTGTTCGAGAAAGCTGTTTGAAAATAACGTTTATTGTTAAAATTCTGTTTGGTGGCACAGAAATTACACACTTCAGCTTTAAATATTTTAAATATTGTATTAAGTTATTAACTAAATATTAAATATATTCTTTTTTTAATCAAGTAATGCCTCATGGTCCTCTTAAAAATCTGTCCATCAGTCAAACAACCGAGTTAGGTGTTGGAGGACTGTGTTTTCTTTAATCCTGGTTTAAACCTGCTGACGCAGCTCTGTTGGTCTTCAAAGAAGAGGTTAACTCTGACTGAGAGGAGATAAGGAGATAAATGGCATCCCTGATACACAGCTGCCTCCACTACAGAACAATGAGCACTCTGTGTGACCACAGTCAACTCACCCTCTTGATTAAGAGAGTATCGACAAGCCACAGCTTCACATGGTGATAAATGTAGTGTTATTGCTGTGTGTAACTTTTTGGTGAGATTACATGTAAAAGCATCACACTAATGTTTAAATGTTCTTTGAATGTCTGGCTTTCTCGCTCTTTGTTTTCAAAGAGATGGACAGATGTTAAAGAATAACCTACAGTATCATTGAAGACATGTTCATTTTGAGACTATTTCTAGGCATGCAAATGAAAGTTCAAGACACTAAGACTATACAGACAGACAGTAACACAAACATTTCTAGTTAAAACATGCAAAACACAATTAGCCAAATGTTAATTAGTTAATAACTGAGACTGGGGGTCAGCAATATGCTCTTGAACACAAACTACCAGAAGCGTGAGTTTTGCAGCTCATAAACGAATAACCATTACTTCTCGCTTTGATATTTTCATTTCAAACACCCAAAGTCATTAATCAAAGTAGATTTGTAGCTTGCACAATGCCTTTAAAAACATGCTTCACGATGATTTTAAGTATTACCAAACATTTTTGTATTTGTTCTGGCATTAAAAGCACAATTTGTGCATATAAAAATGGAAAGAAATTATCTGCATAATGTGAACACCCAGTAATGAATCAGACAGATTAATCATATTGCGCTTGTGCTAACATCGAAAAAGCTAATTTGATAATAGTTGGTTAACAGTTAGCCTACTAGTTAAGCATTTTAGTCACAAAATATATATATATATTTTTTTTTGCAGAGAGTCACATAAGTAATTACAATGTCACGGCGCTGTCAGGACTACCCTTCCTTTTCTGTTTGTTTAGCGGTATATTGGTGAGCGTGTCTGCGTGTTTCCCTTTCCCTCATGTGTTTTTCAGTTGCCATGTGGAGGACGCTAGCAGCATTACCTTGACAATGCTTGTTCGTGCTAATCGCCATATTATCAACGGCACCTGTTCTACTACTCTCACCCTACTTTAGCTCCCTCGTATGTACTGTTAGTGGCTGGATTGTTTCAAGAAGATCTTGTTTGTTATCATGCTCTAGTCTTGTTCTCTTATCAGTTTTGTTTCTCTAGTCTATTTCCTGCTGGTCACATTCACCGTTCCTGGGTCGAGTGGATTATTATCGCTCTCAGATTCATATATTCCCTCCTTGTGGATCTGCCTACTCTCCTCGACACCTGGTTGCCTCAGTTTACTTACCTTTGACATCTCCACTCATCTGCTACAGCCTGTGTTTGGATTATGGACTGTGTTACTCTTTTAACTGGTCTGTTTCAATAAATCCCTTTGACTGTCCATCTCTACATTTGGGTCCTCACTTCCAGTGCCCTGACACACAAATTAAGGTTTATTCTATTTTAATTCTCTCAAAATTCAATAAACCAGGGGTGTACAAAATAGCCGTGCACTGTACTAGTCGTACACTAGCAAGTGTAGTCTATTACCAGCATTTATATGTGGCAAGCTGTCAATTACCACAGAAGAAAATTCAAGAGGTTTCTCACATCCAATCTACTCCTGAGGCAAGCAGTGTCACGATGTGCCAAAACTATGGGTCTGTTACAAAACCTAGTGAGCTGCCACACCATCTCCTGCCTTCTATGGCAGCATCCTCACTGAAATGGAACTCGATAAGAGACAGATTTGGATTGCTCTACATAGGTTGCAACTCAGCACATAATTCAAATAGCAACCTAGTCTCCTACAATGAACATTACTATAACTACATTTTTGCAAACTGACTTTTACATGCTGAATTCTACATTTTGTCGCAGTTTCCTGGTAAAATTAACAGTAGAGGAGCTACAACAACTGTGCGTTTTATTCACTTTTACACAAATCACGACTACAAATGGCTGATTATGACTTTATAAACACTTATTTTTAGCACTATTACTCACACACTGCTGTGTTATGATATCGAAACACTTGTACTGCAACGCATAATTTGAAAAACGATTCATTTAACACTTGTATTACAGAATCATCTACATTTACACACTTTTTCCAATGTGATTAGCTTCCATGGTAGCTCACCTGCTCATCACTCAGGACTCGGCAGACCACGGTTCGAGACCAGACAAGAACGCAAGCTGACATGTGAGACGAGAATGTTTTTTTGGACACTATTGGTTAGATTTATGTGTTGCGGGTAAGGATGTCTGTTTTGTGTCTACCTCTCATTTGATTTTTAGATTGATTAGGTTTTGATTAGGTTTAAAGTTTTAGGTAAGGGAGGTACGTTTTACTAATTAAAACCTCCATCTAATATTTGCCTTAAAAGCCTTGTCTGATTACGACACCATATCACGCACTTTTGGCGCCCGCTGCTGGACATTTCACTGGGAAACTGCAGCCAAACATGTAATATGGCACGTAATTTCATTTTGCAAAGATTTTGTCAATGTCACATAATGTTCATGCACGCACAGCACACAGACATTTAGGTAATATGGTCAGTTTTCAATTATTTACTTTTCAGTATTGAATGGATCGTATTTATATTTATAATCAAAATTTACCTTGCTTTGTTCGCCATCTTGGATTTAGGCCATTTTATCACCGAGCTCATCATGGTGCACTCTAGGATTGCCTACCAGGGGAAGGATATATACTGTACGATGCTTCCTGCTAATTTGGCCAAAACAAGATATCTTATGTAGCCAAGTGGAGAAATTTCATGTAATTTGACTCTGGTCATGAACTGGATGTGGTCCCTTTCGTGTTAGAGATGTGAAAGCAGACGTTGTGCAGGAGAGCTCCCGGTTTTGATCATGGGTTGATAATTCTTTGGGTATATCAATTTTACACAAAATGCTTATAAATTACATTAAATATGTGTTCACAAGAGTTGTATGTTAAAATTGAGTGTTTGTTATGGATAATTTTTAAGGATGCATATGGAATGCATGTGTGGAGTTTGATCACGTTTTCTACACGTGCAAGAACTGGGTATGTAAATTTAGTATTAACCATATCTTATTTAATGATTTATAGCCCAGAGTGTTTTCTAGTTTAGTGAATAAATGTAATATGTGTTATATGTGAAAACATGTGTAATGAGAACATGTGTAATGGGAACATATTGTTTTAAACTGTTATGCATGTCCTTAAAGCCTGGTTAAAGATGCATGGAATGCTTTGAGTGATTTAAGCATGTGTTAAATGCATAAAATGCTGTGAATGATATAAACATGTATTAAGGTGATGTATGCTGAAGCATATGGGTAGGCTAATACTTTGTTTGTATTTTCTTTTGACATTAGCCTCTACCATATTTCATTTTTTTATTAAATTTTTTGTAATAATTATATATATATATATATATATATATATATATATATATATATATATATATATATATATATATATATATATATATGGCCCCATCGACCTCTGTTTTTCTTTTTAATAAACAGCCATGATGATAAAAACCCCAAAATATATTTTTGTATCCTGTGTTGTTTCTTTTCAACCACCGGCTACACTTAGAAGGTAGCATAATAAAGGTACAAACCTTTTGGAACAGTCTTTGCTTTGGGAGTGCACTATGATGCCTTAAAATGCTGTCTCCGGAGTCAGCTCACTAGGTTTTGGAACAGATCCTATGTCTCTCCCATCATAATCAACAAAGCAGTCTACTACACTACAACATCACTACGCTTATAGTGTAGAAGGTTTTATATGTTGCAATTGGAGAGATCTAGTTTTGCCATGTAATCCTGTTAAGTTTTGCATGATATTGACAAGACACTGAGCAAATGCCATCCACAGGAATCACGTAGATATTCTATCCACTGAGAAAAGCTTTTGTCCCCTCTCAAAAGGACAATTTACAGTGCATCCGGAAAGTATTCACAGCACTTCACTTTTTCCACATTTTGTTATGTTACAGCCTTATTCCAATATGGATTAAATTCATTATTTTCCTAAAAATTCTACAAACAATACCCCATAATGACAACGTGAAAGAAGTTTGTTTGATATCTTTGCAAATTTAAAGGTTTTCATCAAGGATGTCTCTGTACATTGCTGCATTCATCTTTCCCTCGATCCTGACTAGTCTCCCAGTTCCTGCTGCTGAAAAACATCCCCACAGCATGATGCTGCCACCACCACGCTTCACTGTAGGGATGGTATTGGCCAGGTGATGAGCGGTGCCTGGTTTCCTCCAGACATGACGCTTGCCATTCAGGCCAAAGAGTTCAATCTTTGTTTCTCATGGTCTGAGAGTCCTTCAGGTGCCTTTTGGCAAACACCAGGCAGGCTGTCATGTGCCTTTTACTGAGGAGTGGCTTCCGTCTGGCCACTCTACCATACAGGCCTGATTGGTGGAGTGCTGCAGAGATGGTTGTTCTTCTGGAAGGTTCTCCTCTCTCCACAGAGAAATGCTGGAGCTCTGTCAGAGTGACCATCGGGTTCTTGGTCACCTCCCTGACTAAGGCCCTTCTCCCCCGATCGCTCAGTTTGGCCGGGCGGCCAGCTCTAGGAAGAGTCCTGGTGGTTCCAAACTTCTTCCATTTACAGATGATGGAGGCCACTGTGGTCATTGGGACCTTCAATGCTGCCCTTCCCCAGATCTGTGCCTCGATACAATCCTGTCTCGGAGGTCTACAGACAATTCCTTGGACTTCATGGCTTGGTTTGTGCTCTGACATGCACTGTTAACTGTGGGACCTTATATAGACAGGTGTGTGCCTTTCCAAATCATGTCCAATCAACTGAATTTACCACAGGTGGACTCCAATCAAGTTGTAGAAATATCTCAAGGATGATCAGTGGAAACAGGATGCACCTGAGCTCAATTTTGAGTGTCATGGCAAAGGCTGTGAATACTTATGTACATATGATTTTTTTCATTTTTTTTTTTAAATAAATTTGCAAAGATTTCAAACAAACTTCTTTCACGTTGTCATTATGGGGTATTGTTTGTAGAATTGAGGAAAATAATGAATTTAATCCATTTTGGAATAAGGCTGTAACATAACACAATCATTCATATTTCAAGGGGTTATGACACCAAATGATGAATACAAATATCCTTGATCTTTTGATATATAAAATGTCATTTTACTATGAAAACATACTGTAAATTTCAGAGCTCAAAACTTCCTCCTCACAGCAAAAAGAGCATTTGTTGAAACCAAGCTGCAAAAACGACTCGTTCTCTACTTCCTCCACATTATGAAGTTGCACTGTGGTAGAAATTTGCATCTGACCGCTTCCATCAAAACCTACTTTACCTTATCACTTCAGTAGCCCTGCCCAGCAGCTGTGAGCAGTGAGATGACAAGAAGAGAGCAAGTCAGTCAAGAGCCAAAAGCCAATAATAACAGTGGGCTTTTTTCTGTCAAGTCTTAAAAGAGAAGTATCACCAAAAGAGAACATTTCTGACAGAGTTTTCTGACTGTTTTTGCGCAAAAACTACTAATATTTTAAGTGAACCTCAAGGAACATATTAAAGTTATTATAAAAGTCATATCAAGACCCCTATAAAACCTTTGGCACACTTGTCCCATAAACTTCCATTTTAAGTGCATTATTTTACAGGGATTCTCTTTCTTTCTTTCTTTTTTTTTTTTTTTTACAAACTGAGGGACTAGTCGAAATTGTTTTCTGTAGTAATTAACAGAATTTTCATTTTTTGGGTGAACTAGTCCAGCAGTGGAGCGCTGTTCTCTACTCTTCCAGTCCTCACAGCTAAGGCAGTGCACGCTGAAATATGCTGCACTGATAGGCCAGTAAGGGGCAGGCAATGAGCTCTGAGGGCCAACAGCAGCCCAGTTTCTTCAAACTGATTAAATCCATTTGTATGTTTTCATTCATGCTGAGAGCTTCCAAATCTCTTTCAGATGGGACTTGACATGCTCAAAATCTGAACTGCTTCAAGCCAGTTTTATTGGAAATGGCAGGTTTTTCCCATCCAGGCACCACAATAAAGCCATTGGCTTTCTCGCCCTGAAGGCAAAGATAGAATCAAAGAATGCACTGGCACACATGGGCCCATAGATCGATTTCATCTATAGGGGCAGGAGAGATGGAAGAGGAGACAAGTGCTCAACAGCTTTAAACACTACTCCACCCTTGATCTAACTATAGGTGATAATTATACAGTTTTCTGAACACAAGTTTCCAGTAAATGTTTCTGTCCACATTGAAAGTGAAAATGCTGTGCGAAACAACAAATGTACTGATCTTGAATTTGACGGCACTGGTTGAGCCAATTTTGTGCCACAGTATTTTAACTTTTCAGGGAAAAAAAGGCCTAATTATGCAAATTAAGCAAGGATAATGTATTATGTATAGTAAGAGCCTGAGCTCAAGAAAATTATGAGACATTTTTTGCAAAATGATATTACGTCATTCCTTGCATGTATCGTGGCAGTTCTGAGGTGAAATGTCCACAGAACTGCACAAAAAGAGAGTTACATTTTCTCCCAAACAGATGACATTTTTAAGGTTAATGCTCTATTGAGTTTTAAATCAACAAAACCTCTCTCTATCCTATCTCTCTACCCTAAAGCTTAAATTTGAACCTAAAAGATAGTGTCATAAAGCAAATGTGGCATGGAAGACGTAATTGCTGAAGCAACCACGTCATTTTGTGGTGCTTCTTTGAAACGTTCAGCTCATGTGTCAACTCGCGTGCGTCTCAGGACTCATACCCAAGTCCTTTGCATCACAAGTGCAATGTTCCATCAGTTACCGTGCAACGTGATTGCAGTCGATCAAACAGTCGAACAGGATCCTACAAGATATTGGGAGGTCTCCTTCCATTTGGAATTGCCACTGTTCTCTGTGTTAAAACAAAGACCTTTAAATGGACATCACCTACAATATAGTGAAGCAGAACTAAAATCGTTTGCCTCTGTGTGGGGAGAAGGAATGCAAAGGAGGCATTCCTACCAGAAAAAGACGACAGCAGCATGAGCTATCCTCTCCACTCCCACACGTTATCATTTTCCCCTCTCCCTGAGTCCATAAATTCAGGGCTGCTCACCAGGACATTATACAGATACCCTGACTGCCATCTCTGACCCCAAGGCTGCCTGGACTACCACACCACTGACGTAGCCCTGCAGGTGCAAGACGTGCTCTCACTTTGTCTCTCCTTCTGTCACATACACAAACCATCCTGCTCACTATCCACCGCTGACTCACAAACACACATGAGGGAAGCCACTAAATCAGTGGATAAACACCAGTAGTGATGGAGGACCCTAGTGGATATCAAAGAATTAAATATCTAGTCAAATTTGGCATACGAATAAAGCGTCACTTTGGATAGCACTACATTGTGATTAAACACTGTCTAGTCTGTGAACATTGCCTTAAACCCACAATTTTAGCGTTTAATCATGCATGGATAATGGCTCTCAAAAGTAGGGGTGGGAATCAGCAGGGACTGGCAATACAATATTATATCTGTATCTGGGCAGTAATATGATAATATTGCCATTCATTATGTTTAGTATACTGTGATTCAAAACTGTGGTATATTGCAATCTTTTGCTCAATTGTCATTCATCTTCATTGGATTTCAGTGCTTTGTAGGAGTACTGAACTTACTGCTTTACTTTATTGTATAGTCATAAAAATAACGTAGAGAATAGGGACTTCTAACACCCTATCTACATTGGATGCAAGCATCTCATCAAAAGCAAATCGCTCCCATTACAATCGCTGATGCTATCTACACTGGAAGCGTCTATTGTGTCATTGATGCATCACTGGTCACATCCGGGGTAAACAGGGTTTTACATTGGTAAAAGTAATCGTGTGAAGAAAAAGAAATTATACGTTAGGATATCTGTATAGTATTGTGAGATCAACTTTAAAAATTCTTTAAAATACTGATTTTTTTAAAAGAAACTTTTATCCTTACATCTACTCAATAGCTATTAAGACCCTAAGGTAATAAGACTTAAAAATGCAAGTACAAAGAGAAATCAAGTTAAACAAGTTAAGGACACTTGCCGTAGGGAAGACATTAGGCAAGTGCTGGAATTTGATAATGCAGACAGTGTGTGAAGTTGTCTTTAACTTATTAGCTCTTAACATGCCATAAAGCTGATCCAGTCTGTAGAGGAAGATGAACAAGAGGAAATGCTTATTGACTCTGGCAAACATGCAGACACAAGGGTGACTAAAGCCAGATCTCCTGACAGATCACCCTCTGAGGGTTTTTCAATCTATTCAAGAGGTACTGTAATCCCAGATAAAAGGCAGTAGGGGAGTCTTCAACCTCAGGAGCTGGAAGATTTTGAATGGCTGGATAACAATTTACGAATCAATAGAGAATACACCACAAGTATTTTTAATATAACAGTCAGTTTAAACTCAATTGGCCTAGTTAATAAACCTTACTGTGTTTTTGATGGTTTCAAAGACTAAGAGAGAGTAAGCATTCTAAGCATAGTTTTTGTGTCAGCACAATAAGGAAAGTGGCCATGGGAGGGAGTTCTTGCACTATCTGTGGGCGTATGCACGCAAACTGTGGGTGTATTGTATGTTAATGAAGTGGTTCAAATCGCAATTGTCTATTTCCTGAGAAATAGGTCATTGCGCTAAGACATCTAAATCACTGTTTTAATGACTGTAAAGCTGAAAATAACTCGCTTCACAACTTGCTTTTGGCGCCCCTCTGTGGACATTACAGCCAGAAAATGGAGCTTACTCATGCCTATACACCCAACAACACTGAACGCATTGGCCACAAGGGGCAGTGTTTCAAATTTTGGTAAACACAGAATGATTTTAGCTAAAGAAAAATCAACCTACTGTTTCCAATTTCAATCTAAGGTCAGTCTGCACTGTCACAGAAATATGCCTGACATTCAACAAGGCATAGTTAATGCACAAAAGAAGACACAAATGGTCCATATTTCTATTCTTCCAACACACTGCATACAGTCCATTTATACTACCAAATTTAAGTGAATGGACTGTCTTTCTTTTGCATCGACATTTACTTAAAAAAGGAATGGAACATATAATAGGTACAGATGGAGCAATAACCAGATCAGGACCCAGCACATCCGCGCTTTGAGCACGCTATTTACCCAACCCACTAACGCCTAACACTTAGGACATGCTTGCACAAAAATACCAAAACTTCATGGCAATGCCCACTGACTTTGCGTGTGTGGTGTATCGCAAAGCGCTGCGCTAAAAACGTGGTGGTTTTAAAATAAGGCCCTAAAAATAAAAAAGAAATGTTGGCAATATAACTTATGAAAATAGTTATTCCAAAATCGTCAAATGGGGTTTATAAATCATGTAATTTTTGCCATTTAACTTTCAATTCATTGTAATTACTGTGCTGAATCTGTAGCAGCTAAACAACAGTGAACATGTTGAATCTAATGAGCATGTGCAAAAGGACAAGAATTTTGCACAACTCTTTACAGGTTCACTCTTCAGTGATGTCAAATAAATAGTGAGTCCCTAAAAACACTTCTCAGCAAAGCTGACTTTAGTGACATTACAGTGCTGCAGTGTTCCTGTAGCTCAACTGGTGGCATATGGCAATGTTAAGGTCATAGCATTTGGCCTAACATCTCCTTTTGTGTTCCACAGAACAAAGAAAGTCATACAGATTTGGAACAACATGAGGTTGAGTAAATAATGACAAGATTTTCACTTTTTGGGTTAATATCACTCTCCATTCCCCAATCATTCTATCTCTTTGTCCTGCAGTTAGATGGGAGGTTAGAGATCAGTGGTTTCCAGCACTGGACTGGCAATCAAATTCAACCTCCGGCTAACATTCCTAAAAGCTTTATGCCTGAAATCACAGCAATGCATGAAAAAGCAAAAATAACAACCTCCCTTGGCAAGTCCATCATAACTCCTGATCTATCTGCTTATCAAATGCTAGCAAGAGAATTATAATTGTCAAAGTTTCATTTCATTTTTCTATAGTTGCAAGGTGGTCAGTTGAGTGGGGTGGAGTGGGGCTGTTCCCTGCATAAGCCATGAAAACTGACATGAATATTAGCTTCCATACCCAAAAGGGGAGGGAAACCCCTTGGAAACATTTGCTAAAAAAATGAAGTGGATAAAAAAATACCAGTGATACTCATTATTAATAATAACTTACTCTCTGTTTACACTGCAGAAAAAAATAAAATAATAATTTTAGGCTTACTGTTCAAACTGTGGGTTATATGTGGACAGATCAGATTTTTTTCTGTTCAGACTGCAGTCACTTTTATTAGCACATCCACATTAGTTGTCATAATAACTAGGCAAACTTGCGTATGTTCACCATGCGTGAGAGTTTAGCAATGGAGGTTTTTATGAGGCCAGTCAGGCACGTGCAGAGGAGGTGGCTCTAGGGGCTTGAGCCCCTGCCCTTTTGCATGAGGTACCCCTTAAATGCCACCCAAACTTAAAGTTGCTACTAAAATGACATTTGTATTTTTTTTTACGCGTAATAATAGTATTTAGGGATGTAAAAAATGTGTCAGTATTAAACTGAAACTTCAATGCATCGATTACACAATTTAATAATCAATTATAATGACTATATTAAGACCTAATGTGTTACAGAGGCTGTCTCAGATTACATGCACACTCTCACAACAGACTGAGGAAACAAACATGCACTTTAAATTGTAAAAAAATGTGAGTTCGGTTGAGCCTGCTTGGCATAAATATCAGACTTATCTGCCTGTATACAGTATATGACAGATTTTAATGATATTTTAATTATTGGTACAGTAATTTTTTTTCGTGATATGCAATTCTATTACACATAATAAGCAGTCTACTTACCATCTGTTTGTGTTAGTTTGCATGAATTTAGACATGATATTATCCTTTTTTCATACTGGCTCAAAACAACAGTATTATTTTTCTTTTCTTTTTTATTATGAACCAAACTATTCATATTGTAAAATGTTGTCCTGTATTTTAGTGGGCAGTGAAACATCCCGTATTGAAGGCTTTGTGTCCCATATTGAAGCATAAAAGGGTCAGACAGTGAGACTCTTGAAGAGGACCCCATCCTGTACTGAAGCACTCAAAAGTCTCAAGCATCCCATATTCACATGAGATATTCAATACCTTATCATGTTGTGGTGGCTCACAGCTGGTGTGTGTTACCGCACCATAGCGCATCTCTTCGGCTGGGTAAAGCGAATGTCTGTATTGTTTTAAAAGAAGTTTTCACTGCTTTGGCTGCCCTGTAAAATATACATGGCAAATGGGTGCTTCCCTTCCAGAAGTGATCATCCCTATTCCCCTCGCTTTACCTTCCACTGTCGGAGGGCTGAAAGCTGTAATAAAACAGTCATTCTGAACTCACTTTATAAGTACATTTTATTGAAAATTCTCTTGTCACAAACAGCATGGCCTCCATTATTGTTTTCCCTTCTAAGTGCCCTGTGAAGGCGTCATTTATGCCATTTGGAACGCAGAATATGTCTTTTTGTCACAACAACGAAAAAAAACCACATGAACTCCAATCTGAACGTTTAGACTAAGAAGCATTTAAAATCTGATTTAAATAGAATTCCAAACAACCTAAGAATGTGGTTTGGATCCAGTTTGTAAAAATCTGATTTTTAGTGTTTTTGTCCTGTTCAGACTACAAAAACCTAAACGGATTTCAGTCAAAAAATCTGATTTGTTCTGACTGTATGAACATAGCCAAGGAGCCTCAACCATCTATAAGTGGAAACTGAGGAGGAATATGGCACAACTAAACTGTCTAACGATGGCAAAGGAGAGAGGAATCATTGTAAGATTATTGTGAATTATCAAACAATGTGATACTCTGGGCTATTGGATGCAGCCGGCGGGACAAGCAGAGTGCTTTGCACAGCAGGTTCCTATAAATCAAAACCATCTGGAGAGTTTTCTCTGACATCTTGACCATATCTGTGCTTTAAATATGTGATCATAAGTCATAATATTTTTTCCCTTTCATAAAATAATAAAATACCTGTTCCTTTACCCATGTTGTGTATTTGATTCGTTGTCCTTTTGGTCTTGGATATGTGGGTAAAACGTCACATCATTTAAAACAACTAATTAGTGAACATAAGAGTTCGATCAGGCGAAAAGATCTAAATTACCCTGTTGCAGCTCATTTTGTTGAATTCAATCATGATGTCTCCTCTTTGGGTTTTTATGGCATCGAGAGTGTTAAGATGCCACCAAGAGGAGGCAATATTGAATTGATGCTACAGAGACATGAGGTTTATTGCATCTACACACTTCAAACTTTATCACCAATGGGACTTAATGATGAAGTCTTGTTTAATGTGATGCTGTAGATATACTGTATGTATAGTTAAGAGTTTTTTTCTATATACTGTATATATAAAAAAGAAAAAGAAAAGGATATGTATATAATGTCATGGGACTTTCAGTTGTAATTTATTATATGTATATGTGCTTGTGTATATATGTGATGTATATGTTTCTCTTTTCTGTATTGATAAGTGTTTTCTAGAGGTCCTCTATTTAATTGATTGTCACTGGTTATGTTACGTCACGGATGCACTGATTGGATATGACTTTTTAAAATTTGGTGCTATTGCACTCTGTGTTTGTAAATGCCTGATGAAGGTTGTGTGATCAAAACATTGGCAAAATTAATTTTGTAATACTCTTTGCAAGCTAAGATAGAGTGTCGGATCTTTTCTTTTTTTACTAAATAATATATAATATATATATATATATATATATATATATATATATATATTTATATATACACGCACACTACCAGTCAAAATTTTGAAACACTTGACCAAAATTTTTCCCATGATCTTAAAAATCTTTTGATCTGAAGGCGTATGCTTAAATGTTTGAAATTAGTTTTGTACACAAAAATATAATTGTGCCATCGTATTAATTTATTTCATTATAAATCTAAAATTTAATAAAAAGAAAAGCAGCCAATAAGTGCCCAACATAGATGGGAACTCCTTCAATACTGTTTAAAAAGCATCCCAGGGTGATACCTCAAGAAGTTGTTTGAGAAAATGTCAAGAGTACATGTCTGCATATTCTAGGCAAAGGGTGACTACTTTGAAGATGCTAAAATATAACACAGTTTTGATTTATTTTGGATTTTGTTTAGTCACAACATAATTCCCATAGATCCATTTATGTTATTCCATAGTTTTGATGATTTTACTATTATTCTAAAATGTAAAGAAAAATTATAATAAAGAATGAGTAAGTGTTTCAAAACTTTTGACCGGTAGTGTACATTTGTATCTTTCAGAAACAGCATTCCAACTTCCTGGGTAATCATGTTTGTTACACAGCTGCTATACTATAGATCTATATGTCTTAATATTTGATGATTACATTTTGAATGTTAGACTGTGCCTAGAAAAACGTTGAGCCCTTTAGGTTTTTGGTCATTCTAATAAAGAATGAGTAAGTGTTTCAAAACTTTTGACCGGTAGTTTGTATATATATATATATATATATATATATATATATATATATATATATATATATTTACATTTATATATATAAATGAAAATTCTGTCACCATTTACTATACCCTCTTATTGTTCCAAACCCTTATTACTTTCTTTCTTCCGTGGAACACTAAAGGATAGTTTAAGCAATGTGTTCACCTTAGTTACCATTCACTTTCATTGTGTGGAATAAAGATGCAATTAAAGTGAATGGTGAGTCAGTCTGCCTAACATCTCCTTTTGTGTTCCATGGAAGAAAGGAAGTTACAAATGATAACTTAATTATTTTTTTATTTTTTTGGTGGGAACAAATCACCATTAAGTATGCCAGTTTGACATACTGTATAATGCAGTTTAAAGAACACTTAGATATTTAATTTCTTTCAGGTTTTTTTTTATTTTTATTATTTTGTTATTTTTTTAGATTTAGATATTTGAAATCTCCATTTAGAAAGCTTTAAATATCTCAAAAGGGATCTTGCAAATAGACACTTTTTTTTAAAACAGCACAAAATAAACAACTGACCTTACAAACATTTGTTACACTAATCATTATTATGCTACAATTATTGGTTATTTCCAGTGCTGTAGCAAGCTCATTGTTCTTCATTAGTTGAAGAACAAAGGCACTTCAGGCTCAGCAGGGGACATAAAAGGCAACTAACACAGCAAACCTGCTGCCATCCAGTGGTTCTATCAGTTAACACAGTTTGTGTGCTACATGAACTGAGATGATTTGCCATTTGTGGTATCACACACAAATGCCAAAGTGCTTGTTTCTAAACTGACTTTAGTGGAACTCCAACTCTTTGAAGAGTATCTGCATAAATCATATGAAAAAGACATGTCACAACTGGCATTTTAAGTGATAAGACCAAAAAATACAGATACAGAAAACAAGAGAATGAAACAACTTCTAGTTCAGTGTAATTAACATGTAATAAGCACAGTAATAGCTTAAGAATCATCACTTAATTGATAAAAACCTGATCTTGTAAATGTCACAAAGAACAGTTTTTTTTTTTTTTTTTTTTAACAAAATAACAACAAAGTCTGTTGCACCTTGTCAAACAAAGTGTCTTTCTGAGTATCATTTAACTTAAATGTAATAAGACTACATGGTGTTACAAATATCTACCACTGTTGGATAAAACATGGCCTTCTACGTCACTCTGTCAGTGTGATGGTCTCAACAATACGAAACCATCCCATTAAAACTGTAGCACCTGCGCTGGCCCCGGGTGGATTTAAGAGCCAAGGGAGCCTCTGGCCAGACTGTAGAGATTATTACCGTTATCTCTGGAGAAAAGGGCACAGGCTCTACGATAACAGCCCCTGCGTATTGGCGATCCATTGCCCACAAAGAGTCCATTGAGCCCAATGCTCAGTGACATTCAGAGCCTGGTGAAAAGCGGCCACTAAGAGTAACCCTCTTTAAGGTCATCAGCTGAAACAGCTCAGGGCTACTTTTTTTACCCAGAAGTTTGAGTCAGTAAATCAACACGTGCTAAATGTACATCATTTCAATTATAAGAACATAGTGACTGTTTCGGACCAGTGAAATTGTACACTACTATTTTGGAGATGGAAGAACAGAGAGTTTTTGGTGAACAGTTTGGTGAAGAAGGCAATTATAGTGAACATTATAGTGAACATGTGTTAAGTGTGTGAGCCATCAAGAGATCCAATTAATCATGAACACATGACCACAAAAGAAATCTTAAAGGGATAGGTCACCCAAAAATGAAAATTCTCTCATCGTTTTCTCACCCTCATGTCATTCCAGATGTGTATTACTTTCTTTCTTCTGCAGAACACAAATTAAGATTTTGGAAGAATTTAATTTTAATTTTTGGGTGAAATGTTCCTTTAAATTCAGATGCTTATTTTTCTAAAAAACAAGCTGTCTTTGTAATGGAAGTTCATAAACAGCTTGATCCGCAACAAAACATCCTCTTACAGTTATACTGAGAAATTACAGATACTTCATTTTCATGAGGTTCCATTAGATATTAGCTGCATCATACAATATTTAAGGGTCAATGATGTGATGCCCATATTCTAAATCTATTAATCTGAATAATAAGATCTAAGTAATTAAAATACATATAAAATGCAACAGACAATGATGTGAATACACCTCACCTATAATCATTTTTATTGTGAGGCATAAAAAAACCTCATCAAGAGAAAAAGGCTGAAATTCTTAAAATAAAATAAAAAAAAAGGTTGTTAAGTCTCCTAAAATTACCAGATAATTTGACCTTTTTATTAAATTTATCATTGGTTATTAAAAACAAATTTCTCGTTGGTTATAAAACAAAAACATGTTTAATATATAAAGTGCTTCAGCCATAGTAAAAGTAAAAATCATGTTTTGAAAGGACAAATTGTGGTATTGAAAAAGTCTAACATGGCCTTTCTGACCAAACTATGTACACATTATAATCCAAACAGTTTTTAAATGTATAACATCTGCTCCTTAACTATGCAGCTTTTCGATAAGGTCAATGCGCTAGAAGCCCCTGTCAGGGCAAGAGTGGTGGCACATACAGCCATTTTCCACTGGAGTTTTCCTTTTGATTCAGGGCCAAGTGTAAAAAGGTAGATTCCCGACTCTGTGCTGAACTTTTCTTTGTATCCCCTGCATTTTTTGGACTGTGTTATGTCCAAAGCTTTAGATAGCTATGATTCTCTAATCCACCTATGGACCAGTCAATGACTTCTACACAAGTTTGACTTGTTCCATTAGTTATGTTGTATTTGTTGCATGTATTTGGCAACCAAAACTGATCAAAACTTGGAGTAAGATAATACATTTCACTCAAGACACTCAAGGAGCTTGGTCTTAACTCTAAAGGTGAAGTCATAGGCTTTGAAGCTGACCAAAAACCTAAAGGGCTCAAAGTTTTTCTAGGCACAGTCAAAATGTAACCATTAAATATTAAGACATATAGATCTATAGTATAGCAGCTGTATAACAAACATGATTACACATGAAGTTGGAATGCTGTTTCCGAAAGATACAAATGTACACTACCGGTCAAAAGTTTTGAAACACTTACTCATTCTTTATTATAATTTTTCTTTACATTTTAGAATAATAGTAAAATCTTCAAAACTATGGAATAACATATATGGAACTATGGGAATTATGTTGTGACTAAACAAAATCCAAAATAAATCAAAACTGTGTTATATTTTAGCATCTTCAAAGTAGCCACCCTTTGCCTAGAATATGTAGACATGTACTCTTGACATTTTCTCAACCAACTTCTTGAGGAATCACCCTGGGATGCTTTTTAAACAGTATTGAAGGAGTTCCCATCTATGTTGGGCACTTATTGGCTGCTTTTCTTTATTATTTGGTCCAAGTCATCAATTTCAAAAATATATATTTTTTAAAATTATTATTAAATTTTAGTTTTATAATGAAATAAATTAATATGTTGGCACAAATATATTTTTGTCTACAAAACTAATTACAAACATTTAAGCATACGCCTTCAGATTAAAAGATTTTTAAGATCATGAGAAACATTTCAGTCAAGTGTTTCAAAACTTTTGGCCAGTAGTGTACGTGATAAGAGAAATCTTAATTCATTCATTAAGAATGCACATACTTTAGCTTCACAGGAATGGTCATTATTCACTAGACTACGGCAACCCCAACAGTCCAGAATGCACTAAATCATGGTATATTTTAATATACTGATCTATCCCCTTTTACATATGATATAAAGTATTTAATATACATATAGTTTCATATTGTATCAAAAAAAACATACTGTTTTGCAATGCAGGGACTTGATCTACCTGGAATGACAAGGATGAGCAATTTGGGAGGGTTTGGTCCTTTGCTAGCTGCGTGCAGGTCTGTTGGTCCATATTTGAGCAGTTCAGTGACTACACCTCTGCAGTACACATACTCCACAGTGCCTTCTTCTCTGTGCCCCTCAGATCCTGGGCTACACATCACATCAACCGAATCAGCTGCACGCAGTTCTGGGCCTATGTAAGGAAACCAGAAAGCAATGACTGAATATTATAAGAATAATAAATGGCTGTACCAAATTACAAACAAAATGACCAATGACAGTTCCAAGTCGAAGGGCCACAAGAAGTGATTAAGTCACCATATCACAAGAAAAGTTTGGATGGAACTTTCTTGTGAAAACCAGTCAGATCCAAAAGATTACTTTGGCTTATGTATTCTCATTGGTGAAATCAAATACCTTACAAATTTCAATGAAGTGTTGTACTATTGAAACACCTCATCTAAAAGAAAACATTAGTGATTGCAATAATCGTGCCTCAGAAGCAAAGAATTTCGCAAAATTTTTCCATTTAGTTCTAAATGAGAAGTAGACATTAAGCTTTCTATGAAGGAGTGACTAAAAATCACCAAATTCATTCATTCATCAGAGGTGGGAGGAAATGGGTTCAAATCACATGCAGGCAACTATTATTTATTAACTCACATTTTCCTTTCTCAGAGTCTCTATTAAAGAGGCAGATAATTTAGCATTGTAATAAAAATACTGTAATCATTCTGTGTATTAATATTCCCCAGTTCATGGGCTTGAACCCACAGTCTTTGGCTTAATTGTCCAGATCGAATAGTCCAGTCTTTGATGACCAAGCTACTACAAAAACCACTGACCATATAGTTCAAAGGATACTCCTGTAAAAATTTGATGTTTATGTGATATACACTTAAATGCATGACAGACTCCAATTTATTGCAATGTTACATAAATGCTTCAAAATTGTTTAAAATACAGAAAATCCTGTCTAAACTGTATATTTAAGAGCAAAAAGCCTAAGCATCTAGTGCCTGTAGAGACAGTGAAACTGTTCCAGATTAAGCCTTTAGCCCTGAACATCTTCAGTTAACATTAACTCAATTTTAAATCGTTGAAAGATAATGTATTATTTAACATTTTTGCATTAATCATGAACATTTTTCAATGTTATTTAGTGTAGAAAAATTAGCTACAAAAAGTCACTCAAATTACACAAAAAATGCAGCTTGGGCCTTTTAATCATAAACTCCACCTCTGGCAATATTACTTTACCAGCTACAAGTTAAAATAAATAAATACATTAATAAAGCACATACATAATGTTCAATTCCATTGAATTTGATTGATATTATATTTTGTATCTCATTTAGCCTATTTCTACTATAATTCATGACATGATTCTCAATGACACATTATGTGTTTATGTGCCTTATGTGTTTTTTCAGTGCATGTGTCGAACCATATTGTTCTCCAGCAGGTCATTTTTTGTAAAGAAAGAAAGACTTGTAATTTAAGAGCAATAACAACAAGTTGAGCAAATGTCAGACAGAACTAAAAAGCTAATAGTTGTTAAATAACAGTTCTGTTAAGTGTGATGAAAGTCAACCTTTGGCAGATAATAACAGCTTGCAACACATTGCACAATGGAATTTAGAGTCAGTTATCTTATTAAGTATGTCTCTGATCATTTAACCTAGCTAAGAGTTCTCAGCATGCATGCAGGTTAGAACAGAATAGAACAGAAGAGAAAAAAAAAGGAATAGAATTTAAAAAGCCTAAGCATGTGATTGCATACATGTAGCAATGAATGCTGAATCAAAGCTTGACTTTGTACAGTTTTTTTATTAAAATGCGTAAATTGTAAAGCCCTATCATTACTCTAGCACTTTCTATAATTTCCATTCATTCTATTAACCTTAGACTTGACTTAACATACTGTAACAAGTGAAACGGTTTGACATTACTGTGACATTCAAAGGACTCAATTGCATTTCTTACCGACAGATGATATTCTTTTGAATTTTTGCGAGGGGAGACGGATTGTCAGAATAGATGTAATGACATTTACCGGTAATCTTCGCCAACCAAGTACCATTAAAACCAAAGGGGCAAAAATCGCTTCCTACTGTGTCTTCTTCTCTTCGACGTTTTGAAGTCTGAGAACAAACGGAAGTGTACAGCACCACCTATTGTAATGCGTGCAACTTAATTCATTTAGGACTTTCTAAGAGGAATATTGTTGAGCGAAATATTTAACCTTCGTTAAGAAAACTAGAAGAGACTGGTTGAAGAATTGTGCTTACATATGTGTAGCTATACTATCTAGTAGGCTATATTTACATATTATTAATATTCAGGGTAGAACATTGTGTATAGTATTAGTACATTTTTCCTCATGATATGTGTTTTCATTGAGCAGGTGATGTTTTAAATTAAATAAAATGTGTACATAATATATGATATTACATTGATTCTTGTGTTGATATGATAAATTGTGCTGTCAAGTCCACTTAGCACATTCCAGTACTTTGCATCATCAGCCCAACCTGGCTGGATAATCCCTTCCACATGTATTAGGTCATCTGTGTGTATGTGAGTTTGTGTGTGAGAGAGAGAGTAACGGGGAAAATGAGAGGGCACAAAATTGCTGTAAAGCTTCAGTTTGTTTCAATTTTTGGGTTGGTGGACAAAAACAAAACAAAAGATAAAACAGAAAAATTGGGACACCCTTTTGATGAGAAATTGCATTGCCAAAGATGACAAACTGAACAATGAAATGACACGTTGCCTTGTACAAAGAATAGACTAACGAGTTGTGACAGGTTCTTAGCTCTCTTGTAAAGGAGGAAGCGGGAGCAAGATAAACAATCCACAAGTCTTTATTTCTACATACTTTTCAGTATTTTCATCACTGTTTGCTTTTCAGCACAACATGCGCACACACAGCTTCGTGCGCAAACACAAACAGCTGTTAGAGATAATTTCCCACAGTTATCAATCCTTACCATTCTTCCTCTTGCGGGCCACGCCCCCATCACCACATACCCCCACTGGGGAGCCATCCGGCCTGCAGCCCATCACCACATACCCCCCTTCTAGAGAGGAAATCTGTAACAGCCATCTGTGCCTGTGGACCACCTCAAACTTAAAAGGCTGGAGAACTACAAACCAACAGGTGATTCACGCGTTGGTATCCTTCATGTGATGGAGCCACTGGAGCTGGGCATGGTCCGAACAGAGGGTGAAAGCACGCCCCAACAGGGTGAGGACTCCCCACTTGATGGCCAAACACTCCTTCTCTATTGTGCTGTACTTAGTCTCCCTCAGTGAGAGTTTGCGACTAATGTACAGCACTGGGCGCTCCTCCCCCTCCACCATCTGGGACAGTACCGCTCCCAACCCCCTGTCCGTTGTGTCCGTCTGTGAGATAAAAGTGAGAGAGAAGTCAGGAGAGTGCAATAACGGCCCGCCGCAAAGGGCAGATTTCACCTGCATGAATGCCTGCTGACACGGCTCCGTCCACTGGACAGGATCTGGTGCCCCCTTTTTAGTAAGATCAGTCAGCGGGCTGGTGACAGTCGAATAGTTAGGCACAAACCTATGATAAAAGCCAGCCAGCCCCAGGAACTGTCTCACCTCCTTTTTGGTCTTAGGTCTCAGGCAGGCTGCAATCGCTGTGGTCTTATCCATTTGGGGCCGCACCTGTCCATGACCCAAGTGGAAGCTCAGATACCGTACTTCCACCCGTCCAGTTGTACACTTCTTAGGGTTTGCCATGAGTCCCGCCCATATCAACGACTTCAGGTCAGCTGCAGGTGCCGCTGCCAGTCATTACTCTAAATAATGATATTGTCCAGATAGGCAGCGGTCTGAGGATTCTATCCATGATTCTATTCCAGGAACATAGCCGGGGCCCCGAACAAACCGAAAGGGTGACAAATTGGTGAAAGCCAAATGGTGTGGAAAATGCAGCTTTTTCACGAGACATGGGAGTTACGGGGATCTGCCAATATACCTTTGTCAAATCTAGTGTAGAATAAAAGCAAACTGCCTAACTGATCAAGCAGTTCATCAATCCGAGACATTGGGTACGCATCACATTTAGACACTGCATTGACTTTTCAATAATCCACACAGAACTGGACCGAGCTGCCACTCTTTGGAACCAGCACCAACGGGCTGGTCCAGTCACTGTGGGATACTTCTATTACCCCCATATCTAGCATGGCCTTTAATTCTTCCCGAACCACTTTTTTTGTGTTCGGGTAATCGATAGGGATGACTGCTTACCACTACCCCTGGGGTGGTTTCGATATGGTGCTCTATGAGATTCATACAACCGGGAAGAGGCGAGAACACGTCTCCTTGCAACCTGGCAACCTCCGTAACTTGTGACGGTGAGAGGTGGTCTCCGCAAATCTGGTCCAAGCTCCTCACTCTCCTGAACCACCGTCACCAAAGTCACAGGGGCCACCTCTCTTCACAGTTTTAGGAGATTGAGGTGGTAAATCTGACATGCTCTGCCTCTATCCGTTCGTATCTATCATTCTGATTTCCCAGAATCGCCGTGTGACCTCAAAGGGCCCTTGCCACTTGGCGAGTAATTTAGAGCTCGATGCGGGGAGTAATACAAGAACTTTATCTCATGGTGCAAATTCCTGTAGCCGAGTACCCATATTATACAGCGGCTTTGATGTTCTTTGACGAGGTCCATGCCAATTCTTTCGAACAGGACCTCGATCAATCGGAGGGGGCGCAATGGCGCTTTTGGGGTGGCCGTGGGATTCACCAACTGACATTCATAGCATGCCGCACACCACCTACGAACATCCCCACAAATGCTCAGCCAATAGAAATGGGCCATCAGACCTGTCTAATGTTTTTCCCTGCGCTAAGTGACCTGCCATCGGATGATAATGAGCCATCTGGAATAACATTTCCTGACGACTCATCGGTACTAACAATTGGGTTACATCCTCCTTTATCTGAGTGTCCTGCATCAACAGATATGCGAGTGCAACATCTGGCTAGAGGCGTTGACCATCAATGAGAAAGGGAGGGAGAAAGAGAGAGAGAGAGAGAGAGAGAGAGGAAGGGGACTCACCGGCCCTCGAATACACCGCCAGATGGTCCTCAGCCAGCTGGACCGCCCCATCTTGCGACGCCAGTAGGAGGCACTGGGACCACTCTCCTGTCCCTTTCGGTAGCCAGGCGATGAACTATTCCAATACCACCAGATCGAGTACCTCCTCGGTGCCGCAATCTTCATGCAGCAGCCGACTTCAGCAGGTGTAATGGAGCTGTCAAGCGAATGCGAACGTGGACCGAGCGGAAGTGTTGCCATTGTTGCTCTGGGCTTTGGCTGACCCATTGCAGGATGGCTTTCTTCAGATCTTTGTACACCAGGAGGTTGGACGCAGGTAGTTTGTGGGCCGCAGGTTGGGCTTCCCCGGAAAACAGCGGCACGAGGCGGGCCGCCCACTGAGTTCTGGGCCAGTTCCATGCTCCAGCTGTCCGCTCGAAGAGCTCAAGAAATGCCTCCGGGTCATCTTGAGGTCCCATCTTCGTCAGTATGACGTGCGGAATAGCCTTAGATATGTCCAGGGTCACGGCTGAAGACCCCTCCTGGTGTACCAAGCTCTGGAGCACCTGCCATTCCTCTGCTTGAGCTTGGAAGAGAACCTGGAACCACTGTTCCTGTTCCAAATGCAGCTCAAGCAGAGAATGATGTTGGGCTTGGTGGATGCTGGTGAGGGTCTTGAATACTTCGGCCAGCAGTGAGGACACCATGACAGCATTTTCTTCCTCCTAATCCTGGGTTTCGGCATCACTGTGACAGGTTCTTAGCTCTCTTGTAAAGGAGGAAGTGGGAGCTGGATAAACAATCCACATGAGTCTTTATTTCTACACACTTTTCAGTATTTTCATCACTGTTTGCTTCTCAGCACAACATGCGCACACACAACTTTATGCGTCTCTCTCTCACTCTCCTCCAGCGGACTGGACTGCTCTTTTATATCCCTCTCAGCTCTCACTGCAAACACAAACAGCTGTTAGAGATAATTTCCCACAGATGTCAATCCTTACCGTTCTTCCTCTCACGGCCTCGGTCGCCACAGATGTTGCTTGGCCATGCACCCATCACCACACAAGTATATTGTAGTAGAGAAAAAGCAGACTCTTTCATTTAGCTATTAAAGGAATAGTTTACCCAAACATTGAAATTCAAACATATTTTGATTTGTATCGCATATGCTGTTATTTTTTCCAAGGAACACAGGTTATGTTGTGAGGCAAAAGCTGTGTAAAGATTCTTTAAAATATCTTTATGTGTTCTACTGAAAGTCAACATGAAATCAAAATGGAACCTATTTGTTTTATGAATGCATGTTACTGGTCTTATTGTGAACAAATTATCTATACATATATGCAATTTTATAAAAAACATTTGACCTCGTAATCTTTAAACAACATGTCATAACTTGCTCTTCCGGCGATATGACTGACTCTTCTCTGCTGATGTATTCAAGGCCACGCTGCAGTTAAGCCAAGTTTTTAGTTGGTTTTGATCCCACCCCATCAAGAGTCATGTACACAAACCTGGTCTCAAAGCAGCTAATGCAGTGTTGAAGAGGAGCATTTTTTGTTGTTTCCTCTTCCCTACCCCAAACTACCTTGGTTACGTGCCCGCTGGGTTTAATTTACATTTTGAAGGAGGAGGAATAACAGCGAATTTATGGTTGTGTTCGAGACATTTCACGCCTAAATGCTTTCAGAGGTTATCACTACTGAATAAAACGTGAGTCGGATGTATGTGGCATTTATTTATAATTTTTAATGCAGGTATCTTGGGGTGTACAACATGAGTAAGAGTTCTTATCTCCCTTTATATTGTACTGTGTACTGTGATTACAATTTTTGAAATAGTGTCATCTTTTATTCACTTGTTTCTCTTTCATCTGCACTGGACTTACACAACGGCTCCAGCCTTGTTGTAAGCAAATACCACAATGTGCTGTGTACATTTGTGGGCTGGTTATGGAGTAATGTTGTCCGTAAGATCATTGTTCGGCACAGGGAAAGGGTATGTGTGTGTCGACTGCTACCGCACATTCACGTCTGATTCCATTCTGGTTTGCAATGCCCACTTTTCACAATGAAATCATTGAAATCATAAATAAATTGATTGGATAAAATCAAGTCCCCTCCCTAAATGTTTTTCTTGTTTGATAAGCTGTTTCACTCGAAAATTCGACATGAAGGTATGTAAATAATCACAGGATTTTTATTTTTAGGTAAACTGTTCTTTTAGAGAATTTGGAATTCAAACCCTGGGCCATTCATTACATGCAAAATATGTAGTCTTAAAACCAAGTAATTTGTTTAGCGCTTTTCACAACACACATCATTTCAAAGCAGCTTTACAGAAAATCATGCTTTAACAGAAAATGAAGCTGAAATATCCATAAAGTCTTAGATTCATCATTGTGCAGAGTCAAATTTAGTGTAAATTGCGTCTAAAATAAATAATTAGATAAGTAAATAATAATTGTATTTAAAACCCCTGTGAGCAAACTGAAGGCGACTGTGACAAGGAACACAAAACTCCATAAGATGTTGGTTAGTGGAGAAAAATAACCTTGGGAGAAACCAGGCTCACTGTGGGGGCCAGTTCCCCTCTGGCTAAGCAGCATGAATATAATGCCAATATTAGTTTTTTATGTGAAGTGCAAGTCATGGTTTAAAATGAGTAAACTAAGTATGTCTTAAGGGCCAATGTTTAAACAACAAGATTTTGTACGAACTGTAAGATTAATGACTAATGTCTTTGAGGTCCATCCTGGATTAACTGCAGAAGTTCACATAGATGCACTGTCCTTTGTTAGTTTGCTGATGAAGGCTTTTGTAGGCAATTAATTGATTGTCTATGTATTCCATTTTAAGAGTGTAGTCCATCATTAGACCAAGGTGATGCATGCTCAACTCAGAGATCAGTGAAGTGCATAACAATTCAACTGGCAGGTCATTTCGGTGAGGTCCATCCTAAGTCCAAGGGTCAGGCACTGGGACATGCACTATCCCATGTCTTACAGTTGGAGTTGGCATCAGAAAATCCTCTGTGAAGTCCATCGCCATAGACTGTAGTGTATCTGGCTGACACAAGATGCAGTTAGTCGTCATCACTCAACAACTCTGTAAACCTCAGGATATAAATCTTGAGGTTGAGACAGGGAAACAAATAGAGTAATATTAGCATAGATGCCATTCAATTTATTGCAGAGTTATAAAATATGAGAAGTGTCGGAGAAATGCAGCATAACTATGAGTTGCTGGATAAGTTAGGTGTATGCCTGGCTGAATAGATGAGTTTTTGGTCTAGACTTAAACTGAGAGAGTGTGTCTGTGTCCCGAACAGTGTTAGGGAGACTATTCCATAGTTTAGAGCCAAATATGAAAATGATCTCCCTCCTTTTGTGGATTTTGATATTCTAGGTACTATTAACAGGCCATAATTTTGCGATCGTAGTGAGCGTGATGGATTATAGCATAAAAGAAGGTCATTTAAGTACTGTGGAGCTAGACCATTCAAAGCTTTGTACGTAGTTAACAGAATTTTAAATTTAATATGAAATTTAACAGGTAGCCAATGTAGCAACATGGGGCTAATGTGATCATATTTCTTGGTTCTATTCAGCACTCTGGCTGCTGCATTTTGAAACAATTAAAGTTTATTTTTTGAACTTGCAGGACATCCATCCAGTAATGCATTATAATAATCTAGTCTTGAGGTCATGAACGCATGAAATTGTTTTTCGGCATCAGCAACAGAGAGTATGTGCTGTAACATAGCAATATTTCTGAGGAGGAAGAATGCTGTTCTACAAACATTGGAAATTTGATTTTCAAAGGACAGATTGGTATCAAATATAACACCTAAATTCTTTGCTGTAGAAGATGACATTACAGTTCCTCCATTGAGAGTCAAATTATATTTTAGCAGCTTTTTTTTAGAGGTTTTTGGTCCAATAATTAGTACCTCTGTTTTGATGGAATTAGGTTGGAGGACATTTGTAGCCATCCAATATTTGATATCATTGATACCCTCTGCTAATTTGGAGAATTGTGAAATTTTGTCAGATTTCTAAGAAATATAATGTTGGGTATTACAGTGCAATGCTTCCCACAGTACAGTGTGTACAGTATGCTTGTATCAAGTCTCAGGGAGTGAGCTGTTGCAGCATCAATCAGTGTACATTTGTGAACTGACTGCATACAACCATTCACCTCGCTTTGACCTCCCACCTCTCAGCGGGAACCCCCAGAGCTGATCAACTTCTGCAGATGTCCTGGATCACTGCTCTGGTGCAACAGGTCTCTCCCTGAGTAGCACTCAAACCTACAGGGTCATAATGGCCACACACACAGCAGGGCTATAAAAGCAGTTTTACCTCTGGAGATCAAATGGCACCACTGTCTAGTCACATGCTGTGAGCTTTCATAAAGAAGAATGTATAGTAACAATCAAATTACCTTCTGTTGCATACGTAAGCAAGTTGTCCCCAAAGTCTCCATTCTCAACAGCACTTTTTGAAATATTAGTTTTGACCATCATTAAGTTCCATTCAGTTCCACAGTGATATCTGGATATAGTCCATTCTCATACAGAAATATGTTGAATCTGATTTTCTGGTGTGGCTGTAACGGCCAGTAAAATGTCAGCACTAAATCCAAGCAAAGCACAGAAGGCTCCAACATTGGCTTAGGCAGTAATCTCAGTATTCTTTTGACACACAATCACAAAATCATGAGTCAATCAGTAAAAGAACATGAACTGATCAGAACTGGAAAAAATGAATTAAGAGCTAAAAAAGGGGAACAAACTTTTTAATTAGATCAAGATTAGTTTGAGGAAAGAGCATGCAATCAGACATTACTGCACAGTCAAAATGATCACACAGAAAATTCGGAATGTTTTTTCCATATTTGGCCAAATTCTGGACAAGTGCTTCCATGTGGCGAATGTACATGCCCTGAAAATAGCCTGCGCTGTGCCTTTGACGTCCCATGTCTTTTTTTGGGTTAGGAGTATGTTAATGAAAATACTGATGAAATGTTTCCAAAAAAGATGCAATGTGCCTTTCATGTCACATTCATAAAAAAAATAAAAATAAAAAATAAAAAAAATGTTCTTGTACTTGTGCATTGCGTCACGCGAAACTGGCAGGCAGTTCAGAAATTCGAAAAGCATAGAACAATTTTAGCAGACAAAACATTCAACCTCCTTTCACTGATTTTTTGTGAGATGTTTCATCATGCTGAAAAGACATGGTGATACGGCCACACAACTTACAGAAATCAGGTGTCCTATAAATTCTCACCTAAAAGTGAACCCATATGCAAACCAGATAAATGTTTGATGCAATGAGTTCAATAACCACATGTGCACATGTACTGTATGTAGACAGTCATCTCATAGCCATGTAAGTCATAAAAGTATTAAGAGAATATCTGGTAAGTGTAAGTCATATGATGTTCACTCTTATAAACTGTTGCTACTTTGCCAAGAAGATAAGTTTTGTGTTGACTGAAGTCTTGCTTTGGGATATTATTGTCTAAAATTATGTCTATTCATTATAAACGTGACAACAAATTTTGCAGAGAAAAATATTGAGTAGTAACTAACAGTTGACAAATTGTTTTCAATTTAGCCATTTTGGCCTGCTCAAGTGTAATGTAACATGTAGGTCAGTAAAATAGCTGCAAATAATGGATGTTACATACTTGTCCAATACAATCAACTTTTTCCATTAAGAAAGCCAAACTTAAATAGAAACATAGGCCTTAGCCCTTGGATTGGCTGATATTGCAAACAAATTTGATTAGATTTCTGTGGTTCTCACAAGCATGCATAATGTCTTCTTATATGCATAAATTCTCAGAATGCATAAATTATCATTTTAATGAATAGGAGAATAGATAAAAAGAATTTTAGGAAATGTTGTAAGTATTTCAAAGAGCAGGAAATATGTTTAAAAAACCAGAAGATTTTCTCAGGGGAAGATTTTCAAATCACTCCTGCCCCCCTTGATTATACAGTATTTGGTCTTGCCCATTCCCAAATACAACACATCCCTTGGGCTAAGTTTGCTAACATGCATACCATTCAAGATTTCCAGGTTTCTGACCTGACATTCTCACATCTCAATCTAATCAATAATAATGCTTTTTTTTACAGGAAACACATGTAACGTCTAACCACACACAGTCAAACACATTTTCACCAAGCTGTCTGAGGAAAATGGTGAATACTTGATGCACCTGTTAAAACACAATAACAAAATATTAGAAGAGATATTTGTGACTGTTGTTCAAAAATCAGTATATCTTGCTGCATGACAATGTGAATATTTCACATTTATTAAAAAAACGGATCTATTACACAACTGTTTCTTTTCGTATTTTCCCTCTTTTTTTCTTTGAAGAATTAATCAAAAACTTCACAAACATTATTTTCACTGGAGCTAATGAAGGTACAATGTCACAAGTTAAAGAAATGTGGTTTTGTTTATTTATAAACAGAAACTTCTAGGGGTTTAAGATTTCAGACAAATTGAACATGTCATGCCACAGATTTGATATGACTTAAAAGTGATGTTTTTCTGAGCCAATCTTTGGATTTTAAGAGTTAAGTGTGTTTTAGGCAACGGCCAAAGCAATGATGATCTGTATTATGAAATACTGAAAATATATATATATTTGAGAATGAAATGATCAGATTAAATTTTTAGGTTAATTAATTAATTTCAGGATAGATGGATGAATGCAATGATGAAGGAAGAAACTGAGAAAATACAGGAAAACAGATTGTATTGACATTGCCCCACCAGTCTATGGACAGCATTTCCCTGAGGAAGTTACAACCCCAATCCCGAAAATATTGGGACAGTATGGAAAACACTAATGAAACAAAAAAGGAGTAATTTGTAATTTATTTTTATTTTTTATTTTTTTATTTATTTAAATCAAATGAATGCATCACACGCCAAAAAAGTTGGGACAGTTCAGTGTTTACACGTGTACCCGTTAAAGTAAAATTTTTTTCTTCCCAGACTTTTGTTTTTCTGGATATATATATGTATATATATATATATATATATATATATATATATATATATATATATATATATATATATATATATATATATTATTTTTTTTATTTTTGGACTCATAGTGCTTGTGAACGGACAGTAAGCACTAAGTTCATTGAACTTTATTTCACAGTTCACATTCAGAGACTTCAAACATTCCTTTAAAATTCTTTATTTTTCTCCCCAATTTGGAACTCCCAATGCACTCTTAAGTCCTCGTGGTGGCGTAGTGACTAGCCTCAATCCAGGTGGCGGTGGACGAATCTCAGTTGCCTCCACGTCTGAGACCGTCAATCCACGCATCTTATCATGTGGCTTGTTGAGTGCGTTACCGCAGAGACATAGTGCGTGTGGAGGCTTCATGCTATTCTCTGCGGCATCCACGCACAACTCACCACGCACCCCACTGAGAGTGAACCACATTATAGCAACCACGAGGAGGTTACCCCATGTGACTCTACCCTCCCTAGCAACCGGGCAAATTTGGTTGCTTAGAAGACCTGGCTGGAGTCACTCAGCACACTCTGGATTCGAACTCGCAACTCCAGGAGTGGTAGTCAGCGTCTTTACTTGCTGAGCTACCCAGGCCCCATTCCTTTAAGATTCTTAACAAATTTTACTTCTTGGGAGGATTGGGCATGTGGCATTTTGAAATGTGAAATACTGAGGCTTTGGTAAATTAAGGTTTCAAATGTTACATTTTTGAATTAAATATATATATATATATATATATTTAATTAAAAAAAAATATATATATATATATTTTTTTTTTATTTTATTTTTTTTTATTATTATTATTGAATTCATACAAATTTGGTCTCATTCAACAGTACGCTCCAGTTCATACTTCTTAAGTTGAACTCAAGATAACAAATGGTTATCAGAAGTGGTCGACCGATATATCGCAGAGGCCTATAAATCGGCCGATATTCTGACTTTTTTAATTATCGCCATCGGCAGATACATTTTCCCGTTTGGCCGATTTGTTTCTTGAGGGCGCTGAGAATCACCTTCTTGCATGTGAAGTGACTGAGACATGTAAACGACCAGTCACAGTTCGTTTTCTTGTTACATGCCATCGTGTTACTACAATAATAGACCAGTGTGCAACACTGTGTCATTCAAACGGTACGCATATCAGAGCTGCGGCAGACGCGGTTGAGCTCATAATGTTAAAGTGCTCGCCTGTTTCATTCTTCCTCTCTCACCTCAACAGTTCCGCATACTACAATAATAGACCAGTGTGCAACACAGTGTCATTCAAACGGTCCGCATATCAGAGCTGCGGCAGATGCGGTTGAGCTCATAATGTTAAAGTGCTCGCCTGTTTCATTCTTCCTCTCTCACCTCAACAGTTCTGTAACTTTGAACTGTCTTGTCTAATGATAAAAAGGCAAATATCAATAAAACTATATCATATACCATCTGCAAATATGAGCATATCTCGTTTAAACAGATGTAATAACCCAACCTCACACAACTTGAGCAGATCCAGCATCCTGTGGAGCGCTCATTTATTTACCTCTAAAGCATGTATACTAACAGTCACTCCTCTACAGTTCCTTGTCACCTATAACTTTCTTTTCTAATAATAAAAGGCAAATATCAATAAAACTTTTATTATATACTGTTTGTAAATATGCAGATATCTCGTTTAAACAGATGTCATTCACGAACCTCACGAAAATCCAGCATTATTTTCCCATCAAGCGCTCATCTAATATCTTCCTCTAAAGCACGTATTCCATCAGCCAGAATCAAAAACTTGAGGATCAGGATCAAAAGTTTCTCTAATTCACAAATCATGACAGTCACTCCGTGTCAATCCAAGCAGGCGGTCCAGGACTTTTAAACTGTCAGGAGACTGAGGCTCACGCTAGATGCGCACGAGCACGTGAGTGCAACTTCAAGGCTGCATCCGAAACCAGGAAAATGCTGCTGCCGGTGGCTGTATATGGAGGTACCATGAAAATAAGGTGCTTTTCAAACTGTTTGGAGACCAGTTTCCTTAAGAGTTTCATTCATTCAAAACAGATGTCAGTTAAGCCATTAACTGATTAGGCAGCAAGGAAGCAAGTCAGTGGCCTACGTTTTCGGATGCTGCCCAAAGTAAAAGTTCTTCATGTGTGCTATAAGAAAATGTCTAATTCACTATGCACTGTATGTACAATTGGTTTGACTTGTTTTTTGTTTTGTTTTTGTTTGTTTTTTTTGTTTTTTTGAGTAAATGGGATTGCTAATGTGGACATGCCATCCATTGTTGCTAGACTACTGTGTGTACTGTGATTTCCTTCTTCCTAATATATTAACAATTTCTTCATGTGCAAATAAATTACTAAAATTTGATGACTAACAGAAATCTGAAGAAACTGCTATCTTCCATTTAAAATACAATATATATATATATATATATATATTTTATAAAAGTTTTTATTTTTATTTTTTATTTTTTTATAAACATTTTGTGTGAAATTGAGCAAATATATTGCTAAATAAGAGTTTATATATTTTTTATAGCAATTCTATGTTTGTTATTTACTATATTAATTTGTGTGATATATCGACATTGTATCGGCCTATTGGCCACGCTGCTCTCTGGATATTGGCATCGGCCATTAAAAAACACATATCGGTCGACCACTAGTTAAAAAAATCCTTCTTATTCTTCTAAATTTGAGTGTCTTGAGAATAGATTTTTCTATCAGGGTTACACTTACACAGCCATGCACTTGTAATCTGCGCAGTATGAGGTTTGGCATTGTCCTGCTGGAAAATGCTGGGAAAAAATGGCATCTGGATAACCAACACGATCTCATGAAAAGTCGTACATAATTTACGAGATGGCTATTTCGTGTGATGTCGCACGATTTGGTTCGCTTAAACTCATATGATTTCATCACGTGCAAATTCCCGGATGTCTAATGCGGAAGTAAGCGCAAGTTTTGCGCACGAGGCGTTAAGGACATGCGTATTAATATTATGCCCTTACCAAACCCCTTATCTAAACTTAACCAGTCAGTAGAGTGTGTAAACATGATAGGAAGCCATTGTGTGTGACAGAAGCAAGTAATTGTTGCATATTAGATATTAACGATGTCCAGCGACGTCATTGGTTGTAGTGAAAGTCGTGTGAATTAAAACGAGTGCAGTCGCACAATATCATACGAATTAGCCAAATTTAGAAAAGTCGTAGGAATCCTGAAGCAAGTAATTGTCGCGTATTAGATGTAAACGATGTCCAGCGACGTCATTGGCTGTAGTGAAAGTCGTGGGAATTAAAACGAGTGCAGTCACGCAATATCATACGAATTAGCCAAATTTAGAAAAGTCGTAGGAATCCTGACGATTTTGCTGTGAGAGTGTGTTGCTCTGACAGTATACAGCTGTGGAAAAAATTAAGAGACCACTGCAAAATTATCAGTTTCTCTGGATTTACTATTTATAGGTATGTGTTTGAGTAAAATTAACATTTTTGTTTTATTCTATTAAGTACTGACAACATTTGTCCCAAAATCCAATTAAAAATATTGTTATTTAGAGCATTTATTTGCAGAAAATGACAACTGGTCAAAATAATAAAAGATGCAGTATTTTCAGACCTCAAATAATGCAAAGAAAACAAGTTCATATTCATTTTTAAACAACGCAATACTAATGTTTTTACTTAGGAATAGTTTAGAAATCAATATTTGGTTGAATAACCCTGATTTTCAATTACAGCTTTCATGCATCTTGGTATGCTCTCTACCAGTCTTTCACATTGCTGATAGGTGACTTTATGCCACTCCTGGCACAAAATTCATGCAGCTCGGCTTTGTTTGACCATCCATCCTCCTCTTGATCACATTCCAGAGGTTTTCAATGGGGTTCAGGTCTGGAGATTGGGCTGGCCATGACAGGGATAACCTTGTATGTGGCTTGATTCATGTGTCCTTCACAAAGACGAATCTGCCCGATTCCAGCCTTGCTGAAGCACCCCCAGATCATCACCGATCCTCCACCTGGTCATCTAATGGTTAGACGGAGACCTGGAGAGGCCTTCAGTGTCTCACACCCACTGTGAAATTTGGTGGAGGATCGGTGATGATCTGGGGGTGCTTCAGCAAGGCTGGAATCAGGCAGACAAAGGTTTTCCGAAGTATTCCCGAGCCCATGTCATGATATCCATTTCAGATGAATATCAGTTTTTAAGACAGTTTCATTTGGATCAGAGATCACGCACATTCAGAAGTGATTTTCCAGCAGGACAGCGTCAAACTACTTCCTGGATTATAAGTGCAGGGCTGTGTAAGCAGAGAGTGCGGGTGCTAGACTGGGTTGCATGCAGTCCTGACCTGTCTCCAATTGAGAATGTGTGCTGCATTATGAAGCGCAAAATACGGCAACAAATTCCCTGTATAACTGCGCAGCTGAAAACCTGCATAATGGATGAATGGGGGAAAATTCTGTTTGCTAAACTCAACAAACCTGTGTCTTCAGTGCCCAATCCAGGCACGTGCAGAGGGAGTGACTCTAGGGGCTCGAACCTCTGCCCTTCTGCATGAGACGTCCCTCAAATGGCAACCAAAGTGAAAGCTTGCACACCCAAATGAAACATTTTTTTTTATTTTTTATAAATGCGTCAATATTATGTTGAAGCTTCAATGCATTGATTATGGAATTTAATAATCAATTATAATGACTATAATAATAAGACCCAATGTGTTACCGAGGCTGTCTCAGATTACAAGCGCACTCTCGCAGTCTCAGACGTCAAACAGGCCTAACTTAGCCATTGATAAAAGTTAGATAATTTGTTTAGTTAAGCATAAAAAGGTAACACAGTGCTAAAAAATTATTATAGTGAAAAATAAATTGAGGTCACGCACGTGCACCCACTCAGTCTGATGGGGATTGTATTCCACCCTCCAACACCCCACATTTTTAAGCGACTGCCCCTCAAAAAGGTTTAGAGCACCTGCCTCTCAAAATGTCCTTACACATCCCTGGCCCAAATGCTTAATAAGTGTTATTAAAAGAAATGGTGATGTTGCACAGTGGTAAACACTCGACTGTCCTAACTTTTTTTGGAGCATGTCGCTATAATCTGATTTGAAATGAGAGTATATTTTCAAAAACAAAAGCAAAAAACAATCAAATTCACATGGTAAAACATCAAAATATGTCTTGTTGTATTCATTTTAGATTTAAATAGGGCAAACCAGAGATAATTGTAATGCCCCAAAAAAAGGAAATAATGCACAATACATCTCATGGGTGCCATGTTGGTGCCAGATGGTCTGGTTTGAGTATTTCTGTAACTGCTGATCTTCTGGGATTTTCACGCACAACAGTCTCCAGAATTTACTCAGATTGGTGCCAAAAACAAAAAAACATCCAGTGATATATTATTTTAATAAGAAATAACTTTGATTTTAATAATAATAAAAATATATATATATACTGTACATATGTAATTTTATACATTTGCTCTGTGTATTCTACAAATTTTCACTGGCCTGGAGACAGTATTTACATTCATACAGATAGAAACAATGCAGATGTTTTTTAAATATTGCTACCAAATCAGGCCCAACAACAACACATCCAGAACCAGAATCAACTTCAGAATGAGAGATAACTGTGTTAAATTATGTATTATTTACTGTAAATAAAAAGATGATCCTATAAATCCAAAAAGATATATGTGTGTGTGTGTGTGTGTGTGTGTGTGTGTGTGTGTGTCTACTTTTAATGAAACTTTGCATCTGTGCATCTATCAGTATATACCCATGAGAAACATTGTGCATTATTTCCTTTTTTTTTAGGGCATTACAATTATATCTGGTTTGCCCTATTTAAATCTGAAATGAATAAAACTGAACAAAATAGATCTACATTGAACTGAATTTAATCAAATCACACTGAATTGAGCCAGTTATCAAATTTACTAAAGGCTAACCGTTTTGATTGAAAGGAGTTTCTATGCTTCAAGGCAGCTTCCACATATCTGACGCACAAGCACCTGGAAATGTTTCGAATTTCAACTGCACACTTAAGTGTCACACAGTAAATATTCACTCTGTTGTCATAAGTGTGCCATATCTGTAATATGTTGCTCAGTCAGTGTCCAGCTGTTGCTTTATGTTCCAGGTTTGTCGTAAATCATCACAAGATTTAAAGTGAGACTTTGAAACCTGCTGCAGTGATTTACATGTATGACAGACCCAGCATGTTGAGGTACATTATCTGCTCTCTCGAGGGGGGAACTTCTGTCCATTAGAATCATTGCGAATCACTACGCAACCCACACACACATAATCTTTGGCCAAACTGGTTAGAAACAGATGCATCCGAAGTCTTCAAGCGCCCTATGTGGTTAAAAGTCCATATTAGTGTCTGGCTCCTGTGGGGCCCTTAGTGCTGCACAGTGTGTGTTTGTGTGTGTGCATGTGTGTATTTGTGAGAGGGATGCGATTTACACATGCAGAGGTCAGAAGGATGAGGGGTTGCCTAGTGTTCAGTAAAGCACCTGGCCTGTCATATCTGATCAAATCAGTTTCTCCTTTCTCCCCTTGCAGCTCAGAGGCATTTATCAAACAAGTTCCTCAGCAATACAAGCCCTAAATCCTGTCTATACATCTGAGGAGAAAACATTCCCAATACAACCATCTGTGCCTTTATTCTAGTAAGAATAAGTTTTAGTTTAGCATATGTTGTGCTAAACACAGAAATGTTTTTATAACATGTAAAACCGGATAAATGGACATTTATGACTTTGCATGAATGCAAATAATGCACAGATCCAAACTTTAGTTTTAATAGTTTAATAGTTTAATTACTTTAGTCTTCTAATCAGATTATTGACTTTACTGATTACTTCATCAAAAGTAATCGCATTACTAATTACTTTTAAGTTACTTTCGAAAACACTTTTCACAGAAAAGCTTTTGTTTTTTGGCTAAATTAAAAAAAAAAAAAAAGAAAGAAAATTATTTGAAAATGATTTTGATCAAGTACTTTGTAATTAAATTACAACCCACACTGTTAATCAAGCAATATACTGTGCATATTCACAAAGGCATATTAAAGGGATAGTTCATCCAAAAATTAAAATTCTCTCATGATTTATTCACCCTCATGCCATCCCAGATGTTTATGACTTTCGTTCTTCTGCAGAGCCGTAATTAAGATTTTTAGAGGAATATTTCTGCTATGTAGGTCCATACAATGCAAATGAAAGGGTGCCAAAATCCACATAAAGAGAGCATAAAAGTAAACCATACGACTTAAATCCATATGTTCAGACATGATATGATAGGTGTGGGTATGTCACAGTCTGTCTCCCTCATTTTCTTCAATGACTCTTATTTTGAAGTGTTACGTTGTGTTGTTAATTTGTGATGTATAGCTTTATAGTTTGTTCTACTCCAGTGTTTGTTCCACTCCAGCGTTTGTTCCACTCCAGCGATTACTATTCGTCGGCTACTCTCCGGGCACCAAGTTCCCTGGCACTGCCCCTCGGGTCTCTCTCGGCTCCGCCTTCCATGGCTCCACCCCTTGAGCCTCTCACGGCTCCGCCTTCCATGGCTTTGCCTGCCTTCGTTGAGCCTCTCCTAGCTCCGCCCTCAGACTCTTCCTCGGCTCTGCCCGCTTCCCCAGAGTCTACTCCTCCAGCGGTTCCACCTCCTGACCCAGTCCTTGCCCTGTGGCCGCCTCCCAGGCCTCCTGACCTAGTTCCTGCCCTCTGGCTGCCTCCCAGACCTCCTGACCCACTCCCTGCCCTCTGGCCGCCTCCCAGGCCTCCAGATCCATTCCCAGCTCCAAAGCCTGATCATCCTCCTTGGATCCTTCTTCACCTTCTGCGTCACTCCACCCTCCTCATTTGTCTTTGGGCACCAGGAGTCGCCCTTTAAAGGGGGGGTAATGTCACAGTCTGTCTCCCTCATTTTCTTCAAGGACTCTTATTTTGAAGTGTTACGTTGTGTTGTTAGTTTGTGATGTATAGCTTTATAGTTTGTTCTACTCCAGTGTTTGTTCCACTCCAGCGTTTGTTCCACTCCAGCGATTACTATTAAAAGATTGAAAAGTATTTACTCCTCCGTCTCTTCCTCTTCCTCTCCACTCCAAGAACCCAGCGTTACAGTGTGAGAAACAGATACATTTTTAAGTCATTTCTTATTATAAATTCTCCTCCCTGCCCAGTAGGGGACGATATGCATGGAGAATGTGAATCACCAAAAACAGAAGAAGAAGAATGTGAAAGAGAAAGTGAAGTAGAGATTGACTGAGCAAGGATGAGAATTTAGAGTAAAAAAAACCAAAAAACTAAAATATTAATCTGTTATCAGAATGGATTTAACTACCAGAGTCATCTGAAGTACTTTTCTGTTGCCTTTATGCAGATTTTGGAACTTCCAAATTTTTGGCACCCATTAACACATTGTATGGCCTAAAGAGCTGAGATATTATTCTAAAAATCTTAGTTTGTGTTCCGCATATGAAAGAAAGTCATACAGATTTTGGATGGCATAAGGGTGAGTAAATGATGAGAGAATTTAAATTTTTGGGTGAACTAACCCTTTAACAAGCTAGGACTACTAACTTTAATTTGTATAATACAATTCCTGAATAATAAAAGTAACCAAGCTTTAAATCAAGCTAACCAGCATTAAATCATTTGCCATCTAAATCACTGCTTTCATTACTCTCAACTAATGAGCTGCAATCAGACTATTTCCAGCCTTCATGTTACTTGTTACAGATTCATCCACACAGATTTCATTACTGTACACATTTCAAATAGAAACCATTGGCAACACTCATTGTCTGGCATGGCCTGCCCAGCATCAGGTCTCTCTTGTGGGGGTGTTGGGGCAAACTAGTTTAGGGTCACCTTCTGCTGCCATTAATTAAACACACAGTGGCAAGATGGTGACAGTCTGTCACCTATACCAGCAAGCGCCTTCCAACTTTTGGATATGTCTGAAGAGCAGGGCCGTAGCTAGTGGGGTGACAGGTGGTAATGATTCTAGGGGCCCAGAGGTACAGGGGGACCCAAAACAAATTCGAAACTCTATTTCTTTAATAGGTAAGGGGCCCAGAATTCCTTGCTTCGGCCCTGCTGAAGAGTGTTATGTAATGAAAATAAATACCCAATACAGTATATTCTGTGCACAGCTTCTAAAATGTTGAGGACACATATGTGTTTTTCAGCTCTGTCCAGCTTTACACACTGTGAATAAGCTGAGGTGAATAGGCATTATCGATATAACAGGGGCCTTTTCATTGTTAATATTTAATGGTTTCAAGCTATTTTAAATAAATAAATAAAATGTGTGTTAACAAAAATGTGATATTAAGTTAACCAAAGATTAGGTTTAGAAGCTAAAGTTCAGCTGTTCAATGTCGCAACAATGGTCATTCCCAGAGAAAAAGACTTTGTAAAGTCATCTGCTTCATTTTAAAATTTGTTTTTTTAAAGTTCTCTGAACTACTTAAATCCCTCTGATTTAATATGAAAAGACAAAACAGAGGTTATAAAAGAGGCAAGGGGGATATCTCTGTCATTATGCTGCATTTCAACTCTCTAGTGCACTTAAAGTAAAAGCATGCAAATCAGAAAATGCATGAATACAATATTCAGGGCTAGACTGATTATTGCTAGTGATTATTGCCTGAAAAAAAGGCAATAATGCCATCTGATTGGCTTAAAAAAGACTATAGACTTTTTGGGTCTATTTGGGTCTTTCATATTGCTGGTAACACTAATAACTTAAAAATTAGCTCATTCTAAAAAACAGACAATACAAGAAAACATTTTGTCAGCTTAGCATGCATAATCGATGTAAGATTGATGTAAACGCAATAATGGCATAATCCATTTGCGTTTATGTGGTCAACCGTCTGAAATGTGTCCCTCTGAAAGAAAAGTTCACTTAGAGATTGGAGAAAATGAATGACCCATTGATTGATATTATTTTGGTGCTGATGATCCCAAAATGCAAGGAACTTGTCGAGAGTCAGAATTTGACGTGTAAGAAGGTCAAGTGAATAGCAGATAAGATAAGCAGAATGAAATCATCCGACAATGTAATTTGTATCATTGTTCAGCCTACTTCCAGCTGCAGCAGGCTTGAGTGATGGGGTGGAGAGCCATAGAGCAGCCCATGTTTTATTGCCTTGTACACACCCTGTAAATCACTTTGTTTTTCACTTGCAGTCTTGTTACTCCTTGGTAGAAATTAGATTACTTAGAATTGACAATGCACCAGCTCAGGGCTATTAGACAATCAGGGATGTTATGTGTTATAGAATATGCCTTGATAACATCTGTGACACTGGCTTGTGCTGCTAAAGCCACCTAACAAACCCCTATTTTAATCTAGTCACTTGGCATACCTGTTACTGTTGTTCTAAGAAAAGTGAAGGTAGTTCTGAGAAAAGGTCTATAATCATTTGTTTGCAGATGCCACTTAGTTTGATATTTTGTTATTGAATACAATGAAACACATTTTTACAGTTAGTGTGCCCAAAGTGTCCAAATCCTTTTTTGGGCCAGAGCAGATTGCATCAAAAAATAATAATTAAAAGAAGAATGCACCCTGTAAGTGAAGTCCAGTTATCCTGGCACATTTCTAGGTCTAATTTGCTTGGTGTTTGTTGATGTTTTGATAGTACATTCTGGTCTAAAATCTTGTTTATCTGGAGTAAGGGTCAAATTCATGCACAAGCTTCCACAAGGAAAGACCTAACTTTTGGCCAACCATATGTATGGACACTGTTAGGAAAAAGCAATATGTTATGTCTGGCTGATAACACACACAAAAAATGAGAGTTGGGGGTCACAATGGTAAGCTTTTTCACATGCTGTGGGTATGCCAGGTTGTATGGAGGGCCACCTTCCAAAAACGACCAGCTTTGATTCACAAGATTGGCTAGTATTTCCATTTCTTTTAGCACAGATAAGTGCGAAGAACATCCCTGGGCACTTCGATGGTGCGCGTTGAGCGCTAAAAGAGTATATTTCTCCCTAAAAGAGTATATATTCCCTAAAAGAGTGGGCACTGATGGAAAGCGTCTTTTTAAAGATGCCTTTCCGGTTATGGTGCAGTTCCTGGTTGCGGTCGTTATCTCTCCGCTTCTGACGGTCACGATTGCTGCCTAGGGTGTCTGGGCACCAGACACGCTGAGACAGCATTCGTGGATGGTTCATGTCCACACTGCGAGAGCATTACCATGGCCACGTTGCAATCGCGGTTTTCCTTCCTCAGAGGGAAAGCTACTCCAGCCGGTCCCCACCCCAGTTCTTCTGCCCACGGGCACATGACCGCGATGGTTAGCGCTGGGGGCGATTTGGAGACTTCAACTGGAGTAAATCCGCCAGGTGAATCCCCACAGACCTCCCACTCCCCAGCATGCTCGTGCGCCCCGGTTGAGTTCTGGGATGAGTCAGGCGGCCCGCTTCACAGTGGGTTCGACCTCTCATTCGGTGCTCAGGAGGAGGATGTGATCTCGATAGCAGCATCGGAGAGCAGGCTGCTTCAGTCCTATGTGGAGCACTCGGCTGGGCTTCCGCCTTCGAGTGTGGTCTTTCAGTCTGAGGCTGACACCGAGCTGATGGCCATGCTTGCCCGGGGTGCTGCGATCATCGGGCTAGAGTGGAACCCTCGCCCTGAACCCTCGCGGCTTGACGATTTGGTCCTGGGCTCGGAGCGCTGCTCACAGCCACGCCCCGCCCCGGTCCCTTTCTTCCCAAAAGTGCATGAGGAGCTCATGAGGTCGTGGCAGGCACCTTTCACTTCTCTGACCCGGTCTCTGAGCTCCTCCACTCTCACAACCCTTGATGGTGGGGCTGCCAGGGGGTATACAGTGATTCCCCAGGTGGATAAGGTGGTTGCGGTGCACCTGTGCCTGCAAAACTCCGCCACCTGGCAGAGCCATCCGAGACTCTAGGTTTGCGTTGTCACTGGCAACTAAGGCCTACGGTGCCACTGGACAGGCCACCTCTGCCCTGCACGCCATGGATCTCCTGCAAGTGCACCAAGCCAAGGCACTGAGAGAACTGCACAAGGGTAGTTCTGACCCAGGATTGATGCAGGAGCTGCGCTCGGCAACCGATCTTGCCCTCACGGCGCAGACTCTCGGGCAGGAGATGTCCACCTTTGTGTTCCAGGAATGCCACCTATGGCTCAACTTGGTCGAGATGAGGGAGGCTGACAAGGTACAGTTCCTTGACGCCCCTGTCTCCCAGGCTGGCCTATTTGGCGACACCATCGAGGACTTTGCGCAGCAGTTCTCGGCAGTCAGGAAGCAGACGGAGGCCATCCAGCATATCCTGCCCCGGCACGGATCAAGATCCTGCACCCCATCTGCTCATCGCCAGGGGCGTCCCCCTGCAGCAACGGCACTGGCTCTGCCGCAGCCCGGGCCAGCATCCCGGCCCCAGCATAGGGCCCCCCGCAGGAAGCAGACGCCCTCCGTCTCACGGCCCGCCGCCAAGAACCCAAGGAAGGCTTCTAGGCGCACCTGAGATGGGCGACCCAGGCACATGGAGACCCGCTGCAGGCCTAGAGATGGTAAGCAGACCACTCCATCCCCCGGTAGAGGGCCAGGAGGAGAATCCTTTGTTGCCTTTTCTTTGAATCGCCACATGCCCGAAAGGCTGCGGTACCCACATTTTCAGAAAAGGAGCGGTTTCTTCATTTCCTGGGTCACACACCTGGTGTTTACAGCCGTTGTTATTGTGATTGCTGGACACCGCACATTTATGGGAGGTATGACGCTGCGGAGGCAAGTTGCTGGCAGTGTAGCTCGCCCTGTGGAGACTTTGTCCATTGATCCAGGGCAAGCACTTGTTGGTCCGGAATGGGGCACCATCTGACACCCACGACCTGACCTCTGGAATGTCCATGTCTGGCCCTTGGACAGGACGCAGGAGACCTAAGTGTTAGACACGATCACTCAGGCTAGGGCTCCCTCTACCAGGCGCCTGTATGCCTTGCAGTGGCGTCTGTTTGCTATTTGGTGTTCTTCCCAATGCGAAGACCCCCAGAGATGCGCAGTCATGTCGGTGCTTTCCTTCCTGCAGGAGAGGCTGGTGGGGCGGCTGTCCCCCCCACCTTGAGGGTGTACGTGGCTGCTATGGCGGCGCACCACAATGCAGTTGATGGTAGGTCTCTCGGGAAGCACGACCTGATCATTAGGTTCCTTAGAGGCACAAGGAGGCTGAGTCCTCCCAGACTGTGCCTCGTTCCCTCATGGGATCTCTCCGTGGTCCAGCGGGGCCTGCGGGAGCCCCGTTTGAGCCCTGGAGTCAGTTGAGTCCTGGTTACTTTCGCAACCTCCGTTCCCTGATGGAGGGAACAAGATGTTGTGTCCCTCCTGCCACATCTATGAACTACACGGTGAAATGGCCGGGACTCTGTCTCGGCTCCTCAGCACAAAACCTGAATGAGTGGTTGCGAGCCAGCTCCTTTTATACCCGTATGTCTGGGGGAGTGGCATGCAAATTTCACTCGCCAATTCCCATTGGCCTTTTCTCAAAGATCAGAGGTGTTTGGGGCTCCCAAGGGTGACCCCTAGTGTCACTACATCAACACAATGTCTCGTTCCCTCCATCAGGGAACAGAGGTTACGAAAGTAACCAGGATGTTTCCCTGACCAACCACTAACCAACCACATGATGATTCTAATTGCCTGTTTTGTATTTCTGGTCTCAAGATGCCAAGTAAAAACTGCCAAAATGAGCGATCCAGAGGAGAACAACAACCATTTAAGTGTTACTTGGAGTAAAAATGAATTTCAGGCTCAACTTGTGCAGTTGTTGGCTGTCATAACTACTTAGAATAGTAATGATATTAATGTAACCAACCTCTGACCATCGCTTCATGTCATCTACACACTCGGGTGAGGCACTGTCTATAAAAAAACATCATCTGTACTCTGTGAAGAATTAGCATGTTTTTTGCCAATTTTTTTACAAATGTAATACATTAAACATTACATTACCCACTAAGAATATACGCCGATGCGAATGAAAACACTAGAGACTGGAAATTAAAAACAGTCGAATTGTGGAACACTTCTGCATTCAGGAAAAAGGTGGATAGGAATCTTGGGATTGGGAAACATGAAATTTGATTTATTAAAATTGGTCACAGAACTGTGATGAGCAGGGGGAGGGGGTGCTGTTTACAACAGACAGTTACTCTGCTCTGTGTGAAGCATCAACTTAGTTGTTTTGCCAATTATCCAAGGCTAAATAATAGCTGGCAAACTCTTTGGAGTGTTATGTTAAACCACTCTCAGGTAAAATGCCAAGAAAAACATATTTTTTAAGCAAGTACTTCATCATGAATATGGTAGCATGCTACTGCTGTATTCCAGGAGAAAATGTAGTGATGTTGATAGTACTTTGACATGAAAAGAATAATTGTCAAATTTTGAAGAGTTTTATCTGGAAATATGATATGCTGATGCAACAAAAAATTAGATGCTTTTATTACACATGTATGTATTCAATGAGACAAAGTCTTTCAATATTAATGTTGGAAAGCCCGAGAGAGAATGGAATTTCTGCATCAATGATCAAAAGCAGATATAATATTATTCCAAACCCATCTGACTTTCTTTCTTTCATGAAACATAAAAGAGATGTTAAGCAGCATGTTAGTCTCAGTCACCATTCACTTTCATTGCATCTTTTTTTTTTTCCATACAATGAAAGTGTATGTTGACTGAGTCTGTCATTCTGCCTTACATCTCCTTCTTTTTCATGGAAGAAAGAAAGTCATACAGGTTTAAAACAACATAAGAATGAGTATATGACGACAGAATTTTCACTTTTAGGTAAACTATCACTTTAAGTGTCACAGAGTTAAGTTTATCCAGGTACCCACAAAGAAGAAGAAAAAGAAACCCTCTGGCTGTCCATTAACGTTCTAATGTGGAGAAGAGTCAGAAGAGGCCTACATCCTATCCTTCACCTGCCTCTCTGATGCTGATGATCTCTGACCTCCTCTGAAAAGGCTGCTGTGGGAAAAGCTGCATGCACTTGAACACAGCAAAGCCCCAGATTCCAAACAAGTGGCAGTCTCTCTGCTTAGCAACATTTGTTTTGGGGCTCTTTTGATGAGGTTATATGAAATAACGTCAGGAGGGAACTGTTCCCCACCAGGTAACCAGGGGCAGTATATGGTGGGAATGTTACCTACTATATTAGACTGGTGTGGTCTATGCACTGAGTGGAGGGAAACGGCATGGCAGGTCAACCATTTCAGATCTTGAAAGAAGCTGAAGTAAAAATCCAGTAGTCTGTTGTCATGATGACATTGCCCTCTTTTGGACAAAAGCTGTGAACACTTTGTGTTACAATTCAAATATGGATTTTTTGATTAACAATGCTGATAGAACTGTATGCATTTATTGTCCATTATCTCAAGCGGCACCAACAAATCACCATCTGATGACCTGTTATGAGAGATTCATGAAGAATAGATGTACTAAGACACTCCAAGTCTTCAAATTGCACAAATATTTCCTATCTTTACACATTGCATGAGGTTTTAATGAAGCTTTGCGTAATGTCTTTCAGGTTTTATATTATATATTTACATTACACCAATATTTTGCTTAAGCTGTTTAAAGGTTACTCACAGATATTCAATGCTTTATCAATAACATTCAGTTGTACATTTATTAACTACAAATTAAATAATAAAAAGTGGCATACAAAATACATTAAAATTGTATATGGAACCAGAATAACTGAAAGAATAAAATGGTAGTCAACAAAACTGTTTATAATGCAGAACTTTTCAAAAGTTTATGCAATGCTGGGTCATTCACTGAAAGATTCCAACAGAAAGAAAGAGTGGAACATAATGGAATGTAAAAAGGAATTTTCAGAATATTCTGTCACACATAATAATAACTATAATTGACAATCATTACATAATGCTTAACCAATCATAAAATCAAGTACATTTAAATATGAATATGTGAAAATATATGAACCAAAGTGTCATGACATTTCTAACTATTTTAAACTAAATTAAAGGTAAAGTATGAAATTTCTGTGCCTCCAGCATCACCAAATGGAATTGCAAAATAATAATGAATGTTTACAAACAGGTTTCCCGAACCCCCTGTTTGCCATTAGTTGGATACTCCCACCCCAAACAAATAGCCCTGCCCCAACTCATGCCATATATTAAGCCGATGTGGCTGGTTGGGATGCTCAAAGAGACTTTTATATAAAGGGTTATGCCATGCTGGGCCATTCACTGAGAGGTTTCCAATAGAAAGGAAGAGGAATATCAACATCCATCTTTTTGCTTGACACCTTTATGTATGGATCTGTATATGACGACACTGACTTCAAAAATACAAGGTAGTTCCTCAAAAGACTTCTTATATACGAGTCTAACACCATGATAAGATTATTCATTATTGTGTTGAGGTTCTCCATAGTCATTTCATTGTATAACTCCTGAACCGTACTGTTGTACTTTAAACTCAGTGCGAGTCTTTAAACTCAGACAAACCCTTTTTGCTTCCTGATTCCATTCACAAATCTTTTGCATCACTTGTAAGTTACCTGCCTCTATGTAAATGCCATTGATGTATGAGGAAATGTCTTTGTGGCAGCGGGGACGTGGTTGAGCACCCGTCCGGACAGAGAGAAAGCGGTAAGGGCGCTTCCACCTGAGCTAAATTATGTGTAACACCTGTCTCTAATTCCAGTGAGCTTGGGGAGAGCGGCATATAAACAGCCACACCACCGCATGAAGAGAGAGAGAGTGAGACAGAACACAAGCTGGGTGTGTCTGCTGCTAAAAAGTGGAAAGATCATCTCACTGTGTGGCCGTGAGGCCTGATTATTATTTGAGTTTGTTTGTGCGGTGTGGCCATGGAGCCCGTGTTTTGTTTGAATAAAATGAACCTGTTGGAGAAGACCTGTGTTCCGGGCCCTCCTTCCTTTGAACTGTCTCACACTGGTGCCGAAACCCGCGAATCAAAGTATGCCCCATGGAGTCCTCCCAGGTGGCTGAGATCCTCCAGTCCCTTGCCAGCCTGCATCAGTCCAACCAGCAATCCCTGCTTGAGCTACGCCAAGACCAGGAACGACGGTTTTTCGAGATTCTGTGAGCTCAAGCAGAGGACCGGCTCATGATCCGGAGCGTCCCCGGCCAGGAGAGAGAGCAACTGGCGACCCCGGACCACCGCAGCCGACTGCCTCCCCCCACACTCCTGAAGATGGGCATGGAGGACGATGTCGAGGCCTTCCTCGATTTATTTGAGAGGACCGCAGAGATCTGGGGCTGGCCGCATGACAAGTGGGCGGCCAGGCTCCTCCCACTACTTGCCGGCGGCTAATCTCCAGGCCTATGACGACCTAAAAAAGTCTATCCTGCAGCAGGTGGGTCGTAGCCTGGAACAGTATCGCCAACTGTTCCGGACCTTGAAGCTGGGGAAGACCAACTGCCCATTTGCCTTTTCCCAACGTCTCTGAGACGCGTGCCAGAAATGGCTGCTGGTGTGGAATCGTGACGTCGGGGGAGTGATCGACCAAGTGGTACTGGAGCAGCTAATTCATCGACTGCCACAGGGGACAGTGGAGTGGGTCCAGTGCCACCGCCCGGCGTTGCTGGAGGAAGCCGTCCAGCTTGCGGAGGACCACTTGGTGGCGTACCCGAGGGCGGAAGAGCCCTCCTCTCTCTCCTTCTCTTCCTCCTCCCTCTGTGTGTTCCCCCATCCCTCTTACTCTGCTCTCTCCCCAGAGCCCGTTCCGCCACCAAGGCCAGTTCCTCGCCTGAGGAGGTGAACACCACCCCCTACCTCTACAGTGCCCCATCACTCTCCCTCTCAGGTGGAAGTACCCGCCGATGCAGGTGCAGGCGTGGCATCTGGGCCGGTCTGATGGGGTTGCGGGGATCCGGGGCACTTCCGGGATCAATGCCCGGTGATGGAGCTGGGTATGGTAGTCCGGATCCCCAACACCCCGCAGGCTACCCCCGACCGAGCTGGAGCGTACCGGATACCGGTAAGAATCAAGGGGGGTACTCACCAAGCATTGGTGGACACAGGTTGTAATCAAACCACGGTCCACCAATGCTTGGTTCAACGCATTGGGCACCGCTAAAACGGTGAGGGTGAGGTGTGTACATGGGGATATTCACAAATACCCTATGGTGACCCTGGTGATTAAATTTCAGGGAACAAAATATAGAGTGGAGGCCGCGGTTAGTTCCCGCCTCACCCATCCGCTGAAACGTATTAAAGGGAATATGCGTGGATGGGTCCTGCACGAAAGTGTGGAGATGTGAAGTGTGTGATGCTCTGGCCGGGGAGGCGGGGCCAGGGCCGTCTTCGTCAGCTCCACCGCCCCTCCCATCCCCAGGGGATTTCCCGAAGGGGATTTCCCTCTGGAGCAGTCACGAGATGAGACCCTCAAGCATGCCTTCGACCAAGTGAGAGTAATTGTTGGTCAACCACTCCGGCCGAGTGTCGCACTTTCATATCCCTATTTTACAATTATAAATGAGCGGTTGTATAGAGTGACGCAGGACACTCAAACAAAAAAGATACAACCCAGCTCTTAATACTGCGGAGCTGCCAGGAAATGCTATTCCAGGCGGCTCACTGCAATCTGATGGCAGGACACCTAGGGGAAAGGAAGACACTGAACCACTTAATAGCCCATTTTTATTGGCCGGGCATTGACGGCAATATCTGCAGGTGGTGTCGTGAATGTCAGCTGGTGAATCCACCAGCCTCCCCAAAAACGCCATTGCGCCCCCTTCCATTGATCGAGGTCCCCTTCGAGAGAATTGGCATGGACATCGTCGGGCCATTAGAGTGGTCAGCATGAGGACATCGTTTTGTATTAGTCCCAGTGGATTATGCAACGCGATATCCGGAAGCAGTGCCTCTGCATAGCATCTCAGCACGCAGTGTTGCGGAGGCACTCTTCAAGATAATCTCTCAGGTGGGGATTCCGAAAGAAATCCTCACCAACCAGGGCACAACTTTTATGTCACGGGCACTACACAAGCTTTACCAATTATTGGGCATTAAGGCGATACGCACCAGTGTCTACCACCCACAGACAGACGGCCTGGTGGAGCGTTTTAATAAAACCCTTAAGAACATGATTCGTAAATTAGTGCATGAGGATGCTAGGAATTGGGATAAATTGCTCGATCCCCTGTTATTTGCAGTACGAGAGGTCCCGCAAACCTCTACTGGCTTTTCCCCGTTCGAGCTGCTGTATGGGCAGCGCCCACACAGGGTGCTTGACATCATCTGCGAAGCTTGGGAGGAGAGACCTTCAGATAGCAAGAATGAAATTCAGTACGTTCTTGATCTTAGAGCAAAACTCCACACCTTGGGACAACTAATACAGGAGAATTTGCTCCAAGCTCAAGAACGACAGAGCCAACTGTATAACAGGGGTGCTCGGCTGTGGGAATTCGCACCAGGAGATAAGGTACTTATATTAGTACCCACATCGAGCCCCAAATTACTCGCCAAGTGGCAAGGACCCTTTCAGGTCACACGATGAGTGGGGGGATCTCGATTATGAGGTAAAGCGAATCGATAAAGGGGGGCGCACGTCAAATATATCACCTCAACCTCCTGAAATTGTGGAAGGAGGTGGTCCCTGTGATGTTGGCTACGGTAGTTCTGGAGAGGGCGGAGCTCGGGCCGGAGGTGAATATAAAACCTAATCATAACACCCCGGTCAATTGCGCAGACACCTCTCACCGTATCAGCTCGCAGGGGTTGCCAAGTTGCAACAAGAATTTGCAGACGTGTTCTCCCCTCTACCAGGTCGTACGAACTTCATCCAGCACCACATCGAGACCGAACCAGGAGTGGTGGCACGTAGCCGTCCCTATCGCTTGCCCGAACACAAAAAGAAAATAGTTCGGGAAGAATTGGATGCGATGCTTGATATAGGGGTAATAGAGGAATCCCACAGTGATTGGTCCAGCCCAGTTGTTCTAGTGCCTAAGAGCGACGGGTCTGAACGGTTCTGTGTGGATTATAGGAAAGTCAACGCGGTGTCTAAATTTGATGCATACCCGATGAGTTGCTCGATCGGTTAGGTACTGCTCGATTTTATTCGACATTGGATTTGACAAAGGGTTATTGGCAGATCCCCTTGACACCAATTTCCTGCAAAAAAACAGCCTTCTCCACGCCGTTTGGATTGCACCAATTTGTGACACTTCTGATCGGTTTGTTTGGGGCCCCGGCTAAGTTTCAGCATCTCATGGACCGAATCCTCAGGCCGCATTCGGCTTATGCCGCTGCCTATCAAGACAACATTATCATTTACAGTAATGATTGGCAGCGGCACATGCAGCATCTGAGGGCGGTCCTGAGATCGCTGCGGCAGGCGGGACTTACAGCAAACCCAAAGAAGTGTGCGATTGGGCGGGTGGAGGTACGGTATCTGGGGTTCCACTTGGGTCATGAGCAGGTGCGTCTCCAAATTGACTAGACTGCGGCGATTGCGACCTGACCGCGACCCAAGACCAAAAAGGGGGTGAGACATTTCCTGGGGCTGGCTGGCTATTACAGGAGGTTTGTGCCTAATTATTCGGACATCACCAGCCCGCTGACTGATCTCACTAAAAAGGGGGCTCCAGACCTGGTCCAGTGGACGGAGCAGTGCCAACAGGCGTTCATGCAAATTAAAGACACACTTTGCTGGGGGCCGCTTTTGCATGCATCTAATTTCTCTCTACCTTTCCTATTACTGACGGACACTTCAGCCAGAGGACTGGAGGCCGTACTCTCACAGGTGGTGGAGGGGGAGGAGTGCCCGGTGCTGTACATCTGCCATAAGCTCTCCTTGAGGGAGACCAAGTACAGCACTGTGGAGAAGGAGTGTCTGGCCATCAAGTAGGCGGTCCTCACTCTCCACTACTACCTGCTGGGGCGGGCCTTCACCCTCTGCTCGGACCATGCCCCACTCCAATGGCTCCACCGCATGAAGGATACCAACACGCAGATCACCCGCTGGTATCTGGCTCTCCAGCCTTTTAAATTCAATGTGGTCCACAGACCGAGGGCGCAGATGGCTGTCGCTGACTACCTTTCCAGAAATGGGGGGGGGGGGGGTGGTAGACAGGCCGGATGGCTCCCCGGCCTGAGTCGGGCGGTGGGGATATGTGGCAGCGGGTGTGTGGTCGAGTCTGGAGAGAGAGAAAGCGGTAAGGGCGCTTACACCTGAGCTAAATTATGTCTAACACCTGACTCTAATTCCAGTGAGCTTGGGGAGAGCAGCATATAAACAGCTACGCCACCGCCAGAAGAGAGACAGAACACAAGCTGGGTGTGTCTGTTGCTAAAAAGTGGAAAGACAGTCTCACTGTGTGGCCGTGAGGCCTGATTATTATTTGAGTTTGTTTGTGCTGTGTGGCCATGGAGCCCATGTTTTGTTTGAATAAAATTAACCTGTTGGAGAAGACCTGTGTTCCGGACACTCCTTCCTTTGAACGTCTCACAGTCTTCCAGTTTGTCAGTCTTTCGAGAACTCAGGAACTCTTCTGTCTTTTGAATGTAAACTTTCATGGAGTTTAGCAGGTCCTGGATCTGCTGGCCTGGTATGAGGCTTTCCCATGCCCCTTTCGCCTGAATAACTGATCCTGTGCAGATTTCATGGCAGACTTCAGATCATCCAAAATGTTCTTCCCACTAATAACTAGTGGTACCAGGAAGATTAAATTCTACTCTATTAATGTAACCTGCAACTGTGTCAGCAATGGCTTCTATGAGACCAAAAAACCTTGCAGTAGCTCTATCGATTGCCTTTGAAATGGATTGGCTGACCCTATGGTACAACTCTTGCCCGCTAAGCTTCTCCTTCGCAAATAAATTTGCAAAGATTTCAAACAAACTTCTTTCACGTTGTTATTATGGGGTATTATGAAAATAATGAATTTTATCCATTTTGGAATAAGGCTGTAACTAAACAAAATGTGGAAAAAGTGAAGCGCTGTGAATACTTTCCGGATGCACTGTATGCCTCAAGGTCATCTATTGTGAATGTATATTCATGTATCAGGGAAATCAGCTGGTTATTCACTTTGATAACTTTGGTCTCCAGGTCCATGTCCTCTGTAATGTCATTCACTTTTTAAGGGAGTTCGTCCAGTTTGGCCCTGAAATGACCAATCAAACCACTGATATCGAGACTGTTGAGGTAGTTTTGGAGGGACTCAAATTTATGAAGAATTACGTTTTTCATTCTTTCAAAGGCAACAGGAATGCTCTCAATAAATGGAAAAAACAATTGTGACAGTCACTGTTCTTATATTTGACAAACCCAAAAGCACTAAACTTTTGATTGTCTAACAGAATATCACTAAGTTTTGTTTCCGTGTTAAAAAGATTTGTTTGAAGCACTCCAGAGAGCTGGACCCCCATGAAACACAATAGTAGAATTTTTGGTAGAATGTTAGACTCAGTCACCACTTACTTTCATTGCATTTTTTTCACAAACAGTGAAAATGAATGGTGACTGACACACAACATGAAACAACATAAGGGTGAGTAAATGATGACATAATTTTCAATTTAGAATTAATTAAGGACTACTATGTTGAATTCAGGACAATTAAAATTTGTGTAGATCTGAGCAAGAATTGATTTACATCTGTGTCCATTTCCATGAGTCTGGAAGCATGGGTAGCTGATTTTTGCACTGGCAGAGAGGAATAAGTCTGGCCTATGCAATTAAGGAGAGAAGATTTCACTGAAGGGATACCCTCCAAGTACTTTCCCATGACACCAATAACCTGTACAACAAATACAAATAATTATGCATTCATATAAAATCATTTAAAATTATAATAAAATAAAAATGAATAAATAAAACAAGAGTATTATTAGGTGTGATATGTACCCTTAGAGTAAGAAAGGTACCGTCTTCCTCTCCATGAATTCAGCTACTTCCTTCACTTCAGGTGTTGATATAGTTTGGTCTTGAGGAAGCATAAAGTTACCTATTATAATTCAGCTTGAGAAAAAGCTGGTCAGAATATCATATTATAACTGATGCCAGCTAATTGGCAACTTTCAGTATATAAAACTGAAACAAACTTTATCACAGTGTTGGCAAGAGCATACATGATGGCCTTGTTCTGCTTGTTCTGGGCAAAGTTCAGCATGTCTCTAACCCACTGAGGGTTGGGCTGTGGTAAGAGACTCAAAGCATAGACTATGGCATCCACCTCTTTGGCTGTTTCATCAAAAGTTCTTAGGATCTGCAAGATGGCACTGGTACATTTATTGGTTCCACACTGGAACAGAGTCTGCCAAGTAAGCCACTCTGAGATCTTCATCATCTCGTCAGATGTTCCAGAGAGTGTCAGACACCAGTTTATGAAAGAGACTGGCTCTCTGTTGACTTTTTCCTGTGCTGCACAGGGTGTTTAGCTCTCTCATTGTGGCAAGCACATCACCTTTTGACTGGATGGGAAGCTTGTCTTCCACCTCCTCTAAAAAGAGATTCCTCTCAAGAGTGTCTGTTTAAAAGGGAAAGAGACAGAAAACAAGGAGAGTTCTTAGTTTATTCCAGTATGAACCTCCAAATGTCTCAAATCTAAATGATCCTCTTAAAATACAAAGTAAAACTATTTAACATGGTTAAAGCTTGGATCTACCATACCATCTTTGTCGAAATATCTGTTGTCAATTTTCACTGAATTTTTCAGGCTTAGAGTCTGTTTAACTTCTGAGGAAATGCCATACTGCCCCCTATAGAAGAAATTATAAATTAAATTAACATTTCAAAAACATGTCAAGAAGTGTGTGATTCTTTTGGATGTTAAAATATGCAGAGACAACTTTAAGTACGCCTTTCATAGACTGATTCCTCTGAAAAGTCTAAAAACAGTGGCTCTGTGGTGCTATCAAAACTTGTAAAATTGCTATGTTTGTCTGAGTAACCCCTTGACCAGCCCCACAAAGCAACATAGACCTCATTCACAGTAGCGCCATCTTTGTTTTTTTATGGGAAATGACAGCGAGGCTGTGAGGAATAGATGTACAGTCTCTTCATTGGCTGTACTGAAGTTTAAAGTGTTTTTGGATCGTTTCCGCTTACAAAACATTGAAAGAAAATGTCTTTTCAAGAACACTTAGTAGACAAAAAACTCCAGACAACATGAGTTATGGAAAATCAGATGTGATCTAGGAGATTTTTTCAGCTTTATACCTGGCGTGCCATTGAAGAGACAGTAAGTCAATCCCTCACAGCCTCGTTGTCATTCCCATTAAAAATCAAAGTTGGTGCTACTGTGAATAAGGTCTATTGACTCAGTCAATGGCTTGAGTCTGAGGCGGGACTATGTGTTTGGCTAAACAATGGCATATGAGAGGAGTGTTTGGTAAACAGTAATTATTTTATCATTTCAGTTTTGTGACATTAATGCTACAAAAATTACACACTTCACCTGTAGGATCAGTCACCAGACACACAAAACCAAGTCTTCACTGGAAGAGATTACACACTCATGAGAAAATGGGATGAAGAGATGCTTCTCTGTACACTGGGCTTCAGTCATGTTCTTTCTCCTGTTGTCAAACTGGTTGTTGCAAGTGCTGCTGATTAGTTGGAAATAAGTCCATTCTGCAAAAGCGAATTTTCGAAATCATTTCAATGACTTTATAAGTGAGATGGACATTAGAAGAATGGATATTGAAGAATGATATTGTCTCACCAGGCCAGGTAAGAGAGAAAGCGGGCAGGTAGGGAGATTGTGAGAAATGGCTGCAGTCTGACAGATCTCAGACTACAGTGATATCTGTGTTAATGTCCTTTCTTGTGTTGACTGTGAGATCAGTCTTGCATATACCATAGATTGTGCTCTAAAAAATTAAAGGAAATCAAGAGATTAAGAAAGAGCAGATAATGGTGCTGTATAAAGTCTACAGAGATGTAAGTAATGGAGTTTATATAACATAATGTAGACCAAGAAGGCCTCAGATCCAGCAGCCTGTCTGTACACAGGCTGACCCTGTGCGTCAGTGACTGACACCTTGCTCAGGGCATATTCTGTTGTGTGAAGGACTATGCTACATGTCTGTGGGACCTCAATTTCAACCTATTGGTGGAGAGAGTAAATACTGTATATACATATTCTTATGTGTATGCATGTATAACATGAGGTTAAGGAATTTTTAGGCATACAGTTTTTGTAATTCTCTTGTACCTGACAGGAGATCTTTGGTCCATTCCTGAGGTTAGCTGTACCTCTGACCCCATTTTTGCTCTTGGCAGTGTACTGATAAACATATTTACTTAAGTTCTTAAACCTTGCAGCCACTTGAAAAGTCAGAAAAAATAGAAACATAAACACAATTTTAAGGACCTGTTATAATAATGTCAGTCATAATAATAACAACATCTTTGCAATTCAAATAATTTCACAATTGCATTATTTCAATGCTTAGTGTTTATCATGTTTAATGCACTGCTTTTGCACTATTTCAGGGTCAGATCCAAGTAATCAGATGAGCTGGAGACCTTTGGACCATTTGTTGACAGAGTGGCATCTATGTGATTCAATACTCTTTACATTAGAGTGCCAGAGTCCAGTGCTGCTGTCTTCCTCAGTCCATAGTAACAAAGCAAGCCAGACTAAAAATCTCAGCTGATTGGTTACAGAAAATATGTCACAAACTAACCTGACACCTAATCACTCCCTAAGAAAATCAACATGATGTCTGTTGGTTACTTACATTGGCATATGGATGGTTGTCCTTCTCCATTGTCTTCCTCAACTACCACAGAACTTGCTTCTACAGTGGCATAAAAAAGCAGCTGATTAAATGAACTCTATATTTGTGTCACGTCTAGACGTGTTTTTGTTCATGTTTTGTGTTAATGTCTTTTATTTTGAAAAGTGTTTCCATGTCATGTTATTTCCTGTTTCCTTGCCATGTCATGTGATTCCTTGTTTCCATGTCAAGTCATGTGATTATCCTGTTTCCCTCATGCTCATGTGTCCTGTTCCCATTGGTTGTAGTCTTGTTATTAGTTCTGTTATGTCATTGGTTTTTGGTCATTGTCTTGTTATCTTGTTTATTAGTACAGTCTTGTGATTGGTTGTCTTGTTACCCTTGTCCATGTATTTATACCCTCATGTTTGCTATGGTCTTTTGTCAGGTATTGTGTTTAAGTAACGTTGTTTGGAAATCAAGTCCAATGTCCATGTTTCTGTTCACGGTTTTTGGATTTCATGTTTATGAATAAACATGCACTTGGGTTCTTCACATCACCATCATCTTCGTCTGCCTGTCATTGCCAGTATTCGTTACAGAATACCTGACCGCAAATTGAACCCAGCAGTTCAGCTTCTTCTTTTACGTCAGGGGAATCGTCCCCTGGAGGAATATGTAGAGGACTTTTATGCTCTGGCCAGCAGGGTCAATTTTAATGAGATTGCCTTCCTTCAAGGACTGTTTTCGCTTTGGGCTGAATGAGCCAATCTCCTCCTTGATGCCAGGTGGCTAGAGAACCTACAGCCTGACTCAATTGATTGACCTTGCCCTACTGATATGTGGTTCATCATTCACTGTGGGGGAGGTGGCCGCCGAGCCAGGGTCCCACGTCATGGCCGCCGAGCCAGGGTCCCACGTCATGGCCGCCGAGCCAGGGTCCCACGTCATGGCCGCCGAGCCAGGGTCCCACGTCATGGCCGCCGAGCCAGGGTCCCACGTCATGGTCGATGAGCCAGGGTCCCACGTCATGGTTGCAGAGCTTGCGCTACCTTCTGCCCCTGATCCAGAGTCAGCTCCATGCCATGTCACAGCCATGCCAGAGTCAGCTCCATGCCACATCACAGCCAAACCCCAGACTGCTCCATGCAATTTCACAAGCAAGCCTCTGCTCCACAGTCCAGGCCCGCCTGTGCTCCATGGTCCAGCGCTCATGCCTGCCATGGCCAACAAGTCAGCATCCACGCCTACCATGGCCAAGTTAGGATACTGCCGTACCATCTTACCACGTCATGCCATGTAGCCACGTCAAGTTGCCATTTATATCCAGGAGAGGTCGCCAGAAGCCAGTTGTAAAAAGAACTGTTTTCAGCTGAACAGTGTGTAAAACAGTGAAGAGAAATGCTTATTTTATTTAATCTACCCCCAACCAAAACCCAAATCTAACCTTAACCATTAGTAGAGACAAAATGTAATGTTAGGGATAAAAATGCAACCCCCTTATCACGCTTGTGATTGTTTATACAAACGTGATTACTTTCTCGTTTGAATGGGGAATGAACTGTGGTCTCCCAGTCAACTGAAGCAACACACTACCAGTCGTGCCACGAGGGAAAGTAATTGTTGAGCCGTTCCAAATATGTCCGATGGGAGATATGGCATGTCAGTGAGTCAGCATACTGTTGCCGATCCTAGGGTACCGGAACTTTCGCAAACAGCATGCCAGCTTCCAGTGTGACAAGAGTCACTCAATTAGAGTGTTTGTAAAAAGAATTGAATATGTATAGTAATAGTCATTTAACATCAGAAACCATTGTTGTTAATTTAGTGGAAGCAAATTATACAGCCACCTTTTGCATCTTTAGGTTTGATTGTTTTAATGCTGGCTTGGGAAAACAGCTAAATAAATCTATCCGTTTAACACAAAACAAAATTTGAGTAATACCAAATTATTGGATACAATAGCTGATGTTTTATCAGCCAGCAACGCTTAGGGGGCAATATTACAGTAAAGCAGATCTGATTTTCTGGGTTCACCCCTTTCACAGTTCCCATATGTTCCTTTTCTGACTGTAATATATTAACTCACAACCCACTGTCCTACTTTAAAGGGTATTATGTCATAACCATTGATTCATAGATCTAGTCAATATGATAATTATGGCGAAGAGTATAAGAGTCCAAGCTGATATCTTAAGCATGTAAAGTAACTAGGTACTATATTTGAACATTGCATAATAAGCACAATCATCTTGACAGTGCAGTGCAAATTGACATTCTTATTTTCTAACTGCAAAACAAATCAATATATTAGTCAAAAGGGTTTGCAGGGAGTGTTTCAGCCAGCATCGTCCTGAATTGATTCAAATCCCCAGTTCACAAATTAGGATTTGAACCAGTAACCTGGATTCATTGGTTAGGCATATGTCTGTGCTTACTGTATCTTATCATGATAGTGACTTGCAGCATGCCTTAGTAAAAATGTCTAATGCTCAGTGGTGTAACTACAGGTAGTGCAGGGTGTGCAGCCGCACTGTAGCCTGGGGACAGATGGAGGCCCGAAAGGGTAAGAATGAAATGACGGCAAGCCTGAAAGGCAATAAAAATGACACAAATGACAGAGGGGGACCCTCTCCCAGAAGGCAAAAACAAGGGGGCCCGACAGGTGCCTTGCACTGGGGCCCTTAAGATCAAAGTTACACCACTGCTAATGCTCCAGATCTTTTCCCTGCTCTTTGATGCCATCACTCTGTGATTATTAATATGACTGAAGTGAGAATGGGGTGGGGTGGAATGATAGGGTTCAAAACAGTGTTACTATGAATGCAAACTTTAATACAGTGAAAAAGACACTCTATTAGCATAACATAAATATATATAAATAAATAAAAAATTCTAAAATAAAATATTTGATGCCATGAGTGTACCTTCATTTACTATTACTATTATTTTGAATTGCCATGGAAAGTGAAGCAATGTGATAATTTTACCTGGTCGCAAAAAGTAGTCCGTTAATTTGCCTGATGAACTTTCACCTTTTGCTGACCATTTATGCTTCGCAGAGCTTATTAGCAACTGACACATATGTGCCAGCTTTACATGTCATACATTCTACTTCCCACGGATCTCGACCTGGACGAAAGCATGGGAATTTTTTGTGCAAATCTTCTGTAAATTTGCACTTTCGTTCGGGCATTGTTTCCACTCAGCTGTCATTTGCTGCTACTGTCAAGCAACTGTTTGATGCTGAACACAACAGCGCTTTGCGCATTCGCGGAGAGATTGACAGGCAGGAATTTGGCCAATAGTTGCTGCAAGCCTCTTATAATCGACCAATTGGTGTGCGAGAAGGAGGGACTTATATGCAAATATGCGCGCGCACACACAATGAAGCGTTAGACCAGATTCACATCATAATGCAATTAAAGCCGAATTCAGGACATTTTCGCAAATTTAGAAATCCCGGCCGGACGTTTTTTTTAAGGTCCGAAAAAGAGGACTTATGGTCACCCTACCATATGTACCAACCAAGCAACGGATTATATTTCAGTATTGGCTACATAAAACAGATAATATCAGGTTTGAAATGATTGATGATATTGGTGGTTACCAGATTGTAACATCATTTTACAACTTTGAAAACGGTACAAACATTTTAAAAGATGTTGTATGTAGGACAACAAAACGTGCTGTGTTTTGTATATAAACTTAGTTAAAAACTAAATTATATGAGTAAAACGCACCATTTCAGAGAAGTACTTTTTCAATAGCCTACTGTCGACAAAGAGTCCTACAAAAATACCCAAAAAATTCCTTTCTTGTCTGAGGAGAGCCGCATGATTAAACTAAGCTGAAACTGCGCATGCGCTGTGCTATTCCGGTCGAAATTCCGCTAACTTTGCACCTGACGCATTCCACTGTTCGATTGTAAGAAAAATTCAGTCACAAATTAAAACATAAAAAGGAGGATAAGTCGAAAATTGACAACATTGACGAATTTCAGCAAACCAAGGAACGAATTAAGGACGAGCCGCACCTGCTGAACTCATCGGAATGTTCGCGAAACAAGGGCACATCACTTTTCTTCCAGAGAAATACGAACCGCTGATTGAGGATGAAATTGACAAACAAATGACAATATCAAGAAAAAACAGGACAAATATAAAAAGTTCAGAAAAGTATGTGTAATTACTGTTCACAATATATTGTTTAAATTGATCTAAAGCTTTTCTAGTGAATTTCATGCAGTCTTTCTTGTCATAAAGTTTATTTGTCCATCCTTATTACGTTTTATTTTTTATTTTTATTTTTTTATTTTTTTTGCAGAATGTATAGGAAAGCTCTTCATTTCAGCTGGAAATGTCTGGTGGTTGTACTGCAGAATTTCACCGCAGCCTGTTCCATGCCACTGAGTGCTGCTGCCACAGTTGTGCCAGAAATCCACAAAGCTAGACCTCATGTCATGAGTGCAACACCTGAGTCATCATAATCGATGCTGCATCCTCATTTTTATTACAGCCACTTATCATTGATATAAAACTCAGATTCAGAAGTGGACTTGTGGGTATATGTTTTCTTATTATGTGCCACTGTTAACAGATGTCTTTGAAAGAATGGAGCATGCCAATACATTGAAAATACATTTGTGTGATTAAATGTCAAAACGTGTCTTTGACTACAAAACCAATTTATTTACTATTCTAATAACTGATGAGAACACTTGACTAATGTTTACCTGTGAAACAGTAGAGATTATTTATGGTATGGTGGGTAAAGTAAGTAGAAGTATGTAAGTAAGTATGGTACTGTGGATGTAAGGCCAAATGGAGTACACTTATTTTGTGCTCGCAAGGAGAATAACGACAGACAGACAGAAATGAAATTGCACTGAATTGTGATGCTGAAAATGCATGAAGTACTTCAGAAGTTCTGCTATTTCTTAAGAATAACACAATTATTTTTAGGAATGTTGTATGTACTGTACATTTTATAAATATTACTATACATTAAAAGCAACGTTTTTGCTTTGCACAATTTTATTTAATAATACTTGTTCATATTTAATGAGCAGAATTCAAACTATTTAAATTCAGGGAAAAGTTTTTGCCATTAATTGTATATTCATATTGTTGTACAAATGAGTGGAATACAAATAAATTTGTCTTAAAATGCTTGTTAATACTATTTAAAGCCTTTTTTGAAAATATCTTTTACTTGTTCACCATTAGGTGGCAGGATTATGTAGGATAACAGAAAACAAAATCATCGCTTACAATTGCACTAGCTAGCTGTATAGGACAACATAGCTATACAGAGAAGTCTATATATAGTATACATAGAATAAAACATATACTGAAAACGTTATACACATTAGCTTACACATATCTGTCTAAATAGCTTCATCAAATCAAAAGATTTACTGACTTACTTTGCTTGAAATAAGAACCACAAGTTCCAAATCAAATAATTGTAGCCTATATAGGAAATCACAAGAGCCACTTTATCAAGCTGTAATTATGATAATGATGAGCTTGTCTATGCCTGTTACAATTATTCTCTTTAAGTATCTTGTCAAATAAAAAATAAAATACAGTACATTCCTGAACTGATTAGTGTTTGCTGAAATAACCATGTGAAGGAATGGACTCTAGCTGAATCAAGGACCGATTAGCATGTCACTCTCCCAACAAAATATCCCAGACAGCATTGAAATACTGACTGCCTACATGCACAAGATCAGTTTCACAGAGGTGGTGTTGGATGTAGTGGACTCAAGACTGTGTGTTCCAATTTGCCCTTTGGTTTCCCACACATAATACTCCTTTCCTTTCCTTGTTTGAAGGTTTCTGAGATGTTACATATTTACTCATTTATTCATTCATCCACATCACCATGTCAGGGATTTCCTCACAGGTTAATTTCCAGTAATTTTATCATTATCTCATGTTCACCTCTTACACAATCTGTTTGCTTCAATATTTCAGGCATGCACGTAGAGCTAACAGGCATTGTGATAGAATAGAATGAGCATAATGACAAATGGGCAATACACTCATCAGTAAATAAAGTCACCGCAACATACCTTAATGCTCTAGTGTGAATCTATAGACGAATCTATGCCAAGAAGGCCACCGAATAAATGTAGATAATCTGTAAAGTGAATTCAATTAGTTTTGCACCACTGAGGGTATGATGTTCAAATTCAGCCAACAAGATAGTCATCAATAAGGAGGGGAGCAGCTGTTGCAAACATAAGAATGTTTGAGACTTTTTTATTTATCAGAGGGTGTTGGGTAGGGATGCATGGCTGAAATGTGATCTATGAACCATACGAGATTACTAGGTTCATGGGTGTATTCAGCTGGCATGCGCCTCCTTACAGGTGCTATGGCAGAACTTGGTGGGCTGTGATCACTCAGTTATGAGATAAGAAAATGCTCTTGTTAAAAGACACAGGTCAATCTGTGGTGCATAAAGCAAAGACATCTTACATTATTTTCTTCAGTTCAAGACCAAACTTTTCAGTAAACAGTGCAGTTTAGACTTCAACAATAATAAGCACATACAGTAATAAGCAATAAGAACCACAAAAGCTTCTGTGAGGAAGAAAAAGAAAAAGAAAAGCAAAACATAAGAATGACCCATTAAAATCCCCCAAATGTTGTAGATGATTCATGACAAGGCAGAACTGTAATAAGAAAACTATGCTCCAATATTAATAATAATAATGTTCACTTCGGCAAAATGATGTTATCGAGTTTCCCTGTTAACATTAATTATCAAACTAATTCAAGTCAAGATCAGTGTTATTTAAAACAAAGTCTTCCAATATACTACATGGTGTTCTGTTGTCTCACTATTATTTATTGAACCTCTCAAAAGCTGAATTTAGAAAGCTGACTCTAATTAACCGACAGTTCAGCTCACATCATGTCATGTCATTGATGTTGCCTAATAAGTGTTGTATTTAACTCCAGCTCCCCATATCTATTTTCAATTACTGTCAATTTTTTTTATATATAAATGTAAGCATGGTGTTTTATTAGGGATAAACCACAAAGTCTGCTGATCAATGATGAGCGTAGCTCTCTGATAAAAAAAAAAAAAAAAAAAAAATGACAGCTGAGAAATTGAGATGTATGAAGCTGCAGTTATTAAAATTCCATCATTCAGTCTTTTCAGAGTTCACTCTTCAGCTGGACAGCCTGACTTTATGTGGGTTCATAGCTTTTATTAATTTGCTGCAAAACATAAGAGGACACAATGACTTTATCATCTAAACAATATGCCTTTGTCAATAAATTCACTGGGTGCAAATTAAAAAGCAGTACTTCCCAGCATTTGAAGATGTTGACTGAGACTGTATTTCATGATGTCACATTCTCTGTTGCCCCAAATAAAAAACATTTTGTAAATTATTTATACTGACAAGTCTGAGAGAATCTAGTTGGGAAAAATTTAATAACTGGCAATGTTAATATTTCATGTTTGAAAATACTACTGTTGTTCTGTGAAAAGTGTTAATCAAAGTAAGTACACTATAAGAAATCAAGTTCTTAATCAGAATATTTGTATTGTTTTCCATTAAAATATCTAAATGGCATCAGAACAAGATGATCAAGATATTAAGAATATAAATTGAATTCAGTTTATTTTGCTTACCCTATTAGCTTTTGTTCATTATTGTAGAACAAAATGTCCAATGGAGTAAGAAAAATGAACTTAATTCAAGATATATTCTCTGAAAATATGATGCCATTCTAAATAAGATTTTGTGCAATTTTGCCTCTCAAGTAAATTTAAGTTGTTTTAAGGATTGTTACTATAGATGTTTTTACTGGAAAACAAGACAATTCTTATTTTATTTTATTTTTGTAGAGCATGTTATTTACACCATTAGAATCTTAACTACTTTTTCAGAAAAACCTACCTTGCTAACAGACCTGTTTTTAATTTACTTTTGTGCTTATTATGATGCACCAGGAAGGTGCTAGATCTGGCTTATTGGTCATGTGAGAAATGTGGATGGTGCAAGAGCTCTCCTAGCATGGAGGATACTGGCTAGTTGAGTCACTGCTTCAGGTACCTTATTAATCAGGCTATGCCTACACTATCTTCAGCCCTCTGATACATCACTCTCTCTACAATTAACATTTGGCTATCCAGCCACCAATTATGAGGATGGCACATCTCGATTTCACCTCAGATTTTGGGTCCATGCCCTTGAAAAATTTTTTGGAGAAGGATCATGGAAGTGCTTACATTACAAGATGCATTAGGATATCTCAATACAATCATGATACAGAGTTTTGCATTTATTAGAAGATATGGAAGTGATTACATATTAAAAGAGACAAATGTTTTATCCATGACAACTTTCAGTAGTCTCAGAGCAGGAACAAGTATATATATGATGGACTTTAGAGGATGAACTAATGCCAACTCCAACTGTAATCATCAAATACTTCATATGCCACTGCCTGAACCTTGACCTTAAGATGGACCCCACCAAACCTCACCAAAATGACCTGCCAGTTGAACTGCGATGCACCTCATTGATGTCTGCCTGCATCATCTTTGTCTATTGATAGACTACACTCTTGGAATAGAATACATAGACTATCAATTAATTGCCAACAAAAGCCTTCATCAGCCAACTAACAAAGGACAATGCATCAATGTGAACTTCTGCAGATAATCCAGGATGGACCTCAAAGACATTAGTCATTAATCATACAGTTCATACAAAATCTTTGTTTAAACACTGGCCCTTAACACATACTTAGTTTACTCATTTTAAACCATGACTTGCACTACACACAAAAAGGTAATATTGGCATTATATTCATGTTGTTTATCCAGAGGGGAACTGGCCCCAACAGTGAGCCTGGTTTCTTCCAAGGTTATTTTTCTCCATTGACCAACATCTTATGGAGTTTTGTGTTCCTTGCCACAGTCGCCTTCAGCTTGCTCATTGGAGTTCTAAATACAGTTATTATTTAATTAATTATTTAATACTCAATTTATAATCATATTTAATCAAACTACACAATGATCACTCTAAGACTTTATAGATATTACAGTTTCATTTTCTGCTAAAGCATGATTTTCTGTAAAGCTGCTTTTAAATGATGTGTGTTGTGAAAAGCGCTATACAAATAAAAAATGATTTGACTTGACTTGACATTCCATACTTTAGATTTCTAACATTTCCACAACGAAGCAGCCATGCTATTAAACCTTAAAGGGCATGACCAAGAGGTGGAGTATACTGGACAAGAGCAGAATGCAGCAGGACAGCTATTGCAAGAAAACATGGTTGGACCTGTAGACAAAATGTTTCCACTGTGTAGTGGCATGGCTCTAGCTGCACTAACTGGGATGAAGATCATTTCGATTCATCATAAAATGTAGCTTGTTGTGTTGCAAATGTTGTTACAAAACTACAGATTGCAAAACTAGTAGGATTCTAGATGCAATACAAGGATAACAATATGTGGGTTAGTAGACCATTTCATGTGTTCTAGAGAGAATAGGCCTTGTTATTAAAGATGAACTGAACATGCCGCTAACAAAATGAATGAATGAATGTGTTCCACCGCCGGGCCCTATATCACTGAAATATCAAAGAAAGTAAAAATTTTGGAAAGATATGATCTATGTGTTGTTTTAAAGGGGTCATGGCATGCCTTTCTTTAATTTTTTTGTAATTTGTCATTTTATTTTCTCCCCTTTTCTCCCCAATTTGGCATGCCCAATTCCCACTACTTACTAGGTACTGGTGGCGCGGTTACTCACCTCAATCCGGGTGGTGGAGGACAAGTCTCAGTTGCCTCCACTTCTGAGATATTCAATCCACACATCTTATCACGTGGCTCGCTGTGCATGACACCACAGAGACTCACAGCATGTGGAGACTCATGCTATTCTCCGCAATCCACAACTTACCACGTGCCCCATTGAGAGCGAGAACCACTTAATCGCGACCAAGAGGAGGTTACCCCATGTGACTAAACCCTCCCCAGGAACCGGGCCGATTTGGTTACTTAGGAGACCTGGCTGGAGTCACTCAGCACACCCTGGATTCAAACTCGTGACTCCAGGGGTGGTAGTCAGCGTCAATACTCGCTGAGCTACCCAGGCCCCGATGGCATGCCTTTTTATTATTTTCATTGAGTATATTCACTTATAATGTTAGTAAAGTCTTTGCACAAAAAACAGTCATATGTTTGTAAAACATTAACATTTTTTACTCATTCTGACCATCTGTCAAAAATGCTCTGTTTTGGTGCTGAAATGTGATCTATGAACCAATTAAATGTAAATGGCCACTGTTATGATTGGCTCTCTGCTCTTGACTGACCTGCTCTCACTCCTTACCACACTGTAGGCGTAAGGTAAAGTAGGCATTGATGTGTTGTTGTGGAGGCGGTCAGATGCAAATGTCTACCACAGTGTGACATCATAATGCGGAGGAAGTAGAGAACGAGTCGTTTTGGCAGTTTGGTTTAAACAAATGCTCTTTTTGCTGTGAGGAGGAAGTTTTGATTTCTGAAACTTACAGTATGTTATTATAGTACAATGACATCTAATATGTTAAAAGATCAAGGAAAATGTGATTCCTCATGTCATGACCCCTTTAAAATCGGATCAGTCTTGTAGGTATTGAGAATGTATTCTCTGGAAGTCTACCTCCCAAATCCTACCAAGGTGTTTTTGTCAAAAAGGACCACCAACACAAAAAAATCTCACATCTTGCTATTCTACAAGTTTAGCAGCCATTCTGTCTTTCACTTTGGGTTCACAGATCATGCAACTCCATGACAGCTTGCAACTCCATTACATAAACTGTGAATAAATTCAGGAATGTTAGACAATGCTCAGTGAACTGTGAGATATGGTGCCCTTGACTTATATGCAGTACCAGCAGACATGTATGAATTATTACCTAATGTGTAGAGAGATAACTGGAATCTGATAAAGGTTTAATACTCACTTTAGTCCCAAAAAAGTATAAATACATCCAGGTCAAGTTGAAAAATAGAGGCAACCTATTTAATTATTTAATCATAACGTGTCATCACAGCCATTTAAAACAGAGGACAAGACATCATAGATTTACATTCTTAAAAATCTCAGCCAAATAAAACTTTTTTCCATGTAGAAATATTTTTTAACATAGCATTTACTGCACAGTGTATCTAAACTCACAGATTTACGACTGGATGGATGAAAACCTGCTTTAAGTGCTGAAATACTGGATCTCTTAAGACAAGGGTGCTTTTCTCATCTCAGCATGGGTGGCTAAAGAGGATCAGCCTGTAGTCACTTTGAAACATCAAACACTTTGCAGTGGCTTATGGCGGATAAGCCTTAAGTCACCTTGTGGAAGCCACCTACCTGTTGACTTAAGCAGAGTCACGAGAAACAAGCAACCAATCAATCAATAAAGGTCTTGAGATCACAGATTTAGTGCCTTGACCTCACTTGGTGGGTTGTCAGCTTGATTAGCTCTGACAAACCCATGGAATGTGGACAGAAAATCTGTCTTCAGATCTTATTGCACACAGTGAATGCTTCCAATATTTCAGCTGGTCAACTTAACTTTATGTGGGTTCATAGCTTTTATTAATTTGCTGCAAAACATAAGAGGACACAATGACTTTATCATCTAAACAATATGCCTTTGTCAATAAATTCACTGGGTGTAAATTAAAAAGCAGTACTTCCCAACATTTGAAGATGTTGACTGAGACTGTATTTCATGATGTCACAATCCAACACAGACAAACAGACTCCATTCCAATAATAACAACATGTCACCTGTGAAGAGGAAATGTATTGTTCAGATATTGCTCTTACATATCTCAGGAGACTTAATGAACTTCTTGATTATGTTTCATTTGAGTATCAACTTGTTTCTCAGATGTTTCTCCAACAATTTCTTAAGTCATGATGTTATGCACTGGTATGTGTTTATTGATTTTGGCAAACTCACATTTGTGGTTCAGTATCCTAATATAGCCTCTGTGAACATTCAGAAGCCCACCTGGCCAGCCCGGCCTGATGAATCCATCTTTGGGAGTGTGCTTAGAGTTTATAAGACATAGATAGACCCACATCTTGGCTGATACTGCAGGTGCTACTTACTGCCCCATATCATCACTCACCAGCTGCACAGATGGCAGGCTAAAACAAAGCCTGGCTTTTGTCTCCTGTGTAATGTGTATTTGTATTTATCTAACCTTCTCAAGCTTTATCTGCCCACTGGATGTCTCATCAATAGGCCAATGCTACATGTTTATCTAAGCAGCTGAGCATGCAGTAGACTGCTGGCAGTGGCACTTTACACACTCTTCCAGATGCTCATGCCATGAACTTATGCAATGTACTATCCAATTTTGTTTTTGCCTTCTGTCTTATCTGTCTTCAATCAAGAACAACTGCCAGTTGAGATTATTGGCAGGATGTAATGTACTGCTGATTGTGTTATATGTAAATCTACATTGGTGTAAATATGAAATGGCCACTGACAGGTATTTATCATGTTAAGTGTATATTTTGCTAGAGTTTTGTGGGGTATTTTGTCTTTGTATATTTTTCTGTACATTGTATGTCTCTGTGTATTGCAATTTCAGGAACACTTTTCAATAAGGTTCCATTTGTTAATAGTTAAAAACATTAGTTAACATGAAACTAACAATGAACAATAATTTTACAGCATTTATTAATCTTTGTAAACATTTTTCAACCTATACTAATACATTTTTAAATCAAAGGTTGTATTTGTTAACATTAATGCACAACGAACAACTATTTTTATTAACCAACATTAACAAAGATTAATAAATGCTGTAAAATGTGATGTTTATTCATGATACCTACTGCATGATTTAATGTTAACAAATGGAACATTATAAAATGTTACTGCAATTTTCTAGCTTGTGTTAATTATTTTTGCTGCATCACTCCAATTTCAATCAAAAATATTTATACCAGTTGTTTCTTCTAGACACAAATGAGATTCCATGGAGATCAAACCCTTATCTCCCACTTCTCACATTTTTGCTTGTGCATAGACCCTGGATCTCACATGAGTCTCACTTATTACAGATTTCAACAAGTGAAAAAAAAAAAAAAAACCCAACTCAGATTTGCCAAGATACCAAGGTCTGCAATTAAATGTTACACTCTCTGAAAAGAAATGGGATAGTAACCTTGTTTTGGGTTGTAACCCTAAGGAGACAAAGAGGAATAAAACATCTAAATGTATTTTTAAAGCTGTACAAAATGTCCTTAGGCTACGATTATGTACACAAAATAAAGTTATACATTTTAACTAGAGCTTAAGAAAAAGTTCCCTTGTGTAACGCAGACTCTGGAGAACAGAGGTTAAGATCCATATGCAGTTTAATAGTAAATGTGCAACTCATAAATGGACAGGCAGGTTAAATCACCAATAATGGAACAGTGTAGGCAGAACAGAGATGTAATAAACAGGCAATGGTCAGGGCAGGCAGCAAACAATCACAGTAAGAGTCCATGTAAACAAAAGGGTAAACAAGGCAGGCAGCAGAGTATCAAACAGTGGGTAACAGGCAGAAGTCGAACACAGGCAGGCAGTATAAACAGAGGTAAATGCTCAGATGTTAGGAGCAAAACAAGACTTCACAACGACTATTGATAGAACAGCGCTTACGGTCTATGAAATAGAGAACAGGTGTAACTGTAATCAGTCCAGGTAGGCATGCTGGGAAGTGTAGTTCGAGGTGCCCCAAGAACTAGTGCGAGGGGGACCTCCGATGGCGAGCAGGAGGAGTCCGAGTTAATGACAGATCCCCCTCTCTGTGAGCAGCTCCTAACGAGAGGCGGCATTTGACGCCGGGGTCTTCCACGGGGTTGAGGGGCAGGTCTTTCCGGATGCGTCCAGTGAAATTCAGTGGTGAGTGTGGGGTCAAGAATATCGTCAGCTCTGACCAAGGATCACTCCTCCGGGCCATACCCCTCCCAGTCAACCAAGTACTGAAGAAAGCAACCCCGACATCTGGAGTCCAAGAGCTCTCGAACTTGATAGGCCTCCTCGCCATCCACAATTATGGGTGGGGGGTTTGGATCATCGATCTCCTCCTCCCTCAGGCCACCAGCAGGTTTAAGCAGGGAAACATGGAAGGGAGAAATGCGATAAGACACCGGAGTAATTTGTCTAATAACTTTGAAAGGACCCACATACCTGGGACTGAATTTCTTACAAGGCAGACGGAGACGAAGGTCACGTGTGGACAGCCAAACCCATTGGCCGGGAGTGTAGATTGGATTGGGGCTTCGATGACGATCGGTCTGTTCCTTCTGCCTCCTAACTGCTCTTTGGAGGTGGACATGAGCATGGTCCCACACCTCTTCGCTCCGAAGCCAGTCATTGATGGCCGGTAGCTCTGTGGATTCTCCAGACCAGGGGAACAGAGGGGGGTTGAAGTCCCAACACACTTTGAAAGGGGGTCATGCCCGTGGACGGCTTCTGAAGGGAGTTCTGGGCATACTCGGCCCAAAGCAGATAACGGCTCCAGTCAGCCTGGTTCTGGTGACAATACATTCTGAGAAAGTGCGTGATCTCCTGGTTCAAGCACTCGGTCTGGCCATTTGATTGAGGATGGGAACCTGAACCATGAGACTGATGTTGATGTTGAGTTTTTGAAAGAACGCCTTCCAGACCTGGGATGTAAACTGAGGACCTCTGTTGTAGAATGTCTTCAGGTAGTCCGTAGAAGCGAAACACCTGATGCATAAGATGTTCTGCAGTCTTGAAGGCTGTGGGGAGCTTGGGCAGAGGGATTAATCAATATAACTAAGAGAATCGATCAATGACAGCAAGAATGACTGTTACCTTGAGAGACAGGGAGATAAGTGATGAAGTCGATGGCGATGTGAGACCAAGAATGATGGGGAATAGGAAGAAGGTTGGTGTCCTGCAGAAAGTTGCCTGGAGGATTTGTTTGTTGCACAGGTGGGACAGTTGTTGACGTAGGCAGTGGTTTCTGCCTGCATGGCATTCCACCAGAAATGGTTCCAAAGCGGTTGTAGTGTGGCTGCTATACCTTGGTGTCCAGAACTGGTGGTAGTATGGACCCATTGTAAGGTCTCTTCCTGAAGGAGTCGTGGAACGTAGGTGTTCTCAGGAGGGCAGTCAGGAGGAGTCGTCGGGTCCTGAATCGGAGCTTGGGCGATCTCGGTCATAATATTCCATTGAACTGGAGCAAAGATTAGTGACGAGGGGATGATTTGTTCAGATGTCTGGTTCTAAGTGTCAGACTCAAACAGACAAGAGCAAGCATCGGCTTTGGAATTTTTGGAACCTGGAAAATAGGTAATGGTAAAACTGAATCGAGTAAAGAACAACGCCCACCTAGTCTGCCTTGGATTTGGTCTTTTAGCTGAGTGTAGATACGAGGTTTCGATGGTCTGTTAACACGAGAAAAGGATGTCGCCATTCCTCTAGAGCTGCTTTCATAGACAGCAATTCTCGGTTGCCCACATCCTAGTTTTGCTCAGCAGGAGATAGCTTACGGGAAAAGTATGCACAAGGGTAGAGTTTCGGGGGTGTTCCGTGACGTGAGAGAATGGCTCCGATTCCCATGTTAGAGTGTTGGGGTCAGGATGGGAGTGGAGGTGAAGTGAGACTTCAGGTTCTTGAAGGCTTGGAGGGTCATTGCAGAACACCACAGTTTGGAGCCCCCTCCCCTTAAAGACGTCAGCAGGGCAGCGACTGAACTGAAATTTCTGATTTAAAAAAAAAAAAAAAAAAAAAAAAAAGCCTGTAGAAATTGGCGAACCACAGGAAGCGTTGCAACTCCTTCACGGAAGTAGGTTGAGGCCAGTTTAGTACCGCACGTACCTTACTGTCATCCATGGCGACCCCCTCTGGGCTGATGACGTAGCCAAGGAAAGACACAGAGGTCTGATGGAACTCACACTTCTCGGCTTTGATGTAGAGTTGGTGGATCAGACTCTGAAGGACTGCTCAAACATGAGTGATGCGTTAAAGAGAGTTTGAATAAATGAGGATATCAATATAGACAATAACCCACTTTAACAATTAACCCAGAGTTAAACATGTCTCTGAAGACATCAATGAATGACTGGAAGACAAAAGGACTGTTGGCCAATCCGAAAGACATGACCAGATATTAGTAGCGCCAACTGCTGGTGGAGAATGCGGTCTTCCATTTGTCCCCCTACCTGATGCGTATGAGGTTGTATGCACTGCGAAGTTTGAGCTTGGTGAAGTATCTTGCGGTGTGTAACTGTTCAAGTGCTGCTGGGACCAGAGGTAAAGGGTAACAGAACTTTACCATAATGTCGTTGAGAGCACGGTAATCAATGCAAGGACAGAGCCCGCCATCCTTCTTGCCAACGAAGAACCCGGCTGCCACGGGTGAGGTGGATGGTCAGATGAAGCCTTTGCCAGTTCTTCCTCAATGTAGTTTTTCATAGCCTCAGACTCTGGTTCAGGCAAAGGAAAGATCCTACCTTGTGGTAACGTTGTGCCGGGCAACAGTTCAATAACACATTCACTGGAATGGCGAGGAGGAAGTTGAGGATTTGGCCTAACTAAAGGCTTCAACGAGGTCATCATACTCGGAGGACAGTTTGAGCACTGAAGAGGGAATCTCCATGACAGTAGTGGAACCGATGGAAACAGGTGAAATGGGCTTTAGGCAGCTGAAGCAGAAAGTAGAGTCCAACTGGGAAAAATCGGTCCTTCACGCCATGAGATTTGAGGATTGTGTTGTTGAAGCCATGGTAATCCAAGTATCACAGGTTTGAGAGGAGAATAAATGATATAGAGGCATGCTTTTTCAGTGTGAATAGTGCCAACTTGGAGGGTGATGTCTGTAGTGGTGACGTGAACATGGCTGGTTCCCAGGGGGTGTGCATCTAACACTGCCACTGCCAAAGGAGATTCACAGGGGATTAGTGGTATCTCGAACCTCTTGGCAAAGCCCTCATCAATAAAATTGCCTGCGGCACCAGAATCGATCATGGCTTGGGTGGTGATTATGTTCTGACAACCAGTTATAGTGACGGGTACTTTAATACAGGAAGTAAAAAGAGGAATCAAGACATCACTCACCGCCGGTTTAGATGATTGGACTGGCCGTAAGGGACGGGTTGCTCGTAGAGGTCCGGCCTGACAGCAGTATAAACAGATGGAGCTTCATGTGGCATTCTTCCTCCTCCAGCGTCAGATGAGTGTGCCCAATCTGCATGGATTCAGTTCCACCAGTGCTGGATGTGGTCTGTGAAGTGACAGTAGAGAAGTGGACCGGTCTTCGAGAGTGGATGAGATTGAGGTGAATGGTTAGGTCGATAAACTGGCCCAGGGTTCTCCCTTCATCACGGCATGCCAGCTCAGATTGCAGTTCCAGATTGAGTCCCCTTCGGAAAAGCAACTTGAGTGTGTCCTCTACCCATACAGTCTGCACGGCGAGAGAGTGGAATGCAAGCGCATACTCGGCAGCGGTGTCCTTCCCCTGTTGGAGTGCAAAACAGCTCCAGCGTTCTTTCCTCCCTCGGGATGCTCGAATACTTCTCAGAATCGCTGGAGAAAAACAAAGGTGGTGAACCTTGAACCCTCACAAGACCATATAGCGGCAGCCCAGTCCAGAGCCCTTCCGGTTAATAAGGAGCAGACAAAAGCAATGCGACTGTCATCAGTGGGATATAGTGTGGACTGCTGCTTCACAAACATCAAACACTGCATCAGAAACTCCTTGCACCTAGCTGATGTGTCATCAAACTTCTACGGAAAAGCAAGACATGGATTGGTGGTGAAGGTGTTCGGAGAAGGAGGGTTATTCACCAGAATGAGTTGAGATGCGTGTGGCGGTTGGTCCGATGCACGAATGTGGAGGTTTTGAAAGAGCTTTACTAATTCCTCCATAGAAGCAGTCAGCCGGGTGAGTTGCTGTTGGTGGGCAGCCAACAATTGCTGGAGTGCTGCTGGATCTGTAGTTGGTCAAAGTCTTCTGTAACGCAGACTCCAGAGAACAGAGGTTAAGATCCATATGCGGTTTAATAGTAAATGTGCAACTCATAAACGGACAGGCAGGGTAAATCACCAGTAATGGAACAGCGTAGGCAGATGAGAGACGTAGTAATAAGCAGGCAATTGTCAGGGCAGGCAGCAAACAATCACAGTAAGAGTCCAGGTAAACAAAGGGTAAACAAGGCAGACAGCAGAGTATCAAACGCTGGGTAACAGGCAGGAGTATAAACGGTGATAACTGCTCAAAAATTTTAACAGGAGCAAAACAAGACTTCACAATGACTATTGTTAGAACAGCGCTTAAATAGTCTGTGAAACAGAGAACAAGTGTAAGTGTAATCAGTCCAGGTAGGCATGCTGGGAAGTGTAGTTTGAGGTGCCCTCAGAACTCGGGCAAGGGGGACCTCTGGTGGTGAGCAGGAGGAGTCCTTGAGTTCGTGACACCTTGAGGGTACCTTTTTTTCTGAAAGTGCAGAGATTTCAATATGAACTCAAACGTTTCTCATCTTCTAAGCCCAAATAATCTAAACTATGCTATCCATATTAATTAAATAGCTTCATACTCATGTATGTCAAGACTAAATTATTTGTGCAGTTATACTCTAGTTAAACAGTTACAGTATACTCTAATTGTATGTTAACAATTGATTCATTTGTACCAATTTTTAATTCTCTTAAGGAGATTTAATAGAAACATCTGAGACAAAGCTGAAAAGACAATTAATTAAAACATCTTATACAATAAAAAATATTTTAATTAGCAGTTATTATGTTTGTCTTCAAGTTGTTTCTCTCAAAGACTAGACTGCACCAAGACTGCATATCAAGTAGGAGGATACAATTCCTCCCCTATTATAGTATCTTACAAATCTTCCATATCTATTTGTAAGTCAGATATGGAAAAAGAATGTGACAATGAACATTTGGAAAATTATGAATTACCAAATCTGGATTTTTAAGAAAGAATTCTTGTAAGATTTCATAACATCAAAAGATGAACGATGAAGAGAACTTTGGTCAAGAGTTCGCCAGTTAACGTAGTTAAGGTTCTCTCCTCGGCAATGATAAACTGAATCCTCATTTAACTGAATCTTCAAGTTGCTTCTAAATGGGCATGGCTAGGCAAAATAGGATTTCATAATATATAGAGACTTCATATTTATTTATTCTTTCAGAAGCCATGGAATTATAACATGCCATATAGGATGTTCAAATGTGCAAAGTTAGTTATTTACACCAGATTAATAAGGTGTCGTTCTTAACGTTCATTCTAAATGTTGCTGTGCTGAGTAAACACGTGTCCAAAAGTCTAAATCCAATAAAAGAAATCTAAAAGTCTAATCCAGAAAAGTACAAAAGTTGACTGCATACACCAGGACTCACCAGCAATATATCTTCCCTCCCCACCACATCCCAAAATGCATGATTCAATAGACCCCTTAAACACATTTTGAGGAGGGAGTTTACTTGTATAACATAGTAATAGTTCGAGTTTTGTACTTTTGTACAGTCCTTGTACTTACTTTGTGTTGCACTGTACTGTTCTGCGCTGTATTTTTATTTGCACTGTAATGTTGTTGTACTGTATTTGTGGTAACACTTTACGGTAACACTTTACAATAAAGTGCCATTTGTTAACATTAGTTGATGCATTAGGTATCATGAACTAACTATGAACAATATTTGACAGCATTTATTAATCTTTGTTTGTGTAAGAAAAATACAATTGTTTATTGTTAATTCATGTTAGCTCACAGTACATTAACTAATGTAAATTAACATAACTTTTGATTTTATTAATGTATTAGTATATGTTAAAATTAACATGAACCAATATTAATAAATTAATAAATAAGTATTGTTCATTGTAAGTTCCTGTTAACAAATATTGTTAACTAAAGTTAGCAAATGGACCCTTATTGTAAAGTGTTACCGTAATTGTTGTTGCGTTATTCTGTGCTGACATCTAAGGCAAATTATGTTGCAATCTCTGCAGTATATAAAATGGTTGTAATATACTGTTGTACACTTGATGGTTCCCTTACTAACCCTTATTGATTGGGCACTCCTTCCACATACTATGTGAGGATCAGCCTGATTAATACCACAGGCTCTAATGAAACACAAAGGGTTTCCCTATCTCTTGGTGAACCAACTATTAACCAGCTATTCATTGATGCTCCTGTAATGTCTAGGCTTTAGTTAAGTGGCTTCTGCTCTTAAAGTTTTTGTTTTCCCTTTCAGTCTCAGCTCTTTGCAGAGCAATTCAGCCACTTTTGTTTCCAATCATCAACATTTAAGGTTTGATTAATCATTGAACCAGACAGCGACACAATCTGGAGGGTGAGTTTAGTGTGTTTCGTCTTTTTCTCTTTAGAAAATGATGTGGCCTTATATAGACTTTCAGAGCCACACTGCCAGGAGCTGGTTCAAAATCTAATGATTCATTATCAATCCCCACTCAGTTGGAAAGAAACTCTTCCAAGACTTTATTTATGGTTGGTTTGTAGTGTGATAAAGTCTTATCTTTAGAGATTTAGTTCCTGGTTTCTTGACAGTTGGTCTTAGATAATACTGTAAATCTATGAAAATTATTTCAAATTAATTTATAAAATATTTATATATATCTAACCCTGTTTTAACCAATCCATTTTCCAGTCAATGAAAGCTGATTTCCCAGTCATGATTGCAGAGGCAATGTAAGTGCACATAAACCTCTTCTCTTACATTGGTTATTTTGTTGTCGACTCAGTTCACATGCACACAATAAAATAAGTTTCCTTACAACCCCCTATTAATAGCCCCTGCATCCTAGTCCTTCACTTAAGTCACAATCCTTCACTTAAAATAAATGTCTTCTAATTGAGCAAAATAAGCTCATTTGTGGTCCAGAGACTTGAAAAATGAAAGGTGTTGAAATCTGAGGAATCTGATTCCAAGATTTCATAGAGTGTGTAAGGATCTTAATCACAAGATTGTCTCATGTGTCTTTTCTCTTACAACTTCTAGGGAGTTGTGCACAGATGACCTAACATCTGCAAGAGGGGGCTTCAAAATTACTCAGACCAGGGTATTATTCAGCATTCACAATTGCAGTCTCTCTCATGTTGTTATGTGAATGATGTCTCCCTTAAAAAGCCATGTACAAGTTGTCTTTTCCTCTATAGCAATGCCCTGGATGAATAAATAACTGAGACATCAAAAGCTTATTCTATATCTATAGTATGTACTACTGTTGTACTATAGTGCTCAACAGGTGTTAGTTGAACTGCACATTCCATGATTGATCAAGCAATAGGAGTAAACCGACCACCCCATCTGTAATTTCATGTCTTTTATTTTGAAAGTTTATTTCCTGTTTCATGTCATGTGTCCCTAGTCATGTGATTCCTGTTTCCCTCCATGTTTATGTGTCTTGTTTTCATTGGTTTATTGGTTTATTACCTTGTTATCTGTTCTGTCTATTTATTGGTTATCTTTGTCATGTGTTCTCCCATGTCCATGTATTTAAACCCTCATGTTTTCCATTGTACTCTGTTAGGTATTATATGTTTGGTAATGTTGTTCATGTCAAGTCTAAGTCTAAGTCTAAGTCTAAGTCTAAGTCCAAGTCCAAGTCCAAGTCCAAGTCCAAGTCCAAGTCCAAGTCCAAGTCCAAGTCCAAGTCCAAGTCCAAGTCCAAGTCCAAGTCCAAGTCCAAGTCCAAGTCCAAGTCCAAGTCCAAGTCCAAGTCAAGTCTAGTTTATTTTCATGTTCATGTTTTATTTTGTTCACATTTGTAGTTAGGGTTATTGGATCTCACTTATGTAAATTAAACTGCACTTGGGTTCATCTTAATCGTCATCATCTCCATTGTCATTGCCAGCGCATCGTTACACCATTTTTATATTGGATTGATAAATCAATGAATTAATTAGAATAACAAGAATATATTTATAAATACATTCAGGCTAAATTGTTAGAAGATTAAAATACATTTGTCCCATTATATCATTTATTTATTTAATATAATGTTTTCTTATTTGCATTCATGTATACATTTTTGCATATTTTGGGTCTTCATGCATGTCTGCCATAAATGTTTGGGTACTGCATGCTCCTGACATCAACTTGATAACCTTTAAACATTTTTCAATAAGATTTAACAGTCCTGTGATTTACCAGTATCATTCATTTACTTATATTGTTACTTTTGGCTTTTAACATTCAGTTGCTCATTGTCAGTTATATTGTGAATATTTTTGATAACATAAATTACACAACATCATAGCAAATTCAGAAATTTTTTTAAATTGTGACTTGCTTTATTGTGAGTAGTACTTATGAGATCTAGTGTGTGTAACAAGACCATAGGAGTGATTAAAACTCAAAGGACATCGCAATCTTTTCAACAGAAAACCAAGAGCAGAGCCAATGCATTAATTTTATGCTAAACTACAGTTTCACTCACCACAGCTTGCGTCACAGTTGGCTCAGCCATCTACATGAGAGAGTTCATCAAAGTGTGTTGGCCAACAAAGAAGTGGCAATGTGTTATCTCAACAGGGCAAGGGATGGAATTTGGAGAACTTAGTCTCATCAGAGTGCATTCTGCTGCAGACAGCTGCAATCAAAATATATTGATTTTGGCTCCACATTCTCATGTACGTGTGATTTTTGTTTTTCCATCGGGTAGCGATACGACATTTGCCAAGTGTATGTTTGCATTATAGATCTTAAGTAATCTGAACACATGGCTCAAAATAATCAAAGTGTCAGGGCACCATCTATTAGTTATCAGTGTAGCTTTTGGCAAGGCAATGTGTGTGTTCTGACACTAATGATCTTCAGCTAATGACACTATAAAGCTTTCGAAATCCTTGTAAGCTTTCAAAATCCTCAGTAGAGGTATTGTTCACTTATAGACTGTTCTGACAAGAATAGAGAATCTTTATTTACCACACAAACAGTAGTATTCTATCACCATAAGGTTCATTTAATTTAATTTGGAATTAACAAACACAAAAAAACTGATGAATAGTGAGTAACTGTTCAATAGCATGAGGGCATAATTATCACAGAATTCCTCAACAGGTCTGATGAAGGTAAGAAACATTATTTAGGTTTTTGTTTTATTCCTTCTTTTTTAACATGCTGAGGATAGTAAGTTCTTTGTTTGTTTGTTTAATTGTCTCTTATAGGGTCACAAGGATATCCCATTACCCTGAAGCTCAGTTAGTCTCTCAGTAGATACATATTCATTAATAAATTATCAAAAGAAATTCCCTCTCTCATGTAGACCAGCAAAAGGGAAATATTAATATAAACAAAGCACCAATGTAGGCTTTGAAACTACACTTGCAAAATTTCTGAAAAATGCACAGTGTTTTTGAAAAGTGTTATTGTGACCTATCTGACAAATTTGATAAAATTATAAGAATACAATTTATACATTTTTGTCTGAGAAATTAATTTGTGCCACAGAAATGAACAAATGCCTTCAGAATGTGAATTGCATCTTTTAAAAATTCACACAAAGACTGTATACCGTCATTGCTTCAAGATCTCATGTTGTGTGAAAATATGAGAATATTTTGGATTCTAGAGTTATAGACCTATACATTTGACCTGATTTAATTTATATATATATATATATATATATATATATATATATATATATATATATATATACACACAGTATATAATTTATAATATAATATAGTTTAATATTGGAATGTCATCCTCTGTGCACAGTTGATGTTGGATGTGTGTGCCGACAATAACTATATCATTTAATTAACAGCTGTGATTTAAGGCCAAACTTTCTGTGGGATTTCAAGACAAATTTAATAAAGTGGTAAGGGTGACTTTTGCATCCCTGTAAAAAGAAAGAAAAAGAAAAACTATTTTAGCCAAAAATGTTTCCCAAAACACTTATCATGAGATCTTTTATTGCACATTTACATTTAGTCATTTAGCGGACACTTTTATCCAAAGTGACTTACAAATGAGGAACACAAGCAATTTGTCATACAAGTCAACATTATCTGTAATATGTTCAAAATGTTTAATTAGTATGGCTGCACTTTTTTTTAAAGTGCCATTATGCTTGTGGACTGGTTAAATGCTTGTGGAAGAAATGTGTCTTCTGCTGCAAGAGGGAACTGTATTAAATTGTTGGTTACAATAATACATAATATTTGCAGTTTATTTTACCACTCTACAAAGCTCTACAAATGACCAGCTACCTGTTCATCTATATTATACATAGGCAATTCCGAAAATTAGATTCCTCATGATATGACCCCTTTATAAACAACCTGGATGAATGGACCAATATTTGCTATGTTCTTGATGAGAAAACCCCTAAAGCAACTCAAGGAATTAACAGGGAAATGTTTTTTTTCTCCAGCATATACAGTATCAACAGCTTGTGCTTTACTGTGAAATTACCCTTAAGTATTTGTCATGTTTTAATAATGACTTCAAGGTTTTCATAAAGGACTCTGAGCTTAATGGCTGTCAAATAGAACATTTATAAATTTGTAATCCCACATAAAGAGTAACCAAATAATTTTTAACTGCTAAGCTCTTCTATAATCACTGTTTCCATTTTTAAATCCCCTTCACTCTAAAGATTGTTCACAAGTCTCAACACAGAATCAAGTTTTATTCCATCAACACTACATTTAATCTCTATAGCTTTAACTATTAACAAAAGTGAGAATAAAAGGAAAAATATTATCTTTTAATGATTAAAGGAATAGTTCACCAAAAAATGAAAATTCTGCCATTATTTACACTCCCTCATGTCATTCCAAACCCATATTCCATTGTTGTTGTTTTTTCTGAGGAACATAAAAGAAGGAATTTTGGAGACTCTTAATGCAGTTCTTTTCCATTCAATAACAGTTCACAATGACCGCAACTGTCTAAATATATATAAATAAAATAGAGAACCATAAAAATAGTCTATATGACTTGTGCACTATATTCCAAGACTTCTAAAACCATATAGCTTTGTGTGAGAAACATTTTTATTGTTTTTCATTGAAAATCCTCTCTTTTGCTGCTGCTCTCAATATCTCATTCTCCATCTCACAAACATTGGAACTAGCGTGTCGCGTTTGGTTATGACACATGTGAGAAGCAATTATCAGAATCAGCTTTATTGCTTTATTGCCACAAATTACACATACAAGGAATTTGTCTTGGTGACAGGAGCTTCCAGTGTACAACAATACAAAAACAATACAAAAACAGCAGCAAGACATAGATAAAAATAAAAAATAATGATACACATACGTACATACACACACAGACACACACACATACACATACGTAGTGCAAATCTAATACAAAGCTGTTATCTGTTATGTACAGTGCAAAATACAAATCTGTTATGTACAGTGCAAATTTTTGTTGTTTTTTTTTTTTCAGAGAAATGGCAGAAGAGGTTGGATGTGTTGGATAAATATAAAAAAGACTAAACTGTGTATTGCACATACTTATTGCTCAATGGGGCAATTTAACTGTTCAATGGATGGATAGCCTGAGGGAAATAAACTGTTCCTGTGCCTGACGGTTCTGGCGCTCAGAGCTCTGAAGCGTCGGCCAGAAGGCAACAGTTCAAAAAGGTAATGGGCAGGGTGAGTGGGGTCCAGAGTGATTTTTCCAGCATTTTTCCTCACTCTGGAAGTGTATAGTTATTGAAGGGGGGGGGGGGGGGGGTCAGGGGGCAACCAATAATCCTCTCAGCAGTCCGAACTGTCCTTTGTAGTCTTCTGATGTCTGATTGATTATGTCTGTGAGATGGTAGTGCCCAGGAACCTGAATGACTCCACTGCTGCCACAGTGCTGTTTAGAATGGTGAGGGGGGTCAGTGTTGGGGTGTTCCTCCTAAAGTCCACAATCATCTCCACCGTTTTCAGCGTGTTCAGCTCAAGGTTGTTTTGACTGCACCAGACAGCCAGCTGTTCAACCTCCCTTCTATATGCAGACTTATCGTTATCTCGGATGAGGCCGATGACAATTGTATTGTCTGCAAACTTCAGAAGCTTGACAGAGGGGTCCTTGGCGATGCAGTCATTGGTGTAGAGGGAGAAGAGTAGTGGGGAGAGCACACATCCCTGGGGGGCACCAGTGCTGATTGAACAGGTGCTGGAAGTGAGTTTCCCCTGTCTCACAAGCTTTATATTATATTTTGGCATCAATGCGAACGAGATTTCAGAGCTTTATCAGAGAGAAAGATTATCACTTAATAACAACTTAAATTTCAGTCTGTTCTTCACACAAAGCTATTGTATGACTCTTGGAATATAGCGCACAAGTCATGTGGAATACTCATATTGTGGTTTTGGTGTGTCCTTTTTGAGCTTGACAGCTGTGGTCACTCCAAACTTTCACTTCACAGAAAAGACCCTTCATTCTTCTTCACCTTTTATGTTCTATGTAAACATTACAGGAGCAACATGAGAGGGAGTAAATAATGACTGAATTTTTGGATGAACTATTCCTTTAAGATTAAATCCAAATCCATTTATTAAATGTGTTCTGCTTCTCTGTGAGTCATTTCAGAACTGTCACTGCTTGCTTGGTCTCTAAGGTTACCGAAGGCTACCGAAGACAAACCAGATACACATATACAGACAGATGGGATAATAGTTTTGTTGCATATATGAGACACATTCACACTTCTTTTTCTCATCAATAACATGGCAAATGTCGGTCCATTCATGTAGCTTGTTTATAAAAGGGGCCATTTCATGAGGAATCTAATTTTCTTGAATTGAAAATGATTACAAAAGAGATCATTGTACTATGACAATATACTCTGTACTTCCACATCTTGTGCTTTACAAATTTCTTACATCAGATGGCCCATTTAATAGGTGTCAGAGATGGGGTGGAAAATGTTCATAAAACACTAAATTAAAACTGATTGTTACAAGAATTGTATACAAGAAAATGTTACTTATACTATAAGTGGACCCCTGTTAAAAAAAAAAAAAAGTGTGATATGACCCCTTTAATCAAGACAGCCTGCTTTACATGAAGTACAGGGACTTGACGAGACCCCTGCTACTTTTCTAAGTAGGACTCCTTCTTAATGCTAACTAATGAGTACATGTGCTACAACTTATTACTGTTATTTGACTGTGCGCAAATGCTATTTATGGATGTATGTTAACAACAAAAATGAAAAACCTTTGCTGTTTCTATACAAAAATAGTAGTTTGGTGGTACAGTGATGACAATGATGTGTCAGATAGTAGTATCATGTTAATTTGGTGTATACCGTATGGTACTCCAAAGAATGGCATGGTATTACCACGGTACATGTCCAAAAACATGGAATGAGCATGGTCCAAGTTGAAAAAGACATAAATACAACATCCCTTTTTGGTACTTTTATGTTAGTGTTTTCATAAAAGAATGTAATTATTCTTTCATTTAAGGCATGTAGGGATTTAGACACACTGTGTCGTAGCTAGATGTATGTGACGAGGAGGAGGGCATGGCCCGGGCCGTAACAATGGACGCCTGGTGCTGAATCAGCCCAATCAGCCAGGAGAGGGGTAAAGAGGAGCTGGGGATAACAGTTCGAGAGAGAGAGAGAGAGATGCACAAAGTTGTGTGTGTGTGCGCATCAGTTTTATGTTGTGTTTTGTTAATTTGTGTCATTAAAAGTTTACGTTGACTGCTCAGCCGGTTCCTACCTCCTCCTTGCCCATCGTGTGAACCCATTACAATGCATGTTGGATCTGGCTTGTTAATTCATGCAACATAATCACACAGAAGGTCAGCATGTTTTTCCAATACTTTCAGTACCTTTAGATCAGCCACAATATGCCGACTAACTGACAAGCACCATCTCCTATCAGATATTTTTGCATCCGCTCTAATAATGTGTTTACCTTCTCCTGTGGCAAGACCGGAAGCATGTAGTGTCAGCAGTGTGGGAGACCAGGGTCCATTTACCACATTGAAACCAGGAAGTAATAACATTTGTATAATTAGGGACAAGCACGATTCAGAGGTTGCAAATAAAGCTCACAAGTGTACTCCACTGCTTCCAAACAACACAACACTTTGTCCACTGGAAGCAGTGTTTCACATTTTGTTTTTTTTTACATATAGGGTGGTTGTTGAGGAAAACTGTTTGAAAATATTTTCTTTAAAAAAGCCACTGCTCAGGTTTACAGATTATAGATTGTTTAATTCTGACAGATTTCTAGACAAGAATAGATTTCAGAGAAGTTGACTGGGGTGGAAGATATGGCTTTAGAAGAGACTGACTGAGAGGTATTACTGTTTAAGGGGCTCACATAATTTTCATGATGTCATATTTTCATGGTGATAGAAAGCCAAGACATGCCAGATGAATATCTGTTATGGTCACAGCTATACATCAAATATGTGTTTTCAGCCAGATCATGAAGAAAGTTTTGAACAATGACTTTGAAGCTAACGAGGGTGCAGCTGTTTCAGAAACCAACTGGCACCTCTTAGAAACAGACAGCTTTGTCTCATAATTTCAAAGCAGGTCTCAAGACAACCCAATTTCATGGAAAGTCATACAAATTCTTCTTCTTCTTCTTCTTTTGCTTTTCCCGTATGTGCTGTTAGGTGTCGGGCTTCTTGAGTCAGGAGTCAAACTCCCCTCTGTCCTGGGCCAGTCTCTGCACCTCGCCGGGAGTCTTTCCTTGTCTCCTCGTGACCCCAGTGATGTACTCCTTCCACTCGATCCTGAGACGTCCCCGTGTCCTCTTGCCTTCCAGTCTCGCTTGCCATATCTGCCTGGGCTTGCGGTCCTCCGTCATGCAGGCGATGTGTCCCACCCAACTCAGTCCTCTTCACTCGATGACATCGCTGATGTCTGCAGCTCCTCTTCATTTTCTGCCACTAGAACGATGTCGTCCGGGTACATAAGAGATTGCAAGAACACCGGTCTCATCCTCCAGTTACCAACGTTCGGTCTCCATGTTCTCTGCCGACATTGTTTGATCATCTGGTTCATTAAGTCCATGAAGAGAAGTGGGTCAAGCTGTCCCCCTACTTCATGCCTCTGCCCATCCCAAACTCTGGAGAACACCCGCTGGCTATCCTCACCACCCCTCTCACTCGTGCGTAGAGACTCCTGATGCATTGCTTCAGGCTCTGGTCCCTCGGCGTCTAGCGCTGCCCAGAGTTGTTTCCTCTTCACTGAATCAAAGGTGGTTCGCAGATCAACGAACGATGCATAGACGTCCTTCTCTCGACTGAGTCTCTTGTTGATGATGTTTTGCAAAGTGAAGATGTGAAGATTGTCTGCTGGGTCTGAAGGCGCTCTGCTTCTCTTCCAGTTTATCCTCCATCTCCCATCTCAGTCTCTTCTCGAGCACTCTGGAGTAGATCTTCACGACGACCCTCGAGAGACAGATGGCTTTGTAATTAGAACAGTCCAGAGTGCTTCCTTTCCTGCGATTCGGCACAATAATTTTCTTCTCCCAGTTGTCCTGAATGCGTCATGTCCTCCAGGCTTGACTGCAGAGGTAAAACACCCACTTGACCACCGCGGTTCCACCGTGTTTGATGAGTTCCAGTGTGATTTCATCCCAGCCGACAGCTTTGCTCAGCTACATGGTGTCGATGGCTTCCTCGATCTCCCCCACAGAGATGACTTCTTCATCCTCCTCTTCCTCCGCTCTGGCTTCCTCTCTCTCCTCCTGTGATACCTCTGCCAGGAAGGTTTCATCAAAGTGGTTGTACCAGGCTGCCAGGATGTCGTCTTTCCTGGTCTGGACCAGTCTGGTGTTTATCCTTGATGTTCCTAGTTTTCTTCCCGAGCTTCCCTCGGAGACAATTCAGGATGTGCCAGACTTTCTTCTGACTTGCCCGATAACTGGCTTCCATTTCCTTGCCAAATTTTTCCCAGGTGGTTGTCTTGGTGTTTAGCGTGGCGTTGCGAGCTCTGATGTACGCCGTCCAGTGTTCCTCATCCTTGGTCCTCATATATTCCTTACAGGCTTTCTTCTTTTCCTCCACAGCTTGCTTGACCTCCTTTTTCCAACATCGAGTTCTCTTCCTCTTTGTGTTTACTGTTGTCCTTCCACATACTTTCTCCACGACCACCAGGAGAGTTGTTGACCTCTCGTTAATGGTCCATCCGTCTGTCGGTTCTTCACGTTATTTTCTCAACAGCTGTTTCTCAAGTTCTTTTGCATACTCCTCCCTCTTCTGTGCTGAACCTGGTGCTCTTAGTCTTGGGAGGGGCTTTGAAGCATGTCTTCATAATGAGCAGCTGATGTTCTGTACTCAGCTCGGCACTTCTGTATATTCTCACGTCCAGGATTGCATAGCTAGTGTTCCTGGTGTTGCAGAAGTAGTCAATGCAGCTCGTTGATTTTTGCCCCCTGCCTTAAACGTCATCTGGTGGATGTTGAAAAAAGGTGTTACCGACCCTCAGCTGGTTGTTGATACAGAACTCAAATATTCTCTCGCCATTGTTGTTCAAGGCTTTCTCCGTTCCATGTCATCCCATGCTCCCATGTCCTCTCCTCTTGTCTTTCCTGGTCTGAGCATTCCAATCCCTCATGACGACTATGTGGCAGCTCCTCTCCCTCGCCTTTTCCACTGCCTCTTGTAGTTGAGTTTAGAAGAATTCCTTGTCCAGCACTTCTCTGTCTTCCATGGGTGTGTACACCTGTAACAGTGTGATGCTTTCCTTCAGCTCCAAGGAGAGCAGTCTTGAGTTGATGGGCTCCCAGTCTGTCACTCTCTCGTGACACGATGATGCCGACTTCCTCCTTGGCATGCCAACTGTTGCTCACTCCTGAGTAGCGCAGCACATATCCCTTCTCCAAGTCTACCTGGCCGCTGCCTTTCTTCTTGGTCTCGCTGACTCCTAGTATGGCAAGTTTATACTTTTCCATTTCTTCCACTATCTCCACCTCCTTTCCTGTCAGGGACGTCACATTCCAGGTTCCGATTCTCATAAACCTTTTCTCGCAGGGTCATTTCCATTGTATCCATCTGGCTTCTATCTGTATTATGCTCTGAAAAGTTTGTATTCACTCTGCATGGTTTAATAGCCCTACGGGAGCTAGCGCATTGTAGGGGCTGCCTCCTTACAGTGGTCGCGCCCGCTGAGTTTTCTGCCGGGATGTCCTCCCCTGTCTCCTGCTGTCCGGAGTGTTGGTGGTATTCAAATTCGTACAAGTGAAACAGTATGAAATCGTTCATATGAGTTTCTTCAGCAGAACTTGTACGAATTGTAGATGTGCAAATTCCCAAATGTGTAATGCATAAGTGAAAGTTTTGCTTGTCAGATGTAATGTACATGCTTATTCATTTTATGCCCTAATCCAAACCCCAAATCTAAACCTAACCATAGATTAAAGTTCATAAGCATGATTTGTAGCATAAAGAGTATGTTGTGTATGATGGAAGAAAGTAATTGTCGACATTTAGCATTTATTAATTTACTATATATACGAGTGTCATCGCATTTAATGTCTCTGAAACCACTGTTTTAGACGCTGTGTAATTCTCTGGTTTCTTTGCAAAGAAAATATTTGCATGGTATTATTGACTTGTTGAATTATTCATTCACTGATTTTGTTTCTTTGTGATTCACTGTCTTGTTGTTTTATTGTGACCAAAAGCTGTTCTCTAACCCATCTATCTGGTCAATCCAACATATTCAACCTAATACAGACCTGATGGGTAGTGACAGCAATCCACTGTATGTAAGCATTGCACAAGAAATACAGTAGTTAGCTAACCAGGCTCACTGACTGCATTGTAAATAAGCTCCCAACAAACGTTCTGGTATAAACAAACCTCAGAATGCCTGGTAAACAGGAATCATCCGGTATGGCCATATATGGACAGCTGCTTTGGTTTTCTGTCAAAACCAAACATATGGTGCTGACATGAAGATGAGCAGGCATAACATATCAAAACTGCTGTCAAAGTTGTCAATTATATCAGATATGGCAAAGAGGTCAGTTGGGATTAAGGCTGTGGACAGGGAACTGGCATGAGCCAAGATTAATGAGTTAACGACTAAAAGAAGATCAGTGGATTTTAGGATCAGTGGCTACATCTGAATATGTAGGCTGGACTTGTGCAAAGTGTTTGGGTTGATATGGCAGGTGTCATGTTTAAAAATTATAATAAAACTGCAGAGTATTGAATTATTACAGATTTGGAGTACACATTATGAGAAGACAACAGAGTGGACCAGAGCAGAGTCTATTGACTATTAAGAGAGGTGACCAATCTACCATCAATATGCATAAATGTAATAGTAAACTATCCAGCCTGATCTCATTAATATACGTAGCTATGTGTACGTTAATATTTGTAACATTTAAACATACATATTTGTACATTTGGATAGACACTAAAACATATTTACAGCTTTAGAAACGTACAATAGTGACGAATCCATTACAAATATATTTGAATACACTAATCAATTATAAATATTTTTTGTAAAGTTTTCCAGATATTTTAGATAACTTAACCCTACCCCAACCTCTAAACATAACCACATTTCAACAATATAAAAACATGTATCAAGTAGATTAATATACAGTAGCAATAATTTTTAATACAATATATTCATTTATATATATTTTACAGCCGCTAATCCCACACCTACTCCTAAACCTAACCATAACCATTTATTAAGCATATAAAACATACATTATTAATTGCTGTAAATCTTCTTCTGATGTAATCCATACCGGCGCTGTGATACCTCATTCAAACATATACATTGCAGAATACGGCATGTCGCAAATGGTCACGAGACACTTGAGAGCCAATGAGCATTTGACATCACTGCCGTAAAACTGCTGGTCGTAATGTTTTTTGAGGCGGCAATTTAGAATTTTGAAAAAGAAACCAATGCATGTTGACGGTTACGGCAGGCACGATGGCACTGCGGTGGATGGAGACGTAGATCGTTGAATAAAAGGCTTGAATTTGGGTCTGTTCTTCACAGAAAGCAGTCTGAAGATTTGTATTATAGCTAACAAATTTATGGATTCATTTTATTATTGTTATATGGTGCTTTTTGTGGTTTATTTAGTTTTTTTTGGCATATTCTGAAAACTCCTTTTGTGTCTCATGGAAAACAAAAATAAATTTAAATGCTTAATAAATGATTAAATGTTTACAGAGTTTTTATTCTTTTTAACATTTTAAAGTTTATTCTTGGTTAAAGTAATTTAATCCTTTAAAACGTTGTATAGGGCAGCAGAAATCACACAGAAATCAATGAAACCATTAAAATGTCATTTATAATGTTAACTGCATTAAATAAATGTGATGGCATTTAACTAATCTCATTAATTATAAATTGAATGTAATTAACTGATTAATTCTATGAATTATTCGATATTAATCAACTCAAACAGTACACATAAACATCTGTACGTTTCTATTGGTGTTAATACAAGGGCGTAGATTTGGCTTGAACATTGAGGGGGTTGCAGCGTGAAGCACTTACATGTTTCCATTAATCATGATATAAATATTAGGGGGATTGTAATTGCTTGTTTTGATTACTGGGGGGTAATCCCCCATAGAATCTACACCCTTGTGTTAATATGTAAAATGATGACGTTTAGATGCTGTCACAACGTTAATATTGTACATTTCGGTGTCTATGCAAACGTAAGAGAATGTACGTTTGCTTGAACCAAACTTTACATAAGAATACATACAAATTCTCATGAGATCACGTTGAACTATCATTTACTCCTGTCATGTTAATTAACAGGCCTGATAATTTCCCTATAAGAAGTAACACTTTTTTTCAATATCAGACATTTAAAAGGTAGACTGTATAATATAGTAGAGCTCTCTATAAATTGCCTATAAGATGTGTCACAGGGGTTAGTTTACATTTACATTAATTCATTTAGCAGACACTTTTATCCAAAGCGATTTATGAAATAAGGAAGGAGTTGACTAGTTGACACACTTTTTCCAGGGTGGTTTGAAAGAAAATTTATCTTTAGGCACATACCTTAAATTCTTGGCTAAAAAGTTATTGAACATTTCCACCATTATTGCCCAAATAAAATGATACAGTTCATTGAACACTAAATGACCTTTTAACAATATTCCCCAATAGCAGTGCATATTGTCATATTAGGAGCCATTAAACATCCTATTACATGTTTTTTCTATGGTTTTATCAAAATTTAAGCAGCACTATAATTATGAAACAAAACATTTCATAAAACAGAAAAAATGTAAAAGGAAACATATTAAGATATCAAACCGTTGTAATGGATAACATAAAATTTCAATCGTTTTTTTTTTTAATAAAATTATAACATAATGTATGACACGCATGTGACAGCTTGACCCAATAACATAACATGCCCCAACCTGACATTTATGGAAAAAATAACCTTGTCCTGAACAGAGTGGCATTTGTTTGAAATTTACCTTCATTACAGTTTAGCTCTTGCCTTAATATTCCAGTCATTCACTTGTTTTCAAGAATTATTACAAAAGTATAAAGATACTGGAATTTCAGTCAGCATAGAATTCATAAAAACTATTCTAAATTTAAACACTTGGATTACAGTAGGTGTTTGAAACCAGTCTACTGAACAAAACCACTTCTATAGGACTAATAGAACTTTTAAAAACCTTGAAACTGAAAACCTTATTATAAACCATAAATAAACTTCCAAATGAGTATATTTACAGTAATATACAGACTGGTATAATGTGGCATGTGCGGTCAGTAATACTTGACGTTTCTTCTGAAAATCCGTAGTGTATACAGGAGTACACAAGTCCAGATTAACCTCTTTTCATGCAGTTATAGATACTAAGACTGACTATCGAGTAGTCAGCTTATGTTTAAAAGCTTAATTCTCCAATCGATTGATGGAAAAAACAAAAAAACAAAAACAAAAAAACTCCTATGGTTTCTATTGTTAGATCAAATCTACTTTAAACAAAACTGCTTTTGGAATGATTGCAATGTTTTGAAGGGGACTTTAAAGAAGAAGGGATTTAAATAAAATTTTACTTAAGTACATTTAATCATCGGATATGGCACTAGTATAGAAAAAAAAACTGCAGTGTTATCAACAAAAGTGCACATAATAGTTACAATATGTGTATCTGAAAAAAAAAATGTAGTCAGTGAACAATGCTGAATACTTAACACATATTCAGGAGGAATCATGGGTGACAACTTGCCACTACTTGTGTTGTTTTCTTAGTTCTACCCGCTTGCGTGGTGTATCATATCAGGTTTATTAAGTCATTTAGATGACTAATGGCAGCTTTGAAGAATGCCTGTCCTGTAAACCACATTCCCTTTTAAACTCAGGTGATAAAATATGCGAGGCAAGAAGATTTCATTCACAAGTACTGATAGAGAGAAGAGGATGGAAAAGAAAAGGTGGGGCAGAAAAACAAAGATTAGACTGAAAGAAAAAGTGTGTGCGGGTGAGAAAGGAGACAGAAAGTGGTTTATTAAGAAAGAGTGGCAACAACACACACTTTACTGTGCACAGAGAGAGCAGTCGATTGTCATTGTTTCAATGAGAAATTTAACAGTGTGTTTGTGAAAACATTCTTCTACTCATGCCTTGTACCAGTGGGGTTTCAAGCCAAAGAACATTACGTGGTCATACATGTTATATTTCACCTGTTTTAACAGTCAAATTAAGGCACACTTTAGTATTACAGCCTAACAGATTGGATATCCACTTTTGATCATTAGGTTGGCTTGATAAAGTCAACATATTGTTATTCTACAGACATGGTTTAGGGTTCTTCTAAAAACCCTAAACCAAGACCTAATATTATATAGATTGTAAACCCAACTAGAGCTTACAAACTACATCCATCTAACTCGGCACAGACCTTCAGACAGTTCTGAATTAGGTTTCTATGTCATTCTTTTCTAAATAAATGGACTTAAACTTTTCCTGTAGTCATGCTCGTTTTTACAAGGATGCTAAAGGGTGCTAAGCACCATCAACTGAACAACTTTATTGCTTTATCTATCTATCTATCTATCTAAACTGGCTAGAACACCATAGCAACACCTTGCAACCAACCAGAACACCTTAGCAACATCTAAAAACCAGGCAGATACAAGAGCAATGGCCCTGCAACCACACAGTCTAATTTAGCAACCACTAGTAATGCACAGTCTTCTGCCTGTCTTTCTGTCAGACTTTCAGTCTGTTTTTGTCAAACCTCAAGCTTTTCACACTTTTTTAAACTTCCAGTCCATGCTTTGTCATGCCAACATCAAAATGTGTCTTGACAAACTGTACCATTTTAGTTTTACTAATGCTTATCATTCAAACTGCATTCACCGTGTGGCACTGTTGAGCTGTGCTTCAATCCTGCATCACGCTATCCCAGATAAATCCGTGCTACATGAGTAATAATTGTTCCCAAGGAATATAATCCTGATTATCATCAGCCATGGACACGGTAACGCTTGGCAGGATGGTGTATCAGCCCTTATTCGAACAGTTCGAGACTAATGAAGGGGCCAAAGAGGAGGAGAAAGAAATATGAGTGATTTTTTTTCTATACTCACAGGGAGTGGTATAATGTCGAGACTAAGAACGAAACCAATATTGGAGAAGGCCTTAGCGCTCTCCTCAGTCTTCTCATAGACACTGCTGTGGATAGTCTTGAGGAGAATCTGGCTTTACACTTCAGCTGTCTCTTACAGACACATGTGGGTACTTGCCGTAATTGTTTCTAGGTATATTTTGCGTAATTGCGCGGAAATACACGTAAAATGCGAATGGACTGCATCATCCTTTCTGGGAACATTTAAAAGATAAACGACCAGAGAAGCACCACGAGCACGTTACCTGACTTGATAAGAAGATACAAAGGCGCTAAGGACAGAGGGAAAACTTTCTGGAGAGAATCTTTCCACTCGTGCCAAACTGGACCTCTGGGGGAAACGCGAAGAATATTATACGCGCGTTATGAGACGGTGATCTTATAAAGTTAAAAAGATGCATTTTTTAAGGAGTGCTCTTAATGCGTTTCTAATTAAAGACATGCCGGGGTAATCCACATGGGACAGCTCCTTACGTCTGCAACTGACAATAAAAAGTGAGGGAACTCATGCCGGATGATCTGAAGCGAACTTCAAAACGCGCACCGGAGGAGTAAAAATAAATAAATAAAAAGCTGCGGACTTTCAGCAATTTCCACCCACTTCGAGTCAACACAATCAACAGATGGCCGCGGCTGTCTTCTTTAAACATATACAACAGACTCTCTCTTCTTCTGTCATGGTGCACTAGCGCCTGTGGAAGTACCTTTTGGAAAGGCGACGCCAGTGTCTACGGTGTTCATCGTATTAACATTAAGAATCGTTAAACACACAGGGAGACCTTCAAACAAGTATAAAATATATCTGCATCGCTGAAAAACAGGTAATTCACTTGTTTCCAAAGCGCCTTTACGCAAGAAGCTTCGTGCGTAAAAGCACTTCAAACTCAGAAAACTCAAGATTCTTGTGCAGATCTGTGATGCTGAGTTTGGTTGTTCGCGCATTCACTTGTTGTAACCGCAAATTAGAGGTATCGGACATTGCCTGAAGCTACGTTTACTTTAGTTTGTGGCTTTAGTCAGGTTAACTCTATCGAGATTTATTTTACGTAACTTCAGATAAAGAGGACTGTACGAAGATTACAGTTTTCCTCAATCGCTTTGGATCATTTTTTGAAACAGACTCTATTGCATGTCTGCAAAATGTAGCAACTCATCCAAAACATTTAATTCATGCTTCAAAAACTAGTTATTGAGTCAGTAAATTGGCCAATGCCACCAAAATGAACAGTTTTTTTGTCATCATATGAGCCGTACTGGTCAAAATGTTTAGATGTTTTTTCACCATGGCAGTCAACCCTGGAAATGTTTGTTATATACAAATTTTTCTACTTTTTTGTTGACAATGACTGCTTACTGTACTACACAAGAATGTCAGTTTTGTCTAGCTGAATGCTATTGTGTATAACACTGAGCTTTGTAGATACCGATTTCAACAGTAGGGAAAAGTTTACTGGGAAAGTCAATACTGTACAATACTGTAGTACACAGAAAAAGTATATGCACATTTGTATGTATACAGTAAATACATTTTTGTAGCAATGTGTTACGTGTAAACAGAAAATTCACATTTGCATGTCCATTTTTACACATTTCCTACATGTAAAGTGATATACAGTGAACAGAAAATTGCCACAAGATGACATACATGCAAAAAAAAAAAAAAAAAAAAAAAAAACTGCAACAATGAAAAAACCTGCAGTGGTTCTGTAAAAAACAATTGTACCTCCTCACAGTACATAACACTACAAGTTCCCATCTTCTTGGTGGACATCCTGTTGCTTTTGTTGGTCTGGCCAGAGATTTAGCAGACATCACAAACATTCCATGTCATAGATATTTATGGAATATACATGTATATCTGACAGATTTTGATAATTGAATGGATTATTTAGCATGTGATGTCTCACACAATGAAATAATGTTTAGAAGCTGTGAAAAGTATGACAATGTCACTAAGATTCAACTCATCAGTTTTAATTAGCAAGCCATGTGCATTTAGCTATTGTGCAAATTGTAGACAATTGTTCTTACACTTTTGCACACATGTGCCAAAACTCATGCAATTTGCTTAAATGAATACAAAATTCAAATCTGGTATGAACAAGAAACTATTTGTTCAGAGATGTGAACTTATTGTTTTGAAAAAAAAAAATTCTCATTCGAGAATTGAGCCAAAGTGATTATTTAACTTAAATATTATTTGAAAATGAATGAAAAAAGAATTATATCCTACATACTATAGATATTTATGGATATGTTAAAGTCAGTAGCCCACTGTATACAATATGTGCGTATTTGAAACATTAGTTTAAATCGATAAATCAGCACCAGTTGCATAGTGCTATAGCAAAATTGGTCAAGTGTCAAGAAACCCAAATGATGTTGGTGTGTTTGCAGGGCTATAAGACTGGACGCAGGGCAGAGGGGCTCTCAGTGCCCACATTTCAGCATGAGTGCAGTGCGCTCACCTTTCTTCATCGGGCTCCTACTGCTGATCCTCACCGCCGGCTACTGCAAACAGAGAGACAGGGACGACACGAGTCTGCTGGACCTCCTAATGGACAGAGTGAGGCTAACACGTGAGCATCACAGTGAGGGAAGCATACAGCATCCCCCTAAAATCATCGAGCATTCGGTGGAAACAAAGGACGTTAATAAAGTTACCAAGTCATATCAGCACGAAAGAATTCTTGGTAAGCACACTGTAAACTATGTTTTCATCTATACATCTATAATATATCTACCTAAAGATGTGTTATATCTTTGTTTTGATTCATTAACTTCTGTCATTTCTACTTGATTTGATGAGTTTTCAGAGTTTCAACCAATGTTCTTTATCAGTAATTAAAAGCAATGACGTTGAAAAAGTGCAATGAATAACTGCAGGTTGTAACTTTTGCACTTCTTTGAATTTACTTAATATTTAAGGCAGCATTTAAACTTAATATTTAAATTGTATTATTTATTTTATTTGTGAATCCTATTTACTCACTGACAAAACAATTTGTTTATTGTACAAGGAATTTGTACTGTGTGTTTGGATAGGTGTTGAATGAGTTTGGTAAATAATGAGAACAGAAATAAGAGCTGATCCATTCTCAGTAACTCGATCTGTTATTTGGGACGACCTGTAGGCAATAAATCTAAATATTCAAATATTAAAGGGAAACTCATTTACAAACTGTGCAATTTTCTCCACTTTTAACAGAGGTCTTTCCGAGAGATCTTTCCAGCAGACAGAAGGAGACGTTTTTAAAACATTTAACGGGTGAGAAATTGTCAATATCTCTATGCACTGTGTATGCTTGTTCATGTTTGTGATCTGACTGCAGTTATTTTTTTATGTTTGCAGGGCCACTTTATTTCAGCCCCAAATGCAGCAAACACTTTTATAAACTATATCATAATACCAGGGACTGCACAAAACCAATCTGTAAGTACCACCTCTCCGCATTCCCTGATGTATAACTTCAGATAGAATATGTGAACTATTGATGAAGACACTTTTAACTTAAAGGATTAAATTATGCATACACATATGAATGTGTATGCATAACAGGTACCTGTGCTCCAGGGTTACTTAAGCAGGTTCTAAAGGTTACTAGAAAATATTTAAATTTTACTATGTTAAAGCTCAAAATAAATACATAAATAAATAAATAAAAAATGGCTGATCATTTTTTTTAGGGCTGTTAATAAATTAAAACTACTAACTGAAACTACCAACAAAGCTAACAGGTTACATTGACAAATAATAATTAATCTCAGGATTTTTCCTGTTCTTTTTAAAGGAAATTAAAGAAAAGTAATGTGTGTAATATGTGCAAGTTTAATAATTGTGTATGTGAAAATATTGAATGCGCAATTGTTTTTGTATTTAAACATGACGTAAGCATTGATCATAATGGTAAATTATATTTGTGTTAAAAAGAACACATTTGGTGGGGAATGTACTTGAGCCTTATTGATGGGGCTATGGGGGTACATAAGCTGGGAAACACTGGTATATGCTGCAGTTCTGTGTACAGTTCTTGGGAATAGTCTTTTTTTTTTTTTCTTTTTTTTTTCAGATTAAGTTAAACCTGTTCAAAATTGTTTTACCATTGGGTTTACTGATTTACTTAACCCTTTCTCATTTCTCATCATTTTCTAGACTATAAAAGATGTGCCAGACTTCTTATACGATTAGCAGAAAGTCAACGGTGCACAGAGGGATAGACGTCACAGGTGAATAGTTAACATAATGCATACAACAGATATAATGGTAAACTTGTTATACAGTGTGACACATTAGTGCTAAATTGTTTGTATTGGAAATATTTGCACTGAACACACAAAAAGTTATCAAATGTCTAGATTTTATTTTCAAGGACCACAACATTCTAAAAAAGAACCTAAAAGACAGTCTCGGTTTACATACTCAGTGTATAATCTCCAAAAGCATACTTAAAGCACAAGTCTACACAAGAAATATTACACCTACCTGTTGTACTGTACGACCTTTCTAATATTACAAAGTGAACATCTTAGCTATTTGGTATCTATTTAGACTAAAAGTGGATTCCCTTCCCTTGAATCAGCAACTGATTCAACTTGTTAGAGAACTGCTCCTAATTGTACACAAAAACACATAAGAAAAGAGTAAAAGATGATCAAGCTGGCAAAAACTGTGGCACCAAAACGTCTGTTAAGAAAGGTACATGAGTATAATCAGGGATTACGTTCTCAATGAACTGTAAAAGGCATGTTAACCATTTGAAGTTAAGAGCCACACTTATGGACAATGGGCCTTTTCTTAATAGCACTGCTTTAGTTCTCAGTGTAACATTAAACCTTCAGTCCTTCCACCATCTGGGGCTATTACTGTGTTGCGTAATTAGCTCTTCTGTATGGATTTGCACCCACACTATTGTGGAGAAAAACAATCTAAGTATGAGGTCATATGCTGGGATATTCATCCTCTGCCTTTACGTTTCTGTGCTTTAGAATAGTAATTCATCCTTGAAGCATGGTAACAATTATCAGTGTTTTTAAAGTAAAAAACATTTATCTAGGTTTTATATCTAGGCGTATTACCAACAATAACAACCTTAATAATATTAATGGTGCACTCAGTCATTTTTGTTTAAGTCGTCTAGGACACTGATATCTAGATGCACGGATGCAGCATCATTCAAACAAGATTTTTTGTTACTGATACCATTGCAAAAATTCACTATTCACAGTCAGCCATGATTCAGTTAATCCATGAGTGAAAGTGTCCAATAACAGGGCTGTTATTGAGATAATGTGAGTAGTATTCTGCTGGTCACGTGATCCAAACATGGCAGCCTCCATGGACCAGCTCCATGTAGAATAAAACAGCTTTTATAAGGTTACTGACATGACTGGAGTCGTCATCTCATGTGAGTGCTCATGATTTTATACATTTGTTTCAAAATTGTTTGGAAAATATCCTGAGTGCACCTTTACTAATTAAACTAGTGCTACTACTACTAATACTACTACTTATAATAATATTACTTTTTCAAGTACATCAGTCACACATTAAATGAAGTATATATCTACTATATCTAACTAACTGCATTTGCATACATTAGTCCACTGGCATATATTTCAGACAGTTTAAAAATATTTCAATATTCTTAAAAGTTTTTTTTTTTTTAAGTGAAGCACAGAGTTCATGTCAATCATTTTCTTTTACAGATTTCAACAGACCTGAAGAAATAAACAAGAAAGAAAAAGAAAAAGTGCCTTGGAGAAAAACAGAGAAATTAAATAAATTCAGAACAATCATATTTATCATGTGGACAAAACTATTTTTGTAATAAAATGGAACTACTCTTGTGGTTTTATTTTACTTCATACAGCCTGTCAGTCTGAGTTGACGATACTGATGTTCGAACCAAGTTTACTGGCAATGACCATGGTGAAAATGAAGGAATAAATGTTTTACAAGAAAAACAAAATGTCCTGCTGCTAAAAGATAAACTGGCTATCATATTATCATATGATTTGCCTTCACAGATTGTGTGTCCAGTGGGTTTTGTTTGGAGAATCATTTAGCTGTGGTTTTTCAAAAGTGTTTACTAGCTAAACGCAGCCTTTGGTTCAATATTCCTGTCAACCACACAAAGTAAAATTCCTCAAAGCCAGGGCTAAATCCTTTGATTGAATTATGAATTGCATGATATTTTCTGGCCTTTTTTGTCTTTACAAGACATGTCTTGGTAGTGATGAACGGTATTGGTAATATTATATTATGTATTTATACATTCAAGCTATTGAATATTGCTATTGTCATATGTATAAACATCTAAGTTAGATTTCAATATATATATATATATATATATATATATATATATATATATATATATATATATATATATATATATATAAACACATGATCTTTAAATAAACATGTTTGTTATATAATGTTTAAAGGGTGCTGATATGTGAATTTAAAGCTATTTAATTCAAATAAATGCTAAATGCTTTTACTGCTAAACATTCCCACTCCATTTTGGCTGTAAATCCAACTTTGGGAGGTATGAGACCCATTAAATTGTGTGGGAAAACATTAACCTGCTCTTAGCTGTTGTTATAACAGCAAATTTGACAAATCTTGGCTTTATCCATTTGAAATAATGTTTGCATTGGCACTGTACTCAGGAAAAAAGCAAAAGAGAAAACAAATTAAGTTAAGATTTTCTTTGGGAATTCTTTTTACATTTTTGTTTATCAGCACATTTTATTAGTGTCTGTTGAGTAGAGGAAATGCATGATTTCTATTATTGCAACTAGATTCCAGTCTTACAATATTCACGTTAACTGGTCAAATGACAATTCTCTTTTAAAAAATATACTTTGAGACATTACATTAGCCTTGTCAAAATAATTTTTCTACGTACGACCTGACATTATATGTATGTAAGGATCCTGTCTGTCTCTTGTATTTTTTGGGGTGAGTCTAAAGTTTAGTATTAAGCAGTAGACCATCAAGTCTGACTTAACCAGGCAGTTAACGAAAACGGTATGTAGTGTGAACTGGACACTGTTTGTAAATTGTGGTAAAACCTTCAATACTTCCTGTACTGGCTGGCAGGCTCACTACTGAATAACTCTGGGCCCTTATCCCACCATACTGACAGAGTTATTCGACCTGATGTGTCCAGGCATGCTAGTGACACTTGTTCTAAAGTTTCAGAAAATCCCTAAATACACAAGCTTAAGAACAAACAATCACAAGCATAAAATATCAATAAAAGACAAATTATCCAAGCTCACATACAGTCAACGATTAATGACTGAAAAAGTTAAAGAAGATACCCTGGAAGATACAAGCAGAAACAGACAAGCAGATGTTTAATCAGGGCATGCATGCATAGGCCTAGCAATTTGAAAATTCTCCTAAAACTCTTAATGTTTTAACTCACTGAAATGACAGAAGTTTAAGAAATTTTCTTACTTGCTACCAGAAAATCATGAGCAAAAATACCATTAAAATAAAGACAGAACCATTACATGAAATGTACAGGAAGATAATTCTTGTATGGTAAAAAGTCTATGTTTACTTTAGTCTCAACTCCAGTCATTATTTATGCAACAGTCAGTACTTAAAGCAGCCAAGGCTAGTTTACTACGTAAATGCTTTTTTCAGTATTTGCTGCCATTCTCAAAAATGACCAGTTTTTAGTCTTGTTACTTATAGCCACTGTTATTCACAAAGGTAATTCCTCTATACTGGTGCACTTTCTCTCTTGCTAATAGGAACTCCCACTCGATACCTTGTGCCAACACTGTGGTTTAGCTGGTCTGACTATAAATTTGGGTAGAAGCCAAGTGAGGGTAAAAGCAAAGCAGCAAAAACTGTTGGATTTACTTAAAATATATACGTAGCACTTTTGCATCACACTTTTTATGTAAATTCAACTTATTGTCATTTAATGTCAGCACAACTAGAAAAACTTGTTAATAGTACACATATGTATCAGTTCATTCAACTTTATTTACTTAAAAATATGTCACATGAATAGGATTAACAACTAAAAGAAAGTTGTTTCAAATTAACATTTATATAGTTGTTTCTACTTAACTTACTTGGCTCTAAAGAAAATAATAAATGAGATCAAGCATTAAACTTGATTCCCCTAAAAAGTGCACATAAAGCTGCACTATGCATATTCACATGTGCAAGGAAAAATAACATGGATTGAACAGGATCCAAATTGACCACTAAGGGAACACTAACCACCCTGTGGTGACTTTACAGGAAGCAGCTATTTACTGTAAAACAACAATAATAAAAATAGCTACAATCTATATGAATTCTTAATAACAACTGATTCAATGCCCAAATAAGTTCCTTTTGACCAAACAAACTTAAATTAAAATGCTTATATTATTATGAGTATTCCCCACAAACTTAGTTTTGTACTTGATCGTTTGAGTTATTAGTACTTCAAATCTTAATTTTATGGATTTGTAAGCTAAAGAAGTTCAAGGAACTCACAATTGTTCATTTACTTTATGTAACTTTCTAAGTTCACCTTAAATTTGATATTTTGTGTTGTAGGCTACACATTAATGAAAATTAAGTAAAGATAAAAATTTTCTAAATATGTAAATTGTTGAGTAAGTTATTCATTTTGTATACATAATGGTTGTTGAACCAACAAATCATATTTTGTGTTTTTTTTTTTCTTCCAATAAAAGTTCAAGAGCCCAAGGTTCAGCATTTTCTCCAAATGTATATATTGCAAGTAATTTGGCTGAATACATTTTTGCAACACAAATAATACTGAATCTCAAGTCCTTTGTTATTTACATTCTGAATCCAGGACAAAGTCTTTAACAGAAGTCAAAAAACATTACTGAAGGGCTTAAGTTTAAGTTGTCTAGATAGGTGTTCCACAAAATGCCATTCTAGGCTTAATGCCAGTTCCCCTTTCCCACTCCAGTTGACAATCTGCTGGAAAAAGTACCTGGAAAAGTGACATGAAGCATTTAAAGAACTCCATAAGCTGATTACTGGACTAGACCTTGGTTGAGCACATGATCTGAGAATGTTCAAAGTAACAATGTTTCAGCCAGCGAAAGCTTCTCAAACTCATATTATGTCTGTAACATAAATTTTGAAGGATGCACAGGATAGAAGATTAGGAAAAAAGACCTCCCATCCAACCTGGTCGTAATAATACGAGATGGCGAAATCTTATAAAACCTAACCATGATTTTAATAGGAAAATAACTTTTGTGTGCCATGGAAGAATGAAAACATTTTGGAACGAGTCAAGGAAAGTGTATTACAGGTATGCCTGTATGGACTCTATGCACGGTCACTTACACTTTTTGTCTCAGCCAGCTCAGTTACATCCAGTGCAGCACCGGAAGCCATTTTTCCCTATTGGTGATATCTGTGAAGATGGCGCAGAAGAGGATGACGTTTTACACTCAATGTATACAGGAGCTTCCCCAGATTACTGTCAATGATGATAATAGCATTGTGAGGAAGTCATCTAACAGTAAGAAGGAGAAGGGTTTTAAATGATATGTTTCGAGTTACATCAACAAATTTGAGGGTGAGAATAGTCATGCTATATCTGACTAGCGAATCTAGCTAAGTCTCAGTTTCTGACAGTTCATCCCTATGTTTTCATTATTTTTTTTATCTAACTAGTTAACATTTTTAGGTATACTGTTTTTCTATTTTGACTAATGTGCTTAACGTATAAGATTTTTGGACTATGAATATTACTAACTATACGTAACTTCCCAGTTTCCAGTAAGGATCAGGTGACAGGAGAGATCAGCGTGAGGGCGACATGTTTCAGGTCGATGAGGAAGTCAGAGAATCCACATAGTTAGAGAGTAGGAGGACACAAAAAAGATACATTTGAGCTTAAGTCTGAATTACATGCTCATTACATACAGAAGTTTTTGTGGGTTCTTACATCTGTAGATGTAAGCATAGTGAAACTATTCATCAAAAAGTTTAATAAGTGCTTTAGTTTTTAAATTTAGGGATAGAATGCATTACAGTGTATGGGTATGATTCAATATATTCACATAGATTATTAATTCATAATTCTTGCCATTGTTTAATTTAATTATATTCACAGATTGTATTAAAGGACTCCCGTCCTGTAATAATGTCCTAAAGCAGTTGTTCCTGTGTTGCTGGGACAGTACTGTGCAACCACATTGTTGCACAACTGTACCAGGCAGCACACTACTCACAGCTTGGCATCAGTACAGTTCCTCCTGTTCATAGCTGTACTAAAAGGGAGCAAAGCTGGATCAAACCCAGAACAATGGTAAATTGATGTGAATTATCAAATGCCTTTAAGAATGATAAATAAACTTTATTAAGGGATCATGTAATATATCAGTAAATACATACACATGATTTGAGTTGAAATTATTTTATTAGCTTACTTGAGAAGAGTATTAATGAGAGACAGAACACAAGCACCACTCTGTAGGATACATAAGTTTTCTAGATGACCGGTCAGTTATACAGCATTTCTATAGAAAACAGTCATTATTCAGAAATATTTGACCACTGTTTTGACATACTAGAATCAAGTATTCCAGATTATTCCCTGTAATAATGAATTAACATGGCCCCTTTGTATTCCTAAGGAGTCAAGCCAGGTCCTGTCAGTGGAATGGTGGTTCTGTCTGCAAGACCCAAAGAGAGGAAACTTGCTGAGGGGTTAAGGTGCAACATTGCACATTTACATTTAAGCATTTGGCATACACTTTTATCCAAATCAATTTACAGTGCACTTATTACAGGGACAATCCCCCCAGATGGAGCAACATGGAGTTAAGTGCCTTGGTCAAGGACACAGTGGTGGTGGCTGTGGGGATTGAACCAGCAACCTTCTGATTACCAGTTATGTGCTTTAGCCCACTACAACACCACCTATACTCATAATTTACAGAAGAGATAAAAATTGACTTTCCAATCCCATTGTCAAAAATTAAAATTTTTATTAGGAGCAATATTTGCCTGGAATTGATTTTCAGGGGCATTTGAGAGCAATATGAGGGCATGTTTTTTTCTAAACATATAAAAACACAGCATGACATCCATTTATTTTAAATACTTCAAACCCCTACTATTCTATACCATACCCATACTAAGGAATGAACATACATAATCAGCCACAACATTAAAACCACCTGCCTAATATCGTGTAGGTCCCCCTCGTGTTGCCAAAACAGCTCTGACCCGTCGAGCCATGGACTCCACAAGACCTCTGAAGGTGTCCTGTGTTATCTGGCATCAAGACGTTAGTAGCAGATACTTTAAGTCCTGTAAGTTGCGTGGTGGGGCCTACATGGATTGAACTTTTTGGTCCAGCACATCCCACTGATGCTCAATCGGATTGAGATCTGGGGAACTTGGAGGCCAAGTCAACACCTTGAACTCTTTGTCATGTTCCTCTAACCATTCATGAACAATTTTTGAAGTGTAGCAGGGCGCATTATCCTGCTGAAAGAGGACACTGCCATCAGGGAATACTGTTGCCATGAAGGGGTGTACGTGGTCTGCAACAATCTTTAGGTAGTTGGTATGTGTCAAAATAACATCCACATGAATGCCAGGACTCAAGGTTTCCCAGCAGAACATTGCCCAGAGCATTAAACTGCCTCTGCCGGCCTTCTTCCCATAGTGCATCCTGCTGCCATCTCTTCCCCAGGTAAATGATGCACACGCACCCGCCGTCCACATGATCTAAAAGAAAACGTGATTCATCAGACCAGGCCATCTTCTTCCATTGCTCTATGGTCTAGTTCTGACAACCCATTGTAGGCACTTTCGGCGGTGGACAGAGGTCAGCTGCCCCATGCGCAGCAAGCTGCAATGCACTGTGTGTTCTGACACCTTTCTACCATGGCCAGCATTAAGATTTTCAGCAATTTGTGCTACAGTAACTCTTCTGTGGGATCGGACCAGACAGGCTAGTGCGCATCAACGAACCTTGGGCGCCATGACCCTGTCGCCGGTTCACCAGTTATACTTCCTTGGACCACTTTTGGTAGGTACTAACCACTGCATACTGGGAACACCCCACAAGACCTGCTGTTTTGGAGATGCTCTGACCCAGTCGTCTAGCCATCACAATTTGGCCCTTGTCAAAGTCACTCAAATCCTTATGCTTGCCCATTTTTCCTGCTTCCAACACATGAAATTCAAGAACTGACTGATTACTTGCTGCCTAATATATCCCACCCTGTGACAAGTGCCATTGTAATGATATAATCAATGTTATTCACTTCACCTGTCAGTGGTTTTAATGTTGTGGCTGATCAATGTAGACTATAATGAAAAATATCAAAGGTCAGACAACAGATTAAAAACTAAGGAATTTACTTTGCTCAGTTTCTGACCCTGCCGAATACTTTTTTCATCTCAGGAGTACCCTTTACAGAGGTGTCACCAGCGAGCTGCCTGACCTCTCAGTACTCCAAGTGACAAATGTGTATAAGGACTTTGCCAGCGCTACAGCCCCTTTTGTCACCACAATTGGGATGTCCAGTTTGGATTCATTGGTGGATTCTGCCTTTGGTAAAGTTCAGGCTGGGAGTGTGCTGTTATACCGACAGCCAACAGCAGCAACCCGCAACATTACTCCCCATCAAGATGCTCCACTTGTTAGTTACAGCCTTGACCCATCCTTTTAACAGCATTACAGGTAACACTGTATCAAAGTTATTTATATTTACGTTTAAAATACTGCAGTGTAGGTAACAATGTATCAAAGTCATTTATTTTTACATGTTTACATTACAGCATTGCAGGTAACACTGCATCAAAGTTATTTATATTTATGTTTACATTACTGCAGTGCAGGTAACACTGTACCAAAGTTATTTTTATTTACATGTTTACATTATTGCAGTGCAGGTAACACTGTATCAAAGTTATTTACATGTTTACATTACAGCATTGCAGGTAACACTGTATCAAAGTTATTTATATTTACATGTTTACATTACTGCAGTGCAGGTAACCCTGTATTAATGTTATTTATATTTACGTTTACATTACTGCAGTGCAGGTAACACTGTATCAAAGTTATTTATATTTACATGTTTACATTACTGCAGTGCAGGTAACACTGTATTAATATTATTTATATTTACATGTTTACATTACAGCATTACAGGTAACACTGTATCAAAGTAATTTTATTTACATGATTACATTACTGCAGTGCAGGTAACATTGTATCAAAGTTATTTATATTTACGTTTACATTACTGCAGTGCAGGTAACACTGTATTAATGTTATTTATATTTACGTTTACATTACTGCAGTGCAGATAACACTGTATCAAAGTTATTTATATTTACGTGTTTACATTACAGCATTGCAGGTAACACTGTATCAAAGTTATTTATATTTACGTTTACATTACTGCAGTGCAGGTAACCCTGTATAAATGTTATTTATATTTCCATGATTACATTACTGCAGTGCAGGTAACACTGTATCAAAGTTATTTATATTTACATGTTTACATTACTGCAGTGCAGGTAACCCTGTATTAATGTTATTTATATTTATGTTTACATTACTGCAGTGCAGGTAACCCTGTATTAATGTTATTTATATTTATGTTTACATTACTGCAGTGCAGGTAACACTGTATCAAAGTTATTTATATTTACATGTTTACATTACTGCAGTGCAGGTAACACTGTATTAATATTATTTATATTTACATGTTTACATTAAAGCATTGCAGGTAACACTGTATCAAAGTTATTTATATTTACATGTTTACATTATTGCAGTGCAGGTAACCCTGTATAAATGTTATTTATATTTACATGATTACATTACTGCAGTGCAGGTAACACTGTATCAAACTTATTTATATTTACATGTTTACATTACTGCAGTGCAGTTAACACTGTATTAATGTTATTTATATTTACGTTTACATTACTGCAGTGCAGGTAACACTGTATCAATGTTATTTATATTTACATGTTTACATTACTGCAGTGAAGTTAACACTGTATTAATGTTATTTATATTTACGTTTACATTACTGCAGTGCAGGTAACACTGTATTAATGTTATTTATATTTACGTTTACATTACTGCAGTGCAGGTAACACTGTATCAATGTTATTTATATTTACATGTTTACATTACTGCAGTGAAGTTAACACTGTATTAATGTTATTTATATTTACGTTTACATTACTGCAGTGCAGGTAACACTGTATTAATGTTATTTATATTTACGTTTACATTACTGCAGTGCAGGTAACACTGTATCAAAGTTATTTATATTTACGTTTACATTACTGCAGTGCAGGTAACACTGTATTAATGTTATTTATATTTACATGTTTACATTACAGCATTGCAGGTAACACTGTATCAAAGTTATTTATATTTACATGTTTACATTACTGCAGTGCAGGTAACCCTGTATAAATGTTATTTATATTTACATGATTACATTACTGCAGTGCAGGTAACACTGTATCAAAGTTATTTATATTTACGTTTACATTACTGCAGTGCAGGTAACACTGTATCAAATTTATTTATAATTACATGTTTACATTACAGCATTGCAGGTAACACTGTATCAAAGTTATTTATATTTACATGTTTACATTACTGCAGTGCAGTTAACACTGTATTAATGTTATTTATATTTATGTTTACATTACTGCAGTGCAAGTAACACTGTATCAAAGTTATTTATATTTACGTGTTTACATTACAGCATTGCAGGTAACACTGTATAAATGTTATTTATATTTCCATGATTACATTACTGCAGTGCAGGTAACACTGTATCAAAGTTATTTATTTTCCATGTTTACATTACTGCAGTGCAGGTAACACTGTATCAAAGTTATTTATATTTACATGTTTACATTACTGCAGTGCAGGTAACCCTGTATTAATGTTATTTATATTTATGTTTACATTACTGCAGTGCAGGTAACACTGTATCAAAGTTATTTATATTTACATGTTTACATTACTGCAGTGCAGGTAACACTGTATTAATATTATTTATATTTACATGTTTACATTACTGCAGTGCAGGTAACCCAGTATAAATGTTATTTATATTTACATGTTTACATTACTGCAGTGCAGGTAACACTGTATCAAAGTTATTTATATTTACATGTTTACATTACTGCAGTGCAGGTAACACTGTATTAATATTATTTATATTTACATGTTTACATTACTGCAGTGCAGGTAACCCAGTATAAATGTTATTTATATTTACATGTTTACATTACTGCAGTGCAGGTAACACTGTATCAAAGTTATTTATATTTACATGTTTACATTACTGCAGTGCAGTTAACACTGTATTAATGTTATGTATATTTACGTTTACATTACTGCAGTGCAGGTAACACTGTATCAATGTTATTTATATTTACATGTTTACATTACTGCAGTGAAGTTAACACTGTATTAATGTTATTTATATTTACGTTTACATTACTGCAGTGCAGGTAACACTGTATCAAAGTTATTTATATTTACGTTTACATTACTGCAGTGCAGGTAACACTGTATTAATGTTATTTATATTTACGTTTACATTACTGCAGTGCAGGTAACACTGTATTAATGTTATTTATATTTACATGTTTACATTACAGCATTGCAGGTAACACTGTATCAAAGTTATTTATATTTACATGTTTACATTACTGCAGTGCAGGAAACCCTGTATAAATGTTATTTATATTTACATGATTACATTACTGCAGTGCAGGTAACACTGTATCAAAGTTATTTATATTTACGTTTACATTACTGCAGTGCAGGTAACACTGTATCAAATTTATTTATATTTACATGTTTACATTACAGCATTGCAGGTAACACTGTATCAATGTTATTTATATTTACATGTTTACATTACTGCAGTGCAGTTAACACTGTATTAATGTTATTTATATTTATGTTCACATTACTGCAGTGCAAGTAACACTGTATCAAAGTTATTTATATTTACATGTTTACATTACAGCATTGCAGGTAACACTGTATCAAAGTTATTTATATTTACATGTTTACATTACTGCAGTGCAGTTAACACTGTATTAATGTTATTTATATTTATGTTTACATTACTGCAGTGCAGGTAACACTGTATCAAAGTTATTTATATTTACTTGTTTACATTACTGCAGTGCAGGTAACCCTGTATTAATGTTATTTATATTTACGTTTACATTACTGCAGTGCAGGTAACACTGTATTAATGTTAGTTATATTTGCATGTTTACATTATTTTAATTTGTACAAATAAAAGCAAACTGATCAATCCCCAACAACAAGTGTTGTGTCTAGGTGAACTTTCCCTCCCGTATAATGTTGTGTGTCAACTTTTTGTGTGTTTCTTCATCCACAGGGAAAGTGTGAAAACTCAGCATAGAGTTGAACTTTGAGGAAGCTTCACACACCGGGACACAACAATGTTCTTTCTTGAAGTCATTACTATAATGAGATAATATATATGTTTATATTTATAACAATACTTAACTATATAATACTTAAATAATTAATCATTGTTTGCAGTTCTGTTTCTCCGCTAGTACACTTTGCTCTAGTCAAACACTATACCGGAAGTAAAGTAGCGGAAATACATAGGCTGAGTGCCATGCATAGAGTCCATTGTATTGATTTGAAATTTTGTTTTTTGATTGGTTGGTCTCTATGGGAAAAAAATTTATTTTCATATGAGCCAAGTTGTACAATATCAGAGGAATTAACCATCTCAGTTGTCATGTTGGTCAATCCCTGATTTCACAGGCAATGCTATTTAATCCATCAAACTGTTTGGCAAAAGAAATTGGCAATGACAAATCTATACATCTTATTAACTTGAACGATCTCCAGTCTTGTGCTACTAAGAAAAAATGTCAGCCAATAAGTTAATACATGTCAGATAAAAGCTCTTCACTCAAACTTAATAATATGCTGACTAACTTCTAAAGTATAAGGATTACTTTGTCAGCCTGACAAACTGAGTCATAAAGTGAGTCAAAGGAAATAATCATTTTAAAAATAAGAATTCAGACTTACGAAGTCCATTTAAATTCCCAAAAAAGAGGTGAGACCATACAAGAAACATATTGTTGGGTTTCTTATGTGAGTAGGATCTCTTATATACAAGAAATGTCCTATCTAGTAAAAAAATGACATAAAAAAAAAAAAAAAAAAAATGACATAAAAAAAGTATTGGTCCTTATGAGATTATCATTCCTTTAAAACAGTTTAAATATTAAATGTTCCGCTATACTTAGGGTACTGCAAAGTATAAATTTAAACATATGTGGCTGATATACAGTAACCTAAGCATTTTAAAGTTTCCAATTATAATATTATGCATTGCTTTAGGTACAAAAATAACTCTACAAATAACTAAAAATATAATGTCTGTCCTAGGTTATTTTGAGATTATTAGAGCCTAAACTGCCACATAATGTAACCTAATCTTCTACAGAGCAATAATGCAATTACAAAAACAACTACGAAAAAAATTATTGGTAACAGTCATTGGTCGTGTAAGTCATAATTCAAAACCAATTAGAAGATTTTCCAATTCCCCAAACCTCAGCCTTTAATCCTCTAATTTGGTATTTCTTAATTTCCAACTAAATCTGCAGAATTCAATAAGTGGTTTAACAGACTCCAGTCCTCTGAGAGAATAACAAAAGAATCTTGCAAAGCAGTGTTGAGCATGACTATCAAACCAGTGATTATTTGGCAGTGTGCTTTGTTATTTTTAGTATAGTGGTGCAAAGGACTGAAGACTGTTTATGTTGAAGCCAGGTGTTTTTTGTTGTTGTTGTTTTTTATGCCAGAATACTGCCTACTACGCATGCGGATGAGACACACATTACATTTCTTAAATAGTTGGGTGTGGATGACTGACAACCAAGGGGGAGGTTGTATAAAGCCCAGAAGGGAGCAGCGAGTATGACTTTCTCTCAGCTTCCAAGTACAGGGCAGGGAGAGGAATGTTCTGCCACTGCATTTTGGAAGTCATGGTTTTGTGGGTCATTTCAGGCAAAGGCTAGTCTACACCAGTCTCACTTGTGCTTGGTAGTTTATGGGCCATGATGTCTGTCTCACTGAATGTGGACAGACTGACTGTGTGTACATTTGATTGTATAAGATTGTTTGATCATTTTCAGGTGACTGTCAGGGTACACATGACAAGCCAGTTTGGTTAACGGCCCACCAGAGGAATGGCAAAGTTCAGAAATGTCTGGAAATTTGTCAGACTGGGGATTTAAAAAAGGGTGTCAATCAAGGCCATAATATAAACTTTATTTTAAAAGACTGTGCCTTTGTGTTTGACAGGTGAGAAAAGAGCAAATGTTAATATAGTGGAGTCTTGCGCTCTGTTGTAGATAAATGCATGTGGATTATTGTAAGGTTTGAATACAACAAATATGATACAGTATAGGGTTCACAGTAGGGTCTAATGCTAAGGGTCTGAGACAGTATTTGATAAAGCTGAAGAGCATGAAAGACCAGTGACATGGAATGATGTGTCATGAAAACAAGAAACAAAAGGGCACTGGTGTGAGGGTGAAAACACACACTTTAGGTTAATTTTAGATGACAGTTAATACATTTATTTACGTTTTTTAAGTTTAACTTTGTTAAGTTTAATTACGTTTCTATTTGCAACAAAAGGACAATCAGTGATATGATTTGATACCAATTTCAATTGCATAGAATTACATTTAATTAGTACAAAAACATTTAAATTTAAAGGAATAATTCAGCCAAAAATGAAAATTATGTCATAATTTACTCACCCTCATGTCATTCCAAACCTGTATTGCTTTTTTCTCTTCTGGGGAACACAAAAGGAGGAAAATTAAAAGATGCCCCATTCTCTGATATCTATTAAGATTGACTCACTTTAAAGCTTGAAAAAGGACCCAAAAGTGTCAACAAAGTAGTCCATGCTACTTGTGCATCATATCCAAGTCTTCCAAAGGCATATTTTGGTGAGACAAAAGATACACAGTTATTTTACAGTGAACATCTTGACTTCTGCCATGGCCTCCCCATTGATGAGTGCATGAAAGAAGCTTGTTCACAAGAGTATTGTGTTTTTCAAGAGAACTGCTTTTGCGAGGTTTAAGCTATGTGTGAACCATTGTTTACTGGCGGAAGTCAAGATTAATAATTATTATTCTAAAATTGTAATCAAACTACTGACTTTACTGACTACTTTGTAAAAAAAAAAAAAAAAAAAAAAAATAAGTAATCACATTATTAAATACTTTTAAGTTATTTTCTAAAATACTTTTTCCCGCTTAATGAATTCAAAATAATGTCTATATTTCCTAATTTCTTAATTGACTCATTAAGGGCGTAGCCCTTCAACTATCACAAAACGCATACTGATATTAACGTAATTCATGTTTTAAATGTATTCTAAAATAATACATATAAAATTATTTTAGAAATGTGCACCCCCCACCAAAAACACCCACATGGCAATACTGGTTATTGTATTAATACACTGTTTATGCATATTTATAAACTGAGTCATGTCGAGTATAATAGAGAATTTAGACAGATTTAACAGTACAGTCTGCAAGAAACTGTTTGTTTTTTTTTTTTTTTTTAAATATACCAAAGAAAGGACAAAAATAAATAAATAAAATAAAAGGTTTTCCTGTCAAAAATCATTTTATCATGAGCATTGGTGACATTTTAAAAGGCTTTGGAATGATTGCATCAAAAGTGAAAGGCATTAAGAAAAATAATCAGCATATTTAGAGGGCTCAGAATGAACAAATATGGCACAAATGAACACAAATTTTCAACAAGAACATCACTAATGATTAGCACCTGTTACAGGCTCCATCACCTCTCAAAAATCCCAGAAAGATAAATAGCCAAATGCCAAAATGTATGATAGAAAAACCTACTTTCAGATTTTTAAAATCTTATAGCAATATATTGGGGTGGCTGGTGCTAGTTGTCACACATGGAAGTTGTCACAATGGCTATAACTCAGTAAGGTTTGGAGTCAAATGTCAATTTTAATGGGGCAAGTTGTCAAATGTGTTTTAAATGTTATACATATTTGTTGTCCAAAACAATGGTTTGATATTTTGTAAGTTATCTTTTTACTGTTTTACGAATTGCTTGTGTTTCATTATTTGTTACTATTTAAATTCTGCTTAAAAGCCTGTAAAAGGTGTTTAAAGTGTATAGTGCCAGATAGTCAAAGACTCTTTCAAGGCAAGTAAGTCCACTCGGCCACCATCTTTGGAACACTCCTGGGCAGCTATTTTCAATGGATACAAGCGGCATGATAGTACATTTTCTATCTACTTGAATGGAGAAAGACTGAAATCTCCAAAACGGTTGGTCAAGATAACAATCATATAACATATTTCAAACCAGTGGTTAAATTGAACATGATTGAACATTTATATAGAAAAAAATCCACAGTTTTAGCACCATTTGTGGAATTTTCGGATGGTCCTTTACCCATCATAGGCACATTTTCCAACTTATATCAATGTTAAATTAGCGATCTGGAACGATTTCACCGTGAAGCCATCTGACCAGCTTAAATACAGGACAAAGCTCATCTGTAATCAGATTTTTTACAGCTATGGCCAGTTGTGCAGCCGACCAATAATGTTAGAGCGACAGCAGTTGGAACGGCCAATAGCGACACAAAGTAAGGAGACTAGCGACATCTACCAAAAAATTGTAACGGGGCTTAAGGCGGGACTTCCTGTTTTACATCTGCCAAAAATCTTAACTAGCCGCAAACTTGCCGCCAATTTGCCGTTTGTTATTTTCACATGCAAATGAGCTTTTGATAAGCCACAAATGGTTCGCTGGTAGTGGTGAACCTCCGGCAAACCTTTGGCAACAATGGACAATTTGCTGCAAGTTTGCCACAAAGCTCATTTGCCTGTGAAAATTTGCCATGAATTCTCAATTTTCATAAGGGAATTTCTCCTGTTCATTTTAATGCAAGTGCTCCGTCTCGGGCTAAATAGTGTCTTCAAGTGTCCAATAAACTTCATCTTTTACTGGATAATGTTTGTAGCCTTCCAGATAAGGCATTTGTTTATACAGAAATGTACATTAAAAATGAACGTACCCTGAAAAATATTCAATAGAGTAAATATAAAATAAAATATAATATAAAAATATATTCTGACAACCAGCATTTCCCTAAATCTCTTAAACTTCAGCAAATAAACCTTTTGACCTTATTTTATAGATAAACTCTCCTGGTTTAATTTCATACTGATTTTCCTAATTATAAATTTTTAAGACATATTATAGGCTACTGTCTTTTTAATTACCTTTATCAACATACAATAAAATTACAAATATGACCCCTTACAACAGCAGACGCGTTGGTCTGTTCTGACTTCGCGCGCATTACCTGACTGAATTCACCAGAACGCGCTCCGATGTACGTGAGAGCGTGCCAGGGGTCCTAATCGTTTTGACAGACGAGACGTCATTTTTTCTTGTTTGTCTAATTATTGCCTGAATAAAATAACTTTGATTTGTGTACAGCTTTAAATAAACGTCTACAAGTGTGAGATATTCTACTTTATCCACAGCATCCTTTACAATACTGAGAGATACTACTTTTATATTTTTATAATTTGGTTTAGCTACTCTACGGGTCCTTTAAAACACAAGTAAACCGGTTTGGCAGGTGTATCGGAAGTCTACACTTTTAACGTAGGCTACACAGTCTTACCTGCACCAGGTGAGAGTGCTTTAAACTCAGCTTGAAACTTCGAGAAGTCTTCGAACCTGGTGAAAACAGTCCGTTTTTTGATAAAGTAAGTAGAAAAGTTGCTTTTTTCCCCCATGTTCCCTTCCCTATTGGTAACACAACGTGTGAGTCGTTTCATTTACATGTAGTGGACTGAAACATTAAGGTGCACAGTAAACTAAGCGTCTGTTTTCTACTTTCAGTTAAAATGAAAGTAGTGTTTTAAGGCAAACCCAGAAAAGTGGTGGGTTTAGTATTTTGTTATGTGTTTGAAAGTACGTTTAAGCATGAGATCACAGCACATTCGTTTAACATTTATCATCTTTCATGTGCGTTTCTGTTTGGGCGTCGTACAGAAGACTGAGAGACTCCTCAGCCTTTAAAAGCCTTTATATATATATATATATATATATATATATATATATATAGCCTACAGTATACAAACATTTATTATGGTAACTACATTTCGTAAGTTTTTATGTAAAAAGCATAATAAATTAAGAGATCTCTATCAAAGAAAAGTGGAAGAAGCATAAATCTGGATGTTATTTAAGTTTCTTCACTAGATGACAGTGATTTAAAGGAATAGTTCACCCAAAAATGAAAATTCTCTCATCATTTGCCACCCCAGATGTGTACAACTTTCTTTCTTCTGCTAAAAACAAACAAGATTGTTAAACAATATCTCAGCTCTGTAGATCCATAAGTGAATGGTGGCCAGAACTTTGAAAAAGCACACAAAGGCAGCTAAAAAGTAATCCTTAGAACTCCAGAGGTTAAATCCATTTCTTCAGAAGTGATGAGATAGGTGTGGGTGAGAAACAGATAGATATTCAAGTCCTTTTTTACTATACATTTTCACTTCCACATTCTTCTTTTGTTTTTGACGATTCACATTTGTGCATATTGCCACCTACCACCCTGCAGGGAGGAGAATTTATAGTATGGATTACTTTTATGCTTTATGTGCTTATTTTGCACTTCAGTTCTGGCCACCATCCACTTGCATTGTATCGACCTACAGAGAGCTATTTTTCTAAAAATCTTTGTGTTCAGTGGAAGAAAGTCATACACATCTGGTAGTAAATGGAGTAAATGATGGGAGAATTTTCATTTTTGGGTGAACTATTCCTTTAAAACTAAGTTACTACTACTACTACTACTAGTATATTGTGGTGTAAACTTATAAAGCCTATATGGTTGCCATGTTACATTTATGTTGAGCTGTGTAAGGTATATTTTCATATTGGGGATTTGTGTATTAAGTGTATTTAAGCGTAAAGTGTATTTATGGCCAGTATATTTGTTTTGGTTTTATTAAACCAGTATTTACAGTTAAGATGATGTTAATACCAGCTGCTGGATGATATGCATTATTTTTAAGCTTCACGGCAACTACACACATAATAATAGACTGTCTGCGGTCTTGATCGACAAAAGCAATTAATTTAGCCCCTCTGGGTAAAGTAGATATAATATCTCCTCCTTACCTTGAAGCAGACACTGTTTTTGCAACTTGTCACGATCTGGAGCATTCCTTCTACATTCCAGTAGCTTTGTTAACATACAAGATGAAAATGAGAAAGATTGATTGTTGTTTGTCAAATCTTTTAGCTGATGTCTTAAATGTCAGGTGTCCACCATACTTTGTTTAACATTGACCATATTTATGGAATACATTTCAGAATCTCACCATTTTCATCAAACTTGACCCCTTACATCTTTGACCAATTGAGTCATACTAAATATTGATTCTCAGTCCTTGATGAAGTTGTTTTTCTGAACTGTTAAAGCTGCCCCCACTCTAAGTGTCAGTGACCAAGCAGAATTCACCCTCTCAAATTAATCCTGTGTCAAAATTTAAATTAACTCTCATCAGAGCAGATGTTTGTGCTTTCTCTATGGATCAATGCTGCATCCTTAATTTTTCATTATCTCCCCCAACTACAAATTAAGATATAATTGCTCTGTCCCACGTATTTGCATTTTACATGCTTTATTCTGCTATGTTAATCACTTGTTGACTAATTACAGACTAATGTATCCTGTAGGTCTGCGTAAGCAGCAATTATTTGTACAGTAGTAATCACAAAAATTGTATTCTCATTGTTATGCTTGATATGACCGCTGCATTTATTAGTCCACCCCCTCTGTATGACAACAAAGGTCTTTCAGACCTGAGGAAATAGGAGTGGGAAATAATATCAGCAGTTTTAAACCTTAGTGAGTTTACCAAGAAAAGGTTTGTTGCTAGCTACTGTTCCATGTCAGATCTGGGGAAATATTCCTTATAGCCATGTTTTACGGGTGTATAAAATACGCATTATTCTCTACACCTCTGAGAAAATAATGATCACATAATAGAGAGAGAATCCTTAAAATTCCCATCAAGATGCTCTCTAGTTCAGATGTCATGAAAATTTTGGCTTTTGAGACTGAGTGTTTGAATTCATATTACTCAGTGTTTTTAATAGTACTTTTTTCTACCACAAGCACATTGATTAATCTACAGTTCAGTCATTCAGCAATTCACTTACCCTGATGCCATCCCAGATGTGTATGACTGTCTTTTTCGGAACACAAATTAAGATTTTTAGAAGAATATCTGAGCTCTGTAGGTCCTTAAAATGTAAGTAAACGGGTGCCATCAGGCTGCTGGCTATTTGACAGTCCAAAAGGCATATTTAGGCAACGTTAAAGTAATCGAAAAGAGTGAAGTCCAGTTGATCAGTTAATGTCTTCTGAAGCAAATCGATTATTAAAACTTTCTTAACTTAAAATAAATCGCTTCCTGCCAGCAGTCAACGCATCAGAGACATAAGCGCTATGGCACTTTCACGTGAGAAGTTGGAAACGCGTGCTTTGTATACAACAGAGGAATGAACGTTACGTGAGAGTTAGTTCATTTCAAACAGCATCCCAGCACTGGCCGGAAGCAATGATTTAAAGTTAAAAATGTTTTAATTATCGATTTGTTTCTTACACCAACCTTTTGATTTGCTTCAGAAGACATTAATTGATCGACTGGAGTCATGTGGATTACTTTTATGTTGCCTAAATATGCCTTTTACACCCGTTTACTTACATTATAAGGACCTACAGAGCTTCAACATTTTCCTAATCTTAATTTGTGTTCTGCTGAAGAAAGACTGTCATACACATATGTGTTGGCATCAGGGTAAGTGAATAATGAGAGAATTTTCCGAAACCGTAGTAACTACAGTAAGTCACACATCCATCGTTCGAAACCACATTGGTTCAACAACATAAAGCTGTCGTTAATGACGTTATGCAGGGGTGGAGTAATATTTTCCAGGAAAATTGAATTAAAATAGCTAATTTACACAAACACCAGAAAGACGTTTATTCAAGAAAGCTGCTGAAGACACGAAATCGGCGCGCACAGTGTAATGAGACAGAATTGCACTACAATAGATTTGTTTCCCACTACATCAGACTTCGGGGTTCCTCCGACGCGCTCAAGCACAAACGCACGTGCATTCTTCAAATGGGCACGTTTTATTCAGAAGAGATCATCCCTATGCACTACTCCCTGTCTAAAGTCTTTACCATCCACTGTGAGAGCAGCAGAGGGCTGAAAGATGTGGGGCTCCAAAATAACAGTCATTTGGAACTCACTTTTTTAACCTTTTTTTATTGAAAATTGAGTTTGAAGCTATCTGTTATGATTGTCCTCCCTCCCTACAGAGGCTGATTTATCCCATTTAGAACGCAGGCAAAAACATGCGTTAACATGGACACAGAAGCCGTGTTCACCAACAGAAGCCACTTGTGTTAAATTGCTTTCTCTTAAAAACCTTTAAGCACTTAAACATCTGCATTCAAGTTTAAATTATGTTTCACAAAGTAATTTAACATAATTCTTTTTTTTTTTTTAAATGCATGTAAATGTGATCTAAGTCTTGACGGAATAAAAGATACATAAGCAATAAAAGATATAGAAGCCTCAGTGAAGTCAAATGATGTCCACAAAGCAAACTAACAAGGAACTATGCTTCTAACCACAGGTAAAGAGCTGTAGTCCCAACCAAACAACTTTGAGATGCTGTTTGCGAATGTTCGTTCGAAAAATATTGTTTTAGGAAACACCAAATCGTTGAAATATGTTGGTAACGATGGAACTTATGACCATAGTTGACTGTCAGTACTTTTGGGAAATGCACCCCAGGACAGCCTGGAATCTGGGAGTGGTGGTGGATGACCAGCTTAACCACTGTCAACATCTTATCAACTGCCCGGTCTTGAAGTTCGTGCTTTGCAACATCAGGAAATTCAGACCTTTTCTGTCTGAATATGCTACAAATTTCCTGATCCAAGCTCTGATAATTTCAAGACTGGACTACCTTAATGCTCTGTTCGCGGGTTTCCCAGCTAGCATGATTAAGCCACTGCAGATGGTCCAGAATGCTGCAGCGTGTTTGGTCTTCAATCAGCCAAAGAGGGCTTACATCACCCCACTCTTAATTTCACTACACTGGCTGCCAGTAGCGACTCCCATCAAATTAAATGCTTCGACTCTGGCCTTCAGGACAGCCAATGGAACAGCACCCTCTTCAACGAAAGGCCCAGGTATACTTCATTTTTGCACGTTCCGGATTGGCTTGTGCCTGGTCGACCGCGTTGCCTTTGTGAGTATACTCTTCTGACCATGAGCGAATATGATGCATGCCCACTATAACTTATTTGGGATACTCTTTTAGGACAGTCAATAGCAGGCGCATGCGTCAGTGATCTGCAAAGCCGAAGACCGCGTGTGCGGGTCAAGAAAATCTAGGCGACGTGCGGTCAAGCCACGTGGCTGTGCTGATGATGCAATTTGAGTCACACATACTGTGCGTGGAGCAATCTGCAACGTGGACACCCGACGTATACTTTGGCCTTAACTCCTCCAGGTATATGTCCCAACCCACTCTCTGCGGTCAATAAACGATTGCCTCCTGATGGTCCCATTGCAAAAAGGCACAAAGTCCATTTCATGATCATTCACTCAATGTTCCTCTGTGGTGGAATGAGCTTCCAACCTCCACACGATCTACTTATACGTTCTCAGCATTCAAGAAACAGCTGAAAACACATCTGTTCCGCGAGCACTTAACCAATCCACATTAATTGCACTTACTATTTATTAAAAATAAATAAATATTCCTTGTCTGTCTCTTTCTTCTGCGCTAGCATCTTTATTACTCAAGCCACTGTGAGAACTTGGCAGTGCGATACTGAAAATATTGTTGAAATTAGTTGACGAATTGCTTGTTTCTCATTTGTAAGTCGCTTTGGATAAATGTCATGTAAATGTAGACTTAAGGGCAGTTCACACTTGCCACATCATTGTGGTCCATTTGCAAAAGTTTTTGCAATACAGATGCAGACTGACGTCTTTGCCCATTCTGTCACCACTTGCTCTTTTTCAGCAAGTCACACCATGAGCGTCGTGTTTTTCTCAATACCCCTGCTAACATAGGGGCTTTTAAGTGAACAATGCTTAATGGCATTGCAATGTGAATTTTGTGCTGTAAATGATACTGTATGCCTTGTTAGATGAGATCACTAATCTACACGTCCAACACAGGGAAAAGTGGTTTGTTTTTATTTTGTCCTAGCACACCATATCCCATTGAAAACCATTATGAGTACTCGGTGCATACTAATCCACTTTAAAACCATGTCATGAGATCAGGTTATACTGTGATGACTCAGGCAGACATTCTTTATTTAGATACTTTGGCTGAATATTTGTTAGATGAAATGCCATTTGACATAAGTTGCTTACGTATACCTCTTTGGGTTCTCCCAGTTTGAACATTTTATTTACGTTAACGGCAGTAGGCAGAACAATTTTTCCAGTACCATCAAATTCTTTACAACAAATATGAGCAGAATTTACGACATACAGCTGTTTAATTCTAAAATTCAAGGGGAGTGAAAGAGTCATAGGTGTGTTGCCAGCCACAGCCTAGCATTTAGTGCTACAATGTTTATCTGTGAATGAGTGATCATTAATACTTTGTAAGAAATGACCAAGCTGTTTGATGCAATGTACAGTGTTAGGCTTTTCATACAAAGTTTCCAGTTCAGTTTTAAATGCATTTTAAGAGACATGTAGGGGGTGTTCTTTCGAACTCTGTTATTAATAGAGGAATGTTTGTATGTTCCTTAAAAATAAATAATGGTCACGTAGGCACTTTAAGCAGTACTGTATTTTCAGTGTTTTGAGATGAGCAAAAAACATGACCTGGGTCCAACTTCCTTACTTTGGAAATGCTGAAAAGGAACAGTGAATGAGTTCTTTGTTAGTCATCTGTTTGTTCATGTGATGTCCTTAACTTGGGATACATTTCATGACCTTGGAAAACAGGTTTAAAAATGTACATGAATAATGCTTCAAATCATTGTCAAGAATGCTACATTACAACAGCCTTTGTCATACTGCTGCTTTCTCCCTACTTACAGTAGCTGAAGCGATGATTGCTTAGTCACTTGTTAAATTCTGTCTCCTCATGAATGTGTTGAACAGTGAAAAGGGTCCGAATCCAGGTTAGAGCAAGACAGAATACCCTCACTGGCAGCAATCTTAGTATTATTATTAGGCTATTAATTTATTGAAGCAGGTGTCTCCCAGGTGAACAGGAGAACTGTCCTGTTGATGCGTCTGGTTTTGCAAGAATTCTTCAACTGGAAAGACTTCATTGACAGTGACAATTTGCAAGCACCTCCCTTGATAAACCGCAGAAAGGGAGCTACCTGCCAAAAGCACATCTCTGCTGCACCAGTAGGGTGTTTGATCTACCCATTTTATTAAATGATTCATCCCTTAATATTCTGTCCATAAAGAATAATAGTTAATGTAAGTTGCAAAATAAGGGGGTTGTGGTAATATTTTGATATACTGTTAAGTATACATTTTGTTTGGCTTATACATTTTCATAAGAAATTAAAGCTGACATTTATTTTCTGTCATTTCTGCACAACTAGCATCACCAAACAGAATTTTTTTTTTTTAAACAGGTTTCCAAAAAAAAACTTCCATTGATTTGACAAACAACAAAACTCATGCCATTGTTTTAGCCAACTGTGTAATTTCTGCAGTCATCAAATGGAATTGCAAAAATGTCAGTTTTCAAACAGATTTCCCAAACATTCCGCTGTCTTCATATTAAGGTATTGGATAAAGTATGTTGAAGAGCTGTCAATTAGAGGATAATTTAGCGCAATTAAATATGTATATATATATATAATATATATATATATATATAATACATACATACATATACATGCATACATTTACATTATTTGTTAGAAAATTAACACAATTATGCTTGCTACCTGTACATACAGTAAATTCCGTAATTAAGTACATATTTTCCTACAATCGGAGCAATTCAAGCTTGAAGTAATTTTAATTTGTTTTTTACGAATCTGCAGTCAGCGCAGCAGCTGTTCAGGTAATGTGGAACTCTTGCGATGCACCCAGTGAGAACAGGACAGAATAATACATGTAATTGCAAAATGGACTGCTTTGGACTATAGGCCAGAGATTGGCTCATGTTTAATGTGGGAATAAAATAAACAATATATTGACTTCTAAAGCCACATTTTGTGTGTCTAATCAATGCTTTAGTCATATGCCACAATAATGCAATGTATTTTAATCAAAATATCTGAATTATTAAATTGTGTAGCCTATTATAATTATTTAATTATATATTATATATATTGATTATATACTGCATATTGATAATACATTTTGGTGTTCTTCCAGCAGTGCCATAGCATATGGATGGGTTGTGTAGGATGCTGCGTGAATGACACTAAGTAACAGCAGGAGTAGGCAAATGTGACTTAAAACTGTGTGACTCATATGGGAGACACGTTTTTGACCCAGTGTCATCAATTATCTTTGACATGAGCAAAATTAATTACCTATTCGTTTTTGCTGACATTTGACGTATGACTGAAAAAGTTAACGATTTGTCACTCTGAAATGGGGAGAGCCCTTCTAAAACATGAAAAGGTCATTGTAGTGATTACATACCCAGTCTGTCAACTTGTACAGCAAGTGTCTTACAATAGCCCATATTCTTTAGATAATTTTAAGGTTAGTAAGTTATTGCAGGTTCATTGTAATGCAGATGCCACAAGATAATGGTTTTGGCATTATAGAATTGAAAGCATTCAGGAAGACGCAAGCCATCACGCAGGTTTGGTCTACCATACGTATGACGTTTCAGGTTGTCGGAATGTGACGTAGAGCTATAGGCAAGAAATGTGTCTTAAGCATGTTACTTCTGACATTTATTTTCAGTGAAAAATCAGATTCCTGCTAACCTAAATTCTAAGGTCAAGAAGGATGCTAAAATCCTCAGAGTTCACTGAAATATCCAACAGAATGGGGCCTGACAAACTTATTCCAGGTAACTGTCCTCTCTACTGTCCTAAGTCAATTAGAAAGCAATGGAAAACACTTGGATTTTAGTAGAATTTATTGAAGTTATTGAATTTAACAGGATACAGTGGAAATTGTGTCATCTACCCCCCTCATGTAGTTCTAATTCATAACTGTGACATTTTGTGTTCCACAGAAAGAAGAAAGCCATACAAGTTTGGAACAACATTAGGGTGAGCGCTCCTTTTAAAAGCACTGGCTAATCTTATTGCTATAATAGAACCTATGCCAAGTCTGTAAGTGCTATTAAACATCTCTAAGTTTGCATTTCTATTGACTGATGTCATCTGTGTACATGACTAGCAGTCTTTCTGCCAGTCCATTGCAAAGTATCTGTTCATGCATGTCTTCAACAAGTGATATAAATGCGCTCACTCTGTGACTTCACCATATCTTTGCAAAAACACAATGCTTCAATAAACTCTGATTTCATCTTGCTTTCCCAGATAAATCAGTCTTTGTAACTGAATTTAGAACAGTTTTGCTTGCACAAGTGCAATTGTAATATCTGTCTCATATCCATTTAAATCTTTTTCCACCACCCGAAACCAGCTCATGTGATTGCCAAGGCTGAGGGACTGGCTATCCTGTCAGTCTTTAAAGCGGGCTTCATGATTACTGCAAGGGGTGGCAGTGGAATAGTGATTTAAAGGCTCGCTGATGGAAGTAAGTGATTGTTTTAATTTTCTTACTGCCTTGCTGACTTAATGATTAGACTTTAAAGTGTGTTGTTTTTTGGATATTAAATATGCTTTATGGAACTTTTGGGCTCTCTGTCGACGTCTGTGGTTGAAACATAAAATTGCAAGTAAGCAGAAACTGTGACTTTTACGTCAATTGTGCTTTGGCACTTCTCTTTTGTGCAGATGAATCTCATGGTTTGAGATTACCTGTGTTCACCATATCATCTTGGAAATATTGAGTCATATTTTGTTATTAGAATAAACATTTTTAACCAATATACTACTTGCTTCGATGAAGATAAGGCTCTTAATATTTTATGATTCTTCATTTTTTTTTTTTTTTATTGTGATGTGTTTTATCATCCACACATTAATGTTTGTATTGCACTACACAAATACCTAACATTTAAAAGGTGAAACCTCTCATATGGCTGATATGAGTTCTATGGAAAACCCATAATTGTTTTTATATTACAGTTAACAGCCTCAGTGGATAATACAACTAAACCAAACAGTATGCATACAATAAAACTTAAGCAGAGGATTCAATAAGGGTATGAAATATTCTAATTAAACATTAAAAATTATATGCTGAAATATGCTAATTGTTCAATTCACTGAAGCATGGCAACTAAAATAAGCTTCAAAATATTATAGTAAGTAAACAACTTGGCCAAATGGAACAGAAGCCATCCATGTGACTGCCGTTGATTCCCCAGCTTCCACAAACACGTGCCAGAAGTCGCCTAGTCCATCCTTCTTTTCTGTGTTTATGAGTATGTTGTAAACACATGGAGGAATGAGGTAAGCCTGCGATTTCATATCAAAGGCTTACCTTAGTGAATTTAGGTGAGACAAGAACACAGTTTTGAACATGGATTTTTTTTTTTTTTTGTTTTGTTTTTTTTTGTTTTTTTTTTTGTATGTACTTGCTCACTAATTTAACTTAAAAAAAAAAAACTATAATTAAGTGTTTTAAGCTTTGCTCCTTTAGTTTGAGCATCTCAACCAGCCTGACATAGCAGCATTGGCTCAACCAATTGCATGAATTTGGGGTGGGACTATCTGTATATTCGACCTATGCCAGACTGGGCAAATATTTGGGGAATGTGTTTGAAGAGAGTCATTATTTTTGTCATTTCTTTTAGTGACACTTGTGGCACATAAATTGCACACTTCACCTTTAAGGAGACTTCTACTGGGGTTTATACTCCGTGTAGAATATGTTTACATGTACATTTACAGTGAGTGAGGTCATAAAATTAAAAGCGGTTGTGAATTTATGTAAAAAAAATAATATATATATATATATATACTCACAAGTTCAACTCAATTTCTCTACCTGTCTAAAATAAAACTATTAAAACAAAATAGACCACTTTGAGTAATTAGGGAAGTTTCAAGTGGTTGAAGCAATGGATGTCTGGCAGCTGCTTTGCCAATATTTTAAACTAAATAAACAAAACACTCTTTAGGCTCATTTAAAGCCTCAGTGCCTTTATTTTAGTGTTTCCTTGTTTTTACCCACTGGATTTTTACATTATGTAATGCAAAAACAAGTTTAGAAGTTTACAGTAATGGTGTACTCATATTTTATCATCTCTCCAATATACATGATGTAACTTAAAATTTTATTTAACAGTAGCTATGATAACGAAAAAAGTGACCCATGCTGGTGTACTGTATATTTTGAAGTTTAAGAAACGCCAGACTGGCAGTGTTTTAAATGTCATTGTTAAAGTGTGGTCCTTCTGTGCTCCTAAACATTAAATCTTTTTAAGTTCTAAGAGTTGCAGTGTTTTAATTTTGGGAATTTAAAATGGGATACTGAAGTTCAATTATGTTATCTTGTTCACTGTGTTTACTGAAGGGTGGTCTGCTCCTTTAGCCATTGGCATTGCTGGTCTTAGTGGAGGATTTGAAATCGGTATTGAGGTAGGTTCTTCTGCATTTTGAATGATTCTACATATTTATGGCAACATGTATCCCAAATGTTTGCTTGCAAGAATACTGTATATGTTTTTGACAAAATAGTTTGTTTAAAAGAGCTACGATAAGATCTGGCACAAGTTTGTCTTGGGTAATTTTATAGGATCTTTTTGATATAGATTTTAAAACATTTCCAAAGAGAATGAATAATAATAAAATCTGATTAAGACAAGAGTAGTTCATAAGTGCTTCATAAGAAAAGTTTCCTATTTCCTGTACCAACCCTGTATATTGTATTTTCAGTAAGGTAGCAAAGAACATGCAACATGTTTATTCATGTATTAGATGATTACCATTGGAATACACTATGCAGTATGTATTATATACGCTATAGACAGACACTATCGGCGCCACATCGGTATAATTTCTAAATTATTTTGCATGCGTTTCAACATCAGCCGAAAAAATTTTTAGGCATAGACAATGAGTCATGCATAGACAAGAATATCAAGACACTAAAATATTTGCCCTGTCTAACCTAGCTGTCATGTTTTTTTCTTTCCTTGTCTCTGTAATTCAATTGAAAATATATATGTGATTATAAATTCTCTCTTTGATGTTAAGCAAAATCACTTTAGCAACAGACAAGATAAATCTTTTCTAAAATTATATATTCAGTTTAGTTCAATTTATTTGTGTAGCACTTTTTACAATGCATACTATATTCCAAAACATCTTTACGTAGAATAATATCTTACAAATTTGGTGGCCAAAAAAAAAAAGGTTTAAGGAGATAAGAAAGAAACCTTGGGAGAAATCAGATTTGGGCTGGCTCATATTTAAACAAATGTATAGAAAGCATACATAAATGCATTCCAATACTATATACGATTATAGGGACTTCTAATAAAATAGGAATCCATTTGATATGCAAATAAATAAATGATGCGCAAGTAAATGTATGCTCCTAATGAATTACTCGGTAGGAAATTTTACCTAAATCACATGTCAGCTAGAATAAAAAAGAAAATAAAAAAACCTTGTCCTTTGTTGGGAGCTATTTGTGGCTCAAGTCCTGACTTCATAATTTCTCCAAGATCGTCATATTACCGGCACAGGAAATCACATTGAATGTGGTCCAGCTGAGGTCATTTGTCAGCATCAGGCAGAGAAGCTGTACTGTTTATCCTGACCTTGAGCTGCAGCCCGGATGAGTCATTTGTGTACCGAGTGCCTGTGCATCTTGACAGTCTTGATTAATTTCTCGAGTAGCCTTCGGGCGCAGTGGTTAGCACTGCGGTCGCTGTCTCTCAGTAAGTAGCAAGTTAGCAACACACTTGATATGTAGCAGTACAGGAAATATCAATTTTATCTTTAGGCATTAAAACCAGAGCATGACTGCAACTGGTCAAAATCTTTCGATACCAATGAACACAAAGAGCTTAGAAACTATCATGAAATCTACTTTTTTACATTTTGCAGACTAACATCACAAAGGCCTTGTGCTTACATAAACTTTATATGATTTTATAAATGCTGTATATAGCGAGAGAAAATCATGGAAAGAGAGATTTCTGTTAGGAGACTAGAGTGTCTGAAGTGTGTACAACCCCAATTCCGAAAAAGTTGGAACAGTATGAAAAATCTAATAAAAACAAAAAATTGTGATTTGTAAATTATATTCACCCTTTGCTATATTGAAAGCACTACAGCTACACATTATACAGGTATGATGTTTTACCTTGTGAATTTAATTTTTTTAAATTTTTTTTTTTATGTACAGTAATTTCAAATCATATGATTGCAACAAGTTCCAAAAAAGTTGTGACAGTCGAGTGTTTACCACTGTGAAACATCACCATTTCTTCTAATAATACTTAAGCATTTGGGCACTGAAGACACAGTTTGTTATGTTTAGAATGTGGAATTTTCCCCCATTCATCCATTATGCAGGTCTTCAGCTGCACAATTGTACGGGGTGTTCGTTACCGTATGGCGTGCTTCATAATACGCCACACATTCTCAGTTGGAGACTCTCCAACTCTCTTATGCAGCCATGCACTTGTAATCTGGGCAGTATGTGGTTTGAAGTTGTCCTGCTGGAAAATGCAGGGACATCACTGGAAAAGACAGTGCTGGATGGCAGTATATGTTGCTCCAAAATTTGTACATATCTGCCTGCATTGATGGTCCCCTCACAGATGTGTGAGTTACCCATGCCATGGGCACTGACACACCCCTGGCCCATTCAGACACTGGCTATTGGACCTGATGCTGATAACAGCTTGGATGGTCCTTTTCCTCTTTAGCCCGGAGAACACGACGGCTGTGTTTTTCAAAAACTATTTGAAATGTGGAATCGTCTGACCAAAAAAGGCTGTTTCACTGTTCTACTTTCCATCTAAGATGAGACCGAGCCCAGAGAAGTCGGCAGCACTTCTGGACAGTGTTGATGAAGTAAAGTTTTAACTTGCATCTGTGGATGCTGCGGTGAGTGGTGTTGACTAACAAAGGTTACCAAAGTAATTCCAAGCCCATGTTCATGATATCCATTCCAGATGAATTATGTTTTTTAAGACTGTGATGTCTGAGGGATCAGAGATCACACACATTTAGAAGTGGTTTTCGTCTTGCCCTTTACGCACTGAGATTTGACCATATTCCTTGAATCTTTTAACTATATTGTGCACTGCAGAGGGTGAAATGCCCAAAATCCTTCCAATTTGTCTTTGGGGAACATTGTTCTCAAAGTTCTGGATTATTTGCTGAAGCATCGGTTGGCAAATTGACAAGTCTCGAACGATCCTTGCTCTTAATGGACTAGGCTGTTTTTGGAGGCTCCTTATATAATATAACACGAGTGCCTCACCTGTTTAACATCTCCTGTTCACATCATCTTATTTCTACTCGTTTCCCAAGGCAAGACATCATGTGTAGTTGTAGTGCTTTCTATATAGCAAAGGGTGAATATAATTTACAAATGACCCCTTTTTGATTTATTAGCATTTTTCTTTCTGTCCCAACTTTTTTGGAATTGAGGTTGTATATACAGAGGGCCCAAAAAGTATTTGGACACTTAAGTTACACTTATTAATGTCTGGATGTCATTGCATTCAAAGCAAAATATTAAAACTAAGTGGCATCTGCAAACAAATGCTATTTAAGCTTTTCTCACAACAAACTTTACTCTTATAAGCCATTTTTGCAATCACTTTTAACCAACTGGTCTTAAGTTTTTTTTTTTAAACCACAAGTGTAGTTTACCACATTAACTTTGTACTTTTATGCAAAGTTTGACAACTAGAAAGTGTCTAGATACTTTTGTTTCTTCTTAATTTTGAACAATATATCTATTGCTTTATCGTTTGAAACCAAACAAACTTCTTTTTGTAAAATGTTTGTTTGTGCTATTGTATATTACTTGAAAGTAATAGCAAAGCCACCCGGTTTGATATTTTTTTATATAGGCTAATGCAAAGGCATTCATTCATTTTAGGGGGTATTTACGCTTGGTCACTTCATACATTTTTGCTGATTGGATTGCTGTCCGATCATGAAAAGACCAAGTGTGAATGCCCTCTAAGATGGATTTGAGACTGATATAAATCTGATCATTCAAACCACTTTAGGAGGTGGTTTGACACGTGGTGCAAGACATAATTACAGATTAAGAAACAAATCAGTTCACTAACGTAACTGAAACTAAACACTGACAATGAGTGCAGCTGATGCGCATGGACATATCTTACCTACGACAAGCCCAGAGGGGAAAAATACATACCGCACACCCACAGACACACATGTGCACTGTTCAAAGTCACTAAGAATCAAATAATAAATCACTTATTTTAAATTTGCTGCCCGGAATAGTATAATCATGGAAGTGAACTCCATTTTATTTGCAGGTAGCGCAGTAATGGAAGATCGGATTTTTATCTGTTTGGCAGTGACACATTGATGTGGCCAAGTGTAAATGGAATGTGCTTATTCAGTCGGATAGCTGTCAGATCAGCAAAAACGCATATAGTGACCAGGTGTACATACCCCTTTTAATCGTGTCTTAAGTGTCCAAATACTTTTTGGGCCATTGTCTACAGTATGTATGGTTCACATGTATTTTGAGTGGTCTACAAATAATTTTCCAGTCAGTATGTTAATTCAGTCAGTGTGGTAATAATGTGCGAATCCCCTACATCACAATAGATAGCTCTCACAATGGATAGCTTTTAATTAGGCATCTCAAATGTAAGTGCCCTCTCTCCACATACTTCAGGGCTGTACTGTATATTAAGTCTCTCTTTTTTCATCACCAGGCATAAGATTTTGTCATCATCTTGAATCAGAGAAGAGCTGTGGATGCTTTTAGTAAAGGGGGCAATCTCACACTTGGAGGAAATTTCACTGTGGCTGTTGGCCTTCTTGGCAGGTACTGTATGAGGGGTGACATCACTGTGTAGTACCTCAGGCTGTTGCCAGGGGGCAGAAGAGAGTGCATAACGTACATAGATTGATGGCTTGGGAACCTGGGTGCTTTGAGCAAATGTCCACCATTAAGTATCGATGTTGTAATTTGAAATGACAGTTTTATTACTAAAGTGTTTCATTTTTTTCTTTTCTGGATTCATCTGTGTCACTTGGCTGACTTTTGATCAAAATCAAAGGTTATGGCCTAAGGAAGAAACATTTTTATTTACATTGTGCAATTGGTATTGTGATTTTGTTTTTTATTATTATTATTTATGTTTCTCAATGTGCTGCCAAAGCTATGTGGACATAATGGAAAGGGAACAGATTGAGAAGTTTGTAAGTTGCATTGTGTTCATTTCGTTTTCCTATAAATAGTGCGTAGAAGCACATTTGTTTGGAGAAACTTTTTCACAGTTTACATTAGTGATGGACATCTTTTACAGCATGTTAAAATATAAATAAGCTTTCTAACATTCTCAATTGGTTGTTTCAGTGATCTTTGGAGAGCAATAAAGGAAAATCTCTTCCTCTGGCTCAAGGTTAAAAATATAGCCTAGTTGGTTTTTTATGTTATGTTGATTCCAATTTTATCACTTCACAAGGGACCAATTTTCTTTGAAATGTTTATAATTTTTTTTTAAAAACATTATACAGAAATGAGCACTGATATTGCTGCCAACCTCTGCTTTTTTAACAAGCAACACAGTCATTCAGAATTTGACAAGCATGAGCCTTTAAGGAAAATACTGTGAGAATTATAGATAAAGACAGGTGTCCGTACTGTACAAGTCATTTTTAGTTGTATAGCACTTTTCACAACACGCATCGTTTCAAAGCAGCTTTACAGAAAATCATGATTTAACAAAAAATGAAACTGTAACATCTATAAAGTCTTAGTGATCATTGTGTAGTTTGATTAAATATGATTGTAAACTGTGTATAAATATTAAATAATTGTATTTGGAACCCTTGTGAGCAAGCTGAAGGCAACTGTGGCAAGGAACACAAAACTAAAGTTGGTTAATGGAGAAAAATAACCTTGGGAGAAACTAGGCTCACTGGGGTGGCCAATTCCCCTGTATATATATATATATATATATATATATATATATATATATATATATATATATATATATATATAATGCCAATATTAGTTATTTATGTGCAGTGCTGGTCATGGTTTAAGTTTAGCAATCGAAGTAAGTGTTAAGGTCCAGTGTTTAAAAAAAAAAAAAAAAAAAATTATGAACTGATTAGATGCATTGTCCTTTGTTAGTTGGCTGATGAAAGCTTTGTTGGTAATTAAATGATAGTCTTATGTATTCCATTTCAAGAGTGTAGTCCATCAATAGACAAAGGTGATGCAGGCAGAGATCAATGAGGTGCATCGCATTTCAGCTGGCAGGTCATTACGGTGAGGTTCGGCGGGGTCCGTCCTAAGTCCAAGGATCAGGCAGTGGCATATGAAGTATCCGATGTCTTACAGTTGGAGTTGGCATCAGTTCATACTCTGAAGTCCATCGTAAAAGACTGAAGTGATGTCTGGCTAGCACTGGCTGCATTTAGTCGTCATCACTCAGAGACCCATAGCAGTGGAGTCTGACACCAAACAGGAATGGAGCTGGATCTGGCCGGCTCTGGTAATCTCGGGAAATGAATCCCCAGGTTGAGACATGGAAACAAATAGAATAATATTAGCGTAGATGTCATTCAATTTCATGCAGAGTCACAGATCATGATAGGTGTTTCTGGTTCCGGAAGAATTAACTAAAGCAGCCTAATTTTGAGTTGATGGATAAATTAGGTGTATGCCTGGCTAAATAGATGAGTCTTTAGTCTAGACTTAAACTGAGTGAGTGTGTCTGCATCCCGAACAGTATTAGGGAGACTATTCCATAGTTTAGGAGCCAAATAGGAAAAGGATCTACCTTCTTTTGTGGATTTTGATATTCTATGAACCATTAACAAGGCAGAATTTTGTGATCGTAATGAATGTGGTGGAATATAGTGTGTCAGAAGGTCACTTAAGTACTGTGGAGCTAGACCATTCAAAGCTTTGTATGTAGTTAACAGAATTTTAAAATGAATACAAAATTTAACATGTAGCCAGTGTAACAACAATAAAATGTGGCTAATATGATCATATATCTTGGTTCTAGTCATCACTCTGGCAGCTGCCTTTTGGACCAATTGAAGTGTATTTATTGAACTTACTGGACATCCTCCCAGTAATGCATTACAATAATCTAGTCTTGAGGTCATGAACGCATTAATTAGTTTTTCGGCATCAGCAACAGAAAGCATGTGTTGTAACTTAGCAATATTTATGAGGTGGAAGAATGCTGTTCTACAAACATTGGAAATTTGATTTTCAAAGGACAAATTAATATAAAATATAACATCCAAGTTCTTCTCTGTAGAAGATGACATAACAGTACATCCATCGAGAGTCAAATTATATTATATTATTATATAATTAGTACCTCTGTTTTGTCGAAATTAAGTAGAAGGAAATTTCTGGCCATCCAATCCTTAATTTCATTGATACACTCTGTTAATTTGGAGAATTGTGAATTTCCATTGGGTTTAGAAGAAATATAAAGTTGGGTATCCTCGGCATAACAGTGGAAACTGTGGAATCCATGATTCCTAATAATATCACCCAGGGGAAGCATGTATAAGTGGAAAAGCAGAGGCCCTAAAACTGATCCCTGTGGCACTCCATACTTTTGTTTGATTTGACAATTTCTCGTTTACACCTACAAAGTGGTAGCGATCTGATAAATAGGACCTAAACCATGCTAATGCAAGTACACTAATGCCAACATAATTCTCCTATTCAAGAGAATGTCGTGATCTATCGTGTCGAAGGCAGCACTAAGATCTAAAAGCACTAGAAGAGAAATGCAGACGCGATCTGATGAAAAGAGCAAGTCATTTGTACCTCCTGATAAGTGCAGTCTCTGTACTGTAATGGGGCCTAAATCCTGACTGAAATTGTTCATATTTTCCATTTCTCTGTAGAAACGAATATAGTTGGGAGGACACTACCTTTTCTAGTATTTTCGACATAAATGGTAGATTTGAAATCGGTCTGTAAGTAGCCAATTCTCCGTTTGATAACATCTTAAAGTTTCTTGGGACGTCCTACGGATAGCAAGAAGTTAATATTAAAAAGAGGTTCTGAGATTACAGGGAATATCACTTTTTAGAGTTTAGTTGGTATTGGATCTAACATACAGTTGTGCTCAAAAGTTTGCATACCCTGGCAGAAATTGTGAAATTTTGGCATTGATTTTGAAAATATGACTGATCATGCAAAAAACTGTCTTTTATTTAAGGATAGTGATCATATGAAGCCATTTATTATCACATAGTTGTTTGGCTCCTTTTTAAATCATAATGATAACAGAAATCACCCAAATGGCCTTGATCAAAAGTTTACATACCCTTGAATGTTTGGCCTTGTTACAGACACACAAGGTGACACACACAGTTTTAAATGGCAATTAAAGGTTAATTTCCCACACCTGTGGCTTTTTAAATTGCAATTAGTGTCTGTGTATAAATAGTCAATGAGTTTGTTAGCTCTCACGTGGATGCACTGAGCAGGCTAGATACTGAGCCATGGGGAGCAGAAAAGAACTGTCAAAAGACCTGCGTAACAAGGTAATGGAACTTTATAAAGATGGAAAAGGATATAAAAAGAATCCAAAGCCTTAAAAATGCCAGTCAGTACTGTTCAATCACTTATTAAGAAGTGGAAAATTTGGGGATCTCTTGATACCAAGCCAAGGTCAGGTAGACCAAGAAAGATTTCAGCCACAACTGCTAGAAGAATTGTTCGGGATACAAAGAAAAACCCACAGGTAACCTCAGGAGAAATACAAGCTGCTCTGGAAAAAGTTGGTGTGGTTGTTTCAAGGAGCACAATACGACGATACTTGAACAAAAATGAGCTGCATGGTCGAGTTGCCAGAAAGAAGCCTTTACTGTGCCAGTGCCACAAATGACAACACCTTGACACGCCTCACAGCTTCTGGCACACTGTAATTTGGAGTGACGAGACCAAAATAGAGCTTTATGGTCACAACCATAAGTGCTATGTTTGGAGAGGGGTCAACAAGGCCTATAGTGAAAAGAATACCATCCCTTCTGTGAAGCATGGTGGTGGCTCACTGATGTTTTGGGGGTGTGTGAGCTCTAAAGGCATGGGGAATCTTGTGAAAATTGATGGCAAGATGAATGCAGCATGTTATCAGAAAATACTGGCAGACAATTTGCATTCTTCTGCACAAAAGCTGCGCATGGGATGCTCATGGACTTTCCAGCATGACAGTGACCCTAAGCACAAGGCCAAGTTGACCCTTCAGTGGTTCCAGCAGAAAAAGATGAAGGTTCTGGAGTGGCCATCACAGTCTCCTGACCTTAATATCATCGAGCCACTCTGGGGAGATCTCAAACGTGCGGTTCATGCAAGACGACCAAAGACTTTGCATGACCTGGAGACATTTTGCCAAGACGAATGGGCAGCTATGCCACCTGCAAGAATTTGGGGCATCTTAGACAACTATTACAAAAGACTGCATGCTGTCATTGTTGCTAAAGGGGGCAATACACAGTATTAAGAACTAAGGGTATGAAGACTTTTGAACAGGGGTCATTTTATTTTTTTCTTTGTTGCCATGTTTTGTTTTATGATTGTGCCATTCTGTTATAACCTACAGTTGAATATGAATCTCATAACAAATAAAAGAAATGTTTTGCCTGCTCACTGATGTTTTCTTTAAAAATGGTACATATATTACCAGTTCTCCAAGAGTATGCAAACTTTTAAGCACAACTGTACATGTTGTGGCTTTAGATTTTTTTATAATTTTGTTAGCTCTTCATGAACTATTACAGCGAAGGATTGAAGTTGCTCATGAGGAAAATTGTGAGACACTGTTTTCTGAGGTGCTGTGACAGTTGATTGCATTGTTCCAATTTAATTTCTGATTATTTCAATTTCATCAGTAAAGAAATTCATGAAGTCATTACTATTGTGCTGTGACGGAATACCTGGTTCAGTCAATGCTTTATTCCTAACCAATTTAGCCACAGTACTGAATAAACAACTAGAATTGTTGTGGTTATTTTCTGAGTTTGCTAAAATATGCTGACCTGGCAGCTTTTAGTGCTTGTCTGTAGCTACAGACACTACCATGCACTGCAAAATACCTCTAATTTTGTATTCTTCCACTTGTGCTCCATTTTCCGAGTTGCTCTCTTGAGAGCACGAGTGTGATAATTGTACCACGGTATGAGGCTTTTTTCTTGAATTTTCTTTAATCGAAGGGGGGTGACACTACCAAGAGTGCTAGAGAAGACTGTATTTATATTTTCTGTTATTACATCAAGTTCTTCTAGACTTTTTGCCTTACTGAGTATGTGAGACAATTCTGGAAGATTATTAGTGAAGCTATCTTTAGTGGTCGAAAGAATAGTTCTACCTGAAGGATAGCATGGAGTAAATTGAGTGACATTAACAGATCGCAACAAACAAGAAAGAGGTAATGATCTGAGATGTCATCGCTCGGCAGTAGAATTTCTGTAGTATCAGCATTAACTCCATATGACAGAATTAAATCTAGTGTATGATTATGGGGATGAGTTGGTCCTGTCACATTTTGTCTGACTCCAAGAGAGTTGAGAATATCGATAAATGCTAATCCCAATGTGTCATTTTCATTATCTATGTGAATGTTGAAGTCATCAACAATTAAAGCTCTATCTACAGTAACTACTAGATCTGATAGAAAATTTGCAAATTCACCAAGGAAACCAGAGTAAGGTCTAGGTGATATATATACTGTAGCAAGGGCAAAAGACGACAGAGATTTTTTTATTTATATCTGGTGGTGTCACATTAAGCATTATTAGTTCAAAAGAAACTTGTATCCTGTCCTCTGAGTAACATCAAAAACTACACTTCACTGTTGTAGCAACACCATCTCCTCAACCCTTCAGACGAGGCTCATGTTTATAACAATAACCTGAGGAGCAGATTCATTTAAACTAATATATTCATCCGGTTTAAGCCAGGTTTCAGTCAAACAGAGCACGACTACAGTGTGTACAGTATGTTAGGGCTGTTCAATATGAACAAAAAAAAATTGTATCCCAATTTTTTTGATCTGTTGCGATTGTGATTTTGGCAAATGTTTTTCCTTATTCGAACATACGTCCAATGTATTTCAGTGATGAAAACATATTTCAAAGGGGAGAAAATTGTCTTTGCATACAAGATAGTTGTTTTTGTGCCTTTTTGTTGTTCTTTATTCATCTTACTGATTTCTGTTCTGTCACTGGTACTTTTTTATGCACTACATTCTGATTGGTGAAATCTCGTCAGTGGGCAAAAGATGTGCACCAATCAGAATGGCAACTTTAACATCAAAAAATTTGAGTAAAAAAATAAATAAATACAGTTGCAGCTTGCTGAGATTTAGAAATTTTACGTGCTCATGTCGTGATTTTATTGTGGTTACGGATTAATTGTGCAGCCCTGTTGCATGTGCACTTTTCAAATGTCTTTATTTATATATATATATATAGAAAACCTTAAGACCTACTAGGATTTTGTGTCAATTTCACATTCTCTTTACAAATCTCTTTTAAAAAGCCAATTAAATTGTTTGATGCAGAGTTTTCTGTCCTGTTTTGGCATATTTCCTATTTAAACATGACATTTGGGTGGCATATATCAAATAAAATAAATAGCCAATAGGCTTTAGGAATGTCACAATTTTGCTGGTCGGTTGAAGGGGGAGGGAGTCAAGGGTCATTGTCGTTCTAGTGTGCATTTGATTGGATAAAATTCTGTGAAGTGTAACATGAGTCATCAGTTCTTTATTTGTTTTCCTGGAAGAGTCAGGAAAATGAAGAGGAGCTTGTTATTAAAAAAGGTGCAACAAAGGTGGTGTTGGTTTACAAAAGCCATCATAGAGTAGAAAAATTTAATTGTCAAACTGTCGCGCAACGATAATCACTCTTAATACAAGCAATTTATTTTACCTCAAAATGAAGCATGCAAAAGAATATCATGAAAGCCAAAAGATGTGCTCCACATTAATTTGGTCATAATTTTTTTTCTGCAAAAAGTATTTAAGTAATTTTCAATATTTTCTATAAGTGATTACACGATGTAACACAATTTTTGTTCCTGGGTAGTAAATGTTATTTCCTAATTGCTTATGCCTCAAAAGTATAGAAAATGGCTATTTTCCCACAGACTTTTCTTTTGTGACCAGGACAGTGATATTTTGAAATGTACCTACTTCCAATGAGAAAACGGGCGACTTTGTGTCTTTTCATTCACATAAAGTTAGAAAAAGGCAACATAAATATATATATATATATTTAAAGTATTTATTAATCCTTGTTAATTTTAGTTAATAAAAATAAAATTGTTCATTGTTAATTCATGTTAGTTCATATTGGATTAATATTAAAAAATACAACTTGATTTTAAAAATGTATTGTTATATGTTAAAATTAAGATTAATAAATGCTGTGCATTGAACAAGAACTACACAGACACCTTTAACGGTTGCGCACTGTCACCATGTTAACAACCGCGTCTCCCGCTGAGAGCGTTTATGGATTGGGGAAAATGGGCCACATGGCCGCGAGCTGGGCCACATGGGAGTTGTAAGCCCCTGGGCTTCAGCCCATATAAGCCTGTGCGTTAAGGCGCCCCTGCTTGTATTATACACAGATAACTCATATTGGCAATATATTTATGCTGTATAGCCAGAGGGGATCTGGCTCCCACAGATGAGCCTGATTTTAGCCAGTGTTTTTTTTTTTTCTCCGTTAACTAACATCTTATGTAGTTTTGGTTTCCCACTGCTCAACCGTGTCAGCAAATTTGCAACAAAATAAATATTCCCCACACAGTTGGAAATAACTAATAAATTTGACTGACAACATCACTCAATATTTCAAATGCTCCCTAGCTTTATTTAATTATAAGAAGTCCCACTATTTTCTCTGACACAAGCCTTGCTTCAATTTGTTCATTAAAATGAAAGTTATTTTTTTTTATTCAGTTTGTTCATTTGAGTGATACATGAAGCTCATAGGAATACCCCTGGTGGTAAACAGTAAAGTACAAATACTTTTCACAAGTATGCAGCAGTTCTATTATGGGTTTGGAATGAAGAAATTAAGAAATGATACCTAAATAAAGCCCAAGAGGTAAAATCCGCTGACAAAGTCTTTCGACACATTAGAAAAGTAATTGTGAGCTTCATTTAATAGCTATTATAAATCAGACTATAATAAAACACTGCAGATGACAGTAATATGGGCCTTCCACTCTTCACGTTATATTTTAAGTGCTATATTTTGGTCAATGAGGCTCTGTGACAAAAAAACAAACTTGACCAAAAAACATTCTTTGGATGAAAACTTATATTAATTTAGCTACAGTATATAAATTGGAATGTCAATCAAAAGTTAAAGCACATATACTGTTTTGACGCAGCTCCATTTTGTAACTAGAGATCTCACAATGACACTTATAAATGCAGCTTTAATTGCTCATACGCTATGAATATGCTAAATTAAGTTAAAGATTTTCATGAGGTGCAAACATTGAGCTTGATCAACAATTTGATCACTGGAGTAAGCATTCTGAAGAAGTGCTTTCACTGTTCTTTCACTGAATTGAAACAACTGACATTTTATGGCTTTAGTGTTGGTCTCTGTTTATCAAGGTCACTGGGTGACAGACAAGCCCACTGATTTGTTTTTGGGTGTCTTTGATTTCACAGATGAGTTCAGCACCAGTTAGACCAAGTCCTCCCACACAGAGTGCTGCCTCTTACACACCCAGGACAGAGGGTAAGACACTGAGTGGCCTCTCATATCTGCACACATTTCATCATTTGGAGTAGAAATATAGTGACTGAATGATCTTTGCCTTATGCACAGGTCTTAAAAATGTGCATAGTTTTTGTGTACTAGTGAAGGGATGTCCTGTTAAGACATTGTCTGAAATGTTATTTTCATGTCTATGACATTAATACTTTTTAAAGTGCCTCTTTTATGGTTGTGGTGTTGATAATTCATATTTCCACAGCTTCTGCAGCTGTGAAGCCAGCTGTCTATCAGAACTTTGTCTTAAACTGGGATTCTGCAAGCTCAGGTGAGTGATTTTGCAGAAGTGTGTGTATTTTCTGATGCGCTAGTATCACCAAATGGAATGCAAAAATATTTCCAGTTTTCAAACAGGTTTGCCCAAACACTACCCCTGACTGCAAATCAAAATCAAATCAAATCACTTTATTGTCACACAGCCATATACACAAGTGCAATGGTGTGTGAAATTCTTGATTTGCAAATGGTCAAACAAAAAGATAGTCGCACCCCAAACTTACTCCATCGCTTAAGCTAATGTTGCTATGTCGGGCTGATCAGGATCCTCAAAAAAAAAAATGTGCAATGTTTTGATGTGCCATAGAGCCATAGTGTTTACACTTTTGGGGGAAATCAGCCTTCAAATGGTTTACTTATTGTCATCTCTGCATATTGAGCTAAGATAGGAGAAAGTATTTTGACAAAAAATGACACACTTTACCTTCAAGCTTTGAATGATATTTGTTTAAAAGGCTTAACAAATATCATACCATTCCTCACAATTTCAGGTTTCCATCAGGGCTAAAGGATCAAACATATATTCTGTATACAGTATTTCTATTTACAAAATCTTAAAACATAGCTAATAAAACCATGAGAAAATATGCTTAGTTTTTGACAAGTTTTCAAGTTTGCTTTTTTCCACTACTTAAGCAGTGTTATTTTTATTGTAAATAAGGCTCTTCACACCAGTGACTTAATAAAATAACAGAAGAGGATTTTACTGTATATCTTGTACACCACTAAACGTGTTCAAACATATTATCAAGCACAAAATCTGAACAAAAGGAGTAATTCCTCTTTGCATATGCTGAGGTTAATCAGTCACCTTTTAAAACAACATGAAATACATGGGAGAATAAAGATGACAATGTGGTCATGCATCATGCAATAAATGTTAAAATGGATAAAAACTGCTAGATTAGCGACGTGTAATTAAATTGCAGAAATGCAGGAGAAGAACCTCCCAATGCTGTGTGAAATTCTTTCATTAATCAGCTCGGCATGTGATTCGCGTTCTCGTCAATTCAACTCCACTAGTAGTCACATTTATTTTCATTAGGTTCCTAAAGGCCCATGTTTAAAGTTGAATTATAGGGATTAGATAAAAAACATGTTACGGAGCAGCTGTGCCTGCCCCGTTTCGGAGAAAGCTACTCTGACTGGCTGGGAAGATTTAGAAAGAAGCCATGTACTGGATACTGGCTGCTTTCCCGTCTCCCTGTACTCAGGAAGGGCCTCTGTGCTCTTTTGCCATGTCAGAAGTCAGCTGCAGTGCAAACATTCTTTCCCACAGCAAGATAACACTATCATCCAGCTGGAAGACATTTAAAAGGGCACCTGCTTAAAGATGGTAAGTGTAGATGGATTCAGGACTGGTGGGTTTCGCTCACGTACATACCTGAGTATTAAAACATTTGGCAGATTCCCTATACTAAAAATGGAAATAAATTGGACAGCAGTCAACCAAAAACCTTAAATGTAATGTATTAAACTAGGATGGCTACTTTTTAGCTAACAGGACTGTAATAGCAATTTTTAAATTATGCAAAAATGAGTCTTGGTCCTCTAATCTGATTGGCCAAGTGGAATTCCAAGAGTGATGATATTTATTATAATAGCACTGGGGCGCTTCGCTCTTTGCATCACTATGCTTGTCTGTGTTCGTGGCATTTCAGACAGACTGTCAATCTGTGCGTCGCGCAGCTGATATTGTTTGACTAAAAATAAAAATGGCAATAAAGTTACTTGATATTAACTTCTTGTCCATTGAACTGTTGTAGAAAAGCAATATCACACATGTAATCTTGATGTTGTACTGAATTACAGCTTAATTCAGCCTTCTGTAATTCAGTACAACAGCATGAACACAATGAAGTTAATATCGAGTAACTTACATTTTAGACATTATGGCCAGGAATTGTCTAGGTACTGTGGGAATCCCGGAGTTTTACGCAAGAGGGAAACGCCACTATTGTGCCTCAATTCCGCTGCAGTTCGCAATAGAAAGTTAAGGAAATAAACAGAGCAACAACTCTGGAATATCTAGAAATAAAGCAAAGCAACTGAGAATAAAATAGCGAAGTCTCCCTCGTATCACATGTTTGTTATTTAGACAAGCGTCGCGGGGAAATTACATTGCTGTGGAGAAAGCCGCTTACTGACCGAGCCGCATGTATACAGGAGTAAAGAGTTGTATACTGTAATATAAATAGTAGACTGTGTTCATATCAATTATGACCATTGGAAGCTAGAGGTAAAACTTCTTAAATGTGTCTAAATGTGTTTGTGACAGTGTCACGGCTTTCCAGGGGTTTTCTCTTCATGGTTAGAAGAAACCCCACTGGAAAAACAGCAGTGCCATCAGAACAATTTCTTCAAGGTTCATGGCATGGGGTCGTGCTTGCTTCTGATGTCCTTGCCTTGCACAACTGCATATTATTTAGGATGAAGCATGCTTTAGGGCTCATATAAACTCAAGACACATTCTGTGATCATAAATACATGATGTGGGTTTGCTGCTCCATATAAAGTCATTCTTAAACTAATGCGGGGCTCAACAAGGAGTTTTTCCACTTGCCCTGGCAACTTTTTCACCGGTCTGACCACAAAAAATAATTACATTTTTTGCAACATATTTAAATGTGTCAGGGAAAAAGAAAAATATTGTTATCTGTACAAAAAGAAAAGAAAATACAAAATGTTCAATATTACATTTCTAAGGAAATCTGGAAATATCTGGCCGTTCTTTTTGTTGAACCCTGCCATAAATGCCTGCAGTCAAACGCATATGAAGGAACCTTTAAAATGGCACTTAAAATATTGTCTGCACATTTGCATACTTTCTAATTTCATAAATGAATGATACTTGATAAACTCTTAGTAATTTCAATGAGCAAACCACTTGACTCATTGAAAAACGCTAAAATTAGATTGTAAGAACTAAATTAATATGTGCAATTTTCATATCATCTCCTCTTCCCTTGCTCAAACAGTAGCCCGAAGCATGCATCATTAGAATGATTAGCTGATATCTCTCATTTCCTGTGTTTACACTTTAATTAATTTAGTTGCCATTGTGGTGTATTTGTGCAGTTATTTTTATCTCTGTTGATTCAGTTGCATAAATAAATATAATTGATTAAAAAGTGCACTTGCCTCAGCATGATCCAGACAGTTAGAGACTACTGAAGACAAGGTTTCATTGTTCATGTCTTTCAAATGAAAACAGAAGTCCAATCCCCCTCTGTAATGTTTAATTACTGGATTTTGTTAAATTATGTTATGCTATTGGTTGTCCCGTAGTAATTTTAAATTACCAAATGCCTGACAACAAAAACATTATGGGTATGGTTTTAATTGACAGCTTTACTAGGTACATACAGTTGAAGTCAGAAGTTTACACACACTTAGGTTGAAGTCATTAAAATGAATTTTTTTAACCACTCCACAGATTTCATATTAGCAAACTATAGTTTTGGCAAGTCATTTAGGACATCTACTTTGTGCATTACATGAGTAATCTTTCCAATAATTGTTTACAGACAGATTGTTACACTTTTAATTGACTATATCACAATTCCAGTGGGTCAGAAGTTTACATACACTAAGTTAACTGTGCCTTTAAGCAGCTTGAAAAATTCCAGAAAATTATGTCGACAATTAGCTTCTGATAGGAGGTATACTGAATTGGAGGTGTACCTGTGGATGTATTTTAAGGCCTACCTTCAAACTCCGTGCCTCTTTGCTTGACATCATGGGGAATCAGCCAAGACCTCCACAAGTCTGGTTCATCCTTGGGAGCAATTTCCAAATGCCTGAAGGTACCACGTTCATCTGTACAAACAACAGTATGCAAGTATAAACACCATAGGACCATGCAGCCATCATACTGCTCAGGAAGGAGACACATTCTGTCTCCTAGAGATGAACATAGTTTGGTGTGAAAAGTGCAAATCAACCCCAGAACAACAGCAAAGGACCTTGTGAAGATGCTGGAGGAAACAGGTAGACAGGTATCTATATCCACAGTAAAACGAGTCCTATATCGACATAACATGAAAGGCTGCTCAGCAAGGAAGAAGCCACTGCTCTAAAACCACCATAAAAAAGCCAGACTACAGTTTGCAAGTGCACATGAGGACAAAGATCTTACTTTTTGGAGAAATGTCCTCTGGTCTAATTAAACAAATATTTAACTGTTTGGCCATTATGACCATCGTTATGTTTGGAGGAAAAAGGGTGAGGCTTGCATGCCGAAGAACACCATCCCAACCGTGAAGCATGGGGGTGGCAGCATCATGTTGTGGGGATGCTTTGCTGCAGGAGGGACTGGTGCACTTGACAAAATATATGGCATCATGAGGAAGGAAAATTATGTGGATATATTGAAGCAAAATCTCAAGACATCAGCCAGGAAGTTAAAGCTCGGTCGCAAATGAGTCTTCCAAATGGACAATGACCCCAAACATATCTCCAAAATTGTGGCAAAATGGCTTAAGGACAACAAAGTCAAGGTATTGGAGTGGCCATCACAAAGCCCTGACCTCAATCCGATAGAAAATTTGTGGGCAGAACTGAAAAAATGTGTGCGAGCAAGGAGGCCTAAAAACATGACTCAGTTACACCAGTTCTGTCTGGAGGAATGAGCCAAAATTCCAGCAACTTATTGTGAGAAGCTTGTGGAAGGCTACCCAAAACCTTTGACCCAAGTTAAACAATTTAAAGACAATGCTACCAAATACTGACAAAGTGTATATAAACTTCTGACCCACTGGGAATGTGATGAAAGAAATAAAAGCTGAAATATATCATTCTATTATTATTCTGACATTTCACATTCTTAAAATAAAGTAGTGATCCTAACTGACCTAAGACAGGGAATGTTTTCTACAATTAAATGTCAGGAATTGTGAAAAAACTGAGTTTAAATGTATTTGGCTAAGGTGTATGTAAACTTCTGACTTCAACTGTAAGCAGTTTTCATGCATAACTGTGCCCCAGGTGTGCCAAAAAAGACCAAACTAACAGCCAACAGCAGTCCTTTGGCCATAGAAAAATCATACATAATAGAACTAGATGATATGAATTATGCAGGGAACCGATGCACCATAGTTGTCCAACTAGCTGACATATCTTTCAAAACCACTCACTGACAAAAGAGTTGTCATCACTTAATTCAGGATAAGCAGACAGGTAAGTCTGTCTTGTGTCAAAGCACTGGATGACTTCATCAGAATGTCAGGACAACAGCTGAATGTTTTTGTTGTTTTGCTGATTTATATTGGCACAGCAAAAAACTTTACAGAACAATGCAATTGGAGACAGCAAAAGGCCTTACAGACCAATAGCTGATCTGATTGTTGGCATTTAAAGGCAACTTATGTTTTTTTTTGTTTTTTGTTTTGTTTTTTTTCAGTTGAAGGTGAAGTGTTATTATTGACCTTCAAATAGTTGAAGGGCAATTCAGATTCAACACATTCTTGCATTGAAAAAGCTACAGAGAGCAACAAATACAACAGAACACCACTGTCTTGAGACAGTTGAATTTCATTGTAACATCCATCTAACACAGGCTAACATAGAAAAATGATCGCAAAAATGTGTTTGGTGTGAATGGCCCCATACTAGTCTCTGCATTTTAAATTTGGATAGGATTGGGGAGTATTTTAACATTGAAAAATACACACATCCCATTGTTTGAATGTGTATCCTATCCACTTTCATAGAAGTTACTAGAAAGAGGCCATCATAATATGATAATGTTGACTATTCTTTCAAAGATGAGTCAGAAAAAGATACTTCTGTATTGCTACACGCTGGAAAAAAAAAAAATCCCTGGGTGTGTGTTTGCATTGTGTGTTATTTTACTGGCAGACACACTCCCGCCCCAGTTATCATGATATCATTTGTGAAAAATGAGAGCTGAAAACTCTCACTCCTCACTGTTTCATAAGCACTCCTTACCCTGAAGATCATTATTGCCGTAAATAATTTAGTCATTTAGATGGATCACTGGCCTTAGGAAAAGGTGTTTAGAGAACCACCCTCATTTCTAAAGACTGTTTCGTCTATAAAGGGAAACTGTTAAGTGTAATGACTTTGCACCACGCAAGCTGTATCTGTTATTTTCTGGTGGTTTCCAGAAACATAATGCAGTTGTGGCTATAAATTGTTAGCTTTCCCTTTTTCTTCAGAGTGAACAATATCTGTTGGATTCAGGTTGTTAGTTGTCGTCCCAATTTCCCAATTGGATTAGTATACAGTCATACAGTAGTAATCCAGCATAGACCCCATTTACACTTGGTATTAAGATGCATTTTGGGTGATCTGATCACATATGGTCAGCGCTAAATAAAGGTTTAAACAGGGTCTAAAACGTTTTGTGATAGGAAGAAATAGCACAGTTTTTCGTGCTTTCTTTGTCTTTTCTGATTTTGTTGCGCTTTAATGTCATGCAGTAACACACTTACATAGTGATTGATGTATGTCGTCATGAAACAGAGTACCTCCCCACCAAATCGAATCACAAGTGGTCACAGGAGACGCATTTAAGCGACCAGGTGTAAACAGAGATGTGTCTCACCTGACCACATGTGATCAGATCACCCGGGACATATCTTAATACCAGGTGTAAATGGGGTCATAGAAAAAAACATACTGTAACTGATTTCTACTCTTTTAATCTGTTCCCAAAACATCTCCAAAATACACGTACAAAAAGGTACATCTATGAGTAAATGTGTGAAATAAAAAAAATAACCAAAAAAATTTAATCTACACATATTCAATATTCAAGGAATAGTTCACTCAGAAATGAAATTCTGTCATTATTTACTCGCCCTCATATCTTTTCAAACCAAAATGACCAACTTTCTTCTGTGAAACACAAAAGTAGATATTTAAAAGAATATTGTTACTATAATTAAGTGATTCAATTTAAAACTCAAAAGTGTCAAAGTAGTCCACACGACTACTAGTGTCATATACCAGGTCTTCTAAAGGCATACAGTCAGACAGAACAGACTGAAATTTAAGTTGTTCACCCTCAAATCAAATCAGCAATAAACATCTTTAAATGGGTCACAAATCAAATATTTGATGACACATCAATAACATCAAACCTCACTGGTTTCAAAAGACATGGAATAGGATGCATGAGTTGCGTGGACTACTTAAATTGGTGCTTTTTTAAGATTTAAAGTGAGCTACTATCAACTGCTATTGTATTAAAATCTGCGAACAGAACATCCTTTGAAATATATCCTTTGGTGTTCTGCAGAAGTCAGATGGGTTTGAAACAACATGAGGATAAGAAAATAATCACAGAGACGGAGCAACAACACCCGGACTCAGTTATTATTCTGGGAGATTTTAATAAATCTAACCTCACCCGTGAACTGCCAAAATACAATCAACACATCACATGCTCCACCCAGAGACAGAAATATACTGGACCACCGCTACACCACTGTAAAGGATGCATATCTGTCCCACGTGCAGCTTTAGGACTCTCTGATCACTGTCTGGTTCATCTTCTCCCGACCTACAAGCAGAAACTAAAATCAGCTAAGCCTGTAGTAAGGAGTGTAAAGAGATGGACTAATGAAGCAGAGCTGGAACTACAAGACTGTTTTGACTGCACTGATTGGAGTGTTTTTGGAGCTGCAGCCACTGACCTGAACGAGCTCAAAGATACTGTGACATCATATATCAGTTTCTGTGAGGATATGTGCATCCCTACTAGGACATTTTTATCATTCAATAACGATAAACCATGGTTTACAGGAAAAGTCAGCTTCGTCATGCCAAAGAGGATGCTTACAGAAGTGGGGATAAAATATTGTACAACCAGTCCAGGAACACACTTACTAAGGCGATCAAAGTGGCTAAAAGAAGCTACTCTGAAAAGCTGAAAACCCAGTTTTCAGCCAACGATCCTGCATCTGTGTGGAAAGACCTGAAAAGCATCACCAAGTACAAGACAGCTCCCCCTCGCTCTGTAGAGAATCAACTAATGGCTGCTGAACTGAATGTGTTTTACTGCAGGTTTGAAAAGCCCAGTCTCACACCCCTCCCCCGCTCTGATCTTCACTTCACACACACCAACACCTCCTGGAACCCCCAACCTGCTTCTCAATCTGCACTTATGATCTGTGAGGAGGATGTGTGCTAGGTCTTTTGGTTACAAATGACTAGGAAAGCTTCAGGCCCAGACGGTGTTTTTCACCTGCCTGTCTGAAAGTCTGCGCTGACCAACTGGCCCCCATCACAGATCTTCAATAGATCACTGGAGCAGTGTAAAGTTCCCTGCTGCTTCAAATGCTCCACAATCATTCCGGTCCCCAAAAAATCACAGGACTTAATGACTACCGGCCTGTCGCTCTCATGTATGTGGTCATGAAGTCATTTGAGAGACTGGTTTTGGCCTACCTGAAGGACATCACTGGACTCCTGCTGGACCCCCTTCAGTTTGCTTACCGAGCAAACAGGTCTGTGGATGATGCTGTCAATATGGGACTGCATTATATCTTGCAACACCTCGACAGACCTGGAACTTATGCAAGGATCCTATTTGTGGACTTCAGTTCAGCCTTCAATACCATCATGCCTGATCTTCTCTCAGTCAAACTGACCCAGCTCTCCGTGCCTACCCCAATCTGTCGATGGATCACCAGCTTTCTGACAGATAGGTAGCAGCTAGTGAGACTGGGTAAACTCACATCCGGGACCCTCTATTTTAGCACTGGTGCTCCTCAGGAATGCATTTTCTCTCCACTGCTCTTCTCCCTGTACACGAATGACTGCACTGCAAAGGACCCCACTGTCAAGCTCCTGAAGTTTGCAGACTACACCACGGTCATCTGCCTTATCCGTGACGGTGACGAGTCTGTATACAGACAGGAGGTTGAACAGCTGGCTGTCTGGTGCAGTCACAACAACCTTGAACTGAACACACTCAAAACAGTGGAGATGATAGTGGACTTCAGGAGAAATACCCCACACTCCTTCGCCAGGTGAGGAAGTTCAACCTGCCACAGGAGCTGCTGACACAGTTCTAGTCTGCCATCATTGAGTCTGTCCTGTGTACATCTATAATTTGTCGGTTTGGTTCAGCCAAGGAAACTACAACAGACAGTCAGGACTGCTGAGAGGATTATTGGTGCCCCCCTGCCCACCCTCCAAGACCTGTACATCTCCAGAGTGAGGAAACGTGTAGGTAGAATCACTCTGGACCCCACACACCCTGCCCCAGTCCCTCTTTGAACTGTTGCCCTCTGGCCGGCACTACAGAGCACTGAGCGCCAGGACATCCAGGCACAAGAACAGTTTTTACCCTCAGGCCATTTACCACATGAACAATTAAACTGCCTCATGATATCTAATGTACATATGTAAATTCACATATTTAATTCAATAACTGTACATACCCCAGCCTTTGCACATTACCACTTGCACACGTACATACACCATTCTGTTATATGTCCTATTATTTGTATGTCTATTTATAATCTTACCTTGTTTTATATCCTGTGTCTCAATGTAATGTTCTGTGTGCAACTGTTTCTTCTATCACCCCAAAAAAAATCCTTGTGTACATGAGAACACTTGACAATAAAGCTCATTCTGATTCTGATAATGACAGAATTGTCATTCTTGGATGAACTATCACTTTATTGACTGAAAAGAGTCAGGGCTAATTTACATAAAATCTTTTACATATACATATATATCAGGGGAGTCAAAGTAATTTAGACTTAGTGGCCATTTCTGACAGCACCTTATTGTCGAGGGCCATCTAATGATAAAAGATAAAACAACACCTGTATTGTGTGTATAATTGCATACTGTTATACAGTCTTAAAATAACTAATAATTAGGAAGTATAACTACCTAACTTAATGAAGTCTTGTTTTCCACACATAGTTAGCCTAAGATATAAAAAGATTTTACCTTTCAAAACTTCTGTCCTGACACCTGGCAGTTCTTCCCCCTCACTAGTTTTGGGATATCAGGTGAGATATCTCGAGCAGTGGCAACACGCAGTATTGCAGACAGATGCTCATCTGTGAGCCTTGACCTGTCTTTCGATTTGTTCACATTCATTATGGAAAAGAGCTGTTTGCAAATGTAAGTGCTTCCGAAAAGGCTCAGAATTTTGGTATAAAGCTCTGTTAGCTTTGGGAAGTAGTTTGTTGGGATATTTTGGTAAAAGTCTTGCAATGGCATTGCAGAGTACTTATCCCTGAGATTATCCTTGCTTTGCAAATCAATAATCTGCATCTGAAGATCCCCCGGGACTGTCGTGATATCTGCACTGAATGGATTAGCAAATAACTTAAATATCTCCCGGTGTGACTAGAAGTCTAAGAAGCGGCGTTCAGATTCTTTTAACAAGTCTGACAGTTTTGCACTGTAACGCATGCAGCTTTCTTTCCGAAATGCATCTTTGTGCATTTCAAGAACTTCTCGGCAAGAGGGAAAGTAAGCCAAATTTCCTCCAACGGTTTGCCTTTCCAACAAATTCAACATTGCTTTAAAAGCACTTATTTCCTCTTGCATTCTTGTGACAACCTGTTTGGGTCCTTGAAGTTTCCTACTTAAAATGTTCATTTGCTCAGTAAGATCAACAAAGAAAGCAAGGTCCATCAGCCAATGAGGATCTTCAAGCTCTTTAAGTGCTTTGCCTTTCTCACTCATGAAATTCTGAATAACCTGATGCAAATTAAAGAACTGCTTCAAAACTGTGCCGCGACTCAACCAACATACTTGTGAGAAGTACTGTATGTCATAGTACTGTGATGACAGCTCAGCTAACAGAGCTCGAAACTGATGATGCTTAAGAATGTGAAATGTCAGGGGCCTGGGTAGCTCAGTTGTAAAATACGCTGGCCACCACCCCTGGAGTTCGCTAGTTCGAATCCCAGGGTGTGCTGAGTGACTCCAGCCAGGTCTCCTAAGCAACCAAATTGGCCCGGTTGCTAGGGAGGGTAGAGTCACATGGGGTAACCTCCTCATGGTCGCTATAATGTGGTTCGTTCTCGGTGGGGCGCGTGGTGAGTTGAGTGTGGTTGCCGCGGTGGATGGTGTGAAGCCGCCACATGCGCTATGTCTCCGTGGCAATGTGCTCAACAAGCCACGTGATAAGATGCATGGGTTGACTGTCTCAGACGCGGAGGTAACTGGGATTCATCCTCCGCCACCCGGACTGAGGCGAATCACTACGTGACCAGGAGGACTTAAAAAAAGCACATTGGGAATTGGGCATTCCAAATTGGGAGAAAAAGGTGAAAAATCCCCCCCCAAAAAAACAAAAAAAAAACAAAAGTGAAATGTCAGAATATTAGTAGAGAGAATTATTTATTTCAGCCTTTGTTTCTTTCATCACATTCCCAGTGGGTCAGAAGTTTACATAACACTTTGTTAGTATTTGGTAGAATTGCCTTTAAATTGTTTAACTTGGGTCAAAAATTTTGGGTAGCCTTCCACAAGCTTCTCACAATAATTTGCTGGAATTTTGGCCCATTCCTCCAGACAGAACTGGTGTAACTGAGTCAGGTTTGTAGGCCTCCTTGCTTGCACATGCTTTTTCAGTCACAACGTTGGAGGTATGCTTGGGGTCATTGTCCATTTGGAAGAACCATTTGCGACCGAGCTCATGGCTAATGTCTTGAGATGTTGCTTCAATATATCCACATAATTTTCCTTCCTCATGATGCTATCTATTTTGTGAAGTGCACCAGTCCCTCCTGCAGCAAAGCACCCCCACAACATGATGCAGCCACCCCTATGCTTCACGGTTGGGATGGTGTTCTTCGGCTTGCAAGCCTCACCCTTTTTCCTTCAAACAAAGCTGTTGTTCTGGGATTGATTTGCACTTTCTGCACCAAACTACGTTCATCTTTAGGAGACAGAATGCGTCTCCTTCCTGAGCGGTATGATGGCTGCGTGGTCCCATGGTGTTTATACTTGCGTACTATTATTTGTACAGACGAACGTGGTTCCTTCAGGCATTTGGAAATTGCTCCCAAGGATGAACCAGACTTGTGGAGGTCCACAATTCTTTTTTTCTGAGGTCTTGGCTGATTTCTTTTGATTTTCCCATGATGTCAACAAAGAGGCACTTTTGAAGGTAGGCCTTAAAATACATCCACGGGTACACCTCCAATTCAGTACACATCCTATCAGAAGCTAATTTGCTAATTGTCTAAAGGCTTGACATAATTTTCTGGAATTTTCCAAGCTGCTAAAAGGCACAGTTATTTAGTGTATGTAAATTTCTGACCCACTGGAATTGTAATATAGTCAATTAAAAGTGAAACAATTTGTCTGTATGCTTTGGAGAAATGACTCATGTCATGCACATAGTAGATGCCCTAAACGACTTGCCAAAACTATAGTTTGCTAATATTAAATCTGTGGAGTGGTTTAAAAATTAGTTTTAATGACTTCAACCTAACTGTATGTAAACTTCTGACTTCAACTGTACATGTTATATGCGATAAATATACACAGTATATACATAAGGCTTCCATGTTTTAAGTTTTCAGGAGAATCTAAAGTTTCTCAAGTGTGTTTGTCAATTGTTAATCTGCTTTTTTCTTTTACATTCCACTACTACCAAGTTTCAAAGACGCCAGTGATTATCTATGGTTTACATCAATCTGGAGGTATAGGGATGGCAGGCCCAACCCCCTTTCATGAGCTGTCACTTTTTTAGATGTTGCGTGTGCAAGTACAAAACCGCATAGCTCAAATGTCACCACTCTGCCAAAATACACAGCCCTTACAGATCTAAAGAAACTCTGTGGATTGTATTGCTGGCTTGTCATGTCTTGCTCTTGTGGTAGCAGGATTGAACATTATGTTGTATAGATGCAGTTATTTTAGGATACAAGTCAAAAGCATTTAGTGCGAAAAACGGCTCGACTGGAGCTTTTGGCAACGCCTGAGGTTTATTTGGATTCAGGAGATTTCAGAGTAGGTGCCAACAGCGTGAAGCCGCATTCCTCCTATGTCTGATTTTCTTGCACCTCTCTTATTTGTCTTCACTCCTGCAACCCCTCGCCACCTGTTTCCCCCCCATTTACCCAGCACAATACGCCACACTCGACTTTGCATCCTTGAATGCTGCTCAATGTAAACAGCTCAGTGCTAGTGCATGTTGGATGCCATTGTGCTTCTGTTGGCCCATAAATTAAAGAGGATCCACAGACCCACCCAAACCCATTGCATTATTCAGTTTGTTTTTTAGGGTATATTAGGGATCCTGTATGGTACAATTGATATTGCATATATTACAGGCATTATTCTAAGTGATGTATTCACTCTGTGAAATAAATAAACACACATACCTTTTTTTTCCTAGACACTTCTAAAGTACGGAATTACCCAGATTATTGTCTTTGAATTGTGTAAACAAAGTACATTTGTTCCAGTTAATTAGCAGTCAGTGTGTTAAGTCACACAGTCAAAGGTTTTAGTATTTAAAGGTTTACATTTGCTGTTTATTAGCCTGACAGAAAAAAACTACATATATAAAGATATAGACAGATAAAGATAGGGGTTTTGCCCTTGGCTGATAGATCCTACCTACACGTTAATACCGTGTACCACCACCTTTTAGAGGAAGTGCAGGAAAGTTTTGTGATATGTGCAATACAACACTGTACCAGAGAGAGAGAGAGAGAGAGAGAGAGAGAGAGAGTGTGCGTGCCTGCGTGCCACTCAGCTGAGCCAAAACTTGAGGCCTAATGTTTTTAAGAGTACACATGCTGCTCTCTAGTGTTGTTAAATTGGTATAACCATTTTATACATCATTTCTAGTTATTGCTGATGTGTTGGTATCTAGCAAGTTTTAATATAATTATTAAATGTAATTATGGTCATGTTGAAATTGTAATATCACTTTAGGCATGTCCAACATTTATACTAAAGGACAAGAAAAATAGTTTTTAAAATCACATTTAAATATTTATTCATGGTCATGTTGAAATTGTAATAAGCATTAAATCACTAAGCATGTCCTACATTTATACTATAAGACTAGAAAAAAAGCAATTTATTAATATGCTTTATATGCTATAGGCTTTCTGCATTGCTATGTTTGTTTATGCTAGTGTTTGTAATATTGTCCTTGAAATTATATCTAGTTTGTTTTAATATCTTTAATAATGAATGATATGTTGATAATTTATTTTATTTTTTGTGATGAGCATGATTTACAGTATTATGTTTACATTTAGCCTAGTCCTTTAGCAGACGCTTTTATCCAGTGACTTGAGGAACAACAAACAATTCACACAAAAGTGAGCAATATCTGCAGTAGCGCACTGCCAAGTTCCAAGAGTAGCTATAGTATAGAAGCTAAAAAGAAAAAAAAGGAATGTTTTATTATTATTATTATTAAATAATTAAATTGTAAATGCCATTATAAATTTGCAATTACCATTACGCGATAACTTATATAGGCTATGGTAATTAGAATTACACCTTCAAAATGCTCCATATAGCTAATCTGCCATGCAAAGGTAAAACGCAGTAACTACACATTTTTGTCCAAATTGAGTTATGACCAAAATCCTGTCCTCCATCACGTGGGTTTGGCTCAGCTATGCTCAGATTCAGAGAAAGGGTAGTGAAGTATGATAATCCATTTTGTATATGTTTTGTCTGGTAAAAGTGTTTCTGTTTTATATTGTTTATTTAGCTATTGTTGGAAATCACACTAATTAAAATATTGTTTCATTTTATCCAGACAAAGTTGTTATTAATGAAGCATAAAATGTCAGAGTGTGGTATTTTAAGTGCATATAATAGCACCATGTTTTGTCATTGGTGAAAGCACACTGTGTTGAGCCATTCAGCAATGCACAATTTAACAAACCTGAAAATGACAATGGAGGCTACATAGACATGGCTTGTGTTATATAAACTACTGTATACAACTTTATAACTTAACAGCTGCCATGGTCCAATTTTGTATTTATTTATTTTTGTGGAAAATGTTTTTTCCTCTAAGGATGTGGTTGAATGATTGCCTTTTTAATATAATTTACCAGTACTGCTAAATTTTGGACTAATAATTTGTTGACTACCTGGCTCATGGAAGACTACGTTTCACCTGTGTTAAGAGGAACAATTTAGCAAAAGTGTCAATAACTTAATTCTAGGCAGCTATTCATTCTTCTGCTATCTCTGATTACAGCAGAGCTGTAACTCTCTTTACCCACAAGGTGTCATACAAGTAAACAGTAGGATCTTGTCCCAGTTAATGCAATTAAAGAGGAAGCTCTTTCCCTACAGTTTGTCTATTGCTTTTGAAAATTATTGCCAACATCTCTGAAAGTTCTCTTTAAAAATTCAAATACAGTTTACAGTTGAAGTCAGAAGTTTACATACTCTTAGGTTGAAGTCATTCAAACTCATTTTTTTAACCACTCCACAGATTTCATATTAGCAAACTGTAGTTTTGGCAAGTCATTTAGGACATCTACTTTGTGCATGACATGAGTCATTTTTCCAACAACTGTTTACAGACAGATTGTTTCACTTTTAATTGACTATATCTCAATTCCAGTGGGTCAGAAGTTTACATACACTAAGTTAACTGTGCCTTTAAGCAGCTTGGAAAATTCCAGAAAATGATGTCAATATAAGTTGTATATAATATAAGTATATAAGTTGTTTGTTTTTTCCCGCAAGTTGAATCCTGTTCAGTTCCGTAACTGGCAGGATGCAAATTTAATTCACAGCTGGAAAAACATCAACTGAAGACTGATTTTCAATAACACTTCAAAAACATATTATTTAAATCGATTTTTCTTTCCTTTTTTTTTTTTTTTATACAGTAGGCCAAAATAGATGAGTGAAGTTAATTGGTAAACTCAAACAGCTAACATACACCGTTAAAGATTTTCTCATAAAAAAACAGTAAAGAATTGGCAGCAGGGTTGCCAGCATGTTACTGTAAAATTAACGGTGTCTTGCTGTTGCTGAAATTAACAGCTAGATCCTGTTTTTACAGCTACATTATACAACTGTAATTTAGCAGCATATAGCCGTCAAATTACATACTATCTACTGTTGTTGAAATTAACAGCTATTTTACCAGCATGCACTGCGGCATGAAGAAATTACTTCAATTATTTATTATTTTTTATGTTGTTTTTGTTGTCGTCTAAGTTACTTGTATTTTACTGTTCAGCTTTTACTTTTCTACGTAAAAGTATGTTTGTTAAATGTCACCATTGTTGCGTTTTGTATGCCGAGAGTTGATTTCTGTGTGTGTCTTGATAATAACTCCAGTTATGCTGTAAGTTCATCAGAAATATCAAACATTCATTTTGATAATATTATTTTGCTGAAATATCATTTATTGTTTTTGCTTTTATGTGTAATGCATCACTAATGCCTCATATAGTGCCATTTGCAAGGTAGGATCAGATATTCAGTCTGGACCTTAGGTTTTGTCTTCCAAGTAGCACAGTGCAACAACTTGTGTTTTACTTAAACATAAATTTACTGGCTGGAAGAACATAATATAATAATAAAGAAGGTCCAAGGTGCCAGCTCAAGAGAACACTATTCGCCATAATGGTGACTGCAAACAAAATACAACTATTGATAACAAAACAACACTAATTAAACTAAGACTTCTATTAAGTCTGAATAAAAACTTTTGTGTGTTTTGTTTTTTGTTTTGTTTTGTTTGTTTTTTTTGTTTTTTTTTTTTACAATTTTTGTAGCCCCAATGCATTGTCAAAGCATACATACTTATTCAAGCGCAAAGGCGTATGGGTATTTCACCATTATAACCCACAATGCAGTGCTATACTGTTATTTTACTGTGTACAGGTTGTTGTTTTTTGTTGTTGTTTTTTTCATAATAAAATACACTGTTCAATCCTGGCAAAATTGTACATTTAATATGTTTCAAAGGTTTATTTATTTTTTTTCATTTTATTTATTTTGACTTCTCATTAGACAGAGAAGTGAAGGCTGATGTGAGATGATAAAGAACAGAGGTGTTGGTCAGAAACATCATGAACACTAACCATGTGCCACAAACTAATGAAATATATCTTAGATAACTGCAGCTCCCATGTTAGTCACACATTTGTAATCCCTTTATTTACCCTCTTTACTCTTTCACCATTCTTTTTATAGCAGAATACATATTTAGATTTAATTAGAGTGATTTGTCTGCTGTTCTGTTTACCCGAAAAGAGAAGCAGCCCTAATAAAACATTCTATCCCCTCAGCATTCAGAGGTGGCTTCACTTTGTTCACTCTGGAGCTAGTTTACATACTGTACGCAAAGCCTCACCTTTTTCTCACTAATCTCAAAATTTCTGGTTCAGCTGCCCAAAACATATGGGCCTTTCATAGAGTTTTAATTTTATTTTTTATTTTATTTATTGAGAATGAGTGTTGAAAGACACTGTCGAGGGCTTTGTTGTCATTAACACCCTAGCTAAATCATCATAATCGAAATCTCATTCCTCTTATTAAAATAACCATTACAGTAACTAACTTAACAGCTGTGTTAGTATATCCATAAGTAAAGGTGCTTACCATCATATAAAACTCTTACAAATATTACGGCATCTTCCATAATATAAATGTCACCATTACATAAAAACCATTACCTTTTTCAAATGTCTGATATTTCTGTGACCGTTAGAGGTATCAGGTTAAAAAAGAATCTCCACACAGACAAACATTGTAATTTTACAGGAGAATAACGGTTGCATAGTATCCATTCGAGCATATCAAAACGATGATTTAACCTGATGTCTATTTCATGGTAAGACTTGCAAAACTTTGCCTCCAAGTTTTTTTGTGAAGGTAAAATTTTGCCTTGGAGAATTCAAGAGCTTAGCAAAAAATGCAAAGAAATCAATACTATAAATTTGTCAGTATAGCTTTAAAAATATAGGTTGTATATTAATAGCTGATAAAGAAATACAAAAAATGTCTACTTCTGCCCCCAGGAGTTTCATAAATTCATCTAAAAGGAAATTTTGCAGCACTGAATGACTCCAGTACATGCATTTTTTGCAGATGTTCCAGTATCATCCTCCAGCAGCAAAATTCATGCGCTACCATATCTTAAGGAACTATTTGTACAGTAAAGTACCCATTAAAAAATACATTTTATTATTTCAAGCACATACCCTCACTTTTACTAGAGTTTTCACAAATAAAACCTCACATCAAAAGAAATATGAAAGAAATTCACATTCTGACCGGACAATAGTTCACGCTTGCTGACTATACTGAAAGGAGACTGCACTCCATTTGATTCTTTATGTCCATCCCGTTGGTAAAAGAAGCTTTCAGCTCTTGTTTATGCTTTAGGGGCCATCTGATGAAACAAAAGCATTACATTGATTTTACAAGTTGCAATGATTAATCTACAACATGTTCATACATGTTAAACCACAAAAAATTTAATTATGCTATAATATATATATATATATATATATATATATATATATATATTATATTGCCAAAAGTATTCGCTCATCTGCCTTTAGACGCATATGAACTTAAGTGACATCCTATTCTTAATCCATAGGGTTTAATATGACGTTGGCCCACCCTTTGCAGCTATAACAGCTTCAACTCTTCTGGGAAGGCTTTCCACAAGGTTTAGGAGTGTGTTTATGGGAATTTTTGATCATTCTTCCTGAAGCGCATTTGTGAGGTCAGACACTGATGTTGGACGAGAAGGCCTGGCTCGCAGTCTTCCCTCTAATTCATCCCAAAGGTGCTCTATCGGGTTGAGGTCAGGACTCTGTACAGGCCAGTCAAGTTCTTGCACACCAAACTCGCTCATCCATGTCTTTATGGACCTTGCTTTGTGCACTGGTGCGCAGTCATGTTGGAACAGGAAGGGGCCATCCCCAAACTGTTCCCACAAAGTTGGGAGCATGGAATTGTCCAAAATCTCTTGGTATGCTGAAGCATTCAGAGTTCCTTTCACTGGAACTAAGGGGCCAAGCCCAGCTCCTGAAAAACAACCCCACACCATAATCCCCCCTCCACCAAACTTCACAGTTGGCACAATGCAGTCAGACAAGTACCGTTCTCCTGGCAACCGCCAAACCCAGACTCGTCCATCAGATTGCCAGATGGAGAAGCGTGATTCGTCACTCCAGAGAACGCGTCTCCACTGCTCTAGAGTCCAGTGGTGGCGTGCTTTACACCACTGCATCCGACGCTTTGTACTTGGTGATGTATGGCTTGGATGCAGCTGCTCGGCCATGGAAACCCATTCCATGAAGCTCTCTACGCACTGTTCTTGAGCTAATCTGAAGGCCACATGAACTTTGGAGGTCTGTAGCGATTGACTCTGCAGAAAGTTGGCGACCTCTGCGCACTATGCGCCTCAGCATCCGCTGACCCCGCTCTGTCATTTTATGTGGCCTACCACTTCGTGGCTGAGTTCCAATCGCTTCCACTTTGTTATAATACCACTGACAGTTGACTGTGGAATATTTAGTAGCGAGGAAATTTCACAACTGGACTTGTTGCACAGGTGGCATCCTATCACAGTACCATGCTGGAATTCACTGAGCTCCTGAGAGCGGCCCATTCTTCCACAAATGTTTGTAGAAGCAGTCTGCATGCCTAGGTGCTTCATTTTATACACCATTGGCCATGGAAGTGATTGGAACACCTGAATTCAATTATTTGGATGGGTGAGTGAATACTTTTGGCAATATAGTGTATATTGGGATCAAAGGTCTCAGCAGTTCAATAAATGCCATATAGTAGCAGTGACATGATATGGTTCATGAAACAGCAACCCTACTTTTGGTTATATTTGGGTATAGGTCTTAGTATGACATTTACTGATGAGCTTTCCTGATGCAGTGCCACATTCTAGTTTACAGCAGAAGCTCTAAGTCTGACATACTGTCCCATTGACCTTTTAGGAATTAAAAATATTTCACAGTACATAACTATGTTAGTTTCGCCTGATCAGTAACGGCCCCGTAGTCGGAAGTATTTCATGTCAAGGCTATCAGAATCAGCAGAACTCCAGGTCTACAGTAAATCAACAAGCCTTTATTTTTATTTTTGGCACCTGCAAACAAATGATCCCTTTTCTGAGAACTAACTTCACTTTTCTTAGCCATTTTTGCAATTACGTTTAAGGTCATTTTAGTGCAATGAAATTCATACAATTTAAGTGTGTCTTAAGTGTCCGAATACTTTTTTGGAGACGCTATACAGTATAGGCATTGTCCATTTCGGACATCGATTAAGATAACATTATTATTTTCATACAATACCTAAATGTTAATGACTAACATGTACAGTATCTCACCGTGCACAGCATGAGAGCTTGAGATTGGGCTGTCGCTCACAGTCCTGCACTGTGTCTGGTAAAGGGATGCCACTGGTCTCTGGGAGGAGCAGGCACAGAGCTGCACCAACGACTGGCCCACTGCTGTAACAGACCATAGCTGGCAGAGGAATCCCACCCTTAGGGACCACAACCGCATTTATAATACAGGCCACTCGGTAACAAAGGCTAACCAGGCTGATGCACTTCTGCCTGCATTGGGGGAAATGGTGAGAAAGGGACATCCATTCAATGTGCATGTAGAACTTTTATTTCAAGATCAATTGAGTTCTTAGTGGAAAAGAAATTATATAGAGCAAATTTGCCCTATTTTATTTTGTATTGCTATTTACCAGATGCTTTCTTATTGAATTGAAGTGCATTTATTTCAGGGACAGAATTCCCCCAAAAGCGTAAACACAGCGGCTCTGTGGTGCTATCAAAACACTGCTCTGTTTGAGCATCCCGACCATCCCAACATAGCAACTTTGGCTCACCCAATGGTGTGAGTTTGAAAGACAAAAGGAAGGCTGTAGTGTTTAGGAAACAATTTTAAACAGTCATTATTTTTGCAGTTCCATTCGTGAACACTATATTGGCAGTTAAAGTCATTAACCCTCTGTTTTATTATCTCAGTCAATCATTGATTACTTGCAGCAGCTCTCTGCAGGCTAAATATCTTTTTTTTAAAAGTTGTGCAACTTCTCATCTGAACACTTCAGTGTTAGTGTGAGAAACGTGTTTATCTCTTATTGCCTAGGGCCTTACTGCAGTTTGATTACATATCCACTTCTGCCACTATCGCATTACACACAATATTATGTAACTGGGGAGAACTTTTTCCTCACACTGTGGATCAACGAACAGTGCAGGAAATATCACAAATGGTACACTGGAATCAAGATTTTGACCTCTGGCATGTGGCATAAAGAATACTTTCATTGATTAGTGCATGCATACTTATACACTTTATGTAAATATACCGGTACACACTTTTTTTTTTTTTTTTTTAAAGAGAGATGAGTGCTGTGATATGTGTATTTAGATACTTATTGAAATGTTAAAGGATTAGTTCACCCAAAAATGAAAATTTGCTGATAATTTACTCACCCTCAGGCCATCCAAGATGTATCTGAGTTTCTTTCTTCATCAAAACAGAATTTAAGACTTTTAGGATTTCATTTCAGGCCTTCTCCTCCAAACAATGCAAGTGAATGTCCTCCATTATTTGACGGTCCAAAATACATATTTGGGGTGCATCAAAATAATCCACACGACTCCAGTCGACAAATAAAGTTCTTTTGAATGCAAACGATTGATTATTTTGAGAAACAAAACAATACTTATATACTTTTTAACTACAAATGCTTGCTTCAGTACATCTCTGTGACGTGCGCTCATGAGAGGGATGACATAAGCTTGTTGGTAAGGTCACGCGTCACGTGGAGGAGGAGTCAGGAAGTGCGTCATTGTTTACAATGATATAATCTTGCACAGACCACAGACCAAGCGCCGTTCACAAACCAAAACAGTCCAAAACAATTTCAAAACTACATCATATAAAATAAAAAATTAATTTCCAAATAATTATAATTTTAAAAAAACAATGTAGACAATGATGCGCTTCCTGCCTCCTCCTCCACGTGACGCGTGACCTTACCAATGAGCTTACGTCATCCCTCTCATGAGCGCACAACACAGAGATGTACAGAAGTGAACATTTGTAGTTAAAAAGTATACAAGTATTGTTTTGTTTCTAAAAATAATCAATCGTTTGCGTTCAGAAGAACTTTATTTGTCAACTGGAGTCATGTGGATTATTTTGAAGCACCCTAAATATGCATTGTGGACCATCAAAAAATGGAGTACATTCACTTGCATTGTTTAGAGGAGGAGGCCTGAAATGAAATCCTAAAAGTCTTAAATTCTGTTTTGATGAAGATAGAAACTCATCTTGGATACATCTTGGTTGGCCTGAGGGTGAGTAAATTATCAGCAAATTTTCATTTTAGGGTGAACTATTCCTTTAAGTATTAAGAGGCTCCAAATGGAGTTATATCCACAAACAAACTAAAATGCTTTCTTGCAAAGCCAGTATGTACATTTTAGAACAGAGAACCACGAACATGGGGGATTTTGAACTTGGAGACCAATTATCTAAGAACTGTTTTATCACTGTGTACCTTATTACAGTTGGGAACAGCTCAATTCCGTAGAGTAGAGAGACACAGGTGGTAGACTGCATACACAGCTTGCCCATCATTGCCAGCATCATTACAAGGACAGGCATGTCTGGTCAGAAGGAGATGATAGCAAACAATTTAAATATTTGCAGTTGTTTGTAAGGATATCTGTTATATTATAATTTTCTTAGTTATCGTAAACCTATGGCATCTATACTGATCAAAATCATAATTTATGACATTTGATTAACATTTACAGACTCTTGCTCGTGTATCGTATTTCAGTGACTGTGTCTCTCACCACAGAACTTGGAGACAAGGAGGGAGAGTATACAGGAAATGCCACTGAGGAACAGAGAGCCCATGCTGAAAGGCCTACGGCCCCATCGCTTCAAAAGAAATGGAAGCAGCAAAGAGGGAGACTCAGATAATCCAGAGAAAAACTGTGCCAAATAGATATTCACTCCGAAACTTCCCACGCTGAAGCAGATCCCATAATACGTAAGAGCAGAAGCAAAACTGAGAGAAAGGAGCATTAAAATAACATTAGAATAATTTAAAAGACATACAGGTTAAAATAGTATAAGCAGCAGCTACTGCACAAGAACAGAAGGATTGTGTGGAGAAAGACGCCTGTAATAATCTATGATATACACTCACCAGAAAAGCATTTCTGAACATACAACGCGTCGAACATTGAGGCAGATGGGCTACAGCAGCAGAAGACCCCTCCGGGTTACACTACTGTCAGCTTAGAACAGGAAACTGAGGCTGCAGTGGGCACAGGCTCACTAAAACTGGAAAGTAGACAATTGGAAAAACATCGCCTGGTCTGACAAATCTGGATTTCTGCTGAGGTACACAAATGGTAGGCCCACTGCAGCCTCAGTTTTCTGTTCTTGGCTTACAGAAGTGGAACCCAACGTGGTCTTCTGCTGTTGTAGCTCATCCGCCTCAAGGTTCGACATGTTGTGCATTCTGAGATGCTATTCTGCTCACTACAATTGTACAGAGGGGTTATCTGAGTTACCATAGCCTTTCTGTTAGCTTGAACCAGTCTGGCAATTCTCCGTTGACCTCTGTCAACAACAAGGCATTTTTGTCCAAAGAACTGCTGCTCATTGGTTGTTTTTTGTTTTTTGCACCATTCTCTATACACTCTAGAGACTGTTGCATGTGAAAATCCCAGGAGATCAGCAGTTACAGAAATACAAACCAGCCTGCCTGGCACCAACAATCATGCCACGGTCTAAATCACTAAGATCACATTTTTACCCCATTCTGATGGTTGATGTGAACGTTAACCGTATATTCATTATTTTATATATTACACTGCTGCCACACGATTGGCTGATTAGATAATCGCATGAATAAGTAGATGTACAGGTGTACCTAATAAAGTGGCCAGTGAGTGTAGATCTATAATATATCTATAAAACCTATTTGCAAAAGCTGCAGAGAAAGAAGTTTATAGTCTTCAACTCGAGGCCCCTCAGTGCAAGTTACATCACACAGGCAAGCTACGGTATCTACTGAAAGACTGAGCTTTGAATAACAACTCGTGTAAGACATTCCTCAGGGTGGAAGGTCATTTCCCTCTCTGGCACATATTTAAAATTCCTCCAAATCTATGCATACACATGTTAAACAGAAAATACATGTGTTCATCTGAAAATACAGCACAAATAGTCTTAATATATAATATCTTAAGAAGTTCACTTAAGTAAAAAAAAAATTATATTGAAACATATAAAGGAAATACTGCTGCAAAAAGGAATTATGCAGAAATTACGATACCACAAATAAACATTCCTACCCAATGTAACTCATGATAAACAAGCGCAGCAGTATGGTAGGTGAGGTAAAGTTGGCAAAATTGGACTCTGCTCCAGTGTAGACCTCTGATTTAGGATTCCCACTGTCCACTGAGTCCAAAAGCTGTCAATAACAATTAAGGGGTAATTCTTATGTTATAATTAATGTACAGTGGTGGCCAAAAATATTAGCACCCTTGGTAAATTTGTGGAAAAAAAAGAATCTGCATTGTTTATCCTTTTGATCTTTAATTAAAAAAAATCACAAAAATATTACCTTTAATTGAAGTAAAAGAATTGAAACAGGGGAAATATCTCATTAAATAAATATTTTTCTCCAAAATGCATTGGCCATAATTATTGGCGCCCTTTTATTCAATACTTTTTGCAACCTCCCTTTGCCAAGATAACAGTTCTGAGTCTTGTCTTATAATGCCTAATGAGGTTGGAGAACACCTGGCAAGGGATCTGAGACCATTCGTCCATACAGAATCTCTACAGATCCTTCAAATTCAGAGGTCCATGTTGGTGGACTCTCCTCTTCAGTTCACCTCACAAATTTTCTATGGGGTTCAGGTCAGGAGACTGGGACGGCCATGGCAGAACCTTGATTTTTGTGGTTAGTGCACCATTTTTGTGTTGATTTTGATGTTTGTTTTGGATCATTGTCCTGCTGGAAGATCCAACCAGGACCCATTGTAAGCTTTCTGGCAGAGGCAGGTTTTGATTTTTTATCCGTTGGTATTTGATAGAGTCCGTGATGCCATGTATCTGAACAAGATGTCCAGGACCTCTGGCTGAAAAACAGCCCAACAACATTAAATATCCAGCACCACATTTAACCGTGGGCATTGGGTACTTCTTCATCTCTGTGTGCGCCAAACCCATCTCAGGTGCTTGCTGGCAGAAAGCTCTTTCTTTGTTTCATCTGAACATAGAACCCGGTCGCATTTGAAGTTCCAGTAGTGTCTGGCAAACTGATGACGCTTGAGTTTGTTGTTGGATGAGAGCAGAGGCTTTTTTTCTTGAAACCCTCACAAACAACTTGTTGTGATGTCTGCTATTTTTTTTTTTTTTTTTTTAGACTTTCTGACCACAAGACCCAACTAATTTCTGCAATTCTCCAGCTGTGATCCTTGGAGATTCTTTGGCCACCTGAACCCTCCTCCTCACTGTGCTTGGAGACAATATAGACACACTTCCTTTTCCAGGCCAATTCTTAAGCTCTCCAGTTGACTGGAACATGTAAATTATTGCCCAGATGGTGGAAATGGGCATTTTCAATGCTTTTGCTATTTTCTTATAGCCATTCCATTTTGTGAAGCTCAACAACCTTTTGCCACACATCAGAACTATATTTTTTAGTCTAACCCACTGTGATTGATGATTAAGGGAATTTGGCCTGTGTTACCTCATATTTATACCACTGCGAAACAAGAAGTCATGGCTGAACAATCTCATGTTCCTAGTCACCCAGGTGCCCTAAAAAATTTAAAATATGATTGAGAATATACTTCAGATATATTTTACTCATAAGAATTTCTAGGGGTGCCAATAATTGTGGCCAACGTGTTTTGGAGAAAAATATTTATTTAATAATAGAGAATTTTTTAGAGATATTGCCCCTTTTTCAATTGTTTCACTTCAATTAAAGGTTAGATTTTTGTGAGTTTTTTTAATGAAAGATCAAAAGGATAAACAATGCAGTTTTTTTTTCTCCACATCCTACTTTGCTCATATTTATCAAGGGTGCCAATATTTTTGGCCACCACTGTACATTTATGTTAGCACACTTTCCACAAACATTTTATAAATTCTAGAGTCTGACTTTGTGCCTTACTTGATCCAGGTAGTGCTTGTCCTCAGGACTTCGGTTTTCATATCCCTCTAGAGTTTTCATTCTCTTATTTAGCAGCAGCCATCTAGGAGATTCTGGAAGAAAGCTAATAATTGCACAAACACACAAAAAAGTCACTTTTTTCAATTATGTATTTTATATGTTATAACAGGCTTTATGATGTATTGAAATTTGTGTTAGTTCTACTAACAAATAAAGAGGTAGAACGAGAATCTGTGGGATGCCAAGCGCCAGATGAAACTGCATCCAGCCGTTGGTCAAATAAGCCACACCGGCCAGTCCCATCATTCCCAGACTGAAGATGAAAGAGAACAGGGTGGGTGGCCAGATCCGGTACTTTGGCAGGCTCCATTCAACCCCTGGGTAACCAGAAAACCATATAAGTAAGGCCTAATAAATATAAATATATAATCTTGATTTTTACATAAATTATTAACTATGAGAAAACCGTAATGCTGCCTCTAAAGGGTTTATTGGTTGTCCTGCCAATAAAAAGGGGTTAAACATGTTGATAATTGTACCTAAGCTGTAGGTGCAGATGTGAATGGCACAACAGGCTACACCACTGATGCAGCGGGCAGTCAGGTACACCGACACATATGGCAGAAATGCCACTATCAGAGTGGTGACTGCGTGGACCACTGAGCAGCATATGAGGAGGAATCTCTTTCCATACCTAAATGGAAGGATGTAATGCATTTTTTTTTTTTTAGTGATTAGGCCTACTTTAACTCCTATGTTTTGGTAGTAAGGAGCCTGGCACCTAAAAGGTCGAAAGGAGAAAATACTAACTTGTCAGAGAGAGCACCACCGAATAAAGAACCCATAAGTAACCCAGTCATGTACGTTGCTTGCCCATGTGTAAACTGGTTTTCTTCTTGACACGTGGGACCCTGTAGCAAAACAGAGAGAGTGTAAGGGGCGGTTCACACCCAACTTGTTCTTACGCTGAAAAACGTAGACGCAGCGCAACGAATAAAACCGTACGCAGGTGTCTCGAGACGCGTATTTAAAGATTCAAGAGCTTTTAACTTGTCACGTCGTCTTAAAATCGAGACGCTGAAAAAAGTGAGATGCGGCGCAGACGTCGGTCTAATAACCACAATGTTTTGTGAGGTAGCCTGAGTGCTTCATGTGGTAACATTTAAAGTAGCTGGTTTTATTCCATTCAAAAATGTTATTTCATCAGACTCAATTTACCTGACAAAACACGACAACAAAGGCATTTTTAATGGGTTAGATGATGAGCAATTTGAAATTGCACTTTACAGTGCATGTTTACATTAAAAAAAAAAAATGATTTTTTTTTTTTTTTTTAAACAGCGCAGATGGACGCACAAACTAGTTTGGTGTGAACGGACCCTAACTCGTGGAAAACACGTGCTGCGCTTTAAATAGTAGTGTGCATGCAAAACACTAGCGACTCAATACTCACACTGTCGAGATCGCTGTGATTGTTCGTCCACTTTGTTGTGAATGTGATGCTGGAAAGGTTAGTGTCCGATACGCGTGTGTGGTTTAAAAACTCGCTCTCTACATCCTCGCCACAAGACTTCACGTGTAGCGTGAACACGTCCACGAAAAATGTGAAGGCTGTGAAAAAGATAGGTAAACTAAGGATCAAATAAACTTGCTTTTGTAGTGGACCGACAAACAAACAACAAGCGCCTTCCGTCTTCATTTCACCGGCCTCTCCAACGGCAAAACTCTTGCCTTTAGTCCGTAGAAAAGAAGAGCTGTATCCCTAAGTACAATTTACGGTATAAGGACGAATGTCAGCATCTGTTACGTGGAAATGTCCCTCGACAGAGACTTCTGAAGACGTCTGCTCTCCAGCCTATGTCTTTCTGATTATGTAAATATCATTGTTGTTGGTTTGGACTTTCCCTTTGGATACGAATCCTTCACCAATCGCGAGCCGGAGATGTTAAAGTGTTATTACACAAGTAACTACTGAGTCAAATAAATGAACAACATTTCTTTCTATGCAACTATATTGTAAAATTGCTTGTAAAATCATTTTGGTTAAACTATTACTTTTTTTAAATGTATTTATATGTGTATACTTATGGGGGAAGATGTCCCCATGCAGTGTGCATTTACAGCTAACCTAAATTGTAACATATGGATATAAGTTTAGCATATACAGGATCATGATGCATCATCCAACATATTATTGAGGGAAATAAATGGAAACATTTGCTAATTTAGTTTTTATAGCACAGAATCATGGAAAGGGGCCATCTTGCCCCACTACTGGGGCAAACTTATCACAGCTGTCATCTGATTTTCGGATAAAATACATCTGATATCATTTTTAATTATTTATTTTTGAAAAGTGTGTCATTAATATAAAATACTTAGAATATTTTATTATGTAAATTGATGCATTTTGACAGTTTAGTTTAATTTAGAATAATTGAATAATGCTTCCCAATCAAAGAGATACCTGAATTACATTTTACCATTCTATGAATTTTGTTTAATATATACAGTACTGTGCAAAAGTTTTAGTCACTTGTGAAAAATGTTGCATAGTGTGGATGTCTTTAAAAATAATGACATGGTTTTCTTTTATCACTAAATGTCATACAAAGTCCAGTAAACATAAAAGCTAAATCAATATTTGGTGTGACCACCTTTGCCTTTAAAACTGCACCAATTCTCCTAGGTACACCTGGGCACAGTTTTTCTTGGTTGTTGGCAGATAGGATGTTCCAAGCTTCTTGGAGAATTTGCCACATTTCTTTTATCTATTTAGGCTGTCTCAATTGCTTCTGTCTCTTTATGTAATCTCAGACTGATACAATGTTTGTGCTGTTGCAGGGCTCCCTGTTCTTCTATTCTAATCTTTTCTATTTGCAAAAGTATATATTTCCTATTGACACACTAAAGCTGAAGACATAAATAACCATCTTAAGACAAATACTTTCATGAAACATCTTATGTGCCTAAGACCTTTGCACAGTACTGTATATTTTTAATTGAAGGGATGTCATAATAGCAATAAACTATGAATTATTCCACTCAATTGACCTAGACGTCATGATGAATAGTAAAGATGTTTGAAATGTACATCTAATTAATGGAATTATTAAATAATAACTTGAATGTTATTAACATGAATGATTAAAAAAAATCATAAAATTAAATAATAAATTAACAAGCAACAACATCCCACTGGGGGCCTTCTACCCCAATTCTAAGGGTGGCATCTTAATCCATGGGTCTACCTTTAATTTTTTACTTCAAAATAAAACAATAAAAAAAACCTACTTCTAAATGTGTTACTGTGTCAGCAAAATCCCCATTTATGAATAGACATAAAAACTTCATATCCAACATAAAATAAACTAACAGATCACCAATAACCAATGACAAAAAATTTTATCATTTAACCTCAAAACTGTTCAGATGGAATAAATGTCACAAATGTTGATGTAAGATTAAAAGAATAAGAGCATAACCATTCAATAAATGTGTTGAGATGAAATTTAGTGACATCTATGGTCAAGAGGAAAATTAAAGATGGGGAGGGACATCTTACCCCATCTTCTTCTAATATGTATCAATAAGTTTTACCACACCTGTAGGCCAACTAGGGACAATATAAATTTTCATTGAATTGACTTGCTTAATTAAGTGTAAGGGGGTTAGAACAAAGATTCAATCCTGTCATAATGTGCATAGAATGTTATTTAATTTAGTAAGTCAGTAAGCAAATGTGTTTTTTCCCCCAAGGTATGCTATTGCAAATCAGCATAAGAGCTTTTTTCCCTTGTTAACTATTGGCTGTCCCAAGTGTACCTCAATGTTTATTTTAATGCCATTCATGGAAATGTAATCTGATCAAATATAAATATAGAATCACACGTGGAATGAGAACATCCAGGAATAGACTAGCTACAGGCTCTGTTCATTGACAGAAGAGCTCAAAGCCAATATTATAAGTCTGCAATAAAGCTTATTTCCAAATGCATGCTATAATATATATAATAATACAAATATTGATGCAGATAATTGTGAAGGCATGGAACAAGACCAAAATGAAACATTTCTGTAAAGGGTTTACGAAAATATTTGTCACTGTAAAAAACAACAACAACACACACACACACACACACACACACAAAACATCCAGATGGGGACTGTAAACAGATCTGTGGGGGTGTTTCATTGTTTTAGAGTGTTTAGTGGTAAATGGTGTTTACCATCTTAAAAAGAGGACAAACTGATTTAAGTTTTTACAAACAAAAATACTTTACAAAAAAACAAAAAAAAAACAAGACAATAATCAGTAGCCACATGAGTAATAGACAGCATATAAAAAGTTATAGGAAATGAACATTGTCCGTTCTTTCCTTTTATATCATCACGTTATGGTTTTACTGTCACTTTAATGCTGCGTTCCATTAAACGCAGATTTTCCATCTTCCTAATAGGAAAAGAGCAATGGAACGCCACTAAGCCTTTTTCACAAGAATCGGAAACTACGTCACCGCAGGGTAAAGCTACTTCCGCTACGTTGCTGCGTGAAGCATCTACGTTTCCATTGATCATGGGGGGGGGGGGGTCTTGTCCCATTTGAAATGTATTTACCTATTTTCATAAATTATATACAATGTACATTAACCCCACCATCCCAGTAAAAGATCAACAAACTGCAATAAGGAACTTTGCAATAAACAATGGCTGTGTCTCGTTTGGAAGGCTGCGTCCTCCGGAGGTCGCATTTGTCGGCCGCATACGTTATCGAGGCTGTCTCGTTTCATAAAAGCGAGTAGGACACTTCAAATGCGACCTTCTTTCACGGGAATTCGGAGGATGCATCAGGTGTATCCTTCATGGCCTCAACCAACAATTCGTTGCTTCACCGGAAATGTCTAAAAAAAAATAAAAAATTATGCCAATTTGCCCGTAAATATGATGTTCAAACGCAAGTATGCGTGTTAATTCCCAAGTTGAAGTACATCAGAACATGGGTGCAGAGTATATAATATGTATAATTATATTAATATATAATTAAAATAAAGTATTAGACTAAAACTACACCTGTAAAATCTATTTTCTCTCTACATCATTACAACTCTCCTAAAATGTACCTCATACATTCCCTTCTAAATGTACTTTGTTCCCTTCTCACTCAAAGCGCTCGCGCTTGTTAAAGAGTGGCGTACTGTCATAGCAACCATGATACATTCCGTTTCCGTTCGTCCTACGAAGGCCGTCTCGTTTAAACGAGACTTCTTTAAAAGATACACTCGGTATAATGCAGCCTTCAAAGGACGCGACCTCCGGAGGACGCATCCTTCCAAACGAGACACAGCCAATGTGTCTGAACAATCTCTCACTTAATATGCTGGATTCAGTCACATTATGCCTTCCACAAAGTTGTAAGAATGTGCTTTTGCCATAATCAAGATCCAAATTAGAGCTCTGTAGAGTTGACAACAAGGCAAAATGACAGATTTTAGCAGATCTTGCTCACGTTGCAATGGCCGTTGTTGATACAGGAAGTAAGTTTACCCTGCGAGGAGCATCACCGGAAGCGAGGAACGCGGAAGTGTGAAAAAGGCCTCTTGAAGTCGGAATTAGTGGGTCGTTCATGAACGATTCGGTCATTTTGAACGAATCTTTTATGTGACTCAGAAGAACGAGTAGTCTCAGAGAGTGATTCGTTCATTTTGTGTTGACCGTGCATGTGCATTGCGCAACCTCCGTTCGTTTGTTACGTGAAAACTGCATAGGCGCTGTGCAGGAAACAGAAATGATCTAGAGGTGCCTTTATAAGGAGTAGACAGAAGTGGATGGAACAAGGGGGAAAAACACGAAATATTTTTTTAATTTAGAAAAACTGAATTGTGAAATATCATCTATACGTAAACTCACGATTAATAACAGAGTATGTGAAAACAATAAAGAAATGGCTGAATATGTCACTCAGTTTTATAAAAATCTTTACACTTCTGATCCTTATAATGACATAGAAACAGATTTATTTTTGAGTAGAACTTTTGATACAACAAAGAAAATAGATGAAGAATTTAAATTATTTTGTGACAAAGATATTAAATTGGAAGAGGTTCAAAACTGTATTATGGGATTAAAAGATAATAAGTCTCCAGGGAACGATGGGCTTATTAGTCAATTCTATAAGCTGTTCAATGTTCAGTTATCTCCTTTTTTAGTAGCCATGTTCAAAGAATCTATAGCATACGGGGAATTACCTGCAACTCTTAAACAGGGTCTTATTACAATTATTCCTAAACCTAATAAGGATACATTTTATATTGACAACTGGAGACCAATTACCCTTCTGAATAATGATGCAAGCCACGTGATAAGATGCGCGGGTTGATGGAGGCAACTGGGATTCATCCTCTGCCACCCGGATTGAGGCGAATCACTACGCGACCACGAGGATTTAAAAGCGCACTGGGAATTGGGCAGTCCAAAATTGGGTGAAAAAGGGGAAAATAAATAAATAAATAAAAACTTAAAACATGTGATTTAACAGAATTAAATGGTATTCCCATTAAGCATACAGTTACATATTTAGGAGTTATCATAGATAAAGATGAGAATGAACGCAGTGTGCTTAATTTCAGACCTATAATTAACTAAATTAAAAGGAGATTTAATGTATGGCTTCAAAGAGATTTATCCCTGAATGGAAGGGTTTTACTGTCTAAAGCAGAAGGGATCTCAAGATCTGTTTATGTGTCTTTAGCCTTAGATATGCCATCTAGTGTATACAAGGAATTAGACAAAATGTTATTTAATTTTCTATGGAGAAACAGACAACATTATTTGAGAAAGGACATTTTATGTAAGCAAAAGAGTAAAGGTGGGTTATCTGTGCTTACCTTTGAAACCTTGAATAATACATTTAATGTTAATTGGTTAATTAAATTCATGAAAGAAAAGGACAGCATGCGGTACACATTTCCAAAGTATGTGTCTGATATGTTGGGTGGCATGGATCTTTTGTTGAGATGTGATTATAAAATTGATAAACTACCTGTGAAATTAGCTAAGTTTCACAAACAAGCTTTATTAGCTTGGATGCTGGTGTTTAAGCACGTTTTTCCCCAAATAAATATATTATTTGGAATAATAGAAGTATTCAATATAAAAATAGATCTCTCTTCTATAAAAGTTGGTATGAAAATAATATTGTCTTAGTTAGACAACTTTTAAATTCAAACGGTAATTTGTTAACTTAGAGTGAATTCTTGGATAAATTTGGGTTTGCAGTTACACCAAAAGAGTATGCTGTTGTGTTTGACGCCATACCTCAGCAGGTTACACATTATGTAAGACCTTGTGGAAGTGATATTTCTGAGACAATATATGTTAAAGACAGCATGTTTATAGGAGATATTGATATCCTTAAACACCACTAATAAATATATTATAAATATTATAATAGATGAAACGGCTACTCATAAAAGTTCATTGTGGAACAATGTATTTAGAAATATAAACTGGACTAAAGCTTGGAATATTTGTGAAAAATATTGTTGAAATAATAAAGTAAAAGAGGTTACATTCAGAGTTTTACATGGTATATATCCAACTAAATGTGTATTAGAGAGATTTCATTTGGATATTGATTATTCCTGTGATTTTTGTTCAATAGAAAAATAATATATTGTCCATCTTTTTTTGTAATTGTGTATACTCTTAAGATTTTTTGGGTGGATATGGAAAATTTTATCAGAAGGAAAACCTAAATTATATTCAAGCTTAATAATTTTTGATATATGTATATATTATTCCAGTGAAAATAATAATAATAATTTTATTTTTTCTTGTACAACTTTTTATTATTTTGGGGAAGTTCCACATACATAAGAAGAAATGGTCAGGGTCCAAGCCAAATTTTATTCATTTTCTCCAGGAGATCAAGAACTACAGCACCTGTTTGGAGAATATTGTCAACAAAAAAACTTGTAGTGTTTTTCGTGGATACTTTTTTTATTAAGGAATTAATGTTCTGTACACTCTGGTATATTTATGTATATTTCTGTATACTGTTGTATATTATATAGTGTTAATAAAAAAGAAAAGAAAAAAGAAACAGAAATTATTAGTTCACCTCTCCAGTCTTCTGGTCCGAGTCGTTCGTTCTTTTGTCACGCGTATACGCTATGCACATACGGCTGTCACGTGACAAAAGAACGACCGACACCGACAAGAAGATTCCAGAGGTGAACTAATCATGTCTGTTTCTCATAATTCATCCTTGGCTGCATTATCAATTTTTCCTTATTGGGACTATAATCAGAGTTTTGCGTAAGTAGACGTGTTGGGGGGGGGGGGGGGATTAAGCTATTGAAAATGTAACATTTTAATTTAATTATGCTTAAATGAACTAAATGACTTGAATAAAGATTCGTTCATTTTGCTGAACGAGATTCAAGTTAGTAAAATTATCTGATCTTCCCATCACTAGTCGGAATTCCAACTGGGAAACTAAGATTTCGCTGAGATGCAGGTACGTGATGTCACACAAAGAGAGAGGTACAAAGTAAGTGATAAACATTCACTTTTATTAAGTAATATAAATATAAATGAGGCAAAGTTCCTCAATTACATGATATTAAAGCTTGTTTAACAAACGCCTGCAGAAACAGATGTAGCTACAGTTTTCTGAGCAACCAATGGGCGGCGCGATGATGATTCTAGCTGCCTGTTTTGTGTTTCTGGTCTCAAGACACAGTGCAGAAACTACCGAAACGAGCGATTCAGACGGAGAACAACAACCATTTAAGTGTTATTTGGAGCAAAATTTTAATTCAGGCTCAACTTGTGCAGTTGTTGGCTGTCATAACAACTCAAAAGTAGTTAATGATATCAACATAACTAATCTCCGTCGTTTCATTACATCTACATACTCAGGTGAGGCACTGTCAAAAAAACAGTCATCTCGACTCTGTGAAGTATAGACACTTTAAAGCCACATGTTTTTGAAAATGTTTACAAATGTAATACCTTAAACATCACATAACCCACTAAGAATATACACAGATGCGAGCGAAAACACTGGAGACCGGAAATTGAAAACGGGCGAATCGTGGAACACTTCCTTGTTCAGGAAAAAGATGGATAAAACATGGCATATTATACTCTCTTTTGAGAACTGTACACCTGTACCAAAATATGAAATTGGTAGGAATTTAGGAAACATTAATAAAACAACAAAAATGCTCTTTACAGGATAACTTTAATAGCTCAGCCTCAGCTTGTACACAAGAAAAACAAAACAAAAAACGTATGGCTAATTTTAATGTTCATACCTAATTTCAATTAAAGTCCAGTAGCATCAAATCAGTAGGCTCTAAATGTATCATCTTTAATAATCATTCAGTGGAGACAATCAGAGGACAACATTGGGGGTTGGAGTATGGTGGGGGTGACCTTTTTATGATTTTGGGCCACATCCGCCCATAATGTCTGCGCACGGCCCTGTTAGGATGCAGCCTAAAATGACTTTGGTTGGTTTGATAAAACACGTAGCTAACATGCATATGAAACAAATATTATTTTGGTCACATTTACATCTTATCAATTCAACAGAGTTCTTTCAGAGAGAAAAATAAAGCCATATCAAGAATTGGGTACCCTTTCGTTAAGCGTGTTCATTTTGAAAGTGAACTTGTTACTGGCACCAAGTGGTAGCTCGGCAGCAATTACAATACCCGTACAATTTAAACCAATTTAAAACCAATAAAATCAAGACTCATAACAACAAGAAATGAATAAATAAAATGGCCCTCCCTTAGTTTTCCTGCAGTCACCCGTTAGTCAGAATCAGAATCAGAATGAGCTTTGTTGCCAAGTATGCTTACACATACAAGGAATTTGTCTTGGTGACAGGAGCTTCCAGTACACAACAATACAAAACAGCGACAAGACATAGATAATAATTAAAAATAATTAAAAATTGAATAAAAAAAATAAAAATAAAAATAAAATAGAAAATGAAGTATATATAGAATACACAATAAGACTATATATATATATATATATATATATATATATATATATATATATATATATATATATATATATATATATTAGGGTTGCAACAGTATGAGATTTTCACGATACGATAACCATCTCAGAAAATATCACAGTTTCACGGTATACGGTTTTACACAATTATTATTATCATTGTCATTGTTACGATGACCCTTAAAGGAGTGAAAACAGAAGTTTTTTTTTTGTTTTTTTTTTTGTTGAACAAACATTTTATTATAATTGAAACTTGAAACCATTTTTTAAATGGAAGTATGTGTAAAAAAAGCATCTAAGAAAGCTAACAGAATTATAATGATAAACTGAATTATATAAACATGATAAAAAAATAGCATGTAACTATAACATGTTATATAACTAAAGCATGTTAGTTTACATGTTAGCATAGCATGTTAAGTTAACTACTAAATGAAAAATAACATCAGCTGTGTGAGCTTTTAAAGTAATGTCCTATGATTATTAAAGGAATAGTTCACCCAAAAATGAAAATTTGCTGATAATTTATTCATCCTCAGGCCATCCAAGATGTATCTGAGTTTCTTTCTTCATCAAAACAGAATTTAAGACTTTTAGGATTTCATTTCAGGCCTCCTCCTCTAAACAATGCAAGTGAATGTACTCCATGTTTTTTGACGGTCCAACATGCATATTTAGGGTGTATCAAAATAATCCACATGACTCCAGTCGACAAATAAAGTTCTTCTGAACGCAAACAATTGATTATTTTTAGAAACAAAACAATACTTATATACTCTTTATCTACAAATGTTCGTTTCTGTACATCTCTGTGACACGTGCTCATGAGAGGGATGACGTAAGTTCATTGGTAAGGTCACGTGTCACGTGGAGGTGGTGTCAGGAAGCGCGTCATTGTTTACATTGTTTTTTTTTTAATTATTATTATTTGGAAATGGATTTTATTTTATATTGTTTTGAAATTGTTTTGGACTGTTTTGGTTTGTGAACGGCACAAGTTTCTCTTGTAAACAATGAGGAGCTTCCTGACTCCTCCTCCACGTGACGCGTGACCTTACCAACGAGCTTATGTCATCCCTCTCATGAGGGCACGTCACAGAGATGTACATAAGCAAACATTTGTAGTTAAAAAGTATATAAGTATTGTTTTGTTTCTCAAAATAATCAATCGTTTGCGTTCAGAAGAACTTTATTTGTCGACTGGAGTCATGTGGATTATTTTGATGCACCCTAAATATGTATTTTGGACCGTCAAAAATGGAGTACATTCACTTGCATTGTTTAGAGGAGAAGGCCTGAAATGAAATCCTAAAAATCTTAAATTCTGTTTTGATGAAGAAAGAAACTCTTGGATGGCCTGAGGGTGAGTAAATTATCAGCGAATTTTCATTTTTGGGTGAACTATTCCTTTAAGAATTAGCATATACTGTAGGTGCACGACAGCACAGCCAGACTGATTCTGTCTGTACCTTTAACTCAGTGGTTCTCAACTGGTTTGTCTTCGGGACCCAGATTTTATATTGGAAGTCAAGTAGCGACCCACTATAGTAAAAACGTAGCCTGTATTTAATGTATCCTGGGTCACATTTCCTTTTATGTTACATTGTTTTGTTCATGGTTTTCAAGTAGAAGGACATGCATCAAGTGACATTATTCTTGTTGTTGATGTCAACAATTAAAGCGACAGGACGTTTTCTCTCCCCACTTTTAAAAATTGAAAAGTATAATTACTTATATGAGTCCATTATTATCCCATTTGTTTCCTAATTTCAAACATAATTCAAACAGAACATACATATTACACAAGTGGAAAGGCTCCTCATTACTATGGTTAGGTCAGTGTAGCTAGTCTTAAATAATAGTAATAATAATAACAAATTATAGTATTTATGAAAAAATAAGTACTAGCTGAAACACATTTTGAAACTTTTACTACAACTGCCACTTGATATAAAATGAGGTCTAATAGATTCTACCTTTAGATTATTTCATATGAAACTATAACATTTTGTCAAAATATAACAGTTACTTTTACTCATGTAAAATTGTGAAACAATTTTGTAAAGGTGATGTGTAATGAAAAAAAAATTAGCGCATAGCAGAGTGTTGCTCTTTTCCTCCTCAGTGCTATTTGGCATGCCAGGGCTGCCTACTGTTTGAGAGGTTCGACTTCCTCTGTAATGCTTTAAACTAGAAAAGTCTCACTAGAATTGAAATTGGTCACATCAGTTTTGAGGTCTGCGCTCCGCAATATCGAGGGAAGCCCTTTTGTTGCACGCACATGCCAGAGAGAAGAGCAGATCATGATCGCAAGCTGGTCCTGTTACACTCGTGCGAAAGTGCAGATGAGAAGCCTTTAGCTGATTGCGAGATTATCATTAAATCTGCCTCGGCAGTCCTAAATAGGCTATCATTTTGGTGGCCGCTGAAATATCTTCAATGGGAGAACCATGGCATTGTTCTTTCCCTGCTGTCTGTGACCCAGTCCGAATAGACCTGCGACCCACCAGTTGAGAAACACTGCTTTAACTCACACACACACTCACTTATGTCAGACCCCCTCGCCTCGCTTCTCTCTGACATTTTCTTCACTGTGTGTGTGTGTGGTGCAAGTTGACGAGTCTGACAGGCAGTCGAAGAGGAAAGGAGATGCGCAGGTGAGATTCTCTGTCCGGTTGCATTTTTTTTTCTCAATACCGTAGATAAGCAAATTTACATGGTATGAAAACCGTAAATTTTCATACCGTAGTATACCGTGAAACTGGTATACCGCTGCAACCCTAATATATATATATATATATATATATATATATATATATATATATATATATATATATATATACACACACACACACAGACATACATACACATATGTAGTGCAAATCTAAGTACAAATCTGTTATATACAGTGCATGGGAATGTAATGGCAGAAGAGGTTGGATGTGTTGGATAAATATAAAAAGATTAGACTGTGAATTGAACATAAGTATTGCTCAATGGGGCAGTTTTAACTGTTCATGAGATGGATAGCCTGACGGTTCCTGTGCCTGATGGTTCTGGTGATCAGAGCTCTGAAGTGTCGGCCAGAAGGCAACAGTTCAGAAAGGTAATGGGCAGGGTGAGTGGGGCCCAGAGTGATTTTTCCAGCATTTTTCCTCACTTTGGAAGTTTATAGTTCTTGAAGGGAGGGCAGGGTGCAACCAATAATCCTCTCAGCAGTCCGAACTGTCCTTTGTAGTCTTCTGATATCCGATTTCGTAGCTGAACCAAACCAGACAGTTTTTGAAGTGCAGAGGACAGACTCATTGACTGCTGAGTAGAACTGAATTAGCAGCGCCTGTGGCAGGTTGAACTTCCTCAACTGGTGAAGGAAGTACAACCTCTGCTTGGCCTTTTTCACAATGGAGTCAATGTGGGTCTCCCACTTCTGGTCCGGTGAGATGGTAGTGCCCAGGAACCTGAATGACTCCACCGCTGCCACAGTGCTGTTTAGAATGGTGAGGGGGGTCAGTGTTGGGGTGTTCCTCCTAAAGTCCATAATCATCTCCACTGTTTTGAGCATGTTCAGCTCCAGGTTGTTTTGACTGCACCAGACAGCCAGTTGTTTAATCTCCCTTCTGTATGCAGACTCATCGTCATCTCGGATGAGGCCGATGACAGTGGTGTCATCTGCAAACTTCAGGAGCTTGACAGAGGGGTCCTTGGTGATGCAGCAGTCATTGGTGTAGAGTGAGAAGAGTAGTGGGGAGAGCACACATCCCTGGGGGGCACCAGTGCTGATTGTACAGGTGTTGGAAGTGAATTTCCCCTGTTTCACAAGCTGTTGCTGTCCGTCAGAAAGCTGGTAATCCACTGACAGATAGACGTGGGAACAGAGAGCTGGTGTAGCTTAGTCTGAAGTATAACTGGGATGATGGTGTTGAAAGCCGAACTGAAGTCCACAAAAAGGATCCTTGCATATGTCCCTGGTCTGTCCAGATTTTGCAGGATATGATGCAATCCCATGTTGACTGCATCCTCCACAGACCTGTTTGCTCCATAAGCAAATTGAAGGGGATCTAGAAAGGGTCCAGTGATGTCCTTCAGGTGGGCCAACGCCAGTCTCTCAAATGATTTCATGACCACAGACGTCAGGGTGACAGGTCTGTAGTCATTAAGTCCTGTGATTTTTGGTTTCTTTGGTACAGGAATGATGATTGAGCGTTTGAAGCAGCATTGGACTTTACACTGCTCCAGTGATTTATTGAAAATCAGTGTGAAGATGGTGGCCAGCTGGTTAGGACAGGATCTAAGACACGTGGGTGAAACGCCTTCTGGGCCCTGTGCTTTCCTTGTCTTTTGTTTTCGGACGACATGGCACACCTCCTCTTCATAGATCTTAAGTGCAGGTTGAGTAGCGGGGTGGGGGGGTTGCAGGAGGTGTTGGTGTTTGTGTGAAGTGAAGGTCAGAGCGGGTGTGGGGTGTGTGAGATTGGGCCTTTCAAATCTACAATAGAACACATTCAGGTCGTCAGCCAGTTGTTGGTCCACCACAGGGTTGGGGGCAGGAGTCCTGTAATTCATAAGTTGTTTCATGCCACTCCACACTGATGCAGGGTCATTAGCTGAAAACTTGATTTTCAGCTTCTCAGAGTATCTTCTTTTAACCACTCTGATTTCCTTATTCAGTGTGTTCCTGGCCTGATTGTACAAGACTTTATCTCCACCACTGTAAGCATCCTCTTTGGCCTGATGAAGCTGCCTGAGTTCTGCTGTAAACCATGGTTTGTCGTTGTTGAATGTTAAATAAGTCCTAGTAGGAATGCATATATCCTCATAGAAACTGATGTCATAGTATCTGTGAGCTCGTCCAGGTCGGTGGCTGCAGCCTCAAAAACACTTCAATCAGTGCAGTCAAAGCAGGCTTGTAGTTCCAGCTCTGCTTCATTGGTCCATCTCTTTACAGTCTTTACTACAGGCTTAGCAGATTTTAGTTTCTGTCTGTAGGTTGGAAGAAGATGAACCAGACAGTGATCAGAGAGTCCCAAAGCTGCTCTAGGGACAAAGCGATATGCATCCTTTATTGTTGTGTAGCAATGATCCAGTATATTTCTGTCTCTGGTGGGGCATGTAATGTGCTGTTTGTATTTGGGCAGTTCACGTGTGAGGTTTGCTTTGTTAAAATCCCCAAGAATAATAATAACTGAGTCCGGGTATTGTTGTTCCATGTCTGTGATCTGATCAGCCAGCTGTTGCAGCGCGGCACTCACGCACACGTTTGGCGTGACATAAACACTCACCAGAATAAGCGAAGAAAACTCCCATGGCGCATAGAAAGGCTTACGGTTAATAAAGAGCGCTTCCAAATTAGGACAGCACATCTTTAACGTTGTTACATCTGTACACCAACTTTCATTGATGTAAAAGCATGTTCCACCGCCTCTCGTTTTCCCCATTAACTCCGCGGTGCGATACGCTCTGAACAGCTGAAAGCCCAGCAGATGTAACACGCTTTCCAGAATGGCTTCACGCAGCCAGGTTTCTGTGAAGCACAAGACAGCAGAGGTTGAAAAGTCCTTGTTTGTCTGAGATGGAGATGTAGTTCGTCCGTTTTGTTAGGAAGAGAGTGGAGATTCGCTAGATGAATGCTCGGCAGCGCTGTTCAAAAGCCGCGCTGATGGAGCTTGACCAGCATGCCTGCTCGTCTCCGTCACCTGCGTCTCTTGAACAGCAAAGCTGCACCTCCAACCAAAATGTCCAACAAAGTGTCCGAATATTCAAAAACCGGGAAAAGATTGTCTGGTATATGCTGCCGAATTTTCAGCAGTTTGTCCCTGGTAAAACTGATTGGAAAAAGATTACTAAACACAGGACAAACAAACAAAAACAACAAAAGAATAGGAGCGCTCCACACCGAGGTGGCCATCCGCGGCGCCATCATGATGTATAATCATGATAATTCTATTTTAGGCTAGCACCTGCACCTCTGTCCTCCCATCATATTTATTCAGTAATAAACTCCTTTCTTCAGCGACAATTCCGGACATTGATTGACACATAATTCCTGCCAACTGTGAGGAAAAAAGTGCGAGCGTACTGCGTCTCTGCCTCAGCGTGTTCCAGGTGAAGGGCGGACAGGGATGCATGCAGAATGTATCGATCTCTCGGTGGATATTTACAGATGGAATACGAGCAGCCTTTCTACCAGCATCGGCAGTCGGTTCCTTAAACTGCAGAACGTGGGTTAAAGCTGTCTTCAGTCCTGCGAGAATTTCCATTTATGTTCTGTCGTTTGTACAAATTGGCCTAGGGTTTAAAATTGCATTTGAAAAATTAGCAATCAAGAACAAAACAACAGATGAAACAAACAAACAAAAACTTTATTTTTAAGGAACTGATTTTGTTTGAAACATATAAAAAAAACTCCTTAAATGGTCTAATGGTCTTAGTGGCCTACAAGGATCTGTTTGGTCGAGCTAAGCTGTGAATATTGCCTACATGGCAAAATGGACCAGGGTTAATAGGTGGTCGATCATTAATCATGCCTTTGTTTATGAGATTAAATTACTGACAAATTTCAATTACACAATAATTTGAACAGGATGGTAATCATATCCAAACCATACAAGTTAAAGATACATTGCTGATGGGCCATTTTACTATGTCTGAATGAAAAATACTGTCTACCAAGATGGCTGCCATAGGTCTGACTGAAACGGCTCAAAAAAGGATTAAAATGCAGTGTTGGGGATAAGAAATAACGCACGTTAGGTAATCAGATTACTTTTCTGAGTAACGAGTAAAGTAATGCAATATTTTTTTTTATTTTAGAGCATAATATCTGAGTTACTTTTTAAATAAAGTAACACGCTGCTTTTGTATACCTCTACTTTCCCTGTATTGTGAGAAATCGGGAGTAAAAGTGTGCAAACTTCGGGGAGGAGATGTAGTGCATGATGGGCATTGTAGTTCTATAGAGTGTGAGGCCAGAGGCTATTTAGCAGAGATAAGTCACTTCTATTTAAAGTTACACTATGTAAAAATTTTTTGTTAAAAAATAACAAAATGTTATTAATGAGAGAGTGCAACAAAATCCATCTTACAAACTATGTCTTTACCCAAATACACTTTGATAAACCTATAATAATGATTTATATTTTAGAGCTGTCAGGACGGATTTCGTGGGAAATTGCATACATACGTCATTCACCCGTGCATGTTCACGTCATATCCGTACACAGAGAAAATAAGCTCTGGCTACTGTAGCGCGTGTATGGTGTGGGAGTTGTGTAAAGCCGAAAGTTTGTTGTCACAATGGATGAAAAAAAATTGACCATGGATCATTCAAAACGGCAAACCTCTGGGGAATCACCGGTTGTAAAAACAAAGAAACCCCAAAGAGAGCAGAGTCTACAAGCAAAAAGGGAAAGTGACAGAGTCCGTAATAAAACCCAAATCAACATCGGCTTGGCTTTCCAGAGGTGGCGACAGCTCCGAAATCTGAAAGGATTTAAAAGCGACCCAGAGATGGCATTTTTCTTACTCAACAGGTAAGATACTTTATTGATATAGTTTATGTATAGTTGTGTAATCACACATCTGAGTGTTTGTAGTGAAATACAATAATTATACTGTAATTGGTGCAGAACTTTTCACTTGCTAGCACACGTGTGTATTTTTCTTTATAACGGCAATCATTTATATAAATAAATCCTTTAGTCCTAGGATTGAAATTATGTTGACCACTGGCTGGTAACAATGACAATCTATAAATTAGTTACTACCGTGGTCTATTTGGCCAGAATATCCTGCAGTTATAAAAACGTTACCTTATCAGACTAGCAATCTTTAGGTCTAATGTTAATGAACGTTGCCTAACTTTTGTAACGTAATTTATTTCAAAACATCAATGTTTCCAATAAGTCAAAACAACAGCATAAGATATGGCACTTACCTGCTCAAATGACATGTTTTCAATATCCATCTTTTCCTTTGTTTCGTTATTTGTCCATTCGCTCTGATAAGATATCCTGTATCTATGTGTACACCGATGCCTCGAACCACATTCATCTGCGCAGAGGAGCAGAGCGGAAGCACAACTTGCGTCATTACCAAAACAATGTTCTTCTGCAAGATACATGCAGTTTTATTTTTTAACTGCTAGAGGGCCAAAAGTTACATAGTGTAGCTTTAAATGAATGGGAGAAATTGGAATGCCCAACCAAGAAGTTCTAGTACCCAACAGTCAATGGATGTAGAAAGGAAGTCCCGCCTTGCAGGTGAAAGAGCCAATCAACTTTTAGATACAGATATTGCCTGTCAATCAACTCGCTAACACACATGTGCATTAGCTTATCAAGCCGGGAAAATTGCGTGTTTTAGCGTAATATGAGGTCAGCATTCGCTTGAGTGAAACACGATTGATTAATGTGTTATGACACACTGCATTAAAAAAAATCAGTAAAAGCATTTAGGCAGAGGGATTATAAGACTAGTCTTCCACTGGCCATGACATGATATATAGGGTGAAATACTTGCTCAGTTCACTGACTTATGCAGCCGAACTGCTCTGTGTTACAGCTCCCCGTAACTGGGAGAATGGGATGATAAAAGCTGACTCTGGATCAGTGGCTCTGAGCAACGTTTTACAATTGATTGAGTATGCAGAAAAAATGTCTTAGTTTCTAAAAAGATTCTAAATTTTTGTTTTATAAAAAAACAAGTCATTTGATTCATGAAACACACAGATTTTATGACATTTTGGTAGCATTAAAAACTATTCAATTCAAGTTGTGCCTTTGAAGTTGTATGCGATCAACCAGTGGCATCTGTACGCACCGTGGATCAACTCAAAACAAGTGTGCATTGAGATGATTATCAGACACATTCCTTGAACATGATAGGCTGGCATTCCCCACTGAATTTTATACTAACTTTTATACTAACATCTTAAGTTGACTCTGACATTGTCGATGGGCACAGCACGTGATGACATATATGATGCAGGTTCAAGTGTTGGACTTTGCTGCTTTAGGTAAGACAGTGGTTATTCTTCATTGTTCATATTGGCTGCCATGTTGATGGAAAAACAAATCATGCATATTCATGTTATTGATTCTTTATTATAAATATAAAGACCTTCTTTCTAAATATGTTTGTTTACTATGTTGTTTTGACATGAGTATTGTACAGTAGCTAGAATGACCTGTAATGTCTCTTGTATGCAATGCATGGCTTATTTGTATGCAGAGGTGGGTAGAGTGGCCAAAAACTGTACTCAAGTAAAAGTACAATTATAAAAAAAATAAAAATAAAAAAAAATTACTCAAGTAGAAGTAAAAGTACTGATATAAATAATTACTTGAGTAAGAGTAAGATAGTATCCAATTAAAAGAGTACTCAAATAGTGAATATCTTGTTACTTTCACAAATTACAAAATGGACGTTAACTCCCCTATATTCCATTACATAATACACATTTAACATGTATTACAGAATTATTATTATTATTATTAATGGATATTCTGTCATCATTCACCATCATGTTGTTCCAAACCCGTATGACTTTTTTTTTTTTCATGCAGCACAGTAAGGAGATATTAGACAGAATGTTTGCCTGAGTCATTATTTACTTTCAGTGAATGTGTTTTTTTTTCCTCCATATTTTGAAAGTGAATGATGACCGAGACTGTCAGTCTCTAACATTCTGTCTAACATCTTTTGTGTTCCACAGAATACAGAAGGTCACATGGGTTTGGAACAACATGAGGGTAGGGAAATGATGACATTAAATTTTGGCTGAGCTATCACTTTAAAGGGATAGTTCACCCAAAAATGAAAATTCTCTCATCATTTACTCACCCTCATACCATCCCAGATGTGTATGACTTCCTTTTTTCTGCAGAACACAAATTAAGATTTTTAGAAGAATATTTCAGCTCTGTTAGTCAGTACAATGCAAGTGAATGGGTGCCCAAATTTTGATGCTCCAAAAAGCACATATAGGCAGCAAAAGTAATCCATAAAGCTCCAGTGGTTAAATCCATATCTTCAGAAGTGATATGATAGGTGTGGGTGAGAAACAGATCAATATTTGTAATCTTTTGCTAGACATTCTTCTCCCTGCCCAGCAGGGGGCGATATGCAGAGAAGAATGTGAATTTGTCAATAAGAAGGGAGGTTTGGAAACCTTTCTAGTAAATATTACGGTGAAAACGTGAAAATGTCCCACATGGACATTATATATAATGCTGAAATATAAACCAAAGCAAGATCATGCTTTATTAATGCCTACTTTCGCTATTTCATAGCTTTTAAAGTCCTGTGTGGATTCTTTTTTCAGTGTTGAAAGAATTTAGATCATTAGTTCTGTACAGCAGTACTGCCACTCCCTAAACGCGGAGTACGCAGCCTGCATAGGGTACCAACCCTGGTCGCAGAACATCCGCTGTGTCTGAAACCGCCCCCTATCCAATACAGTTGCAGTCAAATTTATTCAACCTCCCCTGACCAGCAATACATTCTGGCGATGTGAATTAAAACACATCAACTAAAACCTCAGTAAACAATCAAAGTAAGTTTTTAATACACATTTGAGTGATTTTGAGAACAAAGAGTTCAGTTTACCCAAATTTTAAAATAAAAATAACTAATTTACTTGAATGAGAGTAAAAAGTACCTAATTTTAAACTTACTCAAAAGTAATTTTTTTCCCCAAAAAGTTACTCAAGTAAAGGTAACGGAGCGCATTACTACCCACCTCTGTTTGTATGGAATGCATAGCATAGCAGAAGAGAAAGTGGCTGTGAGAAAAAAATAACGCAAAAGTAACGTAACACTTTAATTTCCATTAAAAATAACTTTATAATTAATTAAGTTACTTTTTTAAGGAGTAACACAATATTCTAACGAGTTACTTTTAAAAGTAACGTTAACCAACGATGTTAAAATGTTGTCATTTTTATATATGACGTATGGGGTTATATGTATATGTCGGATTGCTGGGTGGATTGCTGCCTTGGGCCTTGGAAATCGTAGCACCAGCCCTTAATTTACACTTTCAACCATATTTACAATTTAGGTAACATATCATAATTGGGAAACTTTTAATTTTATTTTCAGCACATAGTATTTTGTATTTAGAAAGAAAATTGTTTCCATCCCATCATCTAATCTCATCTGTTGAAAAATGTGCAATAGATGGATTTAGGCCATCAATTAATCTTTGTTATCTTTTTAGTGCTTGAAATGGCATTTGACATTTGGTTGCATCACTTTTCAACAGTTTAAATGTAACTATTAAATTACTATTTCCATATATTCATTTGGATTTGGACATATATCAAGTTATTTAATACTGCCAGAGTGTCAAATGACTTGATTGGTCCAACTTACCTTTTAGTTTAGGATCTTGTCAAGTAGAACACTCAAGTGTGAAAATGTTTAACTGATAAAATCGTAATTTTGGGATTCAGCAATGGCAAATAAGCAGAACAGTCTTTTCGCTAAATTGCATTAAGTGTCTCTGAATCAGTTGCTTCACATCTACAACATCAGTGACCGCTCTGGAGTCTGAAGACTAAGAGTGTAGCATGTAAAGGTAGATTTAATTGTGTAAGGGGTCACATGTCTAAGGCCTATTTGAACACTGGCCCACAGCCCAGGGTAACTGATGTTTGGAGATGCATATGCATGTTCTCAGTGTTAAAATGCAATTAATAAAATAGATTAATTTAATTATAGTTAATCCATAATATTTGTTTTCACTGTTGAATGCTTTCCCCATTCTTAGATATTTCAAATTTTTATATAGTTATAGGCTAAAGATTAAAAACTATACCACATCATTCCAGCAATGGAGCCATGCAGACATCTTTGTTTTGAAGCAGAATGCAGATGGACTACCAGTCCTATATTTATCCAGGTGAGAATCTGGCCTTGCCATCACTCTATAAATCTCAGCCAGGATAATGACAATCAGACTGAGGGATTATCTTTGTGATGTCAATTGAGTGCCCCAGTGAGCAGAGTATTATTGCCTACTATAGCAGGGGTACAGCTTTAAACAATAAACTCTCTTATACTGTGGGTCAGAAATGTATGCATATATTTCCGTGATATATCAGACACCAAGGGATTTGTGATTAATGCCATGTTTTATTTCTTTAACAGAAACCCTTGTGTCTCACATGGCCTTAACCCAGGAGCTTCACCATTTTTCTACCACCATTCAGCTGGTTTTCAGTAACATGGGAAGAAGACCATCCAGGTGCACCTAGTTATAGTAAATAGACTAAACATTTCCTCCTCTTGGAAATAATGAACACAAAAATTTACAAATTCTCATATTGGGCAAATGTGTGTCAGACAAATGCAAGGAATCAGAAGATTTACATTTCTATAAATGAAACAGAATGGTTGGTAGCTCTGGCTTTTTGACTTGGCTTTTGTAAAGGTTGGATTATTTCCACTGGCAGAATAAGGAGAACTATTATTTTTGTCTAAACATAAACACAAAAATTATGTTTAGGTAATGGAAAAATGTTGGCTTACATTAGCTGAATAATCTTGGTCACGAGTGTGACATCCATAGCTCTACCTGAAGATTGTTCACAATTTAACAGCAATGTAGAATATAAAGGTGCATATAGATATACCTGTCTCTCTAAACACTTTTAAAAATATACATTTTCCATTTAACCTTTCCACACTCATTTTCAGCGACCTCACTGTAACCGACAATGCCAATACTTCATTGACACCACCAACCCTTCCAAGACTGTGATCTGGATGTGGGTTCTGTGCATTCACAGGTTCAGTGCTCACTTTGGTTGGGTACTTTCCATTGCCACAATGGCAGAGACACATCACCATGGATCATTCATCACAAAATCCCTCAATGACATTCTGGTTCCATTCATAACTTCCTCAATTTACCAACAAAGGTGTACATTTCCTTTGCCCCCAACCTGCAGACAGAGAGCTATGAACATTACATGAAACAAAACCAAAAATATTCTGTTAGTATCACATTTTTTGAGAGTGCTAATGTCTTATTTGAAATATAAAACTCCCACTCATGAAAAGAGCCAAACTAAAAGTTACAGAATTACAGAAATGTCCACAATTTGTTCTCTGCCCATATAAAATCCTCAGGGGTCACTATGGGCCAGCACAAGCATGGCATTCCAGCCAGGGTTTAGACCTCTAAGGTCTTTGTATTGAATAGATGACTATTTCTTACAAGTCATTAGTGAGTATAAAATCCTCAGGTTGTGAATGAGGCAGGAGCCTTAAGTGCTGCCTTGAGCACAGACTATGCCGCTTGATGATGTGGACAGAGTGAAAGGACTCTCAACATTGATGCAGCAGTCTGTAGACTCTGCCATCTCTCCCTCTCTCTCACAGATGGCAGTCATCGGCCCACTGGGAATGCGGCTGCGGCTGTTGTAGCGGCTGCTGGCTGCGGAGGGTGGTGTGCGTGAACGGCCATATTTTAAGCTTGTTAGTCCAGTGGAGAGACGAGGCAAGGCACCCTCAATACGTGCCCATTCTTCATGTGCTCTCCTGCTACGAGGAGAGGTGCACAGTCCATCAGGATGCGCAGGTTCTGAGTTAGCCCTCTGGAAACGGGGGTCAGTGCATTTGAGAATCTCAGCAGCTGACATGCGGAAGCTGGATTCTGAGCGGCTGCCCTTCTTGAGGAGCAGAGCTTTGAAGCTATCATTGCTGGTGGATGACCGCCGCAGGTTGCGCTGAATAGAGCCAGCCTGGCGAGGCAAGGAGGGTAGGCTAGGGCAGGAGCCAGTTGGGGTGACTGGTGGGGAAGGGAGGAGGCTACGGCAGTGTTCATCAGAGTCGCCACGGCCCAGGACCTTCCTCTTTGACCTGTGGATAAAGAGACCGTGGGACAGGCTGTCAGAAAAGCCTTTGGCACTGTTGCTGCATGTCTCACAGAAAGACAAATGTATTTTTAAAATAATTTGTCTAGTAATTAGTTTGTAATTTGTCTAGTGAGATAACAAAATCATTAAAAAAGTCAGAAGTTGTTGATGCAACAATGAACCATTTTTTTCAGGTTTAAAGGTCCTCAGAAAACTTAAAATGTCAAAACTTAAAATGACGCCATAAGGTCTTGTTCAAGATTAAAAAGAAGAATAGGCTACAATCTCTCTCTCTCTCTCTCTCTCTCTCTCTCTCTCTCATTGTTTTTAATGTGTTGCAGTAGTTGTGATAGATCAATTTTATATTCTGCTATGCCCTAGAAAATAACTCAACGTTTACATTTTAATAATTCCACATCTACTTCTGCCACTTTCTCTTGAGAGCTCAAACTGTCATGTTCCCTTAAGGCTGCTTAATAGGAACATTTTAATGTCAGCTCTTTCTATGTATTAAACTTGGATTCATGCAAATTAATGACAAAACTGTTAAGAATAAAACTGCATAATGTGCATAGTTTCTAAAAAAAACTATAACAGTAATATTAGAATAATGTATATGTGCTCTCTGCTTTTGCTTGCTTTTACTGTAGGTTGGTTGAAATAAACAGTCCATTTAACTTTTAATCTTACAAAAGATGTGACACCATAATTCAGACATTATGAAGCAGCGCTTTGTGTCTTTCGGGAATTAGAGAGGAGCATAATGAATCTTTTAAGGGAGCTACTGTACTGGATAATAGGTGTAATCTGACCCTAGCCAAACTACAGGGAGACAACACCAGCCAATGATTTGGTTACTTGCCAGTCCAATCCACACCTGTAATTGGATGTTCATGTTCTGCCTACGTGGACTGCTCCAGATGGACACATGTTCAGACAAATGATTCAACACAAATGCATAAGCACATGACACAACTCCATTACCATTAAAGTTAAATTAATATATTATAAGGACCAGGATACTATAAAGTTTAAACTGAACAATTTGATTGTTTCAATCTGGAAAAATACTGAAAGAAAAACTGTATTTTACAAGGCTTTCTAAATAATTGTGACCCAAACATGTGAATATAAAAATATTTTTAATTATTTACATGTATTAAGAATTATGTTGGGTAGTAGAGAGAATGAATAGCTTGTTACTCTGTCCATTTGCTGATGAATTGGTCACTAATTGCCTGAAATGATCATGGCCAAAAAAAGAGTGAGTTTAGAAACTGAATATCCTGACCTTTCCTGAATAAACTTTGTCAGGGGTCTTAGACGTCAGTACAAATATAATATGTTAATACTTTATATGCAAATGTGTAAAACATCAATGATTTATGTTAATCATTGCAAGAAAAACAAATTAACAATTTGAAGCTTTGTTATAATATATTTATTTTTTAATATATGCATTTTACACTTACAAAAATGTAATCCATTGTAATAGTACATATTCTGCTTTAGTTAAATATGTAGAGCCTTAAGCAGCTTTTATGCACATACTTGGTGTACTTATCCAAACATTATTTTTTGATGGGAATGAAGGTTAAATCAGAAAAACACATACCTATGAATGGCAGCAAAGAGGTCCCCTGTAGTACGAGGACGAACAGGCGTCACCATCTCCTCAACAGCCTCTCCATTAGTGTCAATGCCAGATGATCTTTCTGTGCTCGAGTCGAACTCGGCCACTACAGCCCACACGCAAACAAATAAACAGTCAGCCTACTACAACCAAAAAGTGACAAGAAACAGCCGAGACTGAGCTGACAAGCAGAAAGGCGTAAAACCCATGCTGCAAAAGACATTTTCAGCTCTTTAAATTATTCACACTCCTTTGGTAGTCCTGCTGTTGTGCAATAACTGCATTTTGGTGAGCACTGCAGAGGCTTCAGAATATTACAGTCCAAACCCACTAGCCTAACACTCAAAGGCTCTTATTCTCCTAAACACAGATTCAGTGGCAACTAATTATGTAACAGAAAGAATCATAGAAGACAAGAAGTTATAGTCATAAAACAGGAACTGTGTGGGTAGTAATGAAAAGGAGCCCACTGTGTATCCACTCTCAGTAGGGAAGTTAAGTTTGGGGGAAGGGGGATGTTTGATAGAGAATAATATCAAACTAGCTTACTTTAACTTATCAGGACCAGAAAATAAGAATAAAAGCCCTGAGGCTCGTAAACCAAATACAGAGCGCTTGCTGATCCATGCAACCTAAAAAAAATAATCTTGGATTTGGGAATATCATCTTGAAATTCATGCAACAGGAATTAATAGATTCAAAAATGCAGTGATGTATAGCTTTTGAGGTTCTGCAGATGGACATACAGCTGAATCCTCTGCTTACAATGTAGGTAGTTGCTGGTGAAGTGTGGACAGTGAGGGTCCATACTGACCTGCTGACCTATCTCTTCCTCTCAAAGTGTCATAAAGGGTTTGAAATCAGCTAATTCAAATGTACAGTACTTCTCATTTGGTAATGGTTATGCTGCCTTATCCACAGTATAACATTTAATTAATATGAAAATAACTGATATGATTCTAATGGATAATCATTTGGCACACTAGAGATTTCCTCTGTACAAAGAAATGTCTCATTTTTAACTAGTAATAAAAGAAGCCCTTACCATTTTCCTCATTTTCTTCCTCTTTAAAGCTAATGGATCCTGTGCTGCTGCTTAAACCATCATCTGATGGGCTTTTATCATCACTGAGCCCAAAGTCTTTATCACTCAGCCCAAGGTCATTCTCATGAAGAACGAGATCAGAGAGTTGCAAGTCTTGCAGACTGCTTGATGACAACTCACTGCTGATGGACATTCTGCTTTTAATCACAGTAGATGTATCGGAGTCACTCTCTTCCTCTACCTCAAGGCCTAATGGAATCTCCTGGAAATTAACAGTTTCTGTCAAGGATGAACCATTCACAGGCCTTGGCTCTGGGGTCACTGCTGTTTCATTACTCTGTTGAAGCTTGAGTCTATTAGAGACAGGTAGATGCATAATGGGTGGTATAATTAGGGAAAGATAGGGCTTCTTATGTGATATTGGAGGCTTCTGTTTCAGGTGAGTACCTTGAGATGCAGATGAGGAGTCTGTGCACTGTGGAATCTCCTGAAAAGTTAAAACAGGATGTGTGCTAACACTGTCAGAAAGGTGCACAAGCACTGGAACATTCTGCTCAGTTTCAGTGTCATTAATACATTCATCTTGTCCAGGGGGTAAATAACAAGATGATGCTTGAGGGAGATTTTGTACTGAAGATTTAGATGTATTCACTCCATTTTCTGGTTGACTAACACAATTGGCAGTGACTGTTTGCTCTGTAGTCTCATTTTCTCTGGATTTCCTTGAGCATGTTTGAGACCCATTTTGTGCTTGGTCCTCAAAATGCTGAACACTAACTGTTGTAAAAATATTTTCTATTTGCTTGAGCTTGACAGGTCGTAGCTGCACCATCTGAAGAGCTTGGGCAGTGATTTTGGGTCTCTGAAGCTTGGGCTCTGACTCTCCAGTTCGATTGAGGTTTAGTCCCTTTTCAATCTCCTCAGCCTCTGTAGGTTTAGAGGAACTCTCCGTTTTCAAAATGGCTGTTGTTTGTAGACTCATCTCAGGTAATGGTGGAGGAGGAGGAGGAAGAGGAAGTAGAATGCATGATGAAGGTTTGGGATGAAGAAGAGACAGAGATTTATAAACCTTTGATGGGGGAGGGGGGAAATCAAGAGAGTCACTGAGGAGGGTTTCACACTCTTCGTGTGAATGTGAATTCTGTCTTTCTTCAGAGGCAGAGGACACCTCAGGGAGAGGATAGAGAGGTGGGGTTGGGTCTATGATGGCTGCTGTTAGAGAACTGGAAGGAAAGCTGGGTGTCACACACTGAGAAGTGGTTATGTCAGGTAGAGGTGGAGGTGGAATGTTCTTAATGGAATCAGAGGTGTTGGAGGATAGGGAGGTAGAGGAAGAAGACACAGAAGACCGCAGAGAGGACTTTCTTTCTGGCACTTTTGGTTTAGGCCTCCCTGCAGGAGACTTTGCTCTTATCAGAGAAGTAACTGGGGTGCCTGCAGGGGTGTTATAACCACTAGAAGGTGAAGTCAGGTGATGAACCTTGTCAGGTGATGACACCAGATTTGACTTAATCCCACTCCCATTGCAGTAGGCCAATGGAAATCTATTGTTGTAGGATCCGTTGTTCATGACTCCTGGATTTTCATCAGCACTTCCAGATCTTGTGTTTTGAGAGGAGAGACCCTGTTCCGACCATGTGCCTGAGTAATCCATGTAAAAGTCCCATGACTTAGCATAGTCTGAGCACTGACTGCTGCTGTCACTGTGTGTGGGTGTGACAGGACACACAGCAGCTGGTGCTGACATTCCACTGCTTGCTGCACTTACAGTGCTCTGGCTTCTGGGTCGGAGCACCCAAGGGTCTTCGAACCCATTGCAGGGTGCCTGTCCAGAGAAGGATGCACTATGAGTTTTCAGGTTGAGCTCTAAGGACTGCTGGAGACTGGAGATCAGCTGCTCACTAAGGACTTTCCCACTGTGATGAGGCTTCCTCTGTGGTTTGCGTCTTAAGGAGTCAGTCCTCGCGGGAGGGAGTGGGGGCTTCTTGGCTTTCCGTAGGGAAATGCTGCGAGTCAAAGAGCAGTTGCTATGCAGACTTTCATGATTACTATGGCTGTGATGGCCTTTGCACTCGTACAAACTGTGCCTTACATTTCCTGCTTTATTGATGCAGCCATGACTGTACGACTTCAAACCAGAGTCCATGCGCATGGAGGTGTAGTACCCTTCATTGTCAACTGAGCACAATGAGCTTGCATCTGTCTTGCTGGGAGAATGGTCATGACTGTTGTATATATGGCTGTCAAGTGAGGAGCAACTTGAGTTGCTTATAGGACCACCCTTTGGAGATGCTTCATATGTCCACTGGTCAGTGGTTAGTGTGCTGCAGCTTTTAGTACTGCTCTCTGAGAAGTTAGAATCCCTGCGAAGAGAATTAGGACTGCTGCAGTTTCTGCCATCAAGCGTGCTGCATTGTGAATCAGTCTCGGTACGGATCCCTGAGCAGAGGGAGGCTGTGGATTCGTAACAAGAGGAGACAGCAGACAAGGCATCAGCAGAACTAAACAACTGGGCTGAGGAAGGAGGCAATTGCATGTGGTTGTCCTCTATCCTGTTGTGTTCGGAAAGAATGGAATTAAATTCAGCAGAGTTCTGTAGAGCACCACTGAGAATGAATAAGGCTGGGCTGTTTTGATTGGAACCTTGGCAATTTGGATTTTTAACAAGCTGCTCATTTTGGAAAGACCTGAAGTCTCCAGTTGTGTTGCTGTTTAATGCATTGTTCCTTTTATCAGACAGCATATGGAGTGATGCTGAGGAGCCATGATGCGTGTCAAGCTGGTAGGGTAAGGAGCTTGTAGAGCCGGAATTTATCCTGTAGGGGGAGCTGCTGTACTTCAGTTCACAGTTTTGATGTGAGATGTGAGAACATTGTTGTGGCAAACTGTGAAATCTCTGATCACTAATATCAAGTTGAGTGTAGCTGATACCATTACAGTCACTCATGGTGGAAATGCTGCTGGTGGAGGAGAGGGATATATTAGCCATTTGGGCAGCAATTCCATGGCCTCTCTGTGCTCTGATCCTGCGAACTGAGGGAGGAACAATCTTTACCTCCTCTGTTTGGCAACTGGAGTCACGGGTGTCTGAGCATCTAAGGGTGGAGTTTACACTTCCCACTCGACTGAGGGTAGAATACTGATCTGCCACACACATGGAGTGAATTCTGGAGTCCGCTTGTCCTTTATTTGCTGCAAAAAAATAGGTATGGGAATTCTAAATATATGGTATACGTAATTCCTGATAATGCCTTTGCACACTTGATAGTCTCTCTTAATGATTCTCAAGTAAATTTTCTTAAAAAAAAATAAAATAAAAAAGGACAAATCTGACTGAGGCACTTACAATGGAAGTTGTCCGTAAATGTTAAAATATTTACTGTTTTAAAAGTATAGACTCAAAATGTAAACAGTATGCATGTGAAAATTATTTTAGTGTAATAAAATTGCATAAGAACCCTTTTCTGTGTATAGATATATCCAGAAGCATCTCAGAGTCATTATTTAGTGTGGGGCACAAACAATCACTTAACAATCAATTATTTGACCGATCTTTAAAACATTGATGAATAATTCCAAATTATGTCCATCACTTTGACAGATAAAAAGAATCAAGAAAAACATTTTAACCTAGTGCATCAGTTTTGACTTCACTCTTTGTCCCTCACAATTCCGCTGTGCATGTGCCATGTTTATTCCCTGGTATTAATATGCGTATAAGATGCGTATTATCTGGCACAATCATCATTTACACCTGGTATTGTGCATCTCTTTTGTGTTTGGATTTTGAGTAGAGGATATCTGATTTCATGGCTGCATACATCAATCATTACTTCAGTATGTTAATGTATGATAATAAAGTGCAAACTGCATAATAACAAAAAGAAAATACAAAAACATCAACAACAACTATGCATCATTTCAGCCAGTAATGCATGCATTTAATATAAGCGCAAGCATCACGTTTAGAGCAGAATTGTTCGTTATTTTAGTGGAGTAACCATGTGTAACTGATGTGCTTCTCATATTACACTTTATGTTCTCATCAGGGACTATGAAGTTCTGTGAACTTGTGCGTGCGTATGCGCTTTAACCGGTAAAGTTTAAAAACCTAGTTTTAGTGCAGCGGTTGATTGACAGAAGTTTCACACTAGAACTCATTGGTTTTACCAAACTCGAACAATGGGAGTAAAAGCTTATCTACTGTCATGTATGTGCCATTATAATGGATGCTACAGCCCTCAATGCCCTAGTACTTATAAAATGAAAACAAGTATGACTGATAAAAGTAGATCATGACAAAATGAAATTTTACAGAGTGTGACGAATAAAGACTTCTTTCTAGCACAACCTCTGAACATGATGCCACACAAACAACAATAATTTAATCTCAGCACAAAACACGACTAAGACGTGCACATCCACGTCAAAAAGCTCAAGTAAACGTGAAAGTAAATCACAAATCGTCAAAGGGTGTGCATATTATCTCACTAACTCAAATGAACAGCATAACAAAACTAATCAAAACAATGACAGACTTCCAATATTTATCAGTCATTGTTATCTAATACAAACCAATGCACCAACACCACAACACTTCAACGCAATGGCATACAATTCTTTGAAATGATGAACGGTGCACTTTAACTAATCCAACCAGCAGCACATTACAAAAAAATAGCTTTTTAAACTTACCTATGAAGTTTACTACGCAGGTCTACTCTTCACCTGGTAACTTCCGATGCTCATGTCAACAGCTTGACATAAATATGATCGAAGCTTTTGATTGGCTCAGGGACAAAGGCAAACTAGCACCTCAGGCCATCGTTGAATGCTCGTTGAACATACACATGACGTTCTCCAGATCTCCGTTGATTAACATTGAGGATGAAAGGCTAGCCCCATGCATAGCAAATGAGAATGATTACATGGCTTTTACGCAACATACCTTAATAATAATAGAATTTCTCAAAAGAATATATACTTTTTTCTTGTATAATGGACATAAAACACATTTAAGTTTTGGAAAATATATTATTTCTTAAAATACATTTATGATGATGCCATGTAATTTGCACAATAGCCCCACTTGCCCCTAATGTAGATACATGGCTGGTTATAACCAAGTTTACAACTTCGTTGCCATGACGAAACACGCCTTAAACCCTAAAATGACTGTAATAAAAAATAAATAAATATATATATATATATATATATATATATATATATATATATATATATATATATATATATATATATGATTTAAACAAGTTTATACAGAAGAATTAATGTAAGTGCTTTTATAAAATTATTAACTTCACATATCTGTCTTTAAACCCTCCAAAATTGGCCCCATTCATTTCCATTGAAAGTACCTCACTCACTGTAACCTCGATTCTTGCTTTTTTTTTTTTTTTTTTAAATGTTTTTTGTGGTAATCAACATTATGCCACAAATGCTGTTGATTGACCTAAACTTGTATTGAACCTGGAATATTCCTTTAAGTAAATCTGACATTTATTTGAAGGGATAGTTTACCCAAACAAAAATATTCTGACAGAATTTTCATGTTTGGGAAAACTATCCCTTTAATTTGAATGAGAGGGGTTCAATTTAAAGGAATAAGAATGCAACAGCATAAGAATTCGACAGGATGCAATTAATAGAAATCAGACCTAGTTCTGTCTGAATGTTGTCAGGAACTCCTGTTATTGTCTTTCTTCTTTGCACCCTCTTGGGTCTTCGTATGATGGTGTCAGTGTTTCCCGCGGAGCGGCGGAAGCTAGCCTGGCGGTCGAAGTTCTCACCTAATTAAAGGTGTAAAAAGAAGGGAAACCTATGCTTACTAATAGCACCCCTCATTCTGAGACAAAGAACAACACCGCATTGTTGCTGGAAACTAAAATATTTAGAAAAACCCACCTTCATAATCTTAAAACCTCAACAAACAGTCCTTTTATTAAATAAGGGTTTTGAAAAATGACACTATATGATTTTAAACAACAGAGCAGTTACCACTTAAACACTTAAAAACTTTAAGAACATACAACAATCAAGAAAACATTACAGAAAATAAAAATGCACTTCAATGAATACATAATGACAACTTGAAGCCCCAATAGTGGGGCATGTTGTCACATTATATGGAGTAAGTTGTCACAAAGAAACCTGTCATGAAACAGTGGTGTAGGTTTCAAATGAGCATTTAGGAGGACAAGTCGCACCACCACCATCGAAACAAAATCTACACCTCTCTTTAAATCTAAGTTTAGCCTGCAAGCTATAATAGGCTTTTCAATAGGCAAAAATTTAAAAGTTAAACAATTATGAGGCACAAAACAATTCATGAAACAACAAAAATGGAACAGGTATCATACAAAAATATCAAAACGTTGTTTTGGCCAAAAAAATATTTGAATTGATAAATAAATGTTTGACAGATTTTATGACAAATTATTTAAAACAAATGTGACAACATGCCCTGATCTGACTTTTATCCAAAATACCTTTGTCCTAAGAACATTTACATTTAAATCTTATGGTAAAAATCTGCCTTCATAATGTAGTTGACCCTTGCCTTAATGTATGCCAGTGTGGTTTGATTATGTTCGCTTGTTTACCCAAGATCTGTAACAAAAATATGATGATAGTGAAAATGTACTTTGGAGGGTAGAATGCAAAATATTTTAATTTAAGAGAGTTTTAAACTAGGTATTTAAAACCAATGTACAAAACCTCTGCCAAAGAGAAAACACATTTGCGAAACTGTGGCTCCAAATGTTATTGTTACTGAGATATAGCCCTTGTGACAACTTCCCTGTGTGACAACTAGCCTCAGTCTCCCTATATATTACACAAAAATAATAGCTTCTTATTACAAGTGATATTTCATCATCCACTGACAGGGTACCTGTAATGTTGATGGGTATGATAGCAGTAGCCACTGACTGAGCCTGTAGTCTCATCTTCTCTTCAGGAGTGGGCAAGGGTACACAGTCGGTCCAGCTGCTCTGGATGTTCATGTCAGAGGCATGTTCCAGGAGAGGTGTCTGAGGCGGCATTGAGTATACAAGCTTCTCCTCTTCAGTAGCCAACTCTGAATCCTGGACACAACACAAACAGACTGATTTGTTTAGGTCAGGATTCGCTGAACGATAGCCAGGCCAATGCCCTGTGCTGGGTATTGTCTGATACTTGGTCATTTCCAATGATAATTCAGTGAAGTTTTTTTCCAAATATAGCAGAGAACAAAAGACTCTTGGAGTGCATTTCCCTCTAGAAACACTGAGTGAAATATTTCTGTGAGCAATAAGCCCAAGGGAGCACAGAATTGAGGAGAGCTGGTCTCTAAATTATTCATGCTAATTTGAGATCAGTGTTGCAGTCAGTGTATACAACTATATTGTGTCTCTATATTCTTTCTTTGCAAATGCATAATCAGGCAAATCATTGTTTTGTTCTACTTTGCCTAAAGAGAGAGGAAGGGTCTTATAAATATGCAAGATTGTTTAAAGGAAATACAGAATCTAATTTAAACTTGTCGCAAAGTTAGGAAAACACACTCACAGCGGGTGACTAGCACTAGTAGGTTCTACAGTATATGAACTAAGAGAACTTGTTTGGATCTGAAGCCACTGTTCCCACAGCACAGTGCTACCACTGACTAGCAACTGCAGCAAGAGCAATACCTTTCTTCTCCAAGGTCTCAAATGACAGCAGAGAGAGAGGCAAGACTGTGATAGGCAGTCTAGGACTTTAAACCACTTGATGGGAGGACAGAAAATGGAAAATAAAAACAAAACAACATCAAATAAATGTGACATCACTTTTATTTTAGGGTTACAGATTGTGAGACATGCATTTAATATAGCTTGATTGAGGTGGAAAGCAGACTACACTGATAGCATGCTAACAAACCACTAGGAGGCAGTGTCCAGGCCTTTGTCTGTTTTAGGCACATATTTATAAAAGCTCTTCAAGATCAGCAGATAAAACTAAATTAATTCTATGAAATGAGCAAGACCTCTGGTTGTATATGTCAATCCACCCAATTTTTGATTTGAATCAAAAAACCTGAACGGTACAAGAATGTGAATGTTCAGCTTGGACATCAATCAAGATGTAAAACCACTGCCAGTTCAACAAGATGATTTGAATGTTTGGTGGGAATATGGTAAAAGTGTTTATGAATGTTTAAACTGACATCCTAGTTTGCACAGTCTTTACAAATATGAATGCAAAAAGGAAGACTGGTCAAATTTATGCAGTTAAGGTTAAGTGTACCTTCTTTTTCTTCTCTGTTTTCTCCTCATCCAGATGAACACTTTCACAAAGGCTGGTTGAAGAGAAGGCAGGGCTTTGGGAGTAGTACTGGGAACTGCGGAAGCCATCTTTCCTGAGCTTGTCGCACTCTAGAGAGGCAAGCATAACCATCTTATCATGAGTTTGTAATGTTAATGAGTGTATAAAAACCAATTATTCCATTTGACAGTACAATAAGAACCATGTGCCTATAGCACAATTTTAACACCCAATTCTTGCTGCATGATTCTGCAAAAGCTGCTCAAAGACTTTATTAATTAAAGAGGCTTGGTTGTATCATAAAACCTGAATGGTACAATTAAAACCATCATAAAAGGCTCCTTAAATTATATCTTCAAAAGAATATACATTAACTTAATACACCTGAATCTCTCTAAAACTCTCTGAAAACAGTGCTGGCCAACTATAGCTTTCTTCAGAAAAATACCTGCAGTGCATACAATATATTCTGTATATAATTGCAGTTTTAATGCATTGTCTATGACAGTCAAGAAAACTGCTGACTACACATTTATCAAAACATTTATATAAATAATACACATCGTGGCTTGTGCACTGTAAATACTAATAATAATCTCAAATTATAAACATAAATAGTTTACTCAATTTAAAATTTAAAAAATTCTTACTAGTTTTAATTAAGTTACCTTTACTCTCTAAATCCTAAAGTTGTCATTAATAAAAACATTTAAGTGGTCCTAATTGAACATTACTTGAAATGTCACATTTTGGAATCATAACTCAAATACACAAGTTCTTTAAACTTTGGCTTCGAGTACTACTAACTCAAAATTACCAAGTACAAAATTGTGGCTGTGTGGAATACCCATAAACCATTGCGCTTGAATAAATTATGTATGTTTGGTCAAAACAAGGGAACTTATGTAGTAAAATAATAGTTTATTTATTTTATTTTTTATGTATTCAGTTTTAATTCGTATGACTATTGCTGTTGTTATGTTGTAGCTGGTTGATAATTTAGATTTTTGTGGTCACCATGAGGGTGATTAGTGTTACCTCTGGTGAACTTAACAGCCTGTTAAGTTTAAGCCATTCTTCTTTACTCAATTATACTTTACAAAAGTGCAGATTTATGTGCACTAAGAAGTACTGAGTAGAGTCCAGTGTGCCATATGGCTGACCTAGAGACTAGTCATAATGTCCCTTATTCTGTATAAGACATGTTATAACCCAATTTAAATAATTAAATCAAAACAACGATACTTTAATCATAGATGAGTTAAGCTTACTTGTAAGTAGTTAACATTACTTAAAAAATCAAATTCAGTTTACTTGAGCCAAATAATTAAGATTACTTAGAAAAAGCATGCAAAACCGATTGCCTTGAAAAATCTAAGTAAGGTCAACTACTAATTAGATTTTACAGTGTGTGAACAAATTTGATTAAAGCACTCTCAGGCTGCAGAGAATGTACTGTATCATGATATGCACACTGCAAAGGAGAGATTAAGTTGCACATAAAGGCTAATGATGTTACCACACTCATTGAACCACTGCATAGCCAGAGTGTCCGTTTTGCCCTTCAGGATTGGGCAATTTCAGACTGACAGTGACCTTATGCAGCTGTGCAGTGGAGCACAAACTTCATGAGGGAATTTCAATGAAGATGTCATCCATGATTTGCAGATTATGACCAAAAGATCAAGTCGTCAAAAGAGAGACATTAGATACAGTAGATTAGTTTTACTGTAGATTTGAGAATTTAACCCGAATATGTCAGATCTGAATGTCAGGTTATGAATGGCCTGCAGAGAGGGGGTCTCCACCTCCTGTCATTGACATATCCATTTATTTCAGCTGATCGTCTCCTCTCGCTGGCACCTTCCGTAATGAGAGCCTGCTGAGAAACACTATCAGCTATACTCTCTCTCCCTTTCTCTCTCTCTCTCTCTCTCTCTCTCTCTCTCTCCCTCTCTCTCTTCTGTCGTTTTGCAGCACTCATTGTAATCACCTAATCTTTTCTGCAGTAGCTCATGAAGACATCATCTAGTGTAGTTTACCATAGGCACATAAATGAGCACAATATTTCATTGGGTTACTGTCTTATAAACTATGATGTGTAGGGCTCGGCAGCAAAGCTCCAGCCTAACATTTACATTCTGCAGTTTCACTGAACAAGGCCTGGTGAGAAAAATAGATTACTTCTGGATATAAAAAGATTAACAAGAAGCATTCTTCTTTTCATGGCAAACAAATCCTATTTCAATTACTACAGGCAGTAAATAATTATATATGAATTCAGTATAAATCTCTGTGTTACACCCATAAAGAAAATGAGACTAGAATTTATAAATAATGCATAGGGATTTTTTGTTTGTTTGTTTGTTTTTTATATATAGGCTATATGGTACTGACCAGGATAAGACTGGGTTGTTCAGTTATACAGTACACACGTTCAGTGTCAGCAAGCCTGGAGACAGCAAGTGGGAACAGCTTGGTCTGTATTCTCAATGTGTATACTGTAAAAGGCAGTGACAGGTAACTAATTTTGTGTTCAATTTAATTTTTAAAGCACTGCCCTCATCGGGTCAAACATTATCACTAAAACCAGGAATTATCTTTATGTTTCTGATTCTGCATACTGTAAGCACTGTAAATGTATACATACTAGTGTTAATATGTTTTAGGAGGTTTGTAATAGTACTACCATACTAATCAGGTACCTTTTCTTTGAGACTCACTGTGTAAACAATTATACTTCGCTGTGCATTTTGAGCTGTGTTTAGTGTGCAGGGGCTAGTACAGGTCAATGTGTTAGTAGCTCACAGAGTGAAGGACTGAGAGAAGGAAAGAGCGTGTGATAAATGTAGGTCTAAACGAGGTCTAAAACGTTTTGTGATCAGATCACAAAAAAACACATACAAAGGTAGTCAAAAACTCATGTTACCACATCACATTTGAAGTTTAAACGCTAATCCGTCCTGTATGCGTCCCGGACAGCAGCGACGCACCACCCCTCACCTGTCAATCAACTGCTGGGCTAAAACAAGAGTTTAAACTTTGCCAATTACGAGCAGTTTTCAAAGGAAATAACCATCTGATTGGAACATTTTAAGAAGTGGATACATACACAAGCACAATGCTTCATGGTTCTTCTTCAGTATGTCTTATATCAACACAAATGAGAAGCACGAACATCTAAAGCTCCTTTAATACAGGTAATCCACTAAAACAACAGAGAATTCTGTTTGAAATGTTGCGTTTGTACTTTAATTACATTCCAGTTGCATCTGGGAGAAACAGTGCACCGTTTTTTTGTTTTGTTTTTTGTTTTCATGATTTCTTTGTCTTTTCTGACTTTTTTGTGGTTTATTATCATGCAGTAACACACTGACATAGTGATTGATGTATGTCGTCAACAAATCAGAGACCCTCCCCTCAAGAACGATCACAAGTGGTCACAGGAGACGCATTTAAGTGACCAGGTGTAAACAGCGATGTGTCTCGCTTGACCACATGTGATCAGATCACCTGAGACGCATCTTAATACCAGGTGTAAATGGGGTCTTAATGTCTCAATAACCAGCTACCATCTCTACCTGTCACACATATTGAACTTCTGTGTGACCCTTCTTTTGAAAGTTTGTAGAGACTCTTAGTTTGAAGTTTTGTATTATGTCTGTCTTCATGTCCATTGCCCTAATTGTATCCCATGTGTTCCTCATCTTCTTATAAGCCATTGTGTATTTTTACTCTCTTGTTCTTTGTTCCTGTGTTGGTTCTTGTTTGTATTTAGTGTGTGATTAGCAGCATACTGCTGTAGAGTTTTGTTCATAATTAAAGTTCTGCATTTGGATCCTCACTCTCTCGCCTCATCCCTTCACAGAACCCTGACACTACCATCTTAAAAGAAGATAAAGAAATAGTTTTTGTCCTCATTTCCTCACCCTCATGTTTCAAAACTGTATGACTTACTTGGAACACAAAAAACAAAGTTTAAAGAATGTTCATGCTGTTTTGTTTTTTTTACCTTAATATGAAATCATACAGTGATCAGGGGCTGTCAAGCTCCAGAAAGGGCCATATTGTTGCACATTACACATATACTGAAACCATACAATAGCTTTGTGTGAGGATCAGACCAAAATGTAGTCATTATTCAAAGAAAATCTTGCCCACCTCCACTGCTCTCGAATCTCATTTGCGCTTTCACATATTCAAATTTCATGCGTCACGTTCAGTTATGAGATACCTATGGAATGAAAGATGTGCCATTGGGACTTGAATTTGAACATGTTTACTTGAAATTGAATTAGCAGTTTTGAACTTGAATTACATCAACTTGAAATTCAAATGTATGTGGCACGAATTCAGATTCAATGTTTTAGTACACTAATTCAGGTTTTATATTCAGATTCGGGTAAATTTGACGAAGACGTCTGGTACTCAGAAAGAGCAGTTGAGCCTGTATATAATCACACTCCTCCTTGATCAATCACAACGTAGTTCACATTTGGAAGAAGAAGGGTCAGCTGTGATATAGAGCCAAAGTAGTATCATAGCTGTGTGAGAGCAACCACCTCTTTCTAGCGCAAGTTACTTGTTCTGCCCTGATGCAAACTTCAGACGTAATTATTGTGATTGGTAAACAGGTTGTTCGATTCATTAAATAAATGTTTATCAAATCAATGTTTGCCACAGGTTCCAAAGGGCTGTTAGCTAATGTTTGCCGTGTTTTGTGAGCCAACCACCTTCTGTGTAATGGCATGTTTGCTAGATGGTCTAATCTACTTTTATTTAATTTTTCGAGTTTAGATGGTAAATTGGACATGCCTCAAGTGCAGGTATCCAAATCGTAGCAACTGCAAAGCTAACATTGACTAAACGTAAGTCAGGTCTGGATTGGAAGGTCGGTCAGCAAAGATTAATGTATCGCCTGGGTGTTATGCGAGCATTAATAAACAATTAAATAAATAAAACAAATAAAAAACAGCAGCAAAGATAAGCTAACTGCCTTGTAGTTACAACACTGGTGGCAAATGTTGATCTAAAAATGAAAAGTAAACACGTCAGATATCAGATGACTAATAAAGCATTTATTTAATGTATCTAACAACCTGTTTACCAATCACACTAATTATGTCTGAAGTTTGTATAAGGGCAGAACAAGTAACTTATGCTAGAATGAGGTGGTGGCTCTCGTTCAGCCATGGTACTACATTGGCACTATTTCATAGCGGACCCTTCCTCTTCCAAATGTGAACTGTGAGCTACATTGTGATTGGTAAAACCTGAATCAGTGTATTAAAAAACTGAATTTGAATTTAGTGATCTGAATTCTAAATTTCAAGTAAACATGCTCAAATTCAAGTCCTAAAATTCAAGTTCAAAGTTTGATGTAATTAAATTCAAACTGCAATTCCAAGTTCAAGTCCAAATGGCACATTTCATTCCATAGACACCATTTCTTCAGTGGCGAAACTTGGATATTATGGGCCCTATTGCAAAGCACCTGTCGGCACTACCTTCCGAGGAGGGGGGCCCCCTAGATCGTTTGTCTGGATTTGCTGTCGGGACAGTGATAGCTGCACCTCCTGACTTTCTTTCTTCTAGAAAACACATAGACATTTTGAAGGATGTACGTGTTTTTGAGTCAGTGGTGTCCAAACCTTTCAAGCTCCAAAAAAGGCAGCGTAAAATCATCCATATGACTTCAGTGGTTTAATCCATGTCTTCTTAAGCGATAAAATCACTTTGGGTGAGAAACAGACCCAAATTTATGTCCTCTATGAACCTCTATAAAATTCAATATAAAATGTGACTTGTCACCTGCGCTCTGATTTGTGTCTCTACGTCTAGCTCTTTAGCACAAGAACGCGTTTGTTCTGAACGGCCCCTAAAGCTGTAATGTGGACGGTGAATGAATAAGAATTAGACTTGTGTAAAATACGAATTATGGAATTTCTGATGAAAATCGTACTGTATATAACACTGTAGTTCAGAATATTATCATTGTGTTTTACATAAAAAAATTAATTGAAAACAATTGTAGCTTTTCTGTTTCTAACCTCTGAGGACTGTTTTCAGGTTGACTTTGGCCTGTCGATGAAGGTCCTCCACGCAGGCTGGTCTGGTTTCTGGCAGGAAGACATTCTCCTGTTGGTGCCAGTGGGCTGTGTAGTGCACCGACCACTTACTCTCCTCATCTAGACTGGACACAGCTATCGGGAAGAGAAACAAGGACACATTTAAGTTCAATATGTTTGCTGAAGGAAACTGTAAAAACAGTATCCTGCTGAATTAATCCTGCTGAGATAATGGCATATTAGCAGTTCTCCTGAAAATAACTGATGCTTAATTTTTTCATTGTTCTCAGTTCAGAAAAAAGTGATGTCATCTCCTATGACAATGAAAAATAATAATATTGTCTGTCAGGACTATACAATGTATATGTAAATAAGTCTATTTGATTATTAAGTGAATTCTGATGCCAGCAAGAAGAGATACAAACAATTTAGAGAAAAAGATCAACAAAATCTACAGCCGATAGGCACATGAGATAGATTTGGGAGCTGCAGTCATGTGCGGTCTCTTAGGGGCCGGGCCAATCAAACACTTCTGCACCACTGCGTCTAAAGACACAGGAGACATGCTTGTCTCTGGCTGGTGCCTTGACAACCCAGATTAAATGATCAATTATGCCAAGGCCCTCTGGCTAAGCATAACCAGGTCAGCCTTATCAATGGAGTGCGAAAGTGTGTCAGTGATTATAGATCGTTTACAATCATAGTTTCCTGGGGTGCACGAGGTCAGGCTAGAGTACTAGGTTGTGAGCTCAGAATAAATGATTGAGTAAATTAGAAGTAGAATTCACTAGTCTGGGAAATACCAAAAAAGTCAAGAACGCTGATGGGATTTACCATTAAATTCATTCAAATGTTTTTAAAGTGTGCAGTATTAGTGTCATTTCAACTTAAATGTACATAACAATTACAACACAACAACAATGATTGAGTACTTACAGTACTCTTTCCACACTAAACATAGTGATTCATATATTTGGTCATAATTCAGCCTGATTGCACCTTTTTTGCATATCATAACTGAATGTGTTAACCTATTCTATGTAAAATAAGCACCAATACAGCATCAGATGGTGAACATGCAAGATTAATTAAATTAAAAGTGAACAAAACGGGGCATCCGAGCATTACATCACTAACAAAATCACCACCATTCAGCATTGCACTGGCAAACACAAACTTATGTAGAACAAGGTCACTATAAGGAGACTGATGCCGCACTGTAAAAAGGAACTCAAACACAAATGTAGAGCACCGCTCTGAAACAGATGCATGAAACCCATAGCAGCAGTGATGCATTGTCCCTCACCCCAAACTACTTGAGAGCATACTTGACCTTGAGCTGCCTTAAGTGGAAAGATAAATTCAAATGGTACCATGTAAGAACTGAGAGGTGCTTACCCTTCTTTTTAAAGTAATTAATGACAGATTTAAGAGTGGTTCCAATGAACACCATTGTGTCGGTTGATTGATCACCTGAGAAATACGTGCATAAGGATGTATTAGTCCACCATCCGAGTGAGTGTCAAGAGGAGAGAGGAAAGATAACGGCACTACCCATACAACACTCTCGCTTTCCTCATTTTACGCTGACTGGCACAGCATGCTACACTCAGCTACCCCTCCTTTTCTCTCTCACACACACATGCACCCTCCCAAGAAGATATTCAGTTGCTGTTTGAGTTGTACTCTCTGTCTCTCTCTCTCTTCTCTCTCTCTCTCTCTCTCTCTCTCTCTCGTCTACTCATCCATTGTGTCTCTCCTCCCCTCCTTGTGTCTCTAACATGTCATTTTGTCGCATTGGATAGAGCATTAAAGGGATTATTCACCCAAAAATGAAAATGTCATTGACTCACTCTTGTGTCAGTCCAAACCTGTATGACTTCCTTTCCTCTGTAAAACATGAAGGGAGATGTTTAGCAGAAGACTTCACGTTGTTCTTTTCCATACAGTGAAAACGGAACGTGACCAGGGGCTGTCAGATTACAAATGCACCACAAAAGCATAATAAAAAAGTCCAGATGACCAGGGCCGCATTAATGCATGGGCATTCCCAAGGCACATGGCTGCAAGAGAGCCCCCAAAAAAGAGAGTCATGTGAGTAAATTATCTTAAAATACTACTCTTTTAAACTCTCTCACCTTGCTGTTACTGCTGTAGAAGTACCCAGCTTGGAGCCTTGCCAGAACACTATAGATTACTGACAATCAAACTGTTGTGTTTCACTATACCACTGCAGCCCCTGCTACTCCTCCTGTCCTCCATGCTCTGGGGGGGGGGGTCTTGTGCAAGAGAGATTAAGATGGGCACCCACCCAGCTTCTATTTAGGGGCTCACTGCTGCAGTTTTTCATTACTGTAGAAGCAAGTGCAAGTTTCTCTCTCTCTCCTTCCCCTCTCTTTCCCCTTTTTTCTGTTTTAAATGAACCATGAACGGCCACTCAGCATTTTCACACGTGAGGCTGGTCAGAACTTGTGAAAAGCTCAATGCATTTAGATTCTATGCACACAACCCACAGCTGTGGCTTTCAATATCACTGTATGTCTATGACATTGTGATGAGCCTTTAGGGCCGAGAAGACAGGAGACATATTAAGTTTGCAAACTGTATATATAGGTTTCTTAAGCAAAGGACAGTTAGACCTGATTTTTACTGTGCCTAGTGCAATAATCAGTGATACTATAAATTAGAGCCCTCTGTTCACCATAGCACACACAGATGACACACAGATGGCTGTGATTCATTCACTTTAATGCAATATGCTGTATCATATTGAGCTTGACATGATGACCACTCAGTATTACAGCAAATGTCTGCATTCAGATTCAGTGTTTTCATACACTTTACAGCTAGAATCAACTTCAAAAACTGAATACTAAAGTATGCTTTAAGAGTTTTTAAGACTTTACATAGCTATATAAGAATTTATATCAGTGTTAAAAGTTAGTTAGTGTAGGTTCTACTGGTTGTTTAGATCAGTGTTACTATCAGAAATAATTAATAATTATTTCTTTAGTTATTAATTAATATTTAAATTAAATAATATAATCTAACTCATTAAAGCCTCATTCGGGGCACCAGTAAAAGTAGTGCGCTACGTTCAGGAGCGGGTTTGGTTATTAGCAATAATTAATAATTATCAAAGACTATTATCAATTATTAAAATCAATAGAACATTGATTTGAATCAATGTTAGCTCTTTTAATCCTTCACATCAACAATCAAAGATAACCATCAAATTCAATAGAACATTAATTATTATCAAAGATAATCATTAATTATTAAAATCAATGGAACATTGATTAGAATTAACACTAGCTTATTGATCCTTCAAATTCAACAATCATCAAAGATAACTGTCAATTATCAAAATCAATAGAATATTAATAATGATTAATATCGCCGGGGCACCACCCTGGAATCAGGGAATAATAACCAGACAGTATAACAGTCTCAATATTAGATTGTTCTCTTAAGAAAATCGACATTCAAAAGGAAACAATGAAGGCTTGAATCCGAGCACTGACATCCCCTGCCAGCATTTGACACAGGTGTATGCAAAACAAACCAAAACACTTCTCTTTGAAATATAACAAAGTTTATTTATGCAGTAATATCAATTAATAATCAATACAATGCAGTCAATAAACTTCCGACTTACAACTACAAACTAAACAGTGACATGATTAGATATGGTAACCAAAATAAGCCTATAACACATGAGAGGAAGGTAGGTGTGTGTGTGTGTGTGTGAATGTGTGTGTGTGTGTGTGTGTGTGTGTGTGTGTGTTTGTGTAAGGTGTGTCGCGCACAAAATGGCGGACATGACTCTCGTGGAGAGTACGTCACACGAGATTTCCGGCCAGAGAATGTGGGCGGAGAGAAACCAGTTAATGGCGTCTGCCCGTTTACCGTGTGTCTCCGCTTGTACGATAACTTAGGGACAAAGCTGAGCTTTATCACGAAGTTATCTACTAGCCAAACATGTGTGCGAGAATGTTTGTGAGGGGTCGCGTGTGTGTGTGGTTAGTACAAGAGAGAGAGAGAATAAAGTGGCGGCACCAAAGCTGGTTTCGCGATCGTGGGAGAGAAAGCAGCTGTTAGTTTATCACTCAGAGATGCAGTGGACAGCTCGTAAACAATCCCGCGGTCTTTGGTTCTTTAATGGATAAACTCAGTGTGCCGGTCTCACTCGCGATGGCGGAAATACACAACAGTCCAATGTGGTTGGACTACAACACAGCAGATCTCATTCGTGATAACAGTACATTACAGTAATACCTTGAGTATTATTAGCAGCAATGAGCGGACTCGGTGGTCCGTAAACTGTACATGCAATAACCTTGATATACAATAATAACACACTATAATATTCTATCTCTGCCCAGATGTAAACCTCTTACTTGAATCGTATGAGGATGCAGGTAGAATGTGTGTTCATCCGTCCTTTAACTCCAACTTGGTACCTCGAGGCTTGGGTGATGACGGGAGGCTGTTTCCTCGCTCTGTTGGCGGGTGGTATGGCTGCTGATTCTCGGCGGGCTGACGGAGAAATCAGCGAATTCAACTTGATTGAAGAGGGAAGAGAAATCTTTTTCTCTTCACTTCTGCAGGCAAACAGATGAAGATGCGGATTGCTCGGCGGTCTCCTTTGGATCCGTTAGAGTGTTCGGTGGAACACAAAGTAATCTCAACTCGTCCAGCGAGTTGGAGGTTGTATGGCCACAGTTTCAAGTCGGATGTTACTTCCTTGTGCCACGAGGCTACACCTGAGAGCAGCGATGAGCCACATTGCTACACATGGCAAGCAAAGTTGCTGGAAGCAATGCCCGGAAGCATCTCAGAGGTATTTCTACTCCTGATGACGTCATGGTTGAGGGGCATTCTGTCGTGTGCCTCATACAATAGGAGTTGAGAGTTCGATCCTTTAGTGAGCAAGGCTTCATGGGATTTGTAGTCTGTTATGAACTCCCTTTGTTTGATTTTGGGGCGGTTATTATCAGTAAGATTTATGACTGTTTGTGGGCCTCAGTCAGGTTTTACGACTGTGTTAGGCCTGCCTTTGTCTTCTATCTGAATACATGAGGCCCAACATTAGCAAATGATGGACTGATATATTGGCCAGGATGATTAATTGGCCGATATTTGGCCATTTCGAAATGGTACCTGCTTGGCTGATCAATACAGTACATTATGTCAGTTTCAAATTTTCCAACAGCATTGTCAATAAATAATTCACATTTTCTGTTTTGAAAGTTTAGTGAATTTTGAATAAATAGTGTGCTAAATGCAGGGGCGTAGATTCCAGGGGGGGAGTTAACCCCCCCCAATATTTATACCATGATCAATGGAAATATGTAAACGCTTCACGCTGCAATCCCCACCCCCACCCCAAAAGGTTCAAGCCAAATCTACGCCCTTGGCAAAATGTGTTTTTAGTGTGCTTTTTGCATTATTTGTTTTGTGTGTATTTTCATTTAAGCAATCTTCCACCCTTCTCTTTAGATATAGGATCAGTTTTGACCATTAAAAAAATGCACATAAGTTGATTACTAGTTGTAGCTACTGATTGGAGAGTTACTTTGCATTTTTTATCATGGTTGAAGGGCCATTCACGTGGAACACATTTGTCGTTATTCACGTCTAGCTTTTATTTATTTATTTATTTATTTTATTTTTTGCAATAATGCCTTCAGTCTGAACGTTGCATTTACGTTGGCTTAACCTGGTCCAGCTAAAGGGTACATTCATAATGAGAGCTTGGGTACAGCCCCTAAAAATGGCAAAAAGTTTCCTCCTGGCTGATCCTATTTCCAACACTACCAGTCCTGAAACACACATACAAAATCTCATGCACACGCACACACGCACACACACACACACACACACACACACACACACACACTGCAGACAGAAGCATGTAGCACTTCTCTTCCCATGCCCCATACAAGGCATTAACTAAAGAAGACAAACCTATCCATGTTAAGCAGCTGGAAGGCCAACAAAAATGGCCATTAAACGTTAGCCTGAGGAGATGACAGCTCAACTTAAGTACCCACGCATAACGCAATTTTACGTTTTTCACTCTCCACATTTAATAACATATGGCAAATTGCATAACTATAGGGGGGAAAAAGCTAATTTACTGCAACAATATACAAACCAGAGTGCATTTGAGATTTCAATGCTGCATTCATGCTGATACAAAAGAAATGAATCGGGCCATAATGAGACGGAAGGGCATTCTGAGCAAAACTTCAGCAGTCTGTGTACTCCCTCAAAGATTTCTCAGCAATTGTGTGTAGCAGTGTGAAACTGCCAAAAAGACAGAAAAACGTAGTATACTACAAAAGACAGGAAGGAAAAAGGAAGAAAGCACTTAAACTTGGGTTCAAAGACAGGCTTTGTTCTGTATTTATGTAAAGGTACAAAAAGCTGGTTCAAATGTGTAGGGGCATTATATATATATATATATATATATATATATATAGTATTTTAAGTCAGTAAGCTTTCATAAGCAATTACTTTTAAAACTTCAATCAGAATCTTGATGTTTATTCCATGTTCATCTCTGATTATTTAGCCTTCACAAATGCAAAAATTCACAGCAAATCACTCATATATTCATGAATTAATCAGGAAGATAATAGTACTAGACAAGGTTAAACTGTTCTATAACCTTTAATCAAAGCAGTCATCACACTATCCCCTTCATAGTGAGCAAAAACATGGCTGATTAAAAAGAGCCCCTAGCAACAGTAAGTCACGTGAGGTCTGCCCACACCTGCACAACAACTCTTATCATTCATCCTGCATTCTGCGGACCACAATGGGTCCACTCAGCCCCAGTGTCTGCAGTCACTGGGTTAACAGCACCTGCCCACATATCTCTGCTGAAAACAAACATGTATAGGACAACTGCATAGAATTACCAGTATAAATCTAAGGAGCAGTGAGTGTGGGTGTATTGAGCACAGTGTAAAATACTGCTTTAAAACAGTTATGTTTTATCTTAATTAGGGCTGTCGATTTATCATGTTGATTCAGTACGATTAATTATATAAAAAAATAATGTGTTAAAAAAATTTACGCAATTAATCATGTCCCCGGACCATTATAAGGAATATTCCTGCCACCAGAGCAATTCAAGCTTGAAGTACCACCTGTTTTCAGCAGGGGGCAGTAAGCGAAATTCTGGATGTATATAGGAAATGCTCAGTTGTACAGACAACAAACCAAATCACGATTGCTTGACAGCACTAGACAAGAATGTGTTCTTGTGTTCAAACACAGCTGGATGGAGCGTAAATGCAAATGCAAGGATCTCAAGACGTGTCGTGTTTATGATGCAACCAAAGTGTGAAGCCCAAAAAAGGCTTAATTATTTGAATTATTATATTTATAATATAAATGTATATATACAGTACTGTGCAAAAGTTTTAGGCACTTGTGAAAAATGTTGCATAGTGTGGATGTCTTCAAAAATAATGACATGAATAGTTTTCATTTATCACTTAATGTCATACAAAGTCCAGTAAACATAAAAAAGCTAAACCAATATTCGGTGTGACCACCTTTGCCTTTAAAACAGCATCAATTCTCCTAGGTACACCAGGACACAGTTTTTTCTTGGTTGTTGGCAGATAGGATGTTCCAAGCTTCTTGCATCTGTCTCTTCATGTAATCCCAGACTGACTCTATGTTCAGTGGGGGGCTTTGTGGGGGCCATGACATCTGTTGCAGGGCTCCCTGTTCTTCTTTTCTAATCTTTTCTATTTGCAAAAGTAATGTTTGGAAGTCTAACATTTATATTTCCTAATGACACGCTAAAGCTGAAGATATAAATAACCATCTTAAGACAAATGCTTTTGTGAAACATCTTATGTGCCTAAGACTTTTGCACAGTACTGTGTGTATATATATATATATATATATATATATATATATATGTATATGTATGTGTGTGTGTGTGTGTGTGTGTGTGTGTGTGTGTGTGATTATTTAAAAATAACTATTTATAATTATTTTATCATTGTATATTAAATTATTGTCATTTGAAGACTTTTATCAGCAAATATTTATATGCGATTAATTTGATTAATTAATTGACATTTCATGTAATCATGAAACTGGTATTATTGGTTTATATTTATATGCATTCACCTATTAATGCATGATGTCATCTAGTGTCATGTTACAAGGTACAGATGGTATTAATGAAAAAACACTTTATGCCTGTAATCCACACTTGTTATGTGCAAATGACACAGTTTTTGGTTTACAATAAACTAAAATAAATAAAACATTACATTTTAGTAGTGCCAATAAATGTTTATTAAATATATAGTTTTACAAGTTCAAAATATTAATTGGTTGAGCCACATTCAAAGCCAATGTAAAACAGCTGATATACGCACACCTGTGACTGGACATCAGTACATTTTAGATTAATGCGGAAGTATCAATTACATTGTATAATTCTTGGTTGAAGAATTGATTATGATTATTATCGTATTGCTGTTGCCATCATTTTATAAAAGGAATAAGCCACACGAGGCAGTGTACCTCTTAATTTTGATTTATTTCCAGTTGGATGACTACATTTATGACCATGTAAACAAAACCAACAAGACAAAATAACCACTTCAATTCATGATAGTTACAAAGTACACATGGCAATAAAATCATCGACATTGATCTACGGCAAAGGAGATGCTCCAACATAAACATGGAAACGCAAAAGAATCCAAGGGGACTCAGCAGGAGGGCAAAGCTCTTTCTATCCTTATTACACACAACAAAAGCCAATGAGTCTGACTTTTACATGACCTGGCTACTGTTACTACTACGGTAGCAACTGTAACCCCTTATAACCCCTTACAAGGGTCTGCAGTAAAACAGATTTATGGAACATCTTGTGTTTCAATTCAAAACCAATAAGAACAACTCACAATATTCCTGAGTAGGTTATGTAAAGTGGAACGGCTGATTGTCAAGGGTACTTGATGTAAAATGCTTCCTGGTTTCCACTGAAAGCATTACGTGGACTGACAATGCTTTGTGACTTTCCTTATCTGCAGATCACATCTTTATGCCAGTAGGTGGCGAAAAATGAGCGTCTTTTATGTTGTAAGTCATTTAATTATTAACACAAGTGATTTGTTAAACGACACAAGAGTTGTTCATGACCGAAACAATAGAAGTGAACAAAAACGATTTGTTCACTTAAAAGATTTGTTCAAAAACACTGATTCATTCACAATCTAAAAATCACTTGACACGAGTACAAGAGCAGTGCAGAGACTGAAGTTGTGCTTAATGATTTGACGTCTTTTGGAACTATTTTCCTCAGGCGGAGAAGAAATACACGAACTGTTTGGCCAATTTTTGTCTGAGAAACAAATGATTAAATATTTACTTGTTTGTTGAACTGTAGTATAAAAGCAACATAACACTCGCAATCATGCTGTTGGCCTGAATATCAGCATGACTGTAAATAACCTGCGACCGAATTATAGCCATGCTAACCTAAATAAACAGGACACATCTGTGTGCAGGGTAGATGATAAAGTGGAGAGAAAGAGTTATTAAGACACACACACACAGAGAGAGAGAGAGAGAGAGAGAGAGAGAGAGAGAGAGAGAGAGAGTAGCTATTTGTTTAAGTGGGATATAGCTAGAAAGTCAGTATCACCTTTACCACTGCAGAGCCACAGTTTCACCTTTAGCTGTATACCAGTGGGAGTGTGACTGCCTCAAAATGAAAAGAAAACACTTGTGTCAGCACACACAGTAAACCAGCCTCAACAAACCCCTAATGAGACACACACACCACATGCCATTAACACATCATCACATGAATTTAAGCAAGATGGATCAGTTGTTCTCTCACACTATGAAAAAGTTGTATTTATTACTTTCAGGATGCACAAGATATACCACCCATAACATACAAGCACACAGCAAACAGTGCAAAATGCAAAGACAATCAGAAATCTATTTAACCACTTCTTACCCTAGTGTTTTGCATTGATTTAAAAATTTACAATTTATATTAAAATGTAAAAGTTCATGTAGGCTATTTTATATTTGTCAAGATTCAAAATTTCAGACAGCAAAACATCTTATGATAATTTTGAACAGAAATTTTTGAGTGCTGGTTGAAATTCCAGTATGCTCTGCTAACGCACTTCTATTACATTTTCAATTATATAAACATATATTTTTAGACAATATACTTTGTACTACTTCTTGCCTATACAACATATGACACCCTGCACACATATAAAGCATGTGAATATGGATATGAATATATTTTGAAAGATTACATTGTAGTGAACATTATATCCCTCCTCACTACAGAACTGTGGAGAGGAACACACATTTTCATGTCTAAGTGCAGAATAAAGAAATATCAGCGAAGTCCCACCCAGAGACAGCCTTGATAAATAATATAGCAGCTAGCCACTACTCTGCCTGCACAGACATATGTGGCACATTGATCTGTAATACGTCTGCCCCAGCACAGGCTCCAAAGTGTTCCAAAATCTGTGTTAGAAAAGTGGGCCAGCTCCAGCACAATGAGATATATGATCCCCTATAGCACATCAGCAGAGCCTGCTGAGCCCAAATTGGGATTTGGGGTGGTATTTTTACTTTCTGGCAAAAATGATAGTCTCTGTTAAACTGATCTCATCGACTATGTGGTGATTTATGCACATTTGTATTCTATGTATTAACTGCATAGATCTGTCATGCCCAGTTTTGGGCATTTTTATGTGCTAAATTAGAAAAAGAAAATAGTGTATTACATGCATATAATATTTAACATGTAATGCATGTTAGCACCCATAACTTTGCAAGCAATATTTTTTAAACGGTAACGCTTTAAGGCTGCTTTCATTAACTTACAATGAACAATAAAATTTTACAGCATTTATTAATCTTGGTTAATGGTAATTTATAAAAACTAATGTTTATTGGTTTGTGCTAGTTTGTAATGTTTTAACTTACGCTAATGTATACAACTTTAAACATTAAGAAGTATTGATATATGTAGAAATTACCATCAAATCCCAAAAGTATTGTTAGTTCATGTTAACTATTCTGTTAACTGTTAACGTATGCAACTTTATTGTAAAGTGTTTACTTTCCTATTTAAAGACTAAGTAATAAAAATGTCTCCGTTGTACTGCCACATGCTCCACTATTATTTCATTTGGTTGGGCTCCTGCCTGATGAATATAAGTCAAATCAAGTGTTGTAGAGATGGTGAGTACAGACTTGAGAGACAACCATTTTTGGACTTATTCCCAGACAGCTGGCCTACTGACCGACATTTTAATATCAGATGTTTCACAGTTGGAGTCATGTTTTAGAAATGATAAATGCATGTAAACCTAAGACACACTCTGAAATGTGTTATATGCTTCTCAATTATAGACATCTTGAAACAAGCTCTTCGGATTATCTACTGTAACTAGCACTGGTTCGTAGCAACAGCAGAGACATGGCAGCCAATCAGAGACTGCCATACACTACAGCCAATCAGAGTGATTGTTCACTGTTACATCTTTATGATAAAACAAAAATTATTTAAAACAAAAAATAATTCATCAACTAATCAGTAGTTTGGAAACAAAAATTCAATCTTTTTAATATGTGACTTTTTTTAGTGCAGTTTTCGAGAGCATATGTGTTGGTGTATCTTAATTTTATTATTCAGCGCATCTAAAAAGAGATGTAGTCTGAACTCATTACACAATGTTTAAACAGCAAATTGAGGATTGAGGATTCATCTTTCACAGAACTAAATGTCTCAAGGCAAGTTGCAAAAAGGTTTCAGTCCTCTCGGGAAAATGAATGAATATTCTAGCTGAAATTTAAAGGAATAAATCATCCAAAAAGGAAAAATGTAATATATATTATTCCATTCAATGAAAGTGAATGGTGACTGAGGCTGAAAGTCATACAGATTTAACACAACACGAGGGTGAGTAAATGAGGATAATTTCTGAGTCAACTATCTCTTTAACGTCTGATCTTTGAATTTATCTGAATTTTTTATGTCTCTAGGCAAATTACAAAGACGGTTCAGACCTCTCAAATTACTACAGGAAATATGAATTAATATTATCATTTAAATTATTGGTGAAACTATGAGTTGTAGAAACATCTGATATAATATATATATATATATACTGTATATATATAAAAGCTAGTGCCATCTTGTGGCACTACATTGTACCTCAGCCTTTAATAGGCTGACATTAGGAAAAGAAGACCTCATGGGTATTAAAATCCAGGAACTTGACCATGAAAAAAACAACAACAACAACACAATAGAGTGCAGGTCAGCAAGATGTCACAGTGACACTAGCTGAAGGAGAAAGAGCTGTGTAAGTTTGTGCATGTGATTCCCAGAGCAGCTGTGTGTGACACAAAGCCTATTTGAAGGTAATTACATTAATTAGACAGCATTAGAAGTGTTTACAACACCGTATGGACTGTAGGCCACCTTAGTAAATAATATGCAAGCTACTGTCTTACACTTTTGAAGGGGCAGCTGAATTCCACAGTGCATTTCAAAGCAATACCACAATCACAACACATTTATATGTATTTGGACACTTACGTCACACTTGCGTGTAACTAAATGTATTAAAATAAACAAAATATCAAATATATTTCTACATTTTACAAAAATAAGTTTGTTAGGTTTAAAAATATATATATAATGCAATGAAATATATCCATGTTTTAGTGTGGATTACGTGCCCAAAAACTTTTTGGGGTTATGTTTGTGCATATGTGTGCATACAAAATGCAAAAAACAGTTAATATGCTTATGCACTGAAAATGACTGTACATCTGTGAGCAGCTTGCCTGTTGGATTTTAACATAGCCCTAAGAAATCAGCTATGTCCTGAGGCTTAAGCCCAAAGAATACTTCAGTCCAAACCAAATTCTCTTCATACACTACAATTTCCACATCTGGACTAAGACTTTGACGGAATATAATCACTAATAAACTGCATTAATATGACAAGAAATACGTACACTATTAAAGGCAATATTTAGTTTAGGATAAGCCTACAAAGTAGCACCTGCTGTGCTGATTTTAATCTGAGCAAATTTGCCCAATGGTGCACTAGCCTCTGGGAAATCAGTTTTTGTTTATGACAATATATATCACTAAAGAATTACCAATTATTTGCACCCATATTATCATTTAATTACAGCAATGAAGTCTTATTTTGCACAGAGTAAATGCAGGTTCTAACTGTATTAAACAAATGCAACTTAAGAAGAGTTAAAAGACCTTTAACATTCCTGTATTAAGTTTGTAAATCAGAATGTCTTGCACTCTACACTGAAAAATAAAATGTACAGCTAAAACTGTGCTTCATGTGGTAACGTTTAAATTATCTGGTTTGTTTCAAGTCAAAAATATTCTTTACCATGTCTGAATCAACCTGACTACATTAGGTTACACCAGCAAAACTCATTTTAAGGGTTAAATTAGGTAGAAATATCTCCTTAAGGTAACAACTGCATGTTACCACTTTTTAGTGTCTTCAGTGCAGTAACACTGTGTTCAGCACATTTGCTTATATTTTGTGCCTCAGCACCAGTCTTGTCTTGGCCTGCCTCGTTCCAGACTTCAAACACCATCCATCAAACTGGGCAACACATTAAACAATACTTTAATAATCACTCTTCAATCTATCGCCATCTTTTCATCCAAAAACTCATCAAATTTTCAAGGTTTACCCCTTAAGCTTTAACACCTGTTAATACCACTGGCCTTTCTTTGTAATGCCAACAGAAATGATAAAGTAAGAGAAATAATCTTTCTTTGAGTGCTAGCTTTTGAGCAACTTGAGCAAGTGATGACAATAAAAATGTTCTTCTTATGAGTAAGATCAAACTAGATTTGAAATGCTACCTCTCCAGTCATGGAAGGAAGGACTGTAGGTGTAGTTGGACTGGCCTTGTAGTGGGACGCCCTTTTGTGTGGGTGGCGGTGCCCATGGTTTGGGTGCCCTCAGTGCATTCTGCTGCTGATGAATTTTGGAGGAGAGGAGCCTGCGCCGAAGGCTGCCCTCTGTCTTGGGCTGGAGGTTCTTTAGCTTTCGAGTATAAAGAGGAAGAAGCTCATCTTCGTCCTCATAGTAGTTCCTATTCCAGCATTGTCCAGCTGGTTCGGTGGAGAGGCAGTCCATGTATGCAATCATCTTCTGCTTTGAGAGCAGTACCTCAGTTTCAAAAGTCCCATTTGCAATATCCAACCACAGGTTCCAACATCCACCCCTGAAACCCTTTCCTTTTTAATCTCTTCTTGGCTTTGACACCCAGATAAACCTCTACAAGTCAGAGGAAGGTCATTAATCATGTGCAAATCTGGGTTCTCCATAGACAAAAACATCAAAGCAACTCAAATCAAGGTTAGTCTCAAGAACCCACATATTAAGCAATGGAGAAAACATAATCAAATAGGCCAAGTCATGCCAACAAGTATATAGTTTTTGCCCTCTCATTAACTAAAGCTTCTGACTGAGGGAAACCTTCACTACTCAAGATTGCTTGTCTTGTCTAATCTGTAAACCAGGATTATCCCTTTGCATCCAAGTTGCTGCTGAGGGCAGGCTTTGCACTGCAGATGGTCACCTAGGAGGAGGGAAATATTATTGAACTGATGATGGTTAAACTTCTCTCTATTGAGAGTTTGTGAGAACGAATTGGATATATGCACTACAGGGGCCCAAAAATGTATTTGGACACTAAAGTCACACCCTTCTTTTGGAGAACTTTTCCTAACAACTTTTACAGTAGATATACAACATAAATACTTCCCTCTTGATTGTAAACATGAAAATTCACATTGAACACAAGCTTTTCTGGTAGCATTTTATCTGGAAAGAGCACCACCTATATGCCAGTGGTTGTACTATTCTTTTAAAGTTGATTTATAGTAAACAATTTTGATTGAAAAAAGCTGATAATTATAATTATATTGTATCTATTTGAAACAAATACATAATCCTGTATTTTATTCAAAAATATTTTTATTTCAGAATATAATGAAAATGAGTGAATAATCCCATAGGTCCCTACACATTCTGTATCTAGGGAATAGAATATTTTAGACACTTGGAAATGGTCTCAAAATACCACCTAGCAACACCCTAGCAACGCCCTAACACCCACCCAAAACATTTCAGAAATATAAACAAGTACCATAAAAAATTTATTCATTAATTTATTTGTGCATTTATTCATTGTTGTGGAAATCTAATGGCATTTTGACCAAATGGAAGATTAAGATTTATTTATTTATTTTTATTTATTTTTTTTACTGTTTTTAACTCTTAAACGGGTCAAAATGACCCAAATATCACTGGTGTTAAAAATGTATGAATGTCATTGCATTAGATAAAATATAAAGCAAAGCAGCAATAATTGTAAAGAAAGATAGCACAGACACATTTTCTAAGCATTTCACAAAAAAATGAAAATAAAATAAAAAACACAGCAAAAAAAAATTTAATTCTACATTATAAAACAATAGATATACAATTAAAAATTAAGATTGTTGTCAAACTCTAGTGGAACATTTCCATATTTAGTATGATGAACGTCACTTGGTTACTCTGCTAGTGCACCTGTGTGAACTTAAGGGAAATTGGCTTCATACATCGAAAATCATGGGAGTGTTAAAAATGTATGAGTCATTGCATTAGATACAATATAAAGCAAAGCAGCAATAATTGTACACACCAAAAATGATGAACGACACATGTGGTTACTCTGTTAGTGCACCTGTGTGAAATTAAGGTAAATTTACTTCATACATCCACTAAAGATGACCTTGGGACCAGCTGGTTAAATGTAAATGGAAAAATATGGCAAAGAAAATTTTTTTCTGAGAAAAGGTTTAGCAGTATTTGCTTGCAGATGCCACTTGCTTTAATGTTTTGTTATCTAATGCAATGGCATTCATACAAGTTTAAGTGTGGCATACATGTCCAAATACTTGTAGTGTTACTGTGTATCTGGTGCAGATGGTTGTGGTAACAGGATGAGCTGAATACTGTATGTGAGAATTAGAGTGGGAGAGAGAAACATGATATGACCTGCTGTATAGATAGTCAGACAGAAAGAGCATTGTACTTGGTTATCTCCAACTAATGTAACCGTCTAAGCCCAGATAATGTGCTGAGCTCCAAGGATAACTGGCTGAGACGGGAGACATAAATATGTTGCCCATGAAGCGATCGTTCACTCAAACAGAACAACACCACACTCCAATATTGTATTACAGCACTTTATCTATGCTTAGACAAGCTGGATATATCATCCATTTCATCATGATCAGATCTGATTAACCTCCATGCGGGGTCTAATCTAAACCCTTGAATTCAATTCTTTGGATGACCGCCAAAGGCAAGAACTGCACCAGATGAGAATTCCAGCAACCAGAACCCTCACCCCTTCTACCAAAAGCTTACATACAATTGCCCTGGCCTGGCGAGAGCTTTTCTACAAAAACACTATTACAGCCACATAAATCTAAGCTTATCATTTTACATGCTTGGCAGCAGACTTTGGATGAACGCTCCTCTGTTAACTCTGTGTTAACCTAAATGAGCAACATGCACATTTGATTGAAGCTTACACTGTGACGTGGCTCCTTTGGGGGCTTAAATCATGAGTCTGAAAATTTTTCTCTTCTGAGTCTCTTCCCTAAAAACATCAGCACAGCTTTTCTTTTCTCTTTTGTCCCTTTCAGTGAAACCTCAGAGAAGTATTTAGAGGAGTGTTCGTGTGGTCATTGTTCACTAGTCTGTAAAGCATCTGGATTCACTTATTGAAAGTAACCTTGCAGTTAAGCGTTTGTGAAGATGCAGTGTAAATGATAGTTCACCCTAAAATTAAAGTTCTGTCCTTATTTACTCACCCTCATGTCATTTCAATGACTTTATTCCTTCCATGGACAAAAGAGACATTTTGGAGAATGTTGACACTGCTCTTCCCTTAGAATGCAAGTGAATGGGACTGAGGCTCTCAGTACTTAACATTCTGCCTAACATCTCCATTTGTGTCCCATGTAAGAAAGAAAGTCCTATAGATTTGGAACAACAAGTGATGACAGAATTTTCATTTTGGGAGAATTAACCCTTTAAGCATAGTGATTTGGGGGTTTCACAAACTAAGATTTTTTGTAACATTAGAAATATGAAACAGAGAAAAATAGAGATCAAATAGATTTCCACTTTAAATTTCACATTTCTTTGGTTTTCCTCCTACAGTGTGCTGAGGAGTGTAAACTCAGCTTGGTTCCTCCCACTAATCACACAAACCAGTGGCTCTGAATAGAGATTGTGCACCCCAACAAGGTGCTAGTCTGCACCAGCGGACCTCCTGCTCGCTAGTCTCCTCTAATTGTAACTGGAGTGCAGTGGGGCAAGCCAACAAAAAGGTTGGAAAGTTTCAACAATAGTTGCCATGGAGTCCATCTAATTCATCCAGAGGCACCTGCTGCACCAGACAGTGTGCTCAGCTCAGTGTGCTCGGCTCTATTGTCATGTCCATTTGGCTCATTTCTGTGCTTTGTCATTCTGGACTCAGTGGACGTGACCTCCATCAAACTGTGCTGTTGGGTGGGAAGTTGTCTATAGTTTCATATCCTGTAGACTACAAGCGTATCATAGTTTTATCAGAGTCTGTAGAGTCTTAGAGAGAATTTGCACATAAAAAGCACCTGCATTATACACACTGTATATACACACTGTAAAAAGTGGCAACCTGCAATTGTTACCATAATGAGCTATTTCGACTTGATTGAACTCTTAAAATTATTTTTATTAGTGTAACATAATGTATTAAGGTTGATTCCATGATGTTAAATAATATTTTTGATTAAAAAAAAAAAAATTTTTTTTTTTTTTTTTTTACAGTAGATGTCACCACAAGAAACATATTTTTTATCCCATTGTAAGGGGGTTCAGTGGAAAAGAGGAGGCGAGAACCGGCTTGACAACTTAATGAACAACTTAAACAAAAACACACAACCATAAACACACACAGTACAGTTGCCTGTAATTCTCTCTCTCTCGAACTGTCGTCCCCGGCCGCCTTTATCCCTCACGCGCCCCATCAGGCTGATTGGCGTCATTCCAGCCCGGCCCCGCCCTCCTCGGCTCTACACTCCTCCCGGCATTGCCTCAGGCCGGGGAGCCCCCGGCATGACGTACATCCCCCCTTCCTCTCCGGGGGGCGTGCCTTGCACCCTGACTGCTGGCGGGTCATCCCCGCCTTCCTCGACCTTCAACAACAACAACAAAACAAAATAGGCGAGGGAAAGGCCAACACGGAGCGACAGAGAGAGAGAGAGGAGAGCGAAAAAGAAACTCACCGGTTCTCTGATGCGCCGTCGTGTGGTCCTCGATCACTCCTCCACCCTATCAGGCGGACGGCAGCCGCTCCTCCCCGGGCGGACCGGAGTCAGACCTCTGACCCCCAGCGGACAGAACGCCCCTCCGCGTTCCCAGCGTCCCGTGGGGACACTCCTCCGCCCCTGGCAGTGGCCCTACCACTCCAGGTGGTCGGGGAGTCGCTTCCCTCCTCCCCCCACGGACGGCAGTCTTCTCTCGATCCCTCCGCTTTCCCGGGGGATGGCAGGGCACTCCTCCACCCCCGGCAGTGGCTCCCTCGCTCCAGGCGGTCGGGGAGTCCAGTCCCCACTCGCCTCGCAGACGGCGGCCGTTCCCCGCATCCGGGTGGTCGGGCTACTCCGTCCCCCGTCGGATGGCAGCGGCGCTCCCCTGGGTGGACGGCAGTGTCGAGGACTCTGCGACGGGAATCCCTCCTCCTTCCCGTGTTTCGGCACCAGTGTAAGGGGGTTCAGTGGAAAGGAGGAGGCGAGAACCAGCTTGACAACTTAAATAATAATTTAATGAACAACTTAAACAAAAACACACAACCATAAACACACACAGTACAGCTGCCTGTAATTCTCTCTCTCTCGAACTGTTGTCCCCGGCCGCCTTTATTCCTCGCGCACCCCATCAGGCTGATTGGAGTTCGTCATTCCAGCCCGGCCCCGCCCTCCTTGGCTCTACACCCATTTTTTCACTGTTTAATGCATAACAATATACTGAAGAACAACTTAAAGGTGAAGTGTGCAATTTATCCAAAACAGAGAGTCCCACCTCAAACACAAGCACAACGGTTGAGTCAGTGTTGCTGTTTCGGGCTGGTCAGGATACCCAAAACAAACAAAAAGACTTTTGGGGAGAATCAACCTATGAATGTCTTACATATAGTTGTCTCTGTAATTTAGCTGGACAGGGGAAAATATTTTAACACTAAAACAATTACACACATCACCTTTACATTTTATTCAGATGATATTAAAAGGTTCTGTATGTCTAATACCATATAATGGTCAATACAGAGGGTCAACATGACAGCTTGTGTAAATATACAGTGCATCTGGAAAGTAGTCACAACGCTTCACTTTTTCCACATTTTGTTATGTTATAGCCTTAATCCAAAATGGACTAAATTCATTATTTTCCTCAAAATTCTACAAACAATACCCCATAATGACAACGTGAAAGAAGTTTGTTTGAAATCTTTGCAAATTTATAAAAATAAAAAAAAAAACGGAAAAAAAAAATCAAATGTACATAAGTATTCACAGCCTTTGCTCAATACTTTGTTGAAGCATTTTTGGCACCAATTACAGCCTCAAGTCTTTTTGAGTATGATCTTATTTTTGGGCAGTTTCTCCCATTCTTCTTTGCAGGACCTCTCAAGCTCCATCAGGTTGGATGGGGAGCGTCGGTGCACAGCCATTTTCAGATCTCTCCAGAGATGTTCAATAGGGTTCAAGTCTGGGCTCTGGCTGGGCCACTCAAGGACATTCACAGAGTTGTCCCGTAGCCACTCCTTTGTTATCTTGGCTGTGTGGTTAGGGTCGTTGTCCTGTTGGAAGATGAACCTTCACCCCAGAGCACTCTGGAGCAGGTTTTCATCAAGGATGTCTCTGTACATTGCTGCATTCATCTTTCCCTCAATCCTGACTAGTCTCCCAGTCCCTGCCGCTGAAAAACATCCCCACAGCATGATGCTGCCACCTCCATGCTTCACTGTAGGGATGGTATTGGCCAGGTGATGAGCGGTGCCTAATTTCCTTCAGGCATGACACTTGCCATTCAGGCCAAAGAGTTCAATATTTGTTTCTCATGGTCTGAGAGTCCTTCAGGTGCCTTCTGGCAAACTCCAGGCGGGCTGTCATGTGCCTTTTACTGAGGAGTGGCTTCCGTCTGGCCACTCTATCATACAGGCCTGATTGGTGGAGTGCTGCAGAGATGGTTGTTCTTCTGGAAGGTTCTCCTCTCTCCACAGAGAAACACTGGAGCTCTGTCAGAGTGACCATCGGGTTCTTGGTCACCTCCCTGACTAAGGCCCTTCCCCCCCGATCGTTCAGTTTGGCCGGGCGGCCAGCTCTAGGAAGAGTCCTGGTGGTTCCAAACTTCTTCCATTTACGGATGATGGAGGCCACTGTGCTCATTGGGACCTTCAATGCTGCAGAAAGTTTTCTGTACCCTTCCCCAGATCTGTGCCTCGATACAATCCTGTCCCAGAGGTCTACAGACAATTCCTTGGACTTCATGGCTTGGTTTGTGCTCTGACATGCACTGTTAACTGTGGGACCTTATATAGACAGGTGTGTGCCTTTCCAAATCATGTCCAATCAACTGAATTTACCACAGGTGGACTCAAATCAAGTTGTAGAAACATCTCAAGGATGATCAGTGGAAACAGGATGCACCTGGGCTCAATTTTGAGTGTCATTGCAAAGGCTGTGAATACTTATGTACATGTGATTTTTTTGTTTTTTATTTTTAATAAATTTGCAAAGATTTCAAACAAACTTCTTTCATGTTGTCATTATGGGGTATTGTTTGTAGAATTTTGAGGAAAATAATTAATTTAATCCATTTTGGAATAAGGCTGTAACATAATAAAATGTGGAAAAAGTGAAGCGCTGTGAATACTTTCCGGATGCACTGTATAGCTTCTGAGGATTACATGCCAGTGTTGCCTCCACATTATTTAAGGGGATATGTATGTGTAATAATTCCTACTATAGCTATATAGAATGCCAGTTTGGAGCCTTTAGAAGCATTCTGTCAATTTCAGTGTACAGACCAACAGCAAAGTCCTTAGCTAAACTAAACATTCAATGAAAGCAACTCACATCACCAAGCAAGTATTAGAACAAATGTACAAAAGACAAGATTCAGTGGGAGAATTGGGTTTAAAATTAGGTTTATAAAAGTTTAAAGTTTGGTATTGTGAGGATTATGAAACTAGTTGTACAAATCCTAATGTGAACCTTCAATGTTGTAACCAGTAACACAACACAGCAGTTCCTAAGTTCTCGAAGCAATAAATATCTTGATTTCAAAAGGCAGCTTTACAGTGCAAACAAGCAGCCCATAAAACAAATTTACAGATGCTCTTTATCACACACTTCTACAGAAGCATTTTGGAGGAAGAAATCATTCTTTAGCTTGAGGACTTCATTTGGACTCCATGTTTCCAAATACTCCCACTCTCTGCCAATATCCCTAGGATTGGTCCATAATTCCTTCCATAGATTCTCAAAGAATGCAATAACACCCTGAGGCTTTGATTCAACAATAACATCATTAATTCCCTTCAATAGTTTCATCTTGGAATAATTCCCTGTGTCATTTCAGAAATGAAGAATGGCCTTTTTTATTATCTCCACCCTGAAAAATATGTGCAGGCCAAACCCAACAGTGCTCTTCACCAATGGCAACAGGGATCACAGTCAGAATTCCACTTATGTGCTAGGGAGGGTTGGATCAGCACAAGCCCATTACTTAGACCCTCATATGAGGCTGTGTGTTTGAGGGGCCACAGCTGGGTGGACATATCTGGAATGGCCATCATTCTTCAGGCTATACGCCAACCCTGGCTAATGTCCATGATTCATAACTGTTACAGGAACTGTGAAGTTCCTGCAAAAAGGACATAATAAGACATTGATGCTTGCGTGAGACTCAAAAACGGGTGTTTTAGCAATTAAGCCTGTATAATGACACAAGGGCTTGAAAAATGATTGTCCTGACATCTGAAACGGCCTTGAGATCCCTGATGTTCTGCATCTTCAGTTCAAATCAAGCAAGTGAGAACACTACGAAATCCTCCTACTTGTGAAAGAACAGATAATATGGGTTGATTGGTCCATTGGGTTGCTGGATCACAAATTAGTGTGACAATAATTGGATTACATCCAATCAGCTGTTCTGGCTCCTCTGGAAAACAGTGAAATGGAAATAGTGGGGGGTTGGCTACCTTTATTTAGGTCAAAGAAGCTTCATTTATTCTCACACAGAGAGAGTTTTCAGGCTTTTAAAGTAAATTACACCCAAATAAATACCAGTCCCTGCCTCTCACGAAAGCTGTCTCCAGTTCTCATTTAAGTCTTCTGCAGAACGATGCCTTTGTTAATTTGATTCAAGAGCTGAGGAGCAGCTGACAAACAAAATTCTCTTTTTGTTGCTCATTATGGAGTCCATCTCTCCATCATGTGACACCTTTAGAGATTCCTGTGGGTTGTGGGTCACCGCACACATTTACACCTTTGACAACAGTTTTAAGCAAATTTTGAGAGCAGACGGTGCACCGGTGTACAGTTATCTTTAAAAAGAAACCCACAGTTTTTATATGAGGAAAGGGGCCATGCTTGTGTTGATATGAATGATATGAACGCACTTTTGGAGCTTGACTTTATAGCAGGAGCCTTTCTCAACCTGCACAGAACCCTCAGCTGTAGGCTGATTGCAACTTCTTGATGCTTGGAGCAATGGGCAGCTTTTTGTAAACAACACAGTGTGGAAGCTGCTCATACAGGGGCAATGATCTGAAAAGTACTGTAAGTGTGTGTGTGTGTGTTTGTTTGTGTGTGTGTGTGTGTGTGGTGGGGCTGAGGGGGATGGTTCCTATACATTTGATAAGTTAGCTAATTTCTATGATATTTATGTGACTTTTCAATGATTTTTCAAGACTTCTGGATCGTTTTATAGAGATTGCACCCACAAAGAGCAATTTCTGCCCAATTAAAAAAAAAAAAATTGAGGAGAGTGTACCTAGAAAAATTTATATTCACTATAGAAATTTCTATGATTTTTTTTTTAATATTTAACTAATTATCATGACTTTTAAAGGCATGGAAATCATGATATTTCCGTATTTTCAGTGGGAACTCTGATTATAATATAAATACATATATCAGCAAATAACAGCTTGTCAATATTAATAATGCGATGTGACGTTCTCTCAGTAGTCCTAAATGATTCGCTGAAAGACCGACTTCAGTAAGTAGACGCAAGTCATACAGCTTTGTATGCTTGTTTAAGCTACAGCCACAACTTAATCACACAGGAAATCAACATGTTGCTTCCAAAAGTGCATGTGCCCTGAAGACAACCGCATACTGCAATAATTACGAGCACCATAACCCATCAGACATTCCGTGATCATCTTTCCCTCTAGCGCAACTGATTGTAGGAAGTAGCCGCATTCACATAAACATTGGTGAACGTGTTTCATAAATTTTTGCACACTAAATTTTACGTGCCGAATTCTACATGTCGCTGCAGTTTCCTGGTGAAATTACCAGTAGAGGAATTACTACAACAACAACTGCGGGTTTCATTCACTTTCACACAGATCACGACTACAACGGCTAATTATGATAAACACTTACTTTTTGCACTATTACTCACATACTGCTAAGTTATGGTATCAAAACACTTTTTTACTATAACGCATCATTTGAAAAACTATACATTTTAATGCTTGTAATACAGACTCACCTACATTCACACACTTATTCCAATGTGATTAGCTTCTGTGGTAGCTCACCTGATAGAGCGTTGGACTTTGGACACTAAAGTTTGCGGTGTGGGACCAGTCAAGCACACAAGCTGACACGTGACACGACAGTGTCATAGAAGTGACATGAAATGACGTGGTTGCTTCAGAAAATGTGCTTTTCATTTCTCATTTTGTTTTTGGACACTATCAGTTAGGTTTAGGCGTTGGTTAAGGGTAAGGATGTCTGTTTTGTTTTTACCCCTCATTTGATTTTATTGGTTAGGTTTAGGCTACAGTTTTAGGTTAGTGAGCCATGTTTTCCTCATTAAAACCATCTAATATTCACCTTAAAAACCTTGTCTGATTACGACACATTTCACCCGCTTTTGGCGCCCTCCACTGGATATTTCACTGGGAAACTGCAGCCACGTAATTTCGTTTTGCAGAAATGTTGACACGGTCAAGTAATGTTCATGAGACCAGGCTGGTTTTGGCAGTTGTATTGTCACTCTAAAATGATTATTTTTTTTACTTCACTGACAGTTAGGTTTAGGGTTGGGGTTTGGGTTATTGCTGAATTAACAGTGTATTCAGTCTGACAGCAGATGCTACCCATTGACATAGATTTCTGTTTGGTCTTAATGTTATATTTTTTATACAACTGGCAACATCTTTTCTTCGTCCTGTGGTCAAGCAAACAAATCTCTTAAAATATAATGATTATCTCTCAATAAATGAGGAAAAGTGCTTAAGGCCACTATTCATGCAGTTTTCACACAAAGATTTATGTAATTACTGCAGGAGTTCTCAACATTGAATCAATAACTAGTCAGCATAATTTATTGAAAGTAGAGTTTTGAAATGTGTTACTTGCTTTGCTTGCAGTGAAGTATTTGAATAGTGGTCACAAAAGTACCTAACTTTGAAAATCATTGGTACCAGCCAAGCATGGAAAAAGTAAAAAAAAAAAAAAAAAATCCTAAGGTGGCCATCCTTAACCATGACCTTTGGGTCACTAGTGAATAAAAAAAGATGACCAGTTTAAATAAATAAATAAAAATAATCAGGTCACCATGCTGGACAGATTATTTATGCTTGACATGAAGAATACACTGGATGACAACAAAGTCACAAGATGACAGAGGAGAGAAACAGAGAGAGAGAGAGAGAGAGAGAGAGAGAGAGAGAGAGAGAACAAACGTCACCTGATCATCCATTCAAAGCAAACTAGTTCATTTCACATGTACACACATGGCATCACAAATTACTACTGTTCATGTATCATCCAGTGACAATTCAACAGAAAAGAACATCTTGACCAAATCAGTATACACAAAACATTTAAAGAGTAAGTGAAGAACACAAAATGCCAAGGCAGAGTCCAAATCACAAGGAATGACAAGGATGCTAATCAAAATTGCATTTCTGAAGATAAATGTGCCATGTAGTCACAGCTTTAGGATAGTCTCAGTAGAGCTCACATGAAAGAGAGATCAGATAACATTTTCCTCCTTTATAAACAACTCCACTCATCACTTCAAAACTCTGGCACAGTCACTGAAACTTTTCAGATAGATTCTCACTCATTTCCACGGGACCCTGCAAGCTGCACTTCCTTGCAAGAAAACAAAGGAACCGGAGGAGAGAGCAGAGGAGCGCTTTGAAACTGAGCAGGACGTTTAACTAACAGCTGAACTGCAATCCCCTCCCTTTGTCTTGCATCAAGGATTCTGTTATTAACATTTTTATGTACAGAAACTGCATTAAGAACTAATGCTACATTTCTTATTGTCTTTCTTCTAAATTTGAAGTTCTGGCACTTACCTCTCAAGCAAAACATGATCTCCTCTCTCGCTGTGTATTGGTATTTGTTGGGAAATTTGTCAAGAGTTTTGAGGAGCACTGTCCTCACACAGCCAGCGCGGCCCCCCTTTCTCTTGTCCCGAGGAAAAACACTCACACAGGTTCATAGGCACTATCTCTAACCCCCTCCTTCTCTCACATTCACACACGTATACACACACACACACTCAAGCACAGTGGCAGCTTGCCAGCTCATGCGCCCTGGGAAAGTGCTATCCAATCCCGGCATACTACTGCTGATCCACAGGACTGACACTACTCCAGGACAAAGGACAGAGGTGGAGAGAATGAGAGAGAAAGTGAGAGGGACAAACTCGGTCAGCTAGACCCCCCTCCCTCTGTCTCTATTTCATCCCCAGCTGCAGAGTTGCAGTTCTAATGATTGTTCTTTATTTGGCTGTCAGCAGTTTAGCGGTCACTGGATTTTGACATACTGAATGTTAAATATAGCTAAATCCCCCAGTCTCAATTGTTTGTTATAAAGACAATGGCTCAACCTGGACATTGTTCTAGGCTGTCACCAGCCACTAATGCTTATTCTAATAGCCAAAACAAAACCAAAAAAACCAAACAAACACAAACCATGCTTTGTCTGAAACATTTAACCAATGTCAAGTCATGTGCAGTCAATTGCTCTGACAACATTGGAAATTTGACTGTAAATAGATCTGAAGTGACCTACAATTATACTTGAGGGCAAAACTGTACTGATGTGACTTCCTCATTCTATGAGCCTCATTTATCAAGTGCTAAAATAGAGCAACTAAATTTAAACACACAACAACCAGAAGGTCATTTTTATCAATTGCACCATTTTCCCACTGTCAGCACTGTTTTCCAGTAACCAAAACACTGGTGTGGTGTGGGAATAATAAAAGAATGGCTTGTCATTACTGTATGTTCCACTCTGTTAACCTTGGACTTCACACAAGGAAATCCCTTAGTATCTCAAGGTAAATAAAACGGCATTGCTGGGAACTTTTAGTTTTACATACTGTTAAAGTCATCCAAAATCTGTTTGAAGGACCTCAAATAAACACAGTTAAGTAAGCCACATAGCAATAAACAGCCCTTTAAATAACACAGTGTAATTTTATGTAATTTCATAAAATTGACCCAGAAACACTCTAAAAAGTAAAAAGTCTCAGCTTTGCAACGATACAATTATTATGTTCCTACTCCAAACTGTTGTCGTGATATAGCCTAATCATTTAAATGATGGCTGATTTTACTACAGTGCGTGAAACTCAAAATGTGTTTCTGGGACAAAACGATAGAGCAGATCACACATCGGATTTATATAGTTGTAAATCCGAATATATAATTGTCAGTCTGAATATATAGTTATAAATCTGAATATATACTTGTAAATCAGACTATATAGTTTTAAATTCACATTTGTAGTTATAAATCCTGAATATACAGTTGTAAATACAAATTTACAATATTATATATTCCAATTTATAACAAAATTTTCAGATTTACAATTATATAAATCACATTTATTCTTATATATTCAGACTTATAAAAATATATTCAATATTTAACTATATTCCGATTTACAGTTATATACTGTATCAAGATTTGTAACTAGGCTATATATTACAATTTATTCAGAATTTATATGTATATATTCCAAATGTATAGCATTATTTCATGTTTGCCCCCCTGTAGGGTATATACACAGATTTTGATAATCAATTAATCTGTCAATTATTTCTTTGACCAATTGATTAATCAGATAATAAATGCCAAATTTTATTTTATTTTATTTTATTGTGTTTTATTAAAAAAGTAGGTTCTTCCACATCTTACCCATTGTTATCCTTAAAATAAATAAATAAATACATTGAAGGCTTTTTAAATGCAAATACTATGCATATAAATGTTTGGGGAAAAAAAAAAAAAAACTCAGTATAAAGTACTGCAACTGGCTCTGTGGCTAAAGCTAGATTGTCATTATGAACTAATTATTTTCAGTTTATATTGATTTTATCAATTGGTTGTTGAGACCTAGTCCACAGCAAAAAGAAACAAAGAAAGCAGTTTGTCATCTTTGTTAAAATCACTAGTGGTACACAAATCCTTTGACATGTCAAGTCACATTGTTGTACGGTATCAGCAATAAACATTCTGTCAAAACAAAATTACAACCCAATGATCGATCTTACCCTCCCTGACAAACTACCTTTCTAATCTTCACTTACCATTCTAGGCTCAGTCTAGGATCGAGCCCCCTTTAGTTGGAGTAACGCTACAGGATGAAACTCTCAACAACTTTTAAACCACTAATATTTGTAGAACAATTTGGAGGTTAGATTTGGAACTATCCCAAATGACTCATTAGACAACCAAGAAGATGAACTGAAGTTGAGTGTCCACTGCTTACCTCTGCGGTGAAGAGGAGCATACACCCACTCATCAAAGCCATCATCAGTATCCTGCTCTCTGTGACAGGGGAAGAACCGTCCATGCTGCTCAGTAAGCGAAGAAAGACCCAGGGCACAAAGGGCTCGGGGCACAGGGTGAGATTCCCCTCTGTACCTCAGAAAGCTCCTCTCTCCCCACATCTCCCAGAACCACATCCAAGAAATCTCCCTGCAGCCGGATTTGAATTGAAGATTCAGGCAGCTCTCCAAATGCCCCACATTTCCTTATGGAATGCAGACAGCAGCAGATCACTCTAACATGGAAGGATTACAAAGATGTTTGCCAAGAGAGAGAGTGGGTCTTTCCGTAATATCCATGTTTCAAAATATTATGCTCAAATTGTCTTCATATGTACCATTGGAACCAATGCTGCTCTTCAACAAGTCTTCAAAACTATTCTTCTTTGTCAATAATTGATACTTGGAGTTAGACTCTAAACAAAGCAATGTGCATTGTCAGGAAGTCCTCTGAAAAACTCCTTTGCTCCCCAGCTGGGACACGTCGGACACGTCGGTGTGCAGGCGAGAGCAAGTGTTTGTATACGTGTGTGTGTGTGTGTGTGTACTCATGTTCTTCCAGCAGTGCTGCGTCTGCTCCAGCAGGATTTCTGCACCCTTTCTTTAGGTGAAGGACAAACAATATTAACTCCACTGACAACATGCATATGTTATGTTGCTCAGTGAATTATACAACTGAATTAATTAAAGTAATACTAAACTGAGCATGTCTCTAATAAACCCCAAAGATTCTCTTATCCCTCCTGTCTAATCTAAAAGTTTATACTGTAATCTACATGCACCCTATTAATAGATAAAGCAGATTAATCACTTCAGAGTGTATTAATAGTGACAGGGACAAGGCTCTTAATGTAATCATAATCAATTATGCATCATATTTCATTACAACATGGTATGCCATGCAGCGTAACTAACAGGGGTGTAAATATTTACTCTGACAACAATGCAGTGCATCATGACATACATTTGTTTAGATTATTTTGGTGCAATTCATTGTTATTTAAAAAATAAAATAAAAAATATGCTGAAGACACATATTTACTTGGAGGTACAATTGAACATGTCCCCAAATAGGTCAATAATAGGTAAATAATTGTTTTCAAGGATAAAACATGAATGTGGAATACATGTGTATTAATAAATTAATAATAATCGATCACTGAATTCCCTAATCGATGCATTGAATATGAACTGTCAGATCAATGCTTTCTGATGCATTCATGTATTTCAATATCCACTCTGGTAATTAATAGAAAAATTTAATTTAAATGAATGTCAGTGTCCCCATTCTAAAACGGCACACAAAGCTGAGCAGACATAAAACATGATTTAGTCTCTTGGCTGCAATATTGAAATGTCTCACATTCGGAAAAGAAACATTACATTTTAAATGTCACTTACAAAAACACACAGCAGCCTCTCTCTTTGTTTATAACTCTCTTGAGATATAAAGAAATATTTAGGCTGTCCAACTACAAGGGAACATTTTATTTTTTTATGTGATTCATAAAGGCACTATAAAGTCTTACGAAGCATATATTTATAAGCAATGATTAAGCAGTTAAATAAGTTGGACACAGATTAATTTGAATGAACTTTTTCTTTGCGGGCGGAAAGTTTTCTTGCATCTTTGTTACAATCATTGAGGCCAAATCAGCACCACCAAACAGATGAATGTTTGATATGGTAAGAACATGTCTGCCAAATAAGTTCTGAAATCACTCAGCGATCTGAATGTTCAAGGCCGCTTTCAGATTTTACATGCCATTAATCTGGAAGCTACAAGCTGACCCTAAAGCTGGCACCAAGACAGTTCCAAGATTTGCTTGTCATGATTTTGTTCTGCGCAATAACCCATATTAATTCACACTGGCTGTCCACATTTAAATCGCAATGAGTTGTATTACCGGTAGTTGTTTTTCGATCCAGAGTCATTGGTTATAGCTTCATTGTGCTTTTTGGATGTTGTCGATGGACAACTGATGTCTGTTTTCTATTATAGCTAAAGAAAGTTACAATAAAGTACAATAAAGGGCAGATTGTGCAGTATTAGAAATTATTTGTTTGTGCCTGAATATTAAAGCATACCAGTTCTAGCTATAAATCATATAATAATCATATATACTTTCCCAGAGTTGAGGATAATACAGACCAACAGCTATCAGATTGCAACCACAAGAGGGTGCTATAAATCAAATCATACTCTTGAATTTTTAAAACTTAAAGATTTGCCCAGGGGAAACATACTGGAGTGAAGCCAATAATTAAATTGGTTAATGTTGCTCAAGCACTTTGTTAATTCAAGACATGTGTTACATTCTTAACAAGCAGCCATTACCCATTTGAAGAGATATGATACTCAAGCCTTAAAAAAAATAAAAACAATAATAATAATTATAAAGTATGATTACATAAAAAGAGTGGAACACAAACTATCAGGCCAAAGCTATAACAGATGTCTGATACAGGAGCTTATCAATAACACTTAGCTACCTTCCTGTTTACTAAACACAGTGTTTTCATTCATGCTACGTGTATGTGTGTATATATATATATATATATATATATATATATATATATATATATATATATATATATATATACACACACACATATAATATATATAGTATTATTTTTTATTATTTTTGTATTAAAGCTTTTGGCAAAAATCTTTCCTCTTTATCTTTATTCTGGCTTTGTAGAAGTGGCAAAAAAATGTAGTAAAGTTTATGGTTTTCTGTGACGTCAAATGGAATCACTGCTAGAAGTTTATGCTCACGAGATGCTGAAAAGTAATCAAAAGGACATAGAAATGTGATCTCCTCCAGAAAAGCCACAACTGCGGTTTTATTTACAAGTTTGGTCGTCTCCACCCAAATAAACCACTGAATTCAGATCCCTCCTCCACCACAAACACATTCCAAAAAAAAATGTATGCTGGAAGTATTTTGAAAAGTTCTTTCCTCACTAAAACCAGGACCAAACAACCCCAACATCAGATGTTTTAAATTAGGATTCAACTGGGAAAAGGGAGCAGCAACAGAGTCACATATTTCAACCAAAGTCTGGTCATATGGCCTTGGCAAGTTAATAAGCCACTGAAACCACATTAAGGAGACTTTCTAAAAACTGTTGAACCATAGCAAATGACCTAAACCTGCATCCCTGCTTTCACCTGTACCATTCTAATTTAGTTCCTCTGATATGTCTGCTTCTGTTTTGTTAGTCTGGGTTGAATCTATTTGTTTTTGTACAAAAATGCAAGAGGGCCTTGGATCTAGAGTGAAGTGAAAATGAAAATGCCTTCATCATTTACTCACCCTAATGCCACAGATGTGTATGACTTTCTTTCTTTTGCAGAACACAAACAAAGATTTTTAGAAAAATATCACCATCAGTGAATGTTGACCAAAATTTGAAGCTTCAAAAAGCAAATAAAAGAACCATAATTGTAATCCATATGACTGCAGTGTTTTAATCCATATCTTCTGAAGCAACCTTATACATTTTTTGGTGGGAACAGACCAAAATTGTAACTCCTTTTTCACTATAAATCTTGACATCAGCAGTCTCCTTGGTGATCATTATTTCAAGCTCGATTACACTTCCGAGCACTCTGTGCATGAATCAAGCACTAGGAAGTGTAATCGAGCTTGAAATAATGATCACCAAGGAGACTGCTGATGTCAAGATGTACAGTAAAAAAGGAGTTAAATTTTTGTCTGTTCTTACCCAAAACCAACTGGATCGCTTCAGAAGACATGGATTTAACCACTGGTGTTATATGGATTAATGTTACGCTGCATTTATTTGCTTTTTGGAGCTTCAAAATTCTGGTCACCATTCACTTGAACTGTACCTACTTTTCTTAAAATCTTCATTTGTGTTCTGCAGAAGAAATGACAGTATAAGTCATACACATTTGGAATGGCATGAGGGTGAGTAAATTACGAAATTTTCAACCAAAAAAATCATTGTAAACTCATCTAAACAGAGCCAAAATCAAATATAGTGACACCTAAGTAACATCAAACCTAATTGCTTCTTGTACATCTTATGACCAAATGTCATGACATCATGACACAAGAACCAATGAGGTTTGATTTTAATGATGTGTCGCCTTATTTTTATTTGGGCTCTGTATCCATGAGTTGGTCAATGGTTTGATTTGATTTGTACTGAGCCCCTAAGAGGACAGGGTGGGTATTTTTTTTCTGAATTACTTTTGCTGTATATGTAATAAAACCATTATAACCACAAAATTATGATTTTTATTACCATAGTTTTTGTTTTCCTGTATTATTACTATGATTTCACAACAAATACCATGGTTAAAATATGGTTACTGTAGTAAAACCATTGTAAATGTATTGCAAAGGGAGCACAAACAATTACGAGGGAATGCAAACTATTGCAAGAGAATGCAAAACTTATAGCGAGGGAAAGCAAAACTTATTGAGATGGAATGCAAAACTTTTTCAGAAAGAAATTCCTGTCGTGTCCTTTAAGGGGCTCCATTGATTTGAGAGAAAATAACTGCTTAAAGTTCAGTCTGTTCATCATACAATGTGATTGTATGCCTTCAGAAGACTTGAAATATGATGCACGAGTTGTATGGACAAATTTAATGACAATTTTGAATGCTTTTTCCAGCACTTCCACAATGTCTTAGCATTTCAACAGTAGAGGAATAATGTGAAAGTCTCAAATTATTCAATAGAAAATACAGCTAAGATTTGCCATGAGATAAATGCATTTGCAACCATTTGATGAACTACCTAACAAGCTTTACCTGGTGTCTCGACTATGGCCCTATCATAAATGACAAACTTGATATGGACTTGTGATCTCATGGCATTCATTGGCCCTGTCCCAAATGGCACCCTAATAGATTTGCACTCATGTCACTAAACCTGGCGCCACACTAGCAGTCTCCAAACAACTTGATTTTGGCCGAAGGTGTCACACATTCTGACTTTTTCATGATTAAGAATGGTGAAGGGGTGACAAACATACCAAATCACCGCAACTCTCTCTCTCTCTCTGATTCCCTGAAGCTCGCTAAAATAACAACAGGAGTACCACATGAGCATTAACAATTGTAAAAGAGTGATTTAGGATGTGATTCATGGGCAACTTACCTTGTGAAAGTGTGTGATTGTGAATTTATCCCCTCGAGGCTTGCCGTAGAACGTGTATGTCCATAGGCAGCTTTCAGTCAGTAAAGAAATTACGTTCAAATAAAAAAAAAGACTGTTGTGCCTCCACTTTCTGGTTGCATTAGTCATTTAAGTGTAGGAGAAAAATGCAGGAGAAATGCTTGGAGACAGAATCACTATGGATTACAATCAGTGTTTGTAATGATATGCAACGGAGTATGATGAAAATATTCAGATCAGCTAGACATCTTGTTAGTTCTTCAGTAAAAAAAAAAAAAAGAAGAAGCTCATTGGTTACTTGAAGAGAGCACAAGACACAACACTTTTTTCAAGCAAGCCTGATGTGCTTTTTCAGTATTTAATGCCAATAACTCAGCAGGGAGTCGGTCAAGTGATTAACCACCTCCTGCTGGCAGACGCTAATGCACACTCTGTCTCTCACATACTGGCCAGTGATTATGTAAATGAAGCTCACACCTGAAAATCATTGAAAAAATCGGCTAGTGTGGCGCCGGCTTAAGAGGCAGTACATAAGAAATAAGAGCAGGATGATCAATAAAAATAAAAAAATACCTTTTAACACCTATTGTGTTGGTGCTAGCACTGATACCTGATGTACAGTTTGCTGGCCTTCACCTTGTTCCACTTTCTCTGTGTGGAATGAAGCTTATCTGTATATAAACAAAGAAAGAACCTTCACAAAAACATCTCTTATTTGCTAGTGTGTGAGACACATGGACTCATACTAGACAGTAATTAGCCCTCAGTGTGGTTTGCTGAATGTTACAAGTACTTCTGTTATATGTGGAAGTGGGAGTACGGGCTAAAAACAATAACTCAAGCTTGCTTCGACTGCACGGGGTGCTTCTTCGGTTCCAAACTTCCAGGTGTGAATGTGCTGGCTAACCATGGGATTTAGGAATGTGCTGGATTTTTCCACCAACCAAAATTATATTTCTCGTTCAACCTGAATATCCATCCCACACTGACCCTCAACGTCCCCATGAGATCTTTTAATTCATCTGAAGTGAAGGGCAAACTGAAGGGGATCTACACAAAAGACACCCACATGGTGGAGAAGATAGATTTGCTGATATTGTTGCTTAGAAAACAATCCAAATAATTCAGCCTTAAATAGATAGACACCTATCGTTATCCAACTACAAAAACTTTTGGAATCCAAAATATAAAGAGCAAATAGAGCAATTCAGTCATAATGAAAATCTATTAGGAAAACGTTGAAGGAGAAGAGGAAGAGAAAATAAAAGAAACTGAAACCATTCCCATGTATTTACATTTTAATTTCACAGTAAAAAAATAAATAAAAATAGGCAGAAGCAATGGGTGTATGGCACCAAAGGCCATGTAAGGAATAGGACAATGATCAATATGGCGGCTGTAGGAATGAAACACCTTACAGTTAAAGAGCCAATTGCCTTTCTGATAAATGCATCGCCTGTTTGTTTTACTCTAGAATGTGTATGAGCATTAGCTGGAACAGCCTGAAAAATAAAACTGTTTGCCTGATTTGAGCTACAGTAAAATTTATGAAACCATTTTGACCGATTTTATTGCTGATTTGACTGATGTTGTTGAAACTTAATCTTGTCTCGTTACCAAGATGGTCACGAAGTGAACTGATTTATTGCATTAATGGGAGTAAGGAATAGTTCATCCAAAAATTACAATTCTGTCATCATTTGCTCACCCTCATGTCATTCCAAACACATATGTCTTTCTATCTACTGTGGAACACAAAAATATAAATTTTAAAGAATGTTGCAGTCGCATTTTTTCCAAATAATAAGTGACTCTCTTTAAAGCTTAAAAAGGATCAAAAGTATCATAAAAGTAGTTCATCTTGCAATATACGACTCAAGCGTCATGTTGTAAGTCTTCTGAAGGTATACAGTACATCCGGAAAATTACACCACCAAAATTTAAGTTATCATCATCACTTTACTGCAATAGATCTCCTTCGCGCATTCATGAGCACAGCACATGAAAGAAACCCGTTCTAAATGGCTCGCGCTTAAACTTTGTGAAAGCAAAAACAGCTCAAGTTTTGCATGAACAATTTAAGTTCTCGTATGAACAGCCTGATATCATGAAATTTATGTGAGCATTGCAACGTTTTTGCAAAACTGAAATTACGTGCTTCATTACACGTTTAGCTGCAGTTTCCAAGTGAAATGTCCTGTGGGGGGCACCAAAACTGAGCAAAATGAGGTTTTTAAGGTAAATTTTATATGGAGGTTTTAATGAGTAAAACATACCTCCCTAACCAAAAACTTTACCCTAAAAATCTAGCCAATAGTGTCCTAAGAGATAAATCAGAGTTTAACAAAACAGACATCCTTACTCTGGCCTGAACTAACACCTAAACCTTTAGTGTCCTAAAAGATAAATGAGATTTTAACAAAACAGACATCCTTAACTTTATCCAACACCTAATCCTAAGTGATAGTGTTTTAAAATGTCACTTCAAAATGAAAATAAAATGTTTTGAAGCCACCACATCATTTCGTGTCGCTTCAATGGCACTTTCACTTTCGTGCGTCTTTGTCTGGTCTTGAACTGCTCAACAAGTACAGAGTCCAACACTCTATCAGGTGAGCTAACAAGCAAGCTATTCATATTGGAATAAGTGTGGATATGTAGGTGGGTATGTAATACAAGTGTTAAAATGTATCATTTTTCAGATCATGCATTAAAGTAAAAGTGTTTTGATATCATAACATAGCGGGGGTGAGTAATAGAGTGAAAAATAAGTGATTATAAAGACATAATCAGCAATTGTACTCATGATTTGTGTGACACTGAATAGAGCCTCTAGTGTTCATTTCACCAGGAAACTGCAGCGAAACGTTGAAAGCGGCTCATAAAAGTCAGTTTGCGAAATATAGAGTAACGTTCATTCTATGAGACCAGGTTGTGCAGAAACCCATGAACAAGCTTCTCTCGTGCACTCATGAACATGTGCTTGTGTTCCACAGAAGAAAGTCATATGGGTTTGGAATGACACTCAACAGAAAGATGGACTGAGGCCAAATACAGAAGGCAAATGCCCTAAAACGAGAGAAACTGGTGGCCTTTCAAACTGAAATCACAGGGAAACAAAGAATGATATGACTTGAATGAAACTCAGTAAAAACATTAGAATCTGACCTTTACGATTTACGGTTGAAAAAGTACTTTTATCGTGAACCGAAGTCCTTTACTCCAACCCTGCCATGACTAAATAAACAATATAACAAATGTGCTTCAATCGTACAGAGGCTCTGCACTCAGTGCCAAGCGGAATGTAGGTTCAGCGTCCCTGCGTCCAAGTACAAGGCACCTATTGTTGAGGCTGAGTCACCACAGGGAAGGGAAGAGCACAGCAGCCGGTTAATGGCACTGAAAGCATGAAGTGCAGGTTTCAGCTTGAAAAGGAAAGTGTTATGGATCATTACGACCTGACCTGGTACACACACATATACTTTTTCATCAGTATTTTCTGCAAGCAGCCTAAAAGCCATTTCACACATTTGCAATGCTGAAGAAAGTATGAGGAAAAGTACGAGACAAAGAGAGGGAGATATATTTAGAGAGATGAAGTGCAATCACGTCACCTGCTAACTTGAACCACAGCACATTACTGCATTACTCTGTTACTCTTTCATATTCTTTTTTAATCCATCTCTTATATTATAAACCTTAGTAAGGGTAGGCGGAATAATTTATTTAACAAGAATGAGAATGAGGATGTGAGAGATAGAAGTACAGACTGATCAATTGGTTGTACTATTGTTTACCTTCATTCAGTCAACAAAACATTGAAATGTGCCTTCACAAAAAATGTCATAGTTGTAAAAATGAGATGTGACCTAAGACATTAAGACCATTAATGACATTAAGAGGTCTGTACCTACTGCCTCATTTTCATTAGTGTTAAATTTAAATATACCCTCTATCTTGACATTCCGCAATTCCATCATTCTATGCTCTTCTTAAGTACCTGCCATTCTCCTTCCATTACTGTAATTCCATTAGACCTCTTCCTTTCGTTCTATCAAATTAGATTCTATGAGAAAATTGACAAGTTAAAATCTCACCAGACGTGTGCTACTCACTGGCTTTCTAGAGCCTTCCATGTTAAGAACTGGATGCTTTTAGTCTGGCTATTATTTAAAATCAAAATTTTCAAAATCATCATGAGAGAAGTTTCTTGACAGAACAAGAAAGAAAATAGGGGTACATAACCCGTACCCAGTATATTCATGGGTGAATCTCACAAGGAAATGACTGGGTCATATTTCACCCCAAAAATAAATAAATAAAAATAACTAATTAAATAAAAATAAAATATATATATATATATATATATATATATATATATATATATATATATATATATATATATATATTTTTTTTTTTTTTAACAAATTTCTAATATAGAAGTGAAAATAGTCCAGTCCAATTTTTTTTATATATATTATTAAAATCTGCATAAATCAAATTCACTTCCATAAATACTACCATGTTGTTACAATTGAAATAATACTGTGTGTGTGTATATATATATATATATATATATATATATATATATATATATATATGTATATATATATATATTGTGCTTCATTGTTATGAAAATTAAGCTACTGTATGTCACAATAAAAATAAATAAAAAGTTATTGTTCTTAAAACAGGCTTCATTTTCTTTATGCAAAATATCTGTTAATTTTGTTTTTCTTTTTATTGTGTGATGGAATATGCTCTGGACATGTTCTTTATAGGTTTTTGACAGTAAAATGGAAAGGTACTAAATGGTGTGTAAATATGAAGCCCTCTGCTTCCATTTATAAAAGACACTAATATCCCATAAGGCTGCAAACAGAACCAGTTCCCAACAACAACTTGCAAAATGGAAATACAGAAATAAGGGTCCATAAAAATCTGCCATAAAATAAAAACATGCCCACCAAGATGGACTTTGCAGCAGTTACACAGAGTCATCCATTGTCTGGATGGGAGAGATATGTGGTTCATCTGTCTAAACAACATGATATCAAAACAGTCTCAAGAGTGCAAAGCTTTCCCAGATGAGAGAAATAGCACACTGGTCATGAGTTATATTTCAGTCACTGGGTGGGAATATTTTATATATGAAGTTTCAAATATCTACAATGCACCAAATTTGTATTTTTTTTTATTATTTTTTTTTTGCTTATATCTTCTCATTATTCTGGAGAGAATAATTTAACAGTATGTTTACTTGTACAGTTTATTGCTGAAAGTAAAATATTTAAAGAAACCATTCCTGATCTGACAATGGACCACTTAGGAAGTTGGATATATCCAGTATTTTGGTCTGGCCATTTAAAAAATTGTAAGCAATCAACCCTCTGTAGGCCAGATTTCGGGCTCTATTTTAAGAGTGCTAGCGCTAAGTGCAGTCAGTGGGCATGGCCATGAAGTTTCGGTATTTTCATGCAAGCTAAGTCTAGGCGCAAGTGGGTTTGGCGAAATTTTGCGTGCAAAGTGTTAATGGGCTGGATCAAGTGCAATTTAATTCTACGTTTCTTCTTAGTATAGAGAAGTAATATTTTTTTTGTAATTAACATTTTTTATTGATTCAAAGAAAAAACACAACAGAGAAAAACAACATATACACACCGAATCAACATTTAACTTTTAACCCAAATTAACATCCCTCCCCAAACACCAACCCCACCCTACCCCAAAGAACACCCCTGTGGTCACATAAAATAATACACACAAACAATAAAATAAAAAAATTAAAATAAATAAAAAATAAAATATATAATAAACACGCATAATTAAACTAAACGTCTCCCTCCTCATCCCTTCCCCTAGAGTCTTCCAAAACTGCCAAATACCAACCCCACTTCCTGAAAAATAAGTCCTCCAGCCCCAGCCTTCCATCTATCATCTTTTCACAAGCCGCCACCCTCCCCATCTCCGAACACCACTCCGGAAATGGTGGCGCTCTGTCTGACTTCCTTCCCCTTAAAATAATTTGCCTGCCAATCATCACGCCAATCAGAACGCAATTTTTTAAATATTTGTCCCCCGAATTTATAACTTCCCCTTCACCCAAAATGCAAAGTCTGGGGCAAAGTAAAATGTGAGTGCCCAGAATGTCACGCAAATAATTCTGAATCTTTAACCAAAAATCTTGGATCTTAACGCATCCCCAAAAAACATGGGTTGTGTCTCCAACTTCTGATTGGCATCACCAGCAGGTGGGTGTGTCTTTAAGACCAAGCCTATATAATCTAGAGGGGGTCCAATAAAATCTTTGTAAAATCTTTAAATTGCATAAGGCGAACCCTTGCATCTCTAGATGCAGACTTGACATTTTTCAGAATCTTAGTCCACACTCCATCCTCCAATACCAAACTAAAATCTTTCTCCCATAATCTCTTAATAGAAGCTCCATCCCCCATACTCTGAATTAACAGGGAGTAATACACTGATGCCTCATGGCCTTTTCCAAAAGCCGCAATCACCTCTCCCAAAGCATCTGCCTCCTTAGGGGGGTGTGTGCTACTCCCAAAAATAGTACAAAGCAGGTGGCGCAATTGTAAATACCTATAAAACTGAGGTCTGGGGATCCCAAAATGTTGGACCAAGTTTTCAAACGGTCTCAACACTCCACTTTCATATAGGTCACTGAGTGTAGCAACCCCCCTCACAATCCACTCTGGCCAGCAGAAAGGGGACTTGCCAATACATAATCTTGGGTTCTGCCATATGCTCGAGGCAACATTTAAATAAGTGTCCAATTTAAACAATCTGGACACTTTAGTCCATACCGAATGTAAATGCGAAATAACTTGTAACTTAACTTTTCCGATTAGTTTGATAGAGATGCTTTGTAATGGTGAAATAGGGGCAAGAACTGCCTGTTCAATAACAAACCAGGGAGGGGCTCTCTCAGGTGGAAGTGACCAATGAGCCAAATATCTGAGACTGAATGCATAATAATAAAACAAAATCTTGGGTAGGCCTAACCCTCCTTTGTCAATCGGCCTATGTAACTTATTAAAATGCAATCTGGGACGTTTACCATTCTAAATGAAGGACTTCACTATGCTATCAAATTGCTTGAAATAAGAGAGGGGTACATCTAGCAGGTAGTTAAATTTTGGAATACAATTAATTTTAATAACATTAACCTTCCCAATCATCGATAAATATGATGAAGCCCACCTGCCCACATTGCTCGAAAACCTTTTTATTAAAGGGTCAAAATTAACACTAACTAAATCAGACAAATTTCCTGGGAATAAAATCCCCAAATACTTAATGCCCTGTTTGGGCCATTGGAAGGCGCTCGGCTGGAAAGCCGTTACTGGACAGTACGCTGTCAGAGCCAAAGCTTCGGATTTAGACCAATTAACTTTGTATCCTGAGAACTTGGAAAAGGAATTAATAATTCTGTGGAGGCAAGGCGTAGATCTAGTAGGTTCAGAGACAAATAATAAAATATAATCTGCGTAAAGCAGAAGCTTATGCACCACACCTCCCGCAACCACCCCTGGAAAATCATCCTCATTTCTTATCGCAGCTGCTAATGGTTCCAGGACAAGACAGAACAATAATGGGGAAAGAGGGCAGCCTTGCCGGGTGCCCCTATTCAGAGTAAAATAATCTGAAATTAATCCATTTGTTTGTACCGCTGCTACAGGGTGTCTATAAAGTAACTTAATCCAACCAATAAATGTATTCCCAAACACATACATTTCCAAAATCTTAAAAAGTTAATCCCATTCTACCATATCAAACGCCTTTTCAGCGTCAAGTGAGATGGCAGCGACCGGAGATTGATCATTCGCTACTGACCACATGATATTGATGAGACGCCTAATGTTATCAGAAGAGCTGCGGCCCCGAATAAACCCCACCTGATCTATATGTATAAGAGATGTCATAACCTTACTTAATCGGTTAGCCAAAATATTTGACAATATTTTTACATCTAGTTGGATCAGGGAGATTGGACAGTAACTTTTACACTCGCTTGGATCTTTGTCCTTTTTAAGAATCAGACTGATCCGGCTTATGTCATGGTTGGAGGAAGCTTTCCATTCTTTGATGATTCAGTATAAACTTCTAACAAAAGTGGAGCCAGTTCTGTTGCATAGGATTTAAAAAATTCTGCGGCAAAACCATCTGTCCCCGGAGCCTTGCCAGTTGGTAGGGACTTAATTACCTCGTCAAGCTCCTCAAAGGTTATCTCAGAATCAAGAGAGTTTTTTTGCTCAATCGTCAGTTTAGGAAGATCTAATGGTTCCACAAAGTTTCTAATATCTTCATCAGTAGACGAAGACGTGGAACTATACAGATCAAGATAGAACTCTTTAAAGGAATTATTAATATCAATGGCTGAGGTAAAAATTTCACCACCAGCAGATTTCACTGAGGGAATGATAGAAAGAGACTCTCTCTGCTTTATATATCTAGCCAAAAGTTTTCCAGCTTTGTCCCCTGACTCAAAGTATGACTGTCTTGCCCTGAATAACTAAAACTCCACTTTCCGTGACAAAATAGTATTATATCTGTATTTCAATCAGGTCAATTCTCTGAGGCCATCAGATGACATACAGCGCTTCAGCTCTGCCACTGCACTTTTAATATTCTCTTCCAACTCCATGAGTTCTTGTGCTTTGGATTTTTTGATGAATGAGGCATACTGTATGATCCGACCCCTAAGAACCGCCTTAAATGTCTCCCAAGCCATGCCCGCATAAGATACTGAGGACCAGTTGGTCTCCATATAAACATTGATTTCAGTCTTTAACATTTGTAGGAAATCAGGATTTTGCAAAAGGGATACATTAAAGTGCCAACTATATGATTTCCTTTTCTCTGTATATGGCAACATCTCTAAACTCACCAAGGCATGATCTGAGACTAAGATATTTCCAATTGAGCAATCAACAACAGATGAAATGAGGGATTTGGATATAAAAAAAAAATCTGTTCTAGAATAAATCTTATGGACTGATGAAAAAAATGTATAGTGCCTACCAGATGGGTTCAAAAGTCTCCAAATATCCGTAAGACCAAGATTTTACATATCCTGTGAAGCGTCAGTGTTGCTCTAGGGGGTTTACACACTTTTGCTTCACTATGATCAAGGACTGAGTCCATCAAAAGATTAAAGTCTACTCCCAATATTATATCATGAGGGATGCCAGCGGTTTGCAGCATCCCTTCAAGATCTATAAAAAAGCCCTGATCATCAGCGTTAGGTGCGTATATATTAGCCAAAATCAACCTTTGCCCTTGAATTTCAGCTAAAAAATAATGCCTCTCCCTAATTTATCTTTAGTCTGTTTGAGACATTTGAATTGTAGATGTTTATTAATCAATATAATGACTCCCTTGCTCTTACTTGAGCCAGCACTAAAAATAACATGTCCACCCCATATCTTCCCAAATTTTTCAGCTTCCTGAGGGGAGAGATGTGTTTCTTGAAGAAACACTATATCATATTTCTTACGTTTAAGAAAAGTAATAACCTTCCTTCTTTTTATGGGGTGCCCCAACCCATTTACATTCCATGTGGAGAGAGATAGTACACTCATATTAACATTTGACATTTTGATATAGTAGAAAAAATAAAACAAAAACAAAAATTATACAGACCACATTCCCCATTGGTGAAACAATCAAACCCCTGAACTTCCCCCCGAACAAAACAAACAGAAAAAAGAAAAAAGAAAAAAGTGCGCATAAACCCCGTGCACAAAAGTGCCAACCGGCGATAATCCCTCAAAAGGTCCATGAACGCCCACGAGCCCCCACGACAACTTTGCCATCGGATTGCTCAATTTTGCCTCACAAATTTGTGAGGCAAAATTACATAACAGAAAATACTTTGTAAAATAAACCCCAGCCAATAGGAAGAATGAACACAAAGAATGTGCAGATTCATACACAGAACTGTCTCAAAGGTGTGATCCTCCACAAAACAAATTCCAGCTGATATAAAACCATTAAGATTCCTCGGACAGACAAACGAATGTTCAGTGAGCCGGCTGTTATGAGTTCAGCGGATGACGGAATCATTCCAATGTCCCATAAAAACACTCAACAAAACAAACTCCAGCCAGCAGGAGGAATAAGCACGAAGAACGAACAGATTAATCCACAGCTGTTCCAAAGGAGTGTTATTCAATAGAACAAGCTCCAGCCGCTAGGCAGAACCAATACAAAAAGAAGCAAAACCTTCATCCCGGTTCCCCGGATGGTCAAGTCAATTCACTCGGAGGCCGCATTAAAAGTATATACCATGACTTACACAATCCGTAAACTTTATAAAAGACATCCTTTGTGTAAGCATGTAGATATTTTGCGGTCATCCATAGTGTCCACTATCAAACTGGCCGGGAACTTCAATGCAAACGTAATCTTTTGTCAATGCAAAAGTTTCTTTAAGGAAAAGTGTTATTCACAAAACAAACTCCAGCCGCTAGGCGGAGCCAATGCAAAAAGAAAAAAGAAACCAAAATGACGCCCAGCTTCCTCAAAAGCCAGAGTAAGTACAGCGAGTCGACCCACTCACGTGAGAAACACCCAATGGTTTACTCACCCATTGATTCAATAAAAGACATTGCCTGATTGGGACATGTAAATACTTTGCGACCGTCCTTCGTTTCTATTCTCAGTTTGGCCGGAAACATCAGAGCAAAAGTGATCTTTTGCTGATGTAAGAGTTTCTTACATTCCTTAAACCGATCGCGTTTCTCTCTTGTCGAACTCGCAAAGTCCGGGAACAAGAAAATATTATGGTTCTTCCAAGAAAGCTTACCTTTGCTCCTCGCCTGGCACAACACAAGATCTTTATCGGATGATCTCAGGAATCTGGCCAGAATCGATCAGGGCCTGTCTCCCTCAGCAAATCTGTGAGCTGGGACTCTGTGAGCTCGCTCGATTTCCAGCTTGTGGCCTGTTATGTCAAGCAAACTCTGGAAAATCTCATCTAGAAATTTCACCATATCTCTGCCCTCCTCATGCTCTGGAATTCCAACAATTCGAACGTTATTCCTGCGGCTTCTATTCTCAAGATCTTCAAGCTTTTCAAGGAGATGTTCCAAATCAACATTGGTCGCAGGTGGATTAGCGGCTAATTCCCTCTCCGAAGATTCCAAAAAATCGATTCGTCTCTCAACATCAGTCACTCTTGTAACTAACTCAGAGAATTTTATTTCCATCATCGTAATCGATCAAATCAACGTATTACAGCAAGATCCTCCAAATCAGCAAGAACCTTCGTCAACATCACCGACATGTTGGATAACTGACGCTGGATCACCTATCCCGCCACGCCATCCAAATCGAGTCACCGGTCTGTAGGCCTGTCGGGGCTTTCATCCTGAACACGTAAGTGTCTTTTAATGTCTCCAGAGCCCGAGGATTTTGACTTCTTTGCCATGTTTTGCCTCAAAGAGCAAATGTGTAACTGGGTGTATCAAATTTCACCAGATTATAACATGAAAATAATAAAAAATTTAGCAAAGTGCGCAGAGCTCGTCGCTCACACGTCTGCTTCTTGCACGGCGTCACGTGACCTCATAGAGAATTAATATTAATAATTTAATCTACTGACACACAAATCATGGCTAGTATTAACAGCGATTATATCGGCACCCACTTCACTTCTACCGATCGATTTTGATTTGAAAAATTCGATTCATTTATTGAAACAAAAAAATGAAACCAAAAATATTTCTAAATTCAAATAACACTTCAAACGAAATGAAAATATAATCAAAATAACAAAGTCCAAACATTTTACCCTCTCCAACTTCTTCCACAGGCCCATTCTGCTGTAACTTAAAAATCACTCGACAATCACAACAATAGGTGAAATAAATACCTATATAAATTAGATCATATATACAATTGTAAATATATACATAATAATAAAAAAATTAACATGACCTATAAATGGTTTAAATCTCCTAATTTTTTTTTCCATAAAATGGCAATTGTGGGACAATTTGATGTTCCATTGTATTTTCAGAGTTTGGACATGAACTTTATTACCACCTGCTGGTGGACTCTCTAAACTGCAAATGTAGGAAATGAGTTTAGAATTTGCGCTGAAAACAGGCATGCTCTCAGATGTCTTAGCGCAATGTCCTATTTCTCAGGTAAATAGCAAATTGGACTTTACGGCACTTCATTAACATACAATACACCTACAGTTTGCACTCATAAACCCACTTGTGCTTTGCACTGGCACAAAAATTGTGCTTTGAATTAACGTGCTCACAAAAATTTGATAAGTTGTTGTGCACAGTCATTCACCAAAATAGAGCATGCAACTGTCCATATTTCCTTCAATATAGACTTCAGAGGATTCTAAACAGACAACAGATTTCAATAGATTCATTCACCAAGGTTCCAGCTTTCAGAATTCAAGATTCTCTGCTCACATTCCATTATTCCCCCTCTCAGCAAAAAAAAAAAAAAAACATCAATGTCCATTCAATCTGGAAAAAGAGAGTAGGTGGTAAAGGGAAAAGCAATTTGAAGAGAGTATAAACAAAAATGTAAAGCTTAAACATGTAATTTTTTCAGATGTTTAAATGCTTTCTCCTGTCTTAGCTTAACATGTGGAGACAAATTTAAGTAAGCCATTTGCAGGTTGATTTCCATATTAATCATGGAAATCACTGTGGCTCTGTGGCACAGAAACATTGCTCTGTTTGTTTGAGGATCCCAACCAGTCCAAACAACATGATCACACATGAAATTGACATGTTGCTTCCAAATGTTAATGTACCCTGAAATTGCCCCCATTCTGTAAAATGACTGACAAGCGCCACCCCTATCAGACATTTTTGCATCAATTTTAACATGATCACCTTTCCCTCTGATGCTACCACTGAGACACAGGTTCTGGTCCCATGGAAACCACAAAGTAACTGAGTTCACATAAACAATAGTGAGCATGATTCGGAGGATGCATTTTCGCTCTAAAACTGGGGGCATTGGTTCAAATTTTGGTGAGCACAGACTAAATTCAGCAGCAAAACTTTCGAACTACTGTCACCAAAATCACAGTGCTACAAGTCTGGCCTGACATAGCAACACTGCCCCAGGATATGGCATGATCTGTTTTACTGAGCAATGTCAGACGGGGGGAGTGTTTGGGGAACCGGTTTAAAAACAATCATTTCAGCTTGGTTTGCTAGTGGCACAAAAATTACACTTTTTTTTTTCCAAAAATTACACTTCAGAAAAAACCATATAATAAAAAAACAAAGAGACATATAATATTAGCGAAATATCACAAAAACACAAAGGAAGAGGGTGTGTATCCATATGGCTGTAATCAAAAAAAGTGTCAGAGAAAGCCTTCATAAGGGCTGGACCCACATCTGGTTTCGACATGCTTTCCCCTTGCAGACAAACTCTATGGAAAGGGTTAGAGCTGTTCCCTGAGGGAGGAGTGGGGAAGAATATAACAGCTGGATTGCATGCACAATGTGTGTGTGGTTTATACATTTCAGATCCAACTATAAATAATTCTAGATTTTACTTTATAGTTGTTATTGTGAGAATAAACAGAAACTGTCAGAGTGCTGGGGAAACAGAACCCAAGAGCAGAGGAGATAAATGTCAGTCTTTTATTAAACACAAAAACACAAAAGGCACTCCAGCGCCAGATCGTCCGTGCTCAAAAAGGAAAACCGTTAAGTGGGCAAGGGATGAGAATTCGTGAGATGGGTGTGTGCATTGCAAAACCCAGACGAGTGATTCTCCCAATACGTGGGCACAGATCCAAGGAATCCTCCTCCAACAATACTGTGTGCAGCACTGGCAATCTGCAGGAAAACATACTTCCACATACACTCACAATCACTGTCACGAACGCACGACAGCAAGCACAAACAATGATCCAACATCGGACATGGCACACGAGGGGAAATAAATAGAGGGAGACAAACAAGAGACAGCTGCCGCTCGCAGCTGAAGGTTGTAACAAATCAGCGTTCCCATGGAAATAATCAGGGTTCCCATGGAAGCGCTGATTCAGCATGCCAGACCCGTGCGCCCACACAAAACATAAACACGAAACACAAGACAGACAGGGGACGATGACGTCATGGTCCTCATCAGACAAAGCCCAACCTGACCGGTTGACAGGACCATGACATCACCAGAGAGTGCACGGTGGTGACGTGCGCACGACGGTCCAAACAACTGGACCCATGCACTCACACAAAGGGGGAACACCAAACACAAAGGCAGGCCGATACTGCCACGGTCCAGTCTGACAAGGTAATTGGCCGTGACTGGGCCATGACAGAAACAGCCAACATTTAAATGCACTTAAGAAAATGGTTTATTCCAAGGATTTTGCAGACAGCTGCATTTTGAAACATCCCTAAAAACTTAAACAGCATTTGCCTTATGCTGCTTTAGGGATTAAAAGAAAGCGTTTTAACACACCTAGGTTTCTACTGTATGATGTGGCCAAGTAAACACATAATGGCATTCTTAAAGGTTTTTGAAGAGTGTGCATGTGCGTGGAAAAGACCAGATAACTAACATCACCAAATCAGCATGAATTCAGCATTTCTGAGGAGTACAGTGGGAAAGGGAAAAACCACACACATGTATACACACACAGACAACTAGAGCACACCAATTTAAAAAAACCACTAACCCAGTGCATGTAAACGCAAATCCTGCTTTTTGTCTTCAGCAGCATTCTCTCAAATGGCTTTCTGGTGTCCATAGGCACTTTCCCACGTACAGTCCCAGTACTTATCCCTTAGTAACTTTCTAGATGAGAACTCTTCTTATGTATTTAAGAAGAACAGCACACTCGAGGAGAATTTTCCCCTCTTACATTCGCACTCACCAAAGGACCCCGTAGTGATGTCATGTAGTATCGACAATTTTTCTTGTGAATTATTTGCAAGTGTGATTCCTCAGGTGTGAAAGCTACGAAAAGTACTAGTCTCAGGGAAAAAGTACCTAAAATGGGATTTATTATCGCCAGTGGGAAAGGGCATCATGTAAAGGAGCTCACTGTAAAATCAGCGACAGTAGGTTAAAAGTTATTTAGCTAAACTCGATCTGACTCTGTGCTTACCAAAATTTGAACCACTGCTCCCAGTGGCCGAAGTGGGAAGTGTTCTTGAATGTATGGGCAAGTGTGAGCTCAAGTTTCTGGGTGAAATGTCCACAGAGGGAAACTTTTACAAGTAAAACAACTTGTAAAATAAGTAAAAAATGCTGTTGTAAATGATGTACTACAGTGAAGAGACATGCATACTTTATCAACTCTACCCCCAAACCCCAACCCTAAACCTGACCATCAGTGGAGTAAAAATTTAATCTTAGAGGGAAAATTTAACCTCAGAATCGCACTCATCATTAATTACATGAAGACAATTACAACACAACATATTTGAACTGATGCTAAATGTCTGATGGGAGGTGCCGCTTGTCAGTAACTCGGAGAATGGGTCAATGTCAGGTTATTGCAACATTCGGTAGCAACATGTCGACTTCCCGTATGATCATGTTGGCAGAAAATAGGGGCTGAAGTGCTGACAAAATACCAGAAAGATGTCCGTTGTAACTTTTATGTTGCAAAAACATTTAGTCTGTTTTGCATGATGACAAAGCCTAGATTTTTACTGGGCTGTAGACAAATCAGTGCAACAGTTACTGATTCATGTTTACAACCCTACATACCCTCATGTCATTTCAAACCTAAATTAAACGTTTAAATGAATATAGCTGCCTATCATTTTCATAAAATGGCAGTTGACAGAGACTCACTTTAAAGCTTAAAAAAGGACCCAAAGTACATAAAAATAGTCCATGTGGCTTGTGTTTTATATTCCAAGTCTTCTGATGGCATACAGTAGATTTAAGTGGAAAACAACCATTTCATTTCATTTTTCAATGAAAATCATTACCTTTATTGCATTTTCATGAACGCATGATGTTCACAGATTTAGCGCTGAACAACGCACAAGTTCTCCTTTTTTGCTCATAAAAAAGAAAGTCATATGGGTTTGTAATAACATGAGGGTGAGTAAGGTAGAACAGAATTTTTTTTTTCAACTTTTCCTTAAATAGACTAGAGAGAATGTTTCAATGCTGATCTCTGATTTAATAAAAATGAACAAATATGGAAACTTCATAATCCAAGGGTACGTTTACACGATAACGATGTACTAAAAACGGAAAAGTTTTTCCTTTGTGTTTTTGAAAAAAGTTTCACGTACAGACGACAACGTTGTCAAAACGATCCCCGTTCACACGGATCCGCGAAAACGACTAAAAACATGGTATTATGCATGCCAGGCCAGTAGTTGGCGATGTCACTTTGTAAAGAAACACTATGCACCTGCGCACATAAGCATTCTTCCACAGAGCGGTGAATAAAAACAATGAAGATGGCGATCGCTGGTCGTAGTAGTGATGCAGTAAATCTACACTTTGCTGGAGAAGCGTCAATAAACTCAAAATCTTGAGCAGCACAAACACAGTCCTGTAATCCGCCACTGTAGTTTTGAATGTCTCGCGCGTTGTTTTGAAGTACTCGCGTGCATGCCTATAGACTGAACTCAAAAGATTATTCAATAAACTCTGCTCATTTTTACCATCACTTCGTCTCCTGCCTTCTTCTGTATAACCCCTGCGGACTCTAGGGCTGGTAGGAGAGTAAGTTAACATAACAAGCTGTTGATGAACTCTGAATATATGGATATCTTCTGATGGAGAAAGAGGTCTTGTGTACACTGGATCTAACATGCATTTTCACTGACTCATGTTTTCATATTCTAAGCATATCATTGAATACTGTACATGGCATCACATCTCTGTCTATAGGCTATATACATAAGCGGTGGGTGAATGAATTGCAGTGTAAAGGTACATCAAATTAAATTAAGGTAATAAAGAAATAACATTTAAAATACAAATACATTTTTCCCATCTGAATCCAAATATTAACTTCAAGATTTTCAAATTGCAGGTTCTGCCAACTGTACAATGTTCAAACCCCATACAAAACACTCCAAATGAATTAACTGTTAATTATTGTTATTTGCAGACACCAGTATTCATATTGATAATTATACATCTCAAATTGATGCCTATCAATCCATCATTCTTTATATAACACGTAATACGTGTGCGCATGACGTCATCGTTTTCACAGATTCGTGTTTTTGTGTGTGTTTACATGGAGACGATAACGGCATCGTTTTCAAAAACTTGCACTTTGAAACCTGTTTTCAAAAGTTTGCATTTTCAGGCCCCAAAACGCCGTTGTCGTGTAAACGAACAGCCAAAACGCATAAAAAGTTGGAGAGAATGTTTCAATGCTAGAGAGTTCAGTCTATAGTCATGCACGAGTACTTCAAAACAACGCGTGAGACATTCAAAACTGCAATGGCGGACTACAGGACTGTGTTTGTGCTGCTCAAGATTTTGAGTTTATTGACGCTTCTCCAGCAAAGTGTAGATTTACTGCATCACTACTACGACCAGCGATCGCCATCTTCATTGTTTGAATTCACCACTCTGTTGAAGAATGCTTATTTGCGCAGGCGCGTAGTGTTTCTTCACAAATTGACATTGCCATCTACTGGCCTGGCATGCATAATACAGCGTTTTTAGTCGTTTTCGCGGATCCGTGTGAACAGGGATCATTTTGATAACGTTGTCGTCTGTACGCGAAACTTCTCAAAAACGCAAAGGAAAAACTTTTCCATTTTTAGTACATCGTTGTCATGTAAACGTACCCTTAGAGAGAATGTTTCAATGCTGATCTCTGATTTTTTTTTTAAAATGAACAAATATGGAAACTTCATAATCCAAGGATTTGCATGTTTTTACTAGGTAAAAAAAAAAAAAAAAAAAGCCAGTTTATAATGGGATTGGACAACATATAATGGATTCCCTTTGACCATATCATACTGGACTGTTGGGGATTAGGCTGGTGTAATTTGTCTGTGGCTTAAAGTGAAATTATTATCTCCATTGTATTATGAAGCTCCCTTGTCAATAGGGTCCCATTTCATATGCACCAGTGAATCACTATCTTTCTCTCTTTTCGTGTCATTCATATATCGGCCAGGGCTGGACGTCTGCAGCACACATGTATCCACTTATCCTCTGTTTCCTGCACTCCACTCACCTTACTCTGGGCTGAGCTCTGGAGGCAGGGCCAGTGAAAACCCCCTTTGTTTATATTGGAGGTGAAAGCATTGCAGAGAGTTGGTGAGCAGAAAATGCAACATATTGACCACAGAGATATACAGGAATATGTGGACATAGAGAAGGCACTGAGAAACAGGAAATAAAGGAGGCTCATTATACTGCCAGCTTGGTCAACTATGCTTAACAAAGCCCTTTTTTGACAATTGTGTCTGGTTTTGAAAATTAATGTAACAATGTTCTTTAAAAAAAAAAAAAAAAATGTGAAAGGGCTCCATGCCACAAGGTTAGTGTCAGTATCTTTATCCGATCTGTTTGGCCTAAAATGAAGTCTATATGTTTGCCTTGTGTTTCTTACAAGCAAAGCCATTATGTTTTCTGATGCATTGTTTTCCAAGGTTGTTTAAAAGAAAGACTCCAACATTGCATTGTGGCAATGGTCTAATAACAAAATCTCTGCACAATCACTCAACTGTATAATCTTATTACACTATGTGCAAGAGAAATTCAATCCAAATAAATTCCATAATGACTAAAACAGTTTTTTCACATACTCTAATGCACTTTCAAACAAACTTGAGACCCCAGAAGAACACATCTCATTTAATGTTGTGCCAACCATTATTGTTGACAGGGTCTGCCCCAGCAACCTCTATTTATACTATCCTAATTGGAGCTGCAATTCAACCTTTGAGGAATGGAAAGTGTTGGGCAATGGGAAGAGCATTTAAAACTATATGCTCAACTACAAAAAGATGTGCAACCACAGATGCCATGAGATAAAAGTGCAACATAACACAAGGAATTTCACTTCCAATCAATGTCAAGCAGGAATTTGGAATTCACCTGGAATGATGCAGTGTGGTTGAATGAATGCAGGGAAAAGAACTCACGTATTCTGATCCTCTTGTGGTTGAGATGTAGTACAGTGTCCTGCAGAGAATCCAACCTGTCCTGCAGCGCAGAAGCTTTACTGATCACCAGAGCTGTTTCGGTGTGAATCTCCACAAAGATGCTGCTGGCGTGCTGCGACAGATCGGACAGCTGATGGAGTATGTAAATCAAAGTTTTACAGTTCACAGCATCCAGGGAAGGAAATAAATCCCCATTAAAAACACCAGCATCCACGTCTAATCCTTCTCTATTAAACCTGCAAAGGCTCCGAGGCTGCACTATTCTCTTATAAAACGGCATTTTCAGCGAAAGTTCCAGTTTACGTTGTTCAATAGCAATTAGTCCGCTTGTCCGTTTAAAGTCTAAAGTGTTGTGTTGCATTCAGGTGACTTAACCTGTTCTGCAAACATCCTGACATCCCGCCTCATGATTCAAAGGATCCTGCTGGCCCTCTTCGTTTGAAGGGCGCTTTCTTAAACTTTCTTCTAACGGGATCGAGAGGGGAAACTTTCAAAAGCTGGAATCTGGAGGTGGCCTGTGCGGATCTGGAGTTTGAGCCCAACTGAGGGTCTCACATTACAACTTCAGATAAGATTAGTACAGTAGTACAATAGTTTTATGGCATGAGCAGTGGTTGTCTTACACATTCATGGGATACTAGAAAAAATAAAGAAAAGAAAAACACCTGCAACCACATCACTTTAGCCTAATAAATGAATTACAATTTACAGTTAAAAGTGTAAATAGCCATTTTTCTTATGACAACATAAGTAGAATTTGTTCACACCTTCATAGGGCACTCCACAAAAATAAATAAATAAATAAATAAATAAAGACAATAAAATTAAATCAATACCAGATAAAACTTCTTGCTATAATTACAACAGAAAATAAAATCATCTTTTGTTTAGCATCTAGCTTTTCTTCTGATTTTTTTATTTTATTTATGATGATTATTATTATCACTATCATCATCGTCGTCATTTAGTTATGTATTTATTTATTTAGCCTTAACCTAACTGGAAAGACAACAGAGTAGTGTTCTGCTGGTAAAGTGTGCCCTCTTGTGGCATTTGACAAAAAAATGATACCTAAATCCAGTGCTGGGTAGAAACGGATTACATGTAATCTGGATTATGTAAACATACTTGTAATTTGTATTTGTAATTGGATTAAATTGATTTTTAAAATACTCATAATTGAACTACAGTTACTTTGTTATGGATTACATGATTACATGTTAATTAGGCAACGACAGTACATTGTTCATATTTTCTTCAAATTGTTCACTGTAATTTTTCCCTTTTTCTAAAATATTTTACATTTTTCACTCTGAATCAACCTACATACGATATACGTGCGGTCAGTGACACCTGCAGCTGTAGGGCCGTACGCACTGTGCGTACTTTAAGCGCTACTATTGACCTGAGAAATATTTGCTCTCAGAATATTTCACCAATCATGAAGTGTGTTCTGTATTGCTGTTGGCTGTTTAAAAGAACTAATGTTGCCCAATTTGCGAATGAATAATTCTTTTGAGTCGGTTCTTTTCAGTGAATCGACCAAACGGGCTTGCAAAACGGTCTGAATCGATTTGTGATTCAGTATAATTCGTTCAGAGCACTCTCTTGGAGCGGTTTCTCACACAGTTAAACAGTATCAGGATATTTACGAATACAGAGAACAAACAGCGCTGGATACAGTGGAAATGTCCCTACAATCAACTGAAACAAAAGGCTGTCTTTTTGAGAGGTAATTTTAAGAAACTTCAGCTAGTGATGTGTCACGTGAACAAGGGGCTGTTCGAATTGAACGTGTTTTTGCTTCCGCTCACTGCATTTTTAGAAGCTGTGTCAAATTAAAAAGAACTTCTTCAACTGATAAAAACGCGTCTCGAGACACCTGCGTTCTGGTCTGTTCGTTGTGGTGCGTTTTGCTTTTTATAGCGTGAGAATGCATTTGTTCAACCTTTACTGGAAGAAATGCATTAGCCAACAGTTACATGAACGCTAATTATACTCGAGAAAATAAAAAAAACACTTATCTCAAAGTCACCAGAATTGAATGCTTTGGTGTTGTTTTTGCAACAAAAAAAAAATTAAAAAATTTAAAAAATTTTTTAAATAAAAATAAATTGCCAGGGGAGCATGCCCCATACATAAAGTTCAATTAGGCAGCATACCCACAGAATAAATCCTGCAGGCGCCCATGTGTTCTGTAACTCCTGGAGTGTTTTTGGGGGAGGGGGAGGGTTGTCAGATTGCACACAAACCTGATACTCCTCATTAGCCAGGTGAAGATGGAGCAGTCTAAATCAGCATTTGACCACTGGATGTACAGAGATCATTTCACATTTAAGGCAGAGGGCAAAAACATTACTGTGCAATGTAAACTCTGCCTTCTAAAATGTTATATCCTATCTACTGCAAAGGAGTCAACGTCAAATTTAAAGAAGAATTTGAAGGAATTTTTGCATGTTTTTTTTTTTTTTTTTTAAACTTTCTTAACTCCTGATAAACACATCTGAATTATTATTAGAATTTTCACTCTTAGTGGAATTTAAACGTGTCCTGTGTGTTTGGTTGGGTTTTGTCCATCAAACGCACCAAAATGTAAATTCATAAATTAATGCACTTTTGCTTTAGTGATAACTTTGAGGCTGTTTTTGTGATGTTGATTCTCAAATATAACTGGTCTGATCTCTTACAACATTTGTGTAAGGTGCCCCGGGAACCTGTCCATATTTCTAGAAACTCTGATAAGAAATGCAAGTGACATCAAATAAAAGAGTTAGCTTGGTAGTAATCCAAAAGTAATCAGATTTGATTACCCCAGAAATGTAATCTGCAAGATTTTTTTACTGATTGCAATTTTTTTGTTATGTTATTTGTAATCAGTACCTGATTACACTTCACAAGTAATCCGCCACTGCCAAGGCCTATACTGAAATTAAATTATGTTTGTGTATGTGTTAGTTTAGATAATACTGATGGAATGCACATATGCCTAGATGTAAATTTACATTTCTTTTCGTAATTACCTATTTACTTAATTTGTGTTTAAGTAGTTGAGTCTTTTGGCCATATTTCCTATCTTTTTTTTATTTAATGCCTGTTTCATGTCAGCAAATGCATATGCAACTAGTCAAGGGCTTTTATTAATAAGGTTATTACATTTGTAATTTAGTTTTTATTTCTATTTTATTTTCAATTTGTACTTTAAATATAGTTTAGTTTTTGTTAGTTTTCATTCTGTGGCATTTTTATTTTATTTTTTATTTTATTTTTTTACAGTACATTAAGGATTTATTTTAGTTTTACTTTTGGGGCTACAGAAGTGAATGTGTTAACTGATATTATTTAAATATGGTTAACAATATTGCATTTTCGTTCTGATAAAGTTGGGTTTATATGTTTTAAAATATACTTTAAAAAAAAACACACAAATACTAAAATTAATTCAAGGTAATTTCTTTAGTTAGTTTTGGAGTCATGAAAATGTATTTTAGTTTAGTTTCAGTTTATTGTCCCCCAATTATGTTATTTCTGCTAACGAAAATGCTTTCATGTTGCGTTCTCAATCTCATATTCGTACATGGGCCCCATAGGCCTCGACATGTGATTGTGATGTATTTTCAACAGATAGAGGGCAGCAGTGTGTCAGCTAAACAGCATTACATTGAAAGGCACTCAGCCCCTCCCATCAGTTCTTAAAGGCTGATCTGTGCTCAGCGTCCCAGTCGTCAGCCATGTTGTTTGTCTGACAGCGCCCGGATAGCAACTGGTTGTCAAGCTTCTCAATAAACGCACTGCTTAAATACATACAAGACACTCTGAAACTCTGAGGACAATGAAGAAGGATATGTTTCCTTCCCAGGAGATTTCGCAAAGTCAATAATGCCCATTTCTCCAATGTTGTGTAAAGTGAGTACCTCCTATAATTTTTCTCAAATGTATTTTCATTTTGTTATGTGCTATAATGATACTTAAAAGTCAGCTATAGTAATTAAAATACATATTATATATACAATGCATGATACATACAGTGTTAAACATTAACTCGTTATCATTAGTTTCCACAGTAGCTGTGGTGTCTGTAGTTAAAAAAGTGTCCCGTTTCGCACACTTCAAAGTCTTTCAGAGCTCCATGTTGCAATTTTTAAGACCTCATTGTTAAACATATGCCACATTTCGTGTTAAAGAACTATTTCAAAGCGCTTTCAAACATACTTTCTTCACTAAAACCTGCAGGGCCAGTCGCAAACTCGTCTGTCTGCCTTTCACCTACAGAATTGAAGGGTTTAAAACAGTGTATGTCTGATGGCAGCTGAACAGAACATGTTAAAGTGAGTTTTGTTCGCTTTTATGTTGGTTATTATAATGCTGAAGTCATTCATACTGGTGAAAGGTTAAGACTGGACAATGAACAGAATATGATCTAATAGATGATTATTATGAAAGATGTGTCTCAGAAACTAGTGAATTCCCTACCTAGACTGTATCTTTGTGCAGTGTAGGTGAGCAATGTCTCTGGCAGATGTCCATGAATCTGTTAAGGTTCATATCCTTTAATTGTTTTTCTGCTGTCTGCCTTTCAGTAGTATAAAATGGCGATCCCTTTGAAAAATCAGTTTGATTTGAATGCACCTGACCTCACTCAGGCCAAAATGCAATGACAATAGTAAGCTGCTATGTCCCTGTGCTGAGAAAATAATAATTATAATAATAATATATATATATATATGTAAGATTATGTTAAAACAAATTTTCTTAGGCAAATCAACTCTAGAGTCAGTGTAATGCTGACTGGGTGCTAATGGATTCTTATCTGTCTTGTCCTTGGAGACTTTGGGTCAGTCAAGGAGAATGATTTGTCAGAGCATAATGACTTTCATTTTTCTCCTCTTTTCAGGTTAATGAATACTTGTCAAAGATCAAATGTATTTTCTTCATAGCCAGGAATTAGTTCTGATCAGACGTTCGTCACAACTGCATAAAAGAGAGCAAAGCACTTGATTTGAATTGCTACATTAAAGGAATAGTTCACCCCAAAATTAAAAGTGCTCCCATTATTTACTCACCCTCATGCCATCCCAGATGTCTATGACTTGTTTCTTCTGCAGAACACAAATGAAGATTTTTAGAAAAATATCTTAGCTGTGTCGGTCCATACAATGCAGGTGAATGGTGGCCAGAATTTAAAAATCACAAAGTCAGCATAAAAGTGATCTATACTCCAGAGGTTTAATCCATATCTTCAGAAGTGATATGATAGGAGATGGAAAGAAAAAAGGATCAATATTTAAGTCCTTTTTACTATTAGTCTCCACTTTGACCAGCCCCGACCAGTAGGTGGCGATAATCAAAATTTGAATATTCGTCGAATATAAGAAAAGAAAACAAAAACAAATTTGAATGCTAAAACTGTGCATTTGAATTTTGGATGTGTGCCAAGCACTGACGATGACGTTGCGTCTTGCTCTCTCATAAGCGTTTTTCAGATTAAGCAATTAGTTTTTTAAATGCTTTGTCACAAAAGGAGTTCAACTTTGAAATGTGTGTCTCGAGATCCTCGCGTTTGGTTCCATTCTGTTGTGTTCCATCTGTTTGAACAGCCCCTGGCCTGTGCTCATAGTCTGAGCTGCTTCACCACTGAGTTCAACTGAATACCACTGCTATCTGGGAATGTTGCTATCATACATAAACTGTAATGAATAAAAAAACAGTGAGGTATATCGCTGTTATTATAGATTGAGTCTGGGGTAGTATCAGGGGTGGATTATGACTAGCAAGCCCCCCCCCCCCACCCCAATGGTCCAAATAATCTTTTAAAGTTGAGATCTCGGCAATCTATTTTCATTTATTTAAGTCTCTTTTAATACCTTTTCTGTTATTTACAGTCATATTAATTCAAACACACAGCACGGATGTGGTAAAGAAACCGGTCAACCGAAACACGTTCGCCAAACAGACATATTTTTCAACGTTGAAAAATATTAAGGTAAAAATTCAAATTTATTTTCTCTGCCCATTTGACAGCACTAATATGCATGAAGAATGTGAATTGCCAAAAAAAAAAAAAAAAAAAGAAGAACATGAGAGTGAAGGAGAAAGTGGAGATTTGTAGTAAAAAAAGGACATAAATATTCATTTGTTTCTCACCCACACCTGTCATATCACTTCTAAAGACTTGTATTTAACCACTAGAATCCTTTGGATTACTTTTATTCTGCCTTAATGGGAGTTTTGGAGCTTCAAAGGTCTGGTCACCATTCACTTGCATTGAATGGACCTACAGAGCTGAGATATTCTGCCGAAGAAAGAAAGTCATACATATCTGGGTTGGCATGAGGATGAGTAAATGAGAGAACTTTAATTTTTTTTGTGAACTATTACATTAAGTGGAAAAGATACATCTGGAGATGTGTGATATATTTAAGAGGGTCCATTGATGTTTTAGCTGATGTTTTTGTAGAGTGTGTATACTGTCTTGACAGCTGTCTTAATGTTTGTTCAGGCTTCACTGACGTTACTTGCATGGCTGCCTAGAGATACAACCTCAAAACTTTTTTTTTCTTCAGGGTAAGACAGGTCTCAATGTAGAAAAGCTCTGGGTAGGTATTCAGAGAAATCTCAAAATGTGGATGTAATTCAGTTACATGGACAACATATTTTGGCAGTAAAGATTAAGTTGCTTAGTATATAGATGCGTCACCTAAAATCTTATCTATTGTAACTAAATGGTTCACAGTATACACATAATCATTTTTTGTAAAACATAATCAATTAATAGAAAATGTATAGCCTGTGTATGAATGGCCTGTATGGGGAAATGAAATCAGTAGCAATCATCATCTCCTGTAGGATTGGCAGATCTGTTTTTTTTTTTTTTTTTTTTAACATGATCAAGGCACTAGGGTTGCGCGGTTTCCCGGTACTAACAAAGAATCATGATACCCAAAAAAATGTAAACGGTACGATATCATCTTGTTTTGCTAATTTTGGTACCATATTACAGTATGCTGTCATAAGCAAAATGATATGAGATGTGACAGTTTTGTGATTAAATTAATGATATAAAATAAAAAAAAACCTCTGGATATGGCCAAGTGTGATCATTAAACAGCAGAAGGATGTAATTTAATCAAATAATATACAGTCAAATGCGCTGCATGCTTCAGAATGAACAAGAATTGCCGCATTGCTCTGTCATCTGCTTCACACACACACATGCGCACATGCATGCTAACAAAAACGCAACACACACTACTGGTGCTTAATTTTCATGCAGTGAGTTTATAGTGTAAACTGCTGTTAACACTTAAATGAACTCCTCTGGTGCAGCTCGTAGATTTCAGCTCGAGAGTCTTGACAGAAGTATCCCAGCATTAATGAGCAACTTGATATAACTAACCTGTCAAAAACAGGAAAAACTCAAAGGTCTGTCAGAATTAAAGTCCTGCTAAAATAAAAGCTATATTCAACTGGATGCGCAAAATTGAAGACTGAAAAATATATCTACTGTATAAAAATTTAAGATTCAAAATGTGCAATAATACTCTTAATAACAATGATATAATATTAAATGGTTGTTTAATAATAATGATAATTATTATTATTATTATCTGTAAGCAATATCACAAATGGGTGAAAAGTGTATTATCTGCATGTTGTGATTCAGCCATAGCAGCCTTGTGCAATAGGTAATCATTTTTTTTCCATTAATGTTTTAACTAACACTGTGAAGCTCTGTTGTGCAGAATTTTATTTTGGCAAAAATAAAATTGCAATTTTTTGTAATAAAATTATTATATTTTTATTTGATTAAAGTTGTATGAATCAATTTGGTTCAGCAGCTGATAATTGAAACATTTAATTTAACCTGTGAGACTTTATGCAGTTCTTTTAATCAAGTCATTTTCTGTGTAATTTCATAAAAAATCTGAGGCTTTTTAGTTGTTGATTTTAGTATCGATGCTGAGGTACCAGTGCTGGTATCATTCCAAAGCCAAAATTTTGGTATTGGAGCAGCCCTACAAGGCACTACGCTCTCCTCTACAATCAGTGCTTTCATTAATAGAGAATTGAGAATTCAGTGGCAAAAACAAAAGAGAAAGGTCTGACACACAGACAGGGTTTGTTGGCTTTACGTCCTCTCTGACCACACGGTCACGGCTCCAAAGCATTCATACAATTTTGTTTATGTCCGCTCTACCTGTTTCATTTTTGCTTTCCTCTCACTTGCTTCATTCCTTTGTGGTTGTTAAATCACACAGGGTGGAGGCAGGAGGTGGCGGGACAGCCCAGTTATGACCTCACTGTCTATCTTTGCAACTTTTGTGTCACACACCTCATTAATATGAAGTGGGTGAAGGTAGAACCACAGAACTATGTTGTTGGATTGCGCTAGGTCTGTGCTTGGTCTTCGCTTCAGTATTTCAGCAGACCTGGAACACCAGTTCATAAAATTGGTCACAGACATGTGAATAAAAATGGATGATGGAGAGATTTTTGTGTCTTGATTTGTGTGGAGTTGATACTCTCTGCTCTATTTTGATCTAGCTGGGTGTTGGCCATTCACCACAGGCCATTCGAAGCAATATTTTACCCAGCTGCATGACATGTGACGCAACAATAAAATACCATTGGTGTTTCGAATCTCAGGAATACAGCTGTGGCTTTGGGTGGCCTATTTGTGCTTGTGTATCTGAAAAAGAGATATGTACATTAAATGAGAAATATTTTACTAGTTTCTAATTGAAATAAAGTTGAGTAAAATTCAACTATGAGTGTGAAATTTAGATGGAGAGGTATTTGAATGCATGAACACATTAATACCTTTATATAATTTATGTAAGACACATTTTTACATTGATATCACTGAAAGTTGTGTTATGAAATAGTCGAACTCAGCTTCTTGTTTGTTGACCTTTGTCTTATTATAACTGCAAAAAAAGAATCTCTGAATCACTGCCAGCAGGTTAGAGAGAGAGAGAGAGAGAGAGAGAGAGAGAAGAAAAGAGAGTGATATGACACAGAAGACATGCATCCCCTGTCCAGGCAGTCTTTTGGAAGGTTGTCTTGTCTGACTGCATTCTCTTCCTCTAAAGAACTGCTCTCACAGGCCTGCAACTTTACTGCTACACATCACTTTCTGTCAGCAACTTTCTCACAGTGTTTAGCATTAAAATCTACTGGTTTTTTTTTTCACTGCTATCAGCAATAGGTTCTGAAGATCAGATTTGACAGCTGTAATATACTTGTATTCTGTTAAATGAGTATTGTTATTATGAGTGTCTGTCATGTCTTTTGTGAGATTATTTCAGCCAGCCACAGTTGCTTAGTACATGGGCCACAAATCTTTTTTTGTGAAATAATAGCATGTATAGGCATAATATCAGGCTAATTGTTTTTATGCATGAACCAGAATGTTCTCAACACAGTGACAATACAGACAGACTCCAAATATTTGATTCTTAGACAGGAAGAGATACACCAATCAGCCACAACATTAAAACCACCTGCCTAATATTGTGTAGGTCCCCCTCGTGCCGCCAAAACAGCGCCAACCTGCATCTATTCTTCTCACCAAAATTGTACAGAGTGGTTATCTAAGTTACCGTAGACTTTGTCCTGCTGACATTCTCTGTTGACCTCTCTCATCAACCAGGCATTTCCATCTGCAGAACTGCCGCTCACTGAATGTTTTTTGTTTTTGGCACCAGTCTGAGTAAATTCTAGAGACTGTTGTGTGTGAAAATCCCAGGAGATCAGCAGTTACAGAAATACTCAAACCAGCCCATCTGGCACCAACAATCATGCCACGGTCCAAACCACTGAGATCCCATTTGTTCCCCATTCTGATGGTTGATGTGAATTAACTGTAGCTCCTGACCTGTATCTGAATGATTTTATGTACTGCACTGCTGCCACACGATTGGCAGATTAGATAATCACATGGATGATTGTTGGTGCCAGATGGGCTGGTTTGAGTATTTCTGTAACTGCTGATCTCCTGGGATTTTCACACACAACAGTCTCTACACTGTTAACACTTACTGTAGTTTATAGGGTAAATAACTGTAAAATGACCAGTAAATTGCTATAATACAGTATTTAACTGTAATATGCATTGCATCATGGGTAATTTGTGACGTCACTCATTAATAGCAGTAAATTACTTTTTAAATCAAATCAAATCTCTTTATTGTCACTCAACCATATACACAAGTGCAACAGTGGGTGAAAGTCTTGGGTGCGGTTCCAAGCAACATAGCAGTATGACAATGACAATAAACATCTGATTTACACCTAACACAGTTTACACATCTGTTACACAACACAATATACAATATACACCTAATAATGTACAATATACAGTATACACAAAATAAGACTGTATACAATAAAAATACACTGTACCCCATGTAATAAGTGGAAATATATATGAAGTGTTGTGTTGACATTCGGCTGTCGGTTAATAGTCAGTTGCCAGTGTGTTATTAAGAGAAGTATAAAATGTGAGTCCAGTCTGAGGCTAATAAATTGCAGTGCAGATATATGTATCGTGATCGATCAAGAGTTCAAAAGTCTGATTACTTGGGGGAAGAAGCTGTCATAAAGTTGGCTGGTGCGGGTCTTGATGCTGCGATACCACCTGCCTGATGGTAGCAGTGAGAACAGCCCATGGCTCGGGTGGCTGGATTCTCTGATGATCCTCCGAGCTTTTTTCACACACCACCTGGTATAGATGTCCTGGAGGGAGGGAAGCTCACCTCTGATGTGTCTGGCAGTTCGCACCACCCTTTGTCGCCATACCAGGCGGTGATGCAGCCAGTCAGGATGCTCTCTACAGTGCTGGTGTAGAACTGTGTGAGGATGTGGTGGTTCATTCCAAACTTCCTCAGCCATCTCAGGAAGAAGAGGTGCTGGTGAGCCTTCTTCACAGTGGCCTCAGTGTGGATGGACCATGTGAGTTCCTCAGTGATGTGGACACCCAGGAACTTGAAGCTGCTGACTCTCTCCACCGGTGCTCCATTGATGGTGATGGGGCTGTGTTCTCTGTCTTTTCTCCTGAAGTCCACCACAAGCTCCTTGGTCTTACTGATGTTGAGGGAGAGATTGTGCTCCTGACACCAGCGTGTCAGAGTGTGCACCTCTTCTCTGTAGGCTGTTTCATCATTGTCAGTGATCAGATCTACCACCGTCGTATCATCAGCAAACTTAATGATGGCATTGGAGCTATGTGTTGCCACACAGTCATGTGTGTACAGGGAATACAGGAGTGGGCTGAGAACATAGCCCTGCGGGGCTCCAGTGTTGATTGTCAGTGATAAGATGTTACTGCCCATTCTAACCACCTGGCATCTACCTGACTGGAAGTCCAGGATCCAGCTGCACAGAGAGCTGTTTAAGCCCAGAGCCCAGAGTTTCTCATCAAGCTTGGAGGGCACTATGGTGTTGAATGCTGAGCTGTAGTCTACAAACAGCATTCTCACATATGTGTTCCTTTTTTCCAGGTGGGAGAGAGCAGTGTATAGTGTAAGTGCAATGGCATCATCAGCGGAGCGGTTGTTGCGGTATGCAAACTGCAGTGAGTCCAATGAGGCAGGCAGCAGCACAGAGCAGATGTTATCTCTGATTAGTCTCTCAAAGCATTTGCTGATGATGGGGGTCAGAGCAACAGGACGCCAGTCATTTAAGCAAGTGATTTTTGATTGCTTTGGTACAGGCACAATGGTGGACGTTGTAAAGCATGTGGGGACCACAGACAAGGAGAGGGAAAGGTTGAAAATGTCCGTTAAAAACACCAGCCAGTTGGTTCGCGCACGCTGTGACGTGGCCCGGAATGCTATCTGGACCTGCGGCTTTACGGATATTCACCCGTCGGAAGGATCGGGTTACATCCGCTACAGAGATGGAGAGTGAATTAACCTCTGTAGCTTCGGCCGCGAGAGCTCTCTCCACGAGGGCAGTGTTATTTCCCTCGAAACGAGCATAAAAAGTATTTAGCTCATCCGGGAGAGAGGCAGCGGTGTTCACGGCGGAGTTTTTATTCCCTTTTAAGTCCATGATGATATTAATTCCCTGCCACATGCTTCTAGAGTTGGTGGTGTTGACCTGTCTTTCAATCTTGTTCCTGTACTGGCATTTGGCTGCTCTGATAGTTTTGTGGAGGGCATAACTGGCTTGTTTATGCTCCTCCGCGTTCCCGAAATTAAAAGCCGAGGTCCGCACATTAAGTGCCTCACGAACATCGCTATTTTCCATGGTTTCTGGTTAGGGTAGATCCGTATTGTTTTGGTCGGCACTACGTCATATATGCACTTCCTGATGAAACGCGTTACACTATCTGCGTATACCTCTGTCATCATCAGAGGCGGACTGGAACATCTCCTAGTCTGCGTGATCAGTCCAGTAGCATAGAATCTGATTGGTCTGACCAGCACTGGATCGTTCTGAGGGTGGGTGCTTCCTGTTTCAGTTTCTGCCTGTAAGCGGGCAGAAGCAGAATGGAGGAGTGGTCCGATTTGCCAAATGGTGGGCGGAGGAGGGATTTGTAGCCATCCTGGAAGGGAGAGTAGCAATGGTCCAAAACCCGGTCCCCTCGTGTGTTGAAACTGATGTGTTCGGTTATTTGCGATGGACCATCACCATTGAAATCTGCGAATTTGCAGGGTTCTCTCACGTAGTGTAAACTGTAATATGTTTGGACCCTAAAGGCGGTCAGACAATGTCCTTAAATTCAAAACCATTGTTTTCTACGAATGTAGGCACACCACTGTGTTCATTCAGCGTCCAGCGACAGCACCTAGCTAGAGAAGGGTCTCTTTTCGTACTGCAAGACTGCTAGAGGGCACACCCACTACGATGCATGCTAGGGTTGTTATGATTATGAAATTTGGCTGACGATTAATTGTCAGACAAATAATTGCGATTATGATTAATTGTCTGTTTTAGGGCTATGATGATTAATTGTCTCTTTTAGGGCTTTCACGATTAATTGTCATGTAAATTGTCATATTTCATATTTCAAAGATATAAATCAAATAATAAAATAGGGTTATATGATTTCCATTTAAGGCTTTAAAAATGTATAAATGACAAAAATAATGTTTTAAATATCAAAATATTTCTAAATACTTAAAATATGTCTTTTTCTTTTTTGGTCAACTTTAGTTTTGGTCATGTTTACATTAACACTTGTTTTGAAACTCCATTTTAGATTTTATATATATATATATATATATATACATATATACATAAACTTTATAAGAAATAAAATATATATATTCATATTTATTTATATATATATATTTACATTTATGCATTTGGCAGACGCTTTTATCCAAAGCGACTTACAGTGCACTATATAATAATATATATATATATATATTCATATTTATATTATGCAATAGTAAATATTTCTGTCCTAATTTATACACTTTCACACGTTTTTTTTTAATGGTCTTTGATTAATTAAACCCACGAACCCTTATTTGTCATGAAACAAAACCTTTGAGATTTTGTTTCATCTTTTCATCACTTCACAGAATTAGAGTTAAAAACACTGCGTACATGATCTCACAATGACCAGAAACATTTGCCATTACACGATCGTTTAAGGCCCAAACATACTCTATTCATGTGAACGCAGAACACCTTGCTACGTAAGCTCGATTTCACACGTCGTTGCGTTGTGAAATGTGTCAGCGCTCAATTCATAACACAACGCAAGTACGCGCTGTATTCTCAGTGTTGCCGCAAGGGGCGCTAGAGCGGATTTTCAATCAACAACTGTCATGGCGGACTCGGGCAGCATTTTGAGTTTAATCTTTTCAAAAATATACACAACTTTTTGTCCCTAGTCCATTCAAACGAACTTGTTTTTTCTCCGTGTCTCTCCCCACTCCTCAACTATCTACTCATCTACCACATCTGGGCTGCATCCGAAAATGTAGGCAGCTGAATTGCTGCCTAATCAGTTAATGGCTTAACTGACAGCTGTTTTGAATGAATGGAACTCTTAAGGAAACTCTTAAGTTCTCCGAACAGTTTGAAAAGCACCTTATTTTCATCCTGCCTCCGTATATAGCCTCTGAAGGCAGCAATGTCCTGGTTTCGGATGCACCGGTTTCGTGGTCACACCTAAAAAAAAACTTGTGGTCTGAGGTTTATAACCGTCAGAGCAACGCAAGAGCGCATGTAATGTATGTACAACCACATGTTGGCCAAGCGCTCACGTCTGTGTTTGTGTACTTATGTGAAATATGTTTCGGCCTTTAAAGTGAAGCCGGAGCACTTTGCGTTCACTATCAAAGTTATATTTGTTTGTTTATATTTTCGCGGGCGTTTGGCATGAGTCTGCTAATGGCGCGTGCATCAGAGCGCTTGAGAAGCGGTTCACACGCTCTTCCAGACAGGAGCTGCTGGTTTACATCCGCGGTGCAGCTCAGTGATGCTCGGAGATCAACAGAATGACGCACAAACGCGCCGTTGACGACATTTAGCCTATATATTCGCTTAAAATTCCCTTATTTGGGCATTAAAATGTGATTGGAATTTGAAGTGTACAATAACCACAGTTAGATCAAATAACCACAATCAGATGATTATTTAATAATCGCGATAGGCTTAATGCATGCCCACTACAAGTTTTCAAAATTCTGCCACGCCACTCGCATAGTTTTCCATTAAATTCCATTAAATTCGACCCAAATCGTCAAGGGACAGCTTGAATAAAGCCTAGATACATATAGACAAATTGTGTAATGAACTTCACCTTTTATAATCGTTCAGTCTTGTTTGTGCAGGTGCAACGTTTTTTTCATACACCAACCAGCATACTCATCGATGTCGCTTTGTTCATTCTTGGTGAAGTGCAAAAACCTCTGTATGTAACTTGTCTGTACGGTGATTAGATATAATGTTTTGAACTGATACCTTTATGCACAGCATATAGCCAGGTTTGGGGAGTAACGGAATATATGTAACAGGATTACGTATTTAAAATACAAAATATTAGTAACTGTATTCCACTACAGTTACAGTTTAAGTCATTGGTAATTAGAATACAGTTACATTCAAAAAGTATTTTGATTACTGAAGAGATTACTTTGCATTTTATTGTCATTTGTTTCATTTAATATTTAGTCCTTTCAGATGGAAAACATTTATACATATAAATGATGCGATCCAAAGTGCATTTGAACAGCGGTGAAACACTTTCTTATGAAGTGTTACATTCATATGAGCAGACAGAGAAGTAAGTTTGAAGTAAGTTTGGAGCAGAAGAAATAGAAATAAACCTTGTGTAAATTGTCAGCTTTACGCTAAGCTAAAATGCTATTTCTAGCCATTTTACATGCACAATCATATTTTTTTATCAAGAAAATTCACGTTGGATCATAATTTATTTTTTCTAGTAAGACCTTTGATATTAGGGCAAAAATCGTACTCTTGATGATAATTTTTGTATTGTTTTCCTATAAAAATGTCTAAAAATCCTTAAAACAAGATCAGTTAGATTTATCTTGTTTTAGAAACAACACTGCATAAGATATTTAGGTTTTTCAGAGAATGTATTTTTAACATGTGTATTTTGTTTTACTGTACTGGCAGAGTTTTTATAGTATAAAACAAGTGAAAAAATCTACCAGTGCTGAAGAAGTAATCCAAAGTATTTAGAATACATTACTGACCTTGAGTAATCTAAAGGAATACGTTACAGTTTACATTTTACAGCATGTATTCTGTAATCTGTTGTGGAATACATTTCAAAAATAACTTTCCCAACCCTGCATATAGCATTCATCGTGTTCTATGTGTAAGATTTTGTTGTCCTACTTGTGACGCGACGTGGCATGGCACTTCTCGTATGGTGTGTGACCATCTTTAGAGTGATGTTTTGATTTCCTTGAGTTTCTTTGCTATAACCGAAATAATTCTTGCGGTCCCAAATTTCTTGATTATTTGTTTCTCATGCCATGTCCACATTAATCCATTTTATTTTGAAAATGCATTGATTTTGCTACATTTTTTAAATTGCTCTCCATTACCACATTTATTTGGGAAACAATGACATTAGAAAACTCATAACGGATTAATGTGGATGTAGCCTGAGAAATCCCCTGTATGAGAAACAGTGGCCCCTCTACGAGAAATTATGAATTATGAGAAATGGTTTAATAAAATTTGTATAGCCTCCTGGCACTAGTTTGGATTTTGTTTTTTTTTTTTCAAAGTTGAGGTATTAGTGAATGCTTTGAAATCAGTTTCTAATGTCATTAGGAGAAGGAAAGAGATGCATTCAGTCATAACTTTGTAATAAAAGCTTATTTGTTTATAGAAGATATTGCACATAGAGGATTATTCCATTGACAGCATTTGTTTGGGAATTTGGATGTCTCACTACCCCCCTACCCCCCCCCCCCACACACACACTTTCCCTCGCTCCTTTCTCTCTCTCTCCTTCGCTGTGAAAGTGCAGGATGGAGATAGCGGCAGCCCTGCACTTCCCTGCCTGCATTATTAATGGGTGGACATTTCTCCTTTCTGTGTGTGTGTGTGTGTGGTGCAGATGACTGATCTAGCCAGCTGAGACGAGGGGATCAGGACCGCTCTCCTTATAACCCTGCCACCTGCAGCCATGAATGGTAAGAGCTCTGCTTTATATTTGTGTGTGTGTGTGTGTGTGTGTGTGTGTTTGCACATGAGTCCAAACCAACAGACTTGTGTGTGCACACATAGAGGACCTTTAGCCTCTGTGAATGGCAGTAGAACATTTTTCCTATTTATCATCTCACATTCTTATTTGAAGAGTGTGCATTGGTATAGCTGGAGCTAAGCTGCTCTCTCACACACTGCAGCATGCTCACACACCAGTGGCTGTGCCGTCTGCTCTTGATTTCTGGCTGTCAGCAGCTAATTTGTCACACCGACACCAACACGTCACTCTTTATTGATTTAGTTGACCATAACTGACTTTAACTCAGTAGATATTTTGCATGGTATTTCTCGGTGTTTATATGCTTACAGTTGAATGGTAGGTGGAAACCATCCAAGCTATAATTGGTTTAAGGGACTTTACATGTTCTGAATGTTTAAATAGTTGTTTGAAAGTTTGATTGGTTGTTAATTATTATGCTTTTGTAAACTACTTGCATTGTATCAATTTATGCATTGACTGAACCTGGAATTATATTCTGCCCAGTGTTGCTTTGAGCAGTCTAGATTAATAGCTTTGATAAATGAATTGGATGATACAAGTGTGCATAATCTAAAGTGAAAAGCTGAATCTGTGATATACATCAAGGCGGTTCTGATTTGCCCCATGAGTTTAATTCCCTTTTCTCTTTTTAATCCCTTGTTCTCTTTCTACCCCCTTTCCTTTAAGGTGGTTTGAGTATTTGGGCTATAACCCCAGATGAGAGGGACAAACATGATCAGAAGTTTGACACCCTCTCCCCAGTGCAGGGTTTTGTAACAGGTATGTGCTAGGGAACACTTGCCATTGGACAAATGTTTGTAAGTAAAATGGATCTTGTCTTAAAACAGTCCTTTTCATCATTCCTCACCTATTCCATTTCCCTTTAGTGTAAAAACATGACCAAACAAAGAGAGAGCAGTACAATTGCATCTTTCATAGGCGTTAATGTTTTGTGATGTTTACACTAATGTATGTACATAAATTAGCACTTGTGTGGGGGGAAAAAAAGTTTGAGGACTGACTGCTTTTTAATGTCCAATTCACTCATGAAAGTTTCATTCCCTCTCCTTTTCTTTGTATAGGAGAGAAGGCACGGAACTTCTTCATGCAGTCTGGGCTTCCCCGGCCGGTGCTCGCTGAGATCTGGTGAGAAATCCAGATAATGCACAATCTGTAAAACATTAAACTGGTATCTAGATGAAGTCTTGCTCTGATGGCTTGCCTGTTTGTTTGGATGTGGGGTAGGGCTCTGGCTGATATGAATAAAGATGGTAAGATGGACCGGCTGGAGTTTTCTATAGCCATGAAGCTGATCAAGATGAAACTGCAGGGACAGATTCTTCCTACAGCTCTGCCCATCATCATGAAGCAGCCACCTGTGCCAGCTCCAACCATGCCAGCAGCACCTCTTGGTATGCAGCCAGCCTGCACAGTAACAAGTAAAGAACATTGGGTATTATCACACAGGGTTGTTTTTGCATTGTGACAAAAATGTTAATCTCTATCTAATTGTAATTACAGGTGAATTATGTTAATGTGATAATTTTCTTTTTACTGATGATCCCTAGTATCACAAAATGGAAGACTTCAAATTTTCTTTTGTGTTACCACTTCTATGCATGTTTTGCTGTGTTAAAGGGGTCATGATCTTGAAAAACAGGATTTAGCTTGCTCTTTTGAAATAAGAGATTGATCTACTGTGTAGTACACACTAATGTTCACAATGTAAAGCTACCACTACAGTCCTCTCAGACCATTTCTAGAAACTCAGCTGCAAAAATGTGTCATTCAAAAATCACCATTGTATTGATTTTAGAACCATAAGTACATATGAACAGATGACCTCCCACAGTCACACGTTAATGCTGTTCACACATCAATAATCATTGTTCAGCAACTGATGCATGATAGTGTGCGCTGCGCTGTACGGCGGAGGTTATCTAATCATAACAGTGGTCATTTATGTAGAGGTTATTTAAGTCTTAAAAGTACAGTAGCAGAAACAACATGTTCTATGCTAAAGGTCAGAGAGAGGGTAGAAAATTATCATGTAAAACTGAATTATGAAGAAACCTGGCTAACATTCAAAAGTGGGTTTTAGGGATAAACTAATGCTACAAAAGTGTAGAACGTGGCCCTTTTAAGATACTTCCTCATTTGCTGGGAAAACCTCAATACTCATTGAGTCACACCCTGGTTATGTAGGTGGGCAGCAGGTGCACAGCTTGACTGCCACGCGCTGTTTAATTTTAATTTTAATGTGGAACAGATGGCAATAACCATGACCTTTTAAAGTGTGCAACAGAGAAAGATCTTATTAAAGGGATAGTTCACCCAAAAATGAAAATTCTCTCATTATTTACTCACCCTCATGCTATTCCAGATGAGTATGACTTACTTTCTTCAGCAGATTTTTAGAAGAATATCTCAGCTCTGTTGGTCCATACAATGCAAGTGGATGGTAACCAGAAGTTTGAATTTCCAAAATTCACATAAAGACAGCATAAAAGTAATTAATGCAACTCCAGTGGTTAAATCTACATTTGAAGTCAGAAGTTTACATACACCTTAGCCAAATACATTTAAACTCAGTTTTTCACAATTCCTGACATTTAATTGTAGAAAACATTCCCTGTCTTAGGTCAGTTAGGATCACTACTTTTTTTTTAAGAATGTGAAATGTCAGAATAATAGTAGAGATAATTATTTATTTCAGCTTTTATTTCTTTCATCACATTCAGAAGTTTACATACACTTTGTTAGTATTTGATAGCATTGCCTTTAAATGTTTAACTTGGGTCAAACATTTTGGGTAGTCTTCCACAAGCTTCTCTCAATAAGTTGCTGGAATTTTGGCCCATTCCTCCAGACAGAACTGGTGTAACTGAGTCAGGTTTGTTGGCCTCCTTGCTTGCACACGTTTTTTCAATTCTGCCCACAAATTTTCTATCAGATTGAGGTCAGGACTTTGTGATGGCCACTCCAATACCTTGACTTTGTTTTTCTTTTCTCCCATTTTCTCCCTAATTTGGAATGCCTAATTCCCAATGCACGGTAAGTCCTCATGGTGACGTAGTGACTCGCCTCAATCCAGGTGGCGGAGGACGAATCTCAGTTGCCTCCGCATCTGAGACAGTCAGTCAGTGCATCTGATCACGTGGCTTGTTGAGCGCATTACCGCGGAGACATAGCGCGTGTGGAGGCTTCACGCTATTCCCCACGGCATCCACACACAACTCACCCTGAGAGCGAGAGCCACATTATAGTGACCATAAGGAGGTTACCTCATGTGATTCTACCCTCCCTAGCAACCGGGCCAATTTGGTTGCTTAGGAAACCTGGCTGGAGTCACTCAGCACGCCCTGGATTCGAACTCATGACTCTGGGGGTGGTAGTCAGCGTCTTTACTCAGTGAGCTACCCAGGCCCCTGTGATGAGCTTTAACTTCATGGTTGATGTCTTGAGATGTTGCTTCAATATATCCACATCATTTTCCTTCTTCATGATGCCATCTATTTTGTGAAGTGCACCAGTCCCTCCTGCAGCAAAGCACCCCCACATCATGATGCTGCCACCCCCATGCTTCACGGTTGGGATGGTGTTCTTCAGCTTGCAAGCCTCACCCTTTTTCCTTCAAACATAATGATGGTCATCATGTCCAAACAGTTCAATTTTTGTTTCATCAGACCAGAGGACATTTCTCCAGAAAGTAAGATCTTTGTCCCCATGTGCACTTGCAAACTATAGTCTGGCTTTTTATGGTGGTTTTGGAGCAGTGGATTCTTCCTTGCTGAGCAGCCTTTCAAGTTATGTCGATATAGGACTCGTATTTCTGTGGATATAGTTACTTGTCTACCTGTTTCCTCCAGCATCTTCACAAGGTCCTTTGCTGTTGTTCTGGGATTGATTTGCACTTTTCGCACCAAACTACGTTCATCTCTAGGAGAATTTGTCTCCCTCCTGAGCGGTATGATGGCTGTGTTGTCCCATGGTGTATATACTTGCGTACTATTGTTTATACAGATGAACGTGGTACCTTCAGGCGTTTGGAAATTCCTCCCAAGGATGGACCATACTTGTGGAGGTCCACAATTTTTTTCTGAGGTCTTGGCTGATTTCTTTTTCCATGATGTCAAGCAAAGAGGCACTGAGTTTGAAGGTAGGCCTTAAAATACATCCAAAGGTACACCTCCAATTCAGTACACTTCCTATCAGAAGCTAATTGGCTAATTGCCTAAAGGCTTGACGTCATTCTCTGGAATTTTCCAAGCTGTTTAAAGGCACAATTAACTTGTGTATGTGAACTTCTGACCCACTGGATTTGTGATAGTCAATTAAAAGTGAAACAATCTGTCTGTAAAAAATTGCTTGTGTCATGCACAAAGTAGATGTCCTAAATGATTTGCCAAAACTATAGTTTGCTAATATGAAATCTTTGGAGTGGTTAAAAAATGAGTTTTAATGACTTCAGCCTAAGTGTATGTAAACTTCTGACTTCAACTGTATATCTTCTGAAGCAATATGATAGGTGTGGGTGCGAAACAGGTCAATATTTAAGTCCTTTTATTACTATAAATCTTCACTTTCACTTCAACATTCTTCCTCTTTTGTTTTTGGCTATTGCTTGCTTTATGCATATTGCCACCTACTAGTTGGGGCTGGTCAAAGGTGGAGATTTATAGAAAAAAAGGACTTAAAGCTAGAGTATGCAATTTATAGCAGAAGCATTTTTTGTTATACTGGTTGAAAGTCTCTTTGCATCCTGACAGGAATCAATAAATCAAGTGCTCTGATTAAAAATAAATAAATAAATAAATAAAATAAAAAATCCATTATCTGTGGCAGTCACAGGCCTGTAAAAGGCCCGTCAATCATTTGGCCCAAACGTAATGATTGGATGGCCTACCTGCCTGTCTAACTATGTACCTGCCTACCTCCACACACTCTGCTCGTGCATTCAATGGCATGAGTTGGGGGCGGGACTATCTTACTGTTTGAACAACTGCAGGCAAGGGGCGTATTCAGAAAGCTGTTTTAAAAACAATGTTTATTTTTGCAATTGCGTTTGGTGGTGCTAGTCGCAGAAATGACATACTCCAGCTTTAAAAATTGAACAGTTTATCACCCACACCTATCATATCGCTTCTGAAGATATAGATTTAACCACTGGAGTTGTATGTATTACTTTTATCCTGTCTTTATGTGAATTTTGGAGATTCAATCTTTGGTCACCATTCACTTGCATTGTATGTACCTACAGAGCAGAGATATTTTTCTAAAAATCTTAATTTATGTTCTGCAGAAGAAAGAAAGTCATACACATCTGGGATGGTATGAGGGTGAGAAAATGATAAGATAACTAAAGATTTAAAGTTCTGTCATCATTTACTCACCACCCATGTGTTCCACAAAATAAATTATGTCATACAGGTTTAGAACAACATGAGGGTGAATAAATGATGAATCTGCATTTTTGTGTGAACTATCCCTATTAGTAAGTTGCCCCTGAATTCAATATTTGTAAAACCTCTCTAGCACTCAAATTTTTACATTCTCAGAGGCTCTGTTGTCAAATTATCGACAAATGTCCAATAAAGTTGCCTTTGTGCCTTTACAGGAATGGTAACTATGCCAAACGTACCCATGATGCCCAATGTGCCCATTCTTACCCACATGAGCACCATGCCGGGCCTGACACCCATGATGGGCACAGGGCTGTCTGGGCTGTCAGTGATGCCCACCATCAGTACTCCAGCTCTGCCTAATGGACCTATTGCCATCCTACAGCCAACCCCCATCTCTCTCACCTCAAGTAAGGGATGCCAACACATCCACACATGCCAGTGAAGCTTCACTAATTTATTTGTCTCACCACTCTCATTTCCTTGGCATTTAAGTGCTGAAGCGTATTTATTGTATATACAGTAGATAGACATTACAGATGTAACCTTCCTTCAATTTTCAGTTTAAAGATGATGTAAAGATATTGTTTTTTTTTTTCAATGTTAAATTATTTTCTCTGATCCCAGCTTAGATGACAACTTTAAGTAAGCCATTTGTAGTTTGATTTCATCATCTTAAGAGCCAGATGCTCATGTGCAAAACCCTGAAAAAAAATAAAAAAAATAAAAAAAAACAGCAAGACATGATGCAATGGTCAAATACATCCATCTAGAACATGTTTACATAGGAAAAACTATTGAAAATCGATGGGAGTTGCATAAACGCGTCTTGTGTGAATGACACCTTAAGCTTTAAAATAAGCAGCTGTTTTTTTTGATGATGTGACTTCTCACAGATTCAATGAAATAAACTTTTCAGGATGAAATTTGGTGTCCTAGATTTCAGAGAATGCTACATATTGTAATCGTATAGATGCACAGATATATTGTGTAGTTCTGCATGTGGTGAAAAGCCAAGAGCCTCCTGTTGAGTGCACAGTGCGTGAGGTGAAATGACACTTATCTCTTTAGTTCTTCCTGAAGTCAGCATTTCCTCTGCTTCTTCCTGTGTCAGGACTAGCTCAGCTTGTACTTTTAGGAGTGGGCTGTATGTTGTTATAATGAGCAGATCTTTATGTAAAAACTGTCTCAAGAGTAGGACTGGTGATCCAAAACAGATGCCACTGCTGCTTATAATGGGTTTGCTCACAAAATATGACTGATATGCTGTACACTCTGTTCTGGAAGTCTTCAAAGTGTGTCATTGGCTACATTTTATTATTTATTTTTTTCAGTTGTGTTTGTTTGTGTTTTTCCGCAGCTCTCCCGCTGTCAAGTTCATTTTCCTCTTCTCCACTTGGCCTCTCTGCCACTCCCATCAACAAGACCCCATCCCTGTTGGACCTGGGCTCGAGCAGGTCAGGAACCTCTGCTATACCTCCACATATACAATTTAGTGTATGTAATAAATCTGCTGAATGTAAATGCCACACATAAAAGTGACTGACCAATGTGCTTGTCTTGTCTTCAGTTCAAGCTCCTCCCCCACCCTCTCTTTGGCCAGCAACTCTCCTAAGGCTGGCCCCTCTGATTGGGCAGTGCCACAGGCATCACGACTCAAATACAGGCAGCAATTTAACATCCTAGACAAGCAGATGAGTAGTTATCTAACAGGTACTTAAAACAATTGTTGTGGATTTAAACCATTAACAGGTAAATAAGCCAGACGCACACTGTAAGACTCAAGCTTGTCTCCTTTGATGTTTTAAGTAGACGATTAGACGGACACTAGTCTGCTAAACTACTTTAAGTTTCGCAGTGTTGCAAGGCTGTTACAAAGAGTTTTTACGGAGGTGTGTGTGAGTTTATTGATTCAACTGTTTGTTGACACGTCAAGAATCAACTCTTGCGTTGTTATGTGTGTGAGTTTGTGTGAGACTTTCGGGATCGTTGCTTCAGGGGAGGAGATTGATCTTGTAATCGACGCCCCTTTGTTGTGTAGTGCCCGCACCAGCATGACAGACAATCACATTGTGAGTTCTGTGGTGTGCACAGGGCAATGAATTGTAGTCTGTGTGCTTGGCTGGTAAATGGATAGTTACCTATTGTGGCCAGAAACTATTACTAAAATGGTTTGGTTTCTCTGCCTTGGGACAACATTTTCATAATGACACAGTGATAATTGTGATCCTCCTTTTAAGTCATAAGCTTCGAGTTTATATGGGATCTATAGACTTTAGCTGAAGGCTAGTAGTACAGCAAGATATCAGTCCACGCCCATTTGGCTCATCCCTAAAGGAATGATTCTGCATAGCACTTGACTGATATCACTTACATACTTCATGACAAAGACACATCTACTAAAGAATTTCACGAATAAGGAAGTGGGTAAAGAGATATCGTGGCGTGGAGTTCACAGGTTTAGAGTATTTTGTGAAAATCTGTAAAGCTGTTTGGTCACAGTTAATTTGAGACTGTTGTTCATTCTTCTTTGTGAGTGGTTTCGAAGTGTCGTAATGTGTTGACTTTTTTTTAGTGACTGCAGATTCTATCATTGTCACTGACATTGTGAGTACCAACCAGCTCCAGTCAAACCAGTTGTGTTAGTACAGAAAAAGTATCACCAAGCTGGTTAATGCTGCACATAGAAAAGGATTTTTGAATTTAAGAACATTGTAGGGAGATACTGTATGTGCTTATGTATGTGGTCTTTAGGATCCATATATTTCTTTTAATTTTAATTTTACTTCTGCAGGCCTTCAAGTGAGAAATGCAATGGCTACAACATTGCTTACTCAGACCCAGCTTGCTTCCATCTGGTAGGTGTCCCTGAATATTTGCATGAAGCATATGTAGAAAAAAAAATCGTACTCCAGGAGTTTTCAGTTTGTTTCAGATTTGCTGATTTTTTTTTAATTTTTTTTTTAAAGAATGGCTGCACTTAAATGTATGCATATGATTTACCAATTTATGACAGGCCTAAAATTGTCAAGAAAACACATTGGGGTCCAAAAGTCGGAGACAAGGTTTTTATTTTTTTTAATACATATATGTTTCATTAGAAATTATTTTTTTAGCATGACAGTTTGAGTGAAAAATTTACATTAATTTCATTGTGCAAAACCTGGTGATCCATGTTATCACAGCATGATTTGAGAATGGTATCAGGAACATCTAGTGTGCTTCAATAGAAGCAAGAAAATCCATGTTTACATTGATTTATTGATTGATTGATTTTTTTTAAATTTGTTTTTATGTGGTCTCAGACTTTTGGATCCCACTCTATATCAAATTGTAGAAAATATATCACTTGTAGCACAACCAGTAATTCTACTGTGAACTGTTTTGTATATTTTTGTCAGGAATCTGGCTGATGTGAATAAGGACGGCAAACTGAGTGCTGATGAGTTTATTCTTGCCATGCACCTGGTAGACATGGCTAAAATGGGACAGCCGCTGCCTCTGGTGCTCCCTTCAGATTTGGTGCCCCCATCACTAAGGTACCATTGACTGGTATATAACCTGGTCTCTGCTTGAAAACTTCAAATCTTATACAAAACATTAGTTGTTTTTTGTAGTGATGTCATGATTAAAAAATACATTTTGAATCTGTATCTGAATTACTTAAAAGTTGGTTTACGAATGCTCTTTTTTTTTTTTTTTCTATTTATGAATCTTTAGGGGGAAGGTGGGTGATTCTGTGAATGGAACCACTCCTTCTATCTATGCAGGCCTGGCTGAGGACCTCTATGAGGCTGAGCCTCCGCAAAAATCAAGGAACAATTGTACGGCTTTACGCCACACCTGTCATGCACAGTACAAACATCTGTGACTCACTTCTTTTACAAAAATTTGTCCCACCCCAACACAGCTCATCAAACAGACCATGGCTGCATACTATTTAGGGACACTGAGCTAGTATAATTGTTTGATATGGGTGATTGACAATTAAACAATTGGTAAATAAAAAATAGTTGTAGTAAATATTGAATTACTCTAATTTTGGTTTGCTTACTGTGATTGCTTACTGCTGGCTTTAAGCCTGTAGTATCCCTCCCTATCTGTGTATATATACAAACTCACACTGACATATTGTCGAGACATTAGGCACCATTAGGAAGTGTCATCACATAGTCTTGCTCTTAAATGTGTTCATCTTTATTAACTGTAATGGAATTGTTTGAAGTTTTAAATACCACATGCATTACCTGTTGGACACACTTGACTGAATTTATGTTTCTCTTAATCTTAAAAGCCTTTTGATCTAAGGGCATATGCTAAATGCTTGAATTAGTTTTGTAGGCACAATATGAATTTTTTACAAAAAAAATTTTGGAAGTTCAGTCAGATAGGAAAAGCAATCAAGAAGTGTCCATCATATATGGGAATCAAAGAGTATGTTTTTAATTCTTCAAAAGATAGTTCACCCAAAAATAAAAATTTACCCTCATGCCATCCCAGATGTGTATGACTTTCTTTCTTCAGCAGAACACAAACAAAGATTTTTAGAAGAATATCTTGGCTATGTAGTTCCATACAATGCAAGTGAATGGTGATCAGACCTTTGTAGCTCCAAAAATCGCATAAAGGAAACATAAAAGTAGTCCATACAACTCCAGTGGTTAAATCCATGTCTTCAGAAGTGATATAATAGGTGTGGGTGAGAAACAGATCAGAATTTAAGTCCTTTTTTTCTCTGAATCTCCACTTTCACTTTTACATCTGAAAGAGAAAGTTAAAGTGGAGATTTAGAGTAAAAAAGGACTTAAATATTATTCTGTTTCTCACCCAACACCTATTGTTTAAAAAGCATTCTGGGTTAGTACCTCATGAAATTAGTTGGGAGAACATGGTTGTAATCTAGGCAAAAAGTGTCTACTTTAAAGAATAGTAGAGAGTTTTGATTTGTTTACTATTTTTCTTCACTATGTAATTCACATATTTTCGTTTGTCTTATTTCATAGTTTTTATGACTTTACTGTTATTCTAAAATGTGTAAGTTAGTAATAATATTAATGTGTCGGTGTACCCAAACTTTTGATTGGTTGTGTATCTCTAAAATTGTTGCTTTGAATATGTGTCTGTCTATCCAGTGACTTTTGAGGATAGGTTTAAGCAGAATATGGAGCTGGGAAATGCTGAGCTGGAGAAGCGTCGACAGGCCCTGCAGGAGCAGCAGCGTAGGGAGGAGGAGAGGAGGTCACAGAAGGCCAGAGAGGAGCAGGAGAGGAGAGAGAGGGAGGCACGAGAGCTGGAGCTGAAGAGAAAGCGAGAGGAGGAGCAGAGACTAGAGCGACAGAGAGAGCTGGAGAGACAGAGAGAGGAGGAGAGACTCCGAGAGTTGGAGAGAAAAGAGGTGAGGATGTCAACAAACGTTGATGAGGATGACCCTGTGATAATTTATTACATTCCAGCCAAAATGTCATATTTCCCCAAATGTTTTGTGGTGATCTTAAAACTGGCGATAGCATGGTTTATTTTTGCCAGGGTGAGTAATTGGCCAAAATATTACCTTTTTTAACAGTGATAACTGTTTCTTACCTGATAACTGTGCCTGCTTGGAAGTCAAGAATTGTATATTTTAGAAATTGTATTAAATGTATTACCATTACATTAGCATTCGACCACACTGCTTTGAGGGTATCTGCATCGGCCATTAAAAAACCCTTTTGTGTTTGACCACAACTTTTGAGACCTACAATTCTGCAATTAACAATCTCGAGTTGTACTGTGCTACTTCAAAATAATAGTATTTAAACTGCTACTATTACTTATAAAAATAGTAAGAAGAAAGACAAAAAAGTAAAGCTGAAAAATACATGTGTTTAAAAAAAGCATGAAGGCTTACCATTGCTAACTGTACTAACCATTGATTGCTATAATGCTCCTCACAGACAGCCAAGAAGGAGCTGGAGCGCCAGCAGCAGCTTGAATGGGAGAGGAGGAGAAAACAAGAGCTTCAGAACCAGAAGAGTGATGAGCAGGAGGAGATTATCAAGCTCCGAGCTAAGAAGAGAAGTCTGGAGATGGAATTGGAAGCTGTGGTGAGGCTTTAGGGAAGATGGCATAATATTTTTAACCATTAGATTGCCATATAGACTCATCACATTTTCCAGTTCAGAATATTTGTTTACAAAATCTAGAATAAATGTGTAATTTGTGTGAAACCAATGTTAAGCACTTTACAGATTTAACTGTGCAAGAGTTTTTCTTCATAATATCCATTATAAAAGATTTTTCTTAATAATATTCAACTTAATTTGAATTGATCTGCCATTTTCAACACATTTAGTACTAAATATAGTACAAAATGTTACAGTATAACAATTTAACTACTGAAAAACATATTTCTACTATGTACCATATAACTAAAGAATTAACTTTCACTGTTTTATGGACAGAATGATTGATAGCTGTTTTATCTCTCTGTCTTTTAGGGGAACAAGCAGAAACAAATCTCTGACAAGCTCCGAGATGCTCAAGGCAAAAAAAGAATCCATAAAAATGACCTGGAAATGATCAACCAGAAAAGAGACACCTGCATCACAGTAATCAACTCACTGCAGAAGCAGTTAGAGGTCTGGCCGTCATGTCCTTAACTACACACACATACTTCACAAAGAAAAATTAGAGACTGAAAATTTAAGCAAGTAATCTTCTGTTTAGCCTTGAGGAATAAAACTGAATTTTACATTTAGCGAGCCCTCCCTAACAAGAACATAGATGTGATCACTGTATCCAGCAACACAAAAATATTTTTATGTATTTGGCTTTTGCAGGAGTTTAAGAGAAAGTTGGGACAGTCAACCACAGAGCAGGCCAAACTCAATGAGAGACTCAGCAATCTGACTCTGAACAACCTCCCTTGTAAGATACCAATCGTTTAATTGTCCTTAGTGCCTGTTCATGCATTGCTTTGCTAAAGATTTATTCATTTATGATAATTAAGCATCTGAATTTGTGGGGGAAAAAATACTTAATGCATGCATGATGTGCTTTGGATGTATTGTGAAAAAATAAACATCATAATCTTTATTATGAATGCATGAGCAAGGGGATGTTTTTGCTGATTTTTCCTGGGGTAGCTGCGACAGTAACCACTTTACAGAGGAATGTGGAAGAGAAGGATCTTGCCTGTCGAAAGCTTAAAGAACAGCTAAATGCTTTAGAGACCGAGACTGCAGCGAAACTAGCAGACATGGACCAATATAAGAAAGAAATCCAGGTAAAGCATTAATATCATTGAACCATCACTAATAAATTCATGCACACCAATCAAAAATGATGCATTTTCAGCTAGACTAGTTAGTCTTTGCAAGACACATATTTAACCACAGGATATTTGAACTAAGTGATATGAAAATAAAGCATTTTAGATTATTTCACAGCATTTCTTTTGTAGCATATCTTTGTCTTAACCAATTAGTGCTAACAGCGTATTGATTGCTACTGATAACACTAATGCGAATAACCCTTATGCTTTTGTCCCTGTGTCTTTATCACTAGCTGTAGAGCTTTTCTGTCTGTCTGTCTACTTGTCTGTCTCTCCCTGGCTTTCGCTGCAGTTTGAGGAAATGGATGACTGCATGCTTAAAGGCCTGCTCTCTTTACTGAGTTGCCTCAGCAATCTCTTCTACCTTCTGAAGGTTGCATATCTCTTTTTCCCTCCTCCTTGTTCGTTCTCACTCTCTCAGCTTTAATCTCATTTCACTACTAACGGTTCTTTACTACACAAATAATTAAGTGTGGATTTAAAGAAAATTTCATGTTATTTTGAGCCTTATGTACCACATCTGTGGCAAGTTGTTGATCTTATCCCTCGGTTGGTAAGAACAGTCAGGAAATTAGTTTACAGAAATACATTTATAATGGAAGCCTAGCAGGTGTGTCAGGCAGTTTAAAAGCAGAAATGTGAAGTCTATATTTTTTTGATAGCCTTTGCATGAATTATTTTAAATGATCCTTTTACAGTGGGAATATTTGTACTTTAATGACGCAATTCAATGTGATGGAGTTTGCTGCATGTAGGCATTGCTTTACGGACAATCCTTTCCATGTTCCTTTCATGTGACATTATAATTATTTATAACTTTTCTCAGGCATGGTTGTTAGGTGAACACAACAGTTTCATGCCAACATGTGTTATGGTATTCTTAGTTTAGAGGTAGTATACACACATCTAAAAAGAATGCAGATGCACAGCTACAAGTTGAAGTTCATAATAATGAGTAGAGACGCTGGCACACTGTAAATGTTCCAATTGACTGACAACGTTTTGACCCAAATTGGATTTTCGTCAGGTCAAACACACTGATAATTTTTTTCTGATTATATTTTTTAATTGATTATATTTAGATAATCAGTGTGTTTGACCTGACGAAGACCCAGATTGGGTCGAAACGTTGTCAATAAATTGGAACGTTTAGCAGTGTGCCAGCATCTCTACTCATTTATATGGTATACAAATGACAGTTTGATATTTTCAACAGTTATTCGCAGCACTGCCCACTTGCCTGCTGCTCAGCTTCCATTGTAAAATTGATTTAACAGTCATTTCTACAAATTGAGGGATGAGTCGAAAATTATTGTCTGGTAAACAGCAGCAAAACAACTATGAATATTCCTTGAAGGTCTTTTTGGGTCTCAGTTGCATGAGTTACAGAACATTGTGTTTGAATTTAGGATATCCTGAGTTCAGTGTGTTGATCGTAATCTTTTGGTTTGTTTATCAGGATCTCAGAGAGAGCCAGAGGATGCAACAGTCTACTTTGGAAAAACTCTGCACCATTAAGGAAGACAAAATTCGAGAGCTAAAGAAACACAAGCAGGAGAAACTGGAAAAGAAGAGGAGAGAAGAGGAAGAGCAGAAGTAAGAAATTCTTATTTACGAGATACTCACAAATGCAATGCAGTACTTCAAAAGCATGCAGGATACCTTTGGCCATTATGGTGTTTCTCACTGTTTTTCAGCATTAAGCACCTGAGCGTTGCATTTTTAAGATGCGATGTTAAGTTACAAATAGTTACACTTTTGTCATGCTGCTCAGCGAATCAATATCTGTTTAAAAAATAGACCAATTAAATGAATCTGGGGGCAGTATAAGCATATTTACAAATGGAAAAGAGCATTGAGTGTACAGTATATTAGCAGTGGTGATTGGGAGATAATGTTCCTGTAAAAGCTACTTCTGTTGAATTCCATGCGCTAAAGTCTCCTTAGACAAGTTTTCATTGCTGATTGTTTCCCAATTCAGGCGAATCAAACTGGAGAAGGAACGGCAGTGGCAGGAGAAACTGCGGCGAGATGAAGAGGAGAAACAGAGGAAAATACAGGAGGAGAGAGAGGCCAAACTTCGTGAGGAGGAGGAGAGGGAGAGACAAGGTCGTTTACTGGCTGCTAAAGAACAAGCGGAGCGAGAGTGCAAAGCCCGAGAGGAGGAGGAGAGGAAACGCAGAGAGGAGGAGGAGCGGAGAAGGCGAGAGGATGAAGAAAAGAGAGAGCAAGAGAGAAGGAGACTTGAGGAGAAAAGAAGGCAGGAGGAGGAGGAGGAACGCAGACGACGAGATGAAGAGAGGAGAAAACTGGAAGAAGAGAGGAGGAAATTGGAGGAGGAAAGGAGAAAACTGGAGGAGGAGAGAAGGCGACAGGAGGAGATGAGATTAGAGGAGGAGAGGAAGCGTGAGGAGCGGAGAAGAGCAGAGGAGGAGCGGAAGAGGAAAGAGGAGGATAGACGAGAAGAGGAGAGGAGAAGGGAGCGGGAGGAGGAGGAAATTAGGCGACAACGTGCCCAGGAGGCAGCCAAGAGAGACGCTGAGGAGACGAAGAGACTAGAGGAGGAGAGAAAGAGAAAGGAGGAGGAGAGGAAAAGGCAGGAAGAGGTGGAAAGAAGGCGTCGGGTGGAGGAGCAAAGGAAACAGGATGAGGAGAGGAAGAGGAAACAGCTGGAGGTGGAGGCCGCAGCCGCGAGTCTCAAAGACGATCAACAGAACAAGAAGAACACTGTAAAATCAGACATTGTTGCTGCTCTTCTGCGCGGCCTGGAGGAGAGGAAAGGTAAAGAAAGAAAAGTTTGCTAAGATTTTCTTTTTAAATGAGCTGGCATGGCTTGTCCAGTCATCTCTGATATGATTGGAATTTTCTTGCTGTTTACCTGATTGTGCTTGTGATTTCAGGAAACAGGCAGCCACTTGGTACACAGCATAGAAGATCAGCAGCACTTACCACATTTAAAGCCCTCTATCCATTCACAGCCAGAAACGAAGATGAGCTCTCCTTTGAAGCTGATGACTTGATTGAGGTCAGTTTTTTGGTGGATCTAAAAAAAAAAAAAAAAAACCCTGTCAATAGCATGTCCAGGTCATTTTTAACCCCAAAATCAAGAAATAAAAAGACAATGTATTTTGCTAAGAGATAATGAAGCTTTTTTAAAGGTGCACTCAGTAAGTTTTTGCTAATTAAAGAATGTTATACTTATTTTGTGCAATCTGGCAACCATGCAAGCAAGTGTGCTCTTTCAAGCTCTCGCATTCCCCTTTGAACAAACTTAGCGACACTCCATGTCCATTCTTGAGGCTGCTTGTGCTGTTTGGTGCTAGGTTTGTGAGCAAACCTTCTCAGTAATTAACCAAAATAATTGCCCACCCCTGGTTTAGAGTCTTGTGAACTGTATTCAGTCAGATTAAATGTATTTAAATTATGTGTTGCATATAGCAAAGCCAAAATACAACGTCCAAGCACGTGGACGCGGGGTCGCGCGAGGGTAAACAAGACAAGCAAACCAACCAACACCAACCAACCAAACAATAAAACAACAAACACAATATTCTTACATCAAATGAAAACAGAGCACAAGTCAAGAGTACAGTCCAGAGGTGGTGATGGTTTTCTTCAGAAGGAGTCCGATCCTCCAGATAGACTGAACAAAATTAGTGCAGGTGTAAAGAGAAAATGTCCAAACAAGAGGTCCCTGTTGGTGGAGTGAAGAAATAAACCGCTACTAAATGCAGCTCTCACGGCGTGGCTCATGGATAAATGGTGCGATATCAAACAGCAAGCACAAGCATACAGCTGTGTTCAGCCGACAGAGAGTGCGCAAGTCAATGTCCACTGAGTCGCTGTCCACTGCCCGGTCACAGTCCAGTGTGCAAAAGTGCGCAAAAACTGTTTGGATTAAATCCAAGAATGCCCATAATAGGGGCCTGGGTAGCTCAGCGAGTATTGGCGCTGACTACCACCCCTGGAGTCGCGAGTTCGAATCCAGGGCATGCTGAGTGACTCCAGCCAGGTCTCCTAAGCAACCGAATTGGCCCAGTTGCTAGGTAGGGTAGAGTCACATGGGGTAACCTCCTCGTGGTCGCTATAATGTGTGGTTCTCGCTCTCGGTGGGGCGCGTGGTGAGTTGTGCATGGATGCTGTGGAGAATAGCCTGAAGCCTCCACACGTGCTACGTCTCCACAGTAACGCGCTCAACCAGCCACGTGATAAGATGCACGGATTGACGGTCTCAGACGTGGAGGCAACTGAGATTCGTCCTCCGCCACCCGGATTGAGGCGAGTCGCTTTGTCACCACAAGGATTTAGAGCACACAGTGCAGAATAGTTTGTCTTTTGCTTCTTTCATGAGATTCACCCCTTTTTCTTTTTTTTTTTTTATTTTTTTATATATATATATATATATATATATATATATATATATATATATATGGAGTTATAGCATTTGCTTAACAGCCAAACTTTCCTGCCCTGTCAACATCAGTGGGAATGTAACATGTTAGATGTGCTTGTGTGGGTCTATTAAGAACATGTTGTGATATGGCTCCATTTTTCACACTGTACTTTTTGTAGTTTGCTCAGCTGGATGTGTGTTTGTTTAGGTGGATGAGAGCATGGAGAGAGAGCAGGGCTGGCTGTATGGCTGTCGGCAGGGGAAGATGGGCTGGTTACCTGAGAGCTATGTAGAGAAGCAGGCCAAATCTGAGGTTGTGCCTACAGCCAAACAAGCCCTAAAGCCACAGGTCTCCATCTCGACCAGGTGCAGTCACCAAACTGAATTCAAATTTTTCATTCACACCTGTTTCACAATATTTTTTACACACATTTCCTTAATGAACACTCGCAGACAAAGTGCATGTGGCTACAGAACCCTCAAAGAGAACATTCACAGCTACAGACTGCCTGTGTCCTCTCAAACCCAGAACACGGCACCTACAATTATCACCTACTGTAATCGTTACCGCTACAAAGGTTTTCTCTCGTAGGAAATAAGTGACATGTTCTTGGTGAAAGCCCTGTTCACACACAAAGTCTAATACAACTAAACAACACTAAAATACAAAATACTCACAAACAATTTTAACATCAAAATTATTTATACTAAATCTGATGTTGTTCGGATGACTAAATGTATTTTTCACCAGCTGAACAATTAATGATCTCATGAAAAGTCTATGTTTGGTCTTTTTTTTTTTTTTTGGAAGATAGATTTTAAAACTACTGTATGTATCAGCTGAGGGTTTATTTTGTCCACTGTTAGGAGTACACTAGCATATAGATTGGATAGTGATGATAAACTAAAAATTATATTACGTTATTCCAGACTTTGAGTGAACAGGTAGAAAAGTTCATAGAGATGCATTGTATCATTTTAAGATCTTTGTCCTGCATGACAGTAGAATATGTGGAATATTCTTAAAAACGCTTCTTCACCAGCAAACTGAGTGAAGCCTCTGTGCCAAGTGGATCACGACTGAGCTCTGCCTTCACCCCCACTCATACCACAAGCTCCACCTCTTCCAACCATAATCAGGTATGCAAGATTCCTAAAGAGCTTGGGCTTTTAATAACCATGTAGTAAGTTATTCCTTGTATTTAAATGCAACAATGTTGCTGTATGTTTCAGGTGGTGGGGAATGTGCAAGCGCAAGCTTTGTGCTCTTGGACTGCAAAGACAAACAATCATCTCAACTTCTCCAAAGATGATGTCATCACAGTTGTGGAGCAGCAGGAGAACTGGTGGCTGGGAGAACTCAATGGGGTTCGGGGGTGGTTCCCCAAAACCTATGTCACAGCGCTGAGAAGCAGTGACACAAAAGCATAGTAAATGCACACTCCATGCAGTAGAGAAAAAACACAAGTGCCTGAGAAACTTTTTTTGCTGTGACTTAATAATTATAGTTTGGAGCTGTGTGTGTTACATGCACTTTGTCTGTGGAAAGTATCAATGTGAAATGGTATTTTCAAACTAAAACAAGTGATTCTTTGCATACTAAAACGTCAAGGTGCCTGCATTCCCCAAAAGACATCAGACTCCTGTAAAGCTACCTTGAGTTTGAAGAAAGGAGCTATATAAAATAAACATTATTATTATTACTAATTCAGATGTTGCTTTACCTTCTCTGTTCAGGATTTTCATTATAATTTGGCACAGCTGCTTTATTTGTTGTCTTTTAACTGCTGTTTTCTTATTCTGAAGCCATTGTTGCACTGGCTGTAAATTTGCTACAATATCTTTTTTTGTTGGAAACATTACATTATTCAGTCATCTTGTTTTGATGCTTGACATGTTTCTTTTTCCCCCCCGTAGTTCTGCTGATGGATCTGATTCAGCAACAGATGGATCCAACTATGAAGGTAAGAGAAAATGGATCCTCTTTTTTTTTTTTTTTTTTTTTTAAACCAGGAAACTTAAAATTAAAACACAAATTCCCTTTACATTTAGGAAATTATATCTTTGATGTAATACTGCATCTGAACAACATTTGAGAGACTTTTGTGTTCTTTTTATAATTGCTTAAAGCTGAAGTATGTAACTTTTTCAGTGTTAAAATACTTCCTTCTATCCCAGATTAATATGCAGAAACAATTACAAGTATGTCAATCAGAGGATCATTTTCTCAAAAACTGTTAACGCTTTGTCTCTGTTTCACTTTAAAATTCCTGGGTTTGTTTAGAGTGACCCATTTAGACCCGCTCCAACAACATTGCTCAACCAATGGCATGAGTTGGGGCAGGACTATCTGGCAGTTCGTACAACAGCAGATGAGGGGCGTATTCGGAAAGCTGCTTTGAAACATTGTTTATTTTTGCAATTCCCTTCGGAATTATTGAAATTACATACTTCAGGTTTAAAATGTGCATTTAAAATTGTCTTCCTCATGGCTAACCATGCTTTTCCTGTATCTTTGGGAAATCAACTGTTTGTTAGTGTTGTAACTCACAGAATAATCTCTGGACATCAGAATCGTCCTTCAGTTAATACCTCCTTAATGTGTCTCGTTCACCAGAGTATGTGGCACTCTACACTTATGAGAGCCCAGAGCCTGGAGACCTGACCTTCACTGAGGGAGACACCATCCTGGTGACGGAGAGAGAGGGGGAGTGGTGGAGAGGCAGCATAGGAGACAGATCAGGAGTCTTCCCCTCCAATTATGTCAAGTCAAAGGAGACTGATGTAATAAATATTACAATTCATAAATATATTATATTAATGGATACAGACACGTATATATTGTCTGTTGTTTTCATTTGTGAGATTAGAAATTGTATGCTTTCTCATTAGACTTCAAGTCTCTCTGGCAAACCTGGAACGCCTGGGAAGAAGCCAGGTAAGGAACAGTGTCATGAAGCTCTGTGACATAATTAAATCATTTTAATAATACATAACTTCAGTTTGCATGCATTTCATTACTAATATCTCAACCCCGATGTCAAGTTTCATATAATACGCATGCTATCTTGTTTGAAGAAGTGGCCCAGGTGAGCACTGCGTATACAGCTGCCGGCGCAGAGCAGTTGAATCTCGCCCCAGGCCAACTCATCCTCATCCTCAACAAGAACCCCTCTGGCTGGTGGCTTGGTGAACTTCAGGTAAGTGTGCAGTTAAATGACCTTCATGTCATTCCAAACCCATATGACTTTCTTTCTTCATTTGAATGAATATTCCAGTCTGTTTTTTCAATACAATACCAGCTGATAGGGACAGACTCATTTTAAAGCTTAAAAAAGACTCAAAAACATCCTATGATTATCCATGCGATTCGTGTTCACGCAAGAACTTGCATGGTTTTTGTTAACGAGCTTCTCTTAGTACAAACATTGCCATGTATTGTGTGGCTTTAAAGGGAAATAACCGTCTGATTGGAAAGGTGTTGTTTTTTTTTTTTTTTTTTTTTTTTTTGCACACAAAAATTAAATGGAAGCAGATTTAAAGAAAATACAAACCTAAAACAATATTAGTGCTGGGAAAGTAAAAAAAAAAAATGATAATAATAAAAGCCCAAAAGGGCTTATACAAAGTACTTTCCCACAAATCAAAGTTTGAATGAAATCAGTTAAATTCTTATTTTTTATAAAGACATTAAGGAACAATAAAAGATAAAAGAAAACAAGAAAAGTTAAAGGGAATAAGGAAAGAAATAAAAAGAATCATACCAACCAAACAAAGAATTTAGCTTTGATATTGATGAAGAGTTATTGCAAAACAAGAAAGATTTTTAGCATTTTTTTTTTAACAAATGGTGAATTTAAATTCTTTAAGTACAGAGGCAAACAGTTCCAAAGAGACGGCCCTCTATATGAAATTGCAAGTCGACCAAGAGATGTCCTGAGAATTTTTTTTTGTTGTTTTTTTTGTTTTTTTTGAAAAAGCAAATGCAGATAGATACAAGCACGAGAACTTCACGAAATGTCTTCGGTGTGTCTGATATCAACATGCAGAGATGATGCAAAGATGACGCACACACATTTGAAGCTCAGGTTAACACAAAAATAACTGAGAATTTGTTCGAAATGTTGCATTTGTGCTTAGATCAAATTTCAGCTGCATCTGGGAGAAACAGTGTGCCTGTTCTTCTATGAATTTTTGTGGTTTATTGTTATGCAATAACACGCTGACATTGTGATTGATGTATGTCATCATGAAATCATAGACCCTACCCTCGAAATCCAAACACAAGTGGTCACAGGAGACGCATGGTAATACCAGGTGGAAACAGGAATGCGTCTCGGCTGACCACATGTGATCAGATCACCAAAAATGCATCTTTTCACTGAAAAATGACTTACATTTCTGGTTCTTTCTCACCAAGAGCAAATGCCTCAAAAAACTTGTGACGTACTTTTGAGTCGCATGGACTACCGTTACAATACTTTTGTCAGTAGCCCCATAAATTTACATGAATTTTAAAATGATGTCATCCTAATTAGTGCCAAAGGTTTTAGTTACGTGTATGTCTTCAGGCAAGGGGGAAGAAGCGTCAGAAGGGCTGGTTCCCTGCATCACACGTCAAGCTCTTAGGCTCAAACAGCGGCAAATCCACACCTGCACCTGTGGCCGGTAAGAAACAGAACACACATCCAGGGTTTATTATTTCTCTTTTAATCTATCCTCATTGGTTTCTCCGTCCTTCCTCACCCTAGTCTGCCAAGTCATCGCCATATACGACTACACAGCAGCGAATGAGGATGAGCTGAGCTTCTCCAAGAGTCAAGTTATCAATGTGCTGGACAAAAGTAATCCTGATTGGTGGAAAGGAGAACTCAGTGGGGTCACGGGATTGATCCCAACCAACTATGTGAAAATGACCACCTCAGATTCTGACCCCAGTCAACAGTGTAAGTAAAGCCCCATGAACAGACCTACATGTATCTATTTCTGCTATTTTTCTGTCCAAGTTTTGGATTTGCCTTTGCAACAGTACGGTTCACCAAATATGAGAGTCTTTGTTTGGCTTCTAATCATGAAAAATGCACAGACTGGTTTATTATGAAAGGTAACATAGTTTCACATTATTCTTGAAATCATTTGTTGCATTTAACAGTGCTTAACAAGGTTTTTATGGGCTTGTATTCTTTTGTTGTCAAATTACTGTAATATCTGACAAGGGTTTATGTATTTATGACCTAGTGTATTACAATTTCATTATTAAAGACATGTTTTTTTTTATCCAGCTTTAAATATTTAAGTGTAATTACCAATATTAAGTATTGGTTTATGGTGCCCTTTTGGTTTTCTTTTTTGGGGGTTTTAATGGGTTTTAACCTAACCCTAACCCTTTTTTACATCTTTTTTCAGTGTTGATCAGGTTATAATCTAATATTTGACTTCCTCCATATTTAGCCACACGTTCATTTCTTTCACACCTTCCCTTCTGCTCTCTTTCTCACATTTGTGTTTCTCTTCCCTTCAACCCATGAGAGACCCACTATCCCCCTCTCACAGGTGGTGGTACAGCTGAAACTAGCATTTACTTACCCAATCCCCTTCCTCTAACACTCCTTACCAATTAATGCTGTTTTTCATTTGTTTTAAACTACAAGGTTTTCCTTTAGTTGACTGGCAATCTAGATATATGAGATAGTTCACTTAGCCTCATGTTGTTCCAAACCCAAATGACTTGCTTACTGATGTTAGCCAGAATGTTAGCCTCAGTCACCATTTACTTTCATTGCATCTTTTTCCATACAGTGTAAGTGAATGGTAACATTGTGCCTAACAAATCCTTTTGTATTCCACTGTAGTAAGTCATGCTTTCATTTTTAGGTTAACTTCCCTTCTTTGACGAATTATTGCAGGGGGATAGTGAGTCTTTCTGCAGTGTTCCATTTGGGCCCTGTCTTAGTGTTTCACTTGCTGAAAGCTGCCTAATTAAGGATATCCATCTTTGATATGGTCATTTTGGGAAGATGGGACTTCAGTAAAACTCGCCCCTCATTTTTGTCATTTAAAAGGATGTGCTAATTTGTGCTTAAAGTGTGAAACTGCCTCAGAAAGGTAGTGTAGGCCATCACAATTAGAAAGTTGATTCTCTTTACAGACATGAAGTTGTGGCAATGATGGTTATAATGCAGCTTTAAAGTAAGTGGCAGTTAAAAGCACTTTTGACCTTTTAAAGAGCAGATGATTTTCATTTATATTGAGGCAGTTTCACCCCAAATCTTTCGATGGTTTTTAATCGCACTCTCACAATCTGGTGTTTTTGCTACCATTTATATTTGATTGTGTTCAGCTTCTTTGTGCAGTAGGTTCAGATTGAATAAAATCCCTGATGTAACATCAACAAAAAAAGTACAGACAGCTTGTTTTACCATTGGTGTATTTAGAAATATAGTTTATGACTTCCTTAAGCTGAAATGCTGCTATTTTAAACACAAAGCTTTTGCCTTAGGTGGTATTGTTACATATTGACTTTGTTTTATGCCATGTTTTTGCATGACTCCCTTCTGTATGAACAGATTTGTTAATATTATATAGGATACTATGCAAGTAGTTGTTGAAGTTTTGGATGAATGTTTGCCTTAATATAATTTTGTTGGATGTTGTTAATAATCTATAAAGATGTTGTTAATAATCCTTAACATATCTCAAATACTTTGAATCTTGTACCTTCATTATATATTTGCTGGAAGAAACCGAGACATTAAAGTCTTTTGAAATAAACTTCAGCTCAGTTTTGAATTTTTTTTAATGCAACGGTGCCAATGTTAAAACACAATATAAAAACGTACATTCAGATACATAATTGCAAAACCCACTGTGCAAACATTTTCCACATTTTATAAGATACAATAAAATAGTGATTTGTAAAATTGTGATCATTATTATTAAAGTAATTATAGTTGTTATGATTGCACAACTTAAGTTAAAGGTAGAACATTTGTTGTACTGTAGTGTCCCATATATAAAACGTCTATTCTAGCTAATCTACTGTCATCTAGTTACTGTTATCCTGTTGCCGTGTTATGGGTGATAACAGATTGAATAATCCTGCTAGCACGCTTGCAGTGTACATCACAGTAAATGAGCGGACACAGTTTTCGAGGCACAACTCGAAAATGAGCGATCATTCTGGGGGTAAACTGCTATTTTTACGGCTATGGGATCTGGACGTTGAAGACACCACAAAAGACTCTGGATCCCAGGATGGTCAAATGGGCAGGCCATCGGCAGGTAAGGCTTCACGTCATAGCGTTTTTGGAGTGCCCTCAACACACATTGCCCTGCTTGGTTTTGAATGTGCTTGAGTGTGTTTGGAGTAAGATTGTTGATGGACAGAGAAGTGCAGGTGTGAAACTGAGGGATCTCATTGAGCCATGAATCTGTTTGTTTAAAGCGGGTTTCTTGTGTTTATGAGCTTCACGTGGCTGAGTGAGTTCACCTGTACCGTCTTCTTGTAGGGTGTGCCGACCTAAACACTCTGGATTCATTGAGCCCTCAGGAGAGAAAACGGCAAGGTTACATCCATGAGCTCATTGAGACAGAGGAGAAATACATGGAAGACCTACAGCTGGTCCTGGAGGTACACAAGCACAGATCACCAGTTTCACATATACATTTATTCATTTAGCAGATGCTTTTACCCAGAGCAACTTACAAAGGAGCAAAAACACAAGCAAGTCATTGTAAACGATGCAATAATGTGAGTGGTGCTGCAATCCCCCCCCCCCCCCCCAAAAATAAAAAATATAGTGCAAAGCAAGAGCAGATTAATTGAGTAATTGACAAATATTATTAGTTTTCCCACGGTCATGGAAAACCTCGAAATATCAGGACATTTTTAAATAGAGATTTCCATGCCTGGAAAAGTCATGGAAATTAGTTGAATCTTAAAGTCATGGGGGTTCCTATTGTGAATATACATTTTTATACTGTAGTTATGCTCAACTCTAAAATATTTGGTTGGCTAGAAATTGCTCCTCATGAGTGCGATCTCTATAAAATGATTTTTAAAATCCTTATCCAGTATTCTAAATGAGTGTGGGAACCCAGTGTAATGTCCATGTAAATCTTTGTTTTTTATTTATTTATTTTAATGATGTTTTTAAGTTAAAAAGTAATGCATGTATATTTATATTTTCAACGTGTGTGACAAATGAATTTTTACAAGTACAAATATTTATTGTAGTAACTCAATTATAATGAGGTATTATAATTATAAAACAATGATAATTATACAATACATATTTTATTTGTATTATTTAGTGTAAAATTATAACAATTTTTTTTGTTTTATATTACCTTGACATTGATTAAAAAACAACAACAACAACAACAACAAACTATTCAACAGTGCAGTGGTCGGGTTTCAAATACACCTGCTGAGGGAGAGACAGTAAATTTGTCAGCAATTTACGGTCCATTTCAGAACAGTAGATATTGAAGCTCATCGCATTCAACTGTTTTTGACCATATTTGATGAAATAATAATTTGTTCTGATTTACTTTCTTGTTGTCTCCTTTAAGGTCTTTCACAAGCCCATGTCTGAGTCAGGTCGTCTCACTGACGCTGAAATGAATATGATATTCGTCAACTGGAGGGAACTTATCCAGTGCAACGCCAAGATGCTGAAGTACCTTAAGTTTACATTGAAAATACTTTTCTTTTTCCAGTGGGCACAGGTAATTAAGAATGCTCACACACGTGTATCTGCAACAAACTCATGGATGACGTGTGTATTCTCAGAGCCCTGAAGGCAAGAAAGAAGACAGGGGGAGAGAACATGCCAGTTCACATGATTGGGGACATCCTGGCCTCTGAGCTGTCACACATGCAGGCCTACATCCGCTTCTGTAGCTGCCAGCTGAACGGCGCCACACTGTTGCAGCAGAGAACCGATCAGGAGCCAGACTTCAAAACCTTTCTAAAGGTAGCAGCACATACACCTGTTCAAAGACCTAAAGACTAAAATGGTTAAAAAGGTAGTAACAAAAAAGAAAACTACCCAAGTTAAAGGTGCACTCACTAATTCTGAATTTGTTTATCTTGCCTTGTCCAATATGGCAGTGGAAATGCACTATTTACATTCAGTCATGATTAATTTATTCTGTGAATAAAAAAAAAAGTACGATAACAGCCGGTTACCGAGAAAAAAAATACACTTACCAAGCACTTTATTATTAGAAACACTATGGTCCTAATAAAGTGCCCAACCTGGTCGCTGAAATCACTGAGATCACACATTTCCCCCATATCTGCATTATGTTACGCATTGCACTGCTACCACACCATTGGCTGATTAGATAATCGCATGAATATGTAGGTGTACAGGTGTTCCTAATAAAGTGCTCGCTGAGTGTAAGTATAATCAACTATAAGTCTAGAGCTGAACAAGTAATCAAATATATAATCAAAATGACCATAACAGCTGTCCCAATTACCTTATCGTGCAAAGTGTCAGTTACAGCATTCCATAGGTCGACTCCTGATGTGCGAACGTTTTCATTTCTTGCATGTTTTTTGCAGCAGACATGGCCATTCAATTTCTGTGTCTAATTTGGTCAAAGGGGCCAATGTGAAGTAGACTGCTTAGGCACTGTCTTGATTTACTAATGCATAATAATAGCAATGAAGTAATTCAGAAACAGTTCTCATCTTGTTTTAGATGTGTAGCCTAAAGAATATGGCATGCATATGCCCCAGGCAAAAATAAGTATTTTAATGTAAATTCTGTTAATCAAATTTAATCGCAATTACAGTGTCAAGGGAAATAATAAAATAATAATGCTGGAGCCCTAACCGGTAGTATTCTGCTGGTGAAGTCATCTTAACATGTTGGCCCCCATAAGGCAGCCTATTTCCATGCAAAATATCATCACTCACTCATGTGAGTGTACATGATTTTAAATTTTAAACACTGTACTGTTAATTTTATCAATGGGTAACTCTTTTTTTTTATTTTTTATTTTTTTTTTTTATTTGGAAAATAATTCTAAGTGTGCCTTTAAAATGGACTCTATCCTGAAAATGTTGCTTAATTTAGATAACTTTGAAAAGAATGAATTCCGGAAGCAAAATGTCAGAGGATATGCCAATTTTTGGTCGAAATGTTGTGCTTCATTTTTAATCTGACTACTGAATATCTTTTCAGAAAATTGCCACAGACTACCGCTGTAAAGGTATGCCTTTGTCCAGCTTTTTACTTAAGCCTATGCAAAGGATCACCCGCTACCCTCTTCATATTAAAAATGTGAGTGTTGTAAAAAAAAAATGGATGATTGACTTACTTTCTGAATTACAAGTTTGCATTTACTAGTGTGCGGTTAACCTGCATGTGTCCAGATCCTGGAAAGTACTCCAGAGAGTCATGTGGATTATGTTCAGCTGCTAGATGCGTTGGAGAAAGCAGAGTTGCTGTGTTCTCAGGTGAATGAGGGTGTCAGGGAGAAGGAGAACTCCGACAGGCTGGAGTGGATCCAATCCCATGTGCAGTGTGAAGGCATCTCTGATGTAAGAACTGTGTCTCTGGACTTATGTGACACTCATGAAATTCACTGCTCTAAATATGCTTCACAGGTTCAATCATATGCTTTCATCAGTATATAAAAAAATTAGATTCAGAGATGGCTGAATCTTTTATTTAAAAAAAAAAAAAAAAACACAAAAAGGAAAGTTTTGTACTTGAATGATTGTCTGATGTAGTTCTCTGCTGAAATTGCAGTCAGTTTGTCATCAGTGGCATTTATCTTCACATATCGGTAATTCTGTAAAGGTAAAAATAGACTAATTACTCTTTTTCACTTGTCTAGAATCTGGCTTTCAACTCTCTGACCAACTGCATGGGTCCTCGTAAACTGCTGCACAGTGGGAAGCTGTTTAAGACCAAGAGCAATAAGGAGTTGTACGCTTTTCTGTTCAATGACTTTTTGCTGTTCACCCAAGCTGTCAGGCAGTTCACCTCCTCAGGAACAGACAAGCTCTTCAGCCCCAAGTCCAATACTCAATACAAGATGTACAAGACGGTAGGGTTCCACACCTCTTTATACAGTATGTAGAGTATTAATTCTGGTTATGTTAAACCTTTGCTTTAACTATCAAATGCTCAGTATAGGAAATTTTATAATGATGCATTTTGTTTCCAGCCTGTGTTTCTTAATGAAGTTCTGGTGAAGCTTCCGTCCGACCCGTCCAGTGATGAGCCCGTCTTCCACATTTCCCACATAGATCGTGTCTACACCCTCAAAACTGAGAACATTAACGAGAGGTCAGTTTCAGCTGTCGTTCTTTATCAACTTTATCAGTAGGGGACTGTTTACTAGACACACTGGATGTTATCTGAACCATTAATGGAATGTTTTCACCACATTGTAATGTAAGGGACACAACAGCAGCTTTTCATGCTGCTGAAATGCCACTGCAAGTGAAATTGCATCATATTTAAATGTACCATACTTTTACAAAGTAAAAGGCATCACATGTTTAATACAGGTTTCATTACGTAACAAAATGTTTAACGTGTGTCTGATGTCCTGCTAGGACTGCATGGGTTCAGAAGATCAAAGCAGCATCAGAAGAATTCTTAGAGATGGAGAAGAAGAAACGGGACAGGGCCTATCTATGTAATTCCTTTCTGCCACTAAATATTACTGACACCTTCCCTATGTAATTCTAATTCATTTCTTATTAATGGACTTGATTTAGACTCCTGAAGAGACTTTGTACAGTGTCTTGACATGCTGTTTTAAAACATTTGTGGAAAAATATTGTAACAGTTTGGCTAATGTCTTTTCTGCTCAATTGTGTAGCTCGTTCAATGAAGGCAAGTTCAACTGGTCGTCTGCTTGTCACCATCTTGGAGGCAATGGAGCTAAAGTCCTCCAAACCAAATGGTAAGTGGTTTTGATAAAAATAAATAAATAAAAATTTTCCATTCACGTTTCTAGTATGATTAAAACTTATACTTTCTTTAGGGAAGAGTAATCCATACTGTGAAGTGACCATGGGCTCTCAGTGCTACACCTCTCGAACCATCAATGACACAATCAACCCCAAATGGAACTTTAATTGTCAGTTCCACATAAAGGACGTGTATCAAGATGTCCTCTGCATTACCATTTGTGAGCGGGAGCAATTTTCCCCCGACGGTCAGTATACCAATAATATTTTAGGAGTATATACAGTTGAAGTCAGAAGTTTACATACACTTAGGTTGAAGTCATTAAAACTAAGTTTTTAACCACTCCACAGATTTAATATTAGCAAACTATAGTTTTGGCAAGTCGTTTAAGACATCTACTTTGTGCATGACATGTGTAATTTTTCCATTAATTGTTTACAGACAGATTGTTTCACTTTTAATTGGCTATATCACAATTCCAGTGGGTCAGAAGTTTACATACACTAAGTTAACTGTGCCTTTAAGCAGCTTGGAAAATTCCAGAAAATTATGTCAAGCCTTTAGACAATTAGCTTCTGATAGGAGGTGTACTGAATTGGAGGTGTACCTATGGATGTATTTTAAGGCTGACCTTCAAACTCAGTGCCTCTTTGCTTGACATCATGGGAAAATCAAAAGAAATCAGCCAAGACCTCAGAAAATAAATTGTGGACCTCCACAAGTCTGGTTCATCCTTGGGAGCAATTTCCAAATGCCTGAAGGTACCACTTTCATCTGTACAAACAATAGTATGCAAGTATAAACGCCATGGGACCACGCAGCCATCATATCGCTCAGGAAGGAGACGCATTCTGTCTCCTAGAGATGAACGTAGTTTGGTGCGAAAAGTGCGAATCAATCCCAGAACAACAGCAAAGGACCTTGTGAAGATGCTGGAGGAAACAGGTAGACAAGTATCTATATCCACAGTAAAACGAGTCCTATATTGACATAACCTGAATGGCTGCTCTGCAAGGAAGAAGCCACTGCTCCAAAACCACCATAAAAAAGCCAGACTACAGTTTGCAAGTGCACATGGGGACAAATATCTTACTTTTTGGAGAAATGTCCTCCGGTCTGATGAAACAAAAATTTTACTGTTTGGCCATAATGACCATCGTTATGTTTGGAGGAAAAAGGATGAGGATTGCAAGCTGAAGAACACCATCCCAACCTTGAAGCATGGGGGTGGCAGCATCATGTTGTGGGGGTGCTTTGCTGCAGGAGGGACTGGTGTACTTCACAAAATAGATGGCATCATGAGGAAGGAAAATTATGTGGATATATTGAAGCAACATCCCAAGACATCAGCCAAGAAGTTAAAGCTTGGTCACAAATGGGTCTTCCCATTCCCATCTGTGAGAAGCTTGAGGAAGGTTACCTAAAACATTTGATCCAAGTTAAACAATTTAAAGGCTATGCTACCAAATACTAACAAAGTGTATGTAAACTTCTGACCCACTGGGTAAGTGATGAAATAAATAAAAGCTGAAATAAATAATTCTCTCTACTATTATTCTGACATTTCACATTCTTAAAATAAAGTAGTGATCCTAACTGACCTAAGACAGGGAATGTTTTCTACGATTAAATGTCAGGAACTGTGAAAAACTGAGTTTAAATGTATTTGGCTATGGTGTATGTAAACATCTGACTTCAATTGTAAATGCAATAAGCTATGAGAGGCTGTGCCTTGCAGTGATTTTACCACAGGTAAGGAATGTTTTAGGTATTAAACAAAAAAGAGTGCGTAAAACTCCCTTAAAAGAATAATTCACACAAAAATGAAAATTCTGCTATTATTTATTCACCCTCATGTGATTCCAAATCCATAGAACTTTCTTCTGTGGAACATAAAAGATATTTTAAAGATTGACGCGAATGCTGATTTCCATACAATAGCAGTTGAAATTAACTCACTTTAAAGCCTAAAAACCCAGCACTGTCATTAAAGTACAACAAGTCTTCTGAAAGAATAAAATTATTTTATATGATGGAATGACTGAAATGGAAGTAATTATTCACTCTCAAATCAAATCACTGAGGCCATTTATATGCACACCAATGTGATGATTACTCCCAAAAATCAGCTTATTTAAAAGATCAAACAAAAAATCTGCATTTACATGAAATTTGAAATAATCGTGTTCTCAGCTTTTGACGTCAAACCCTGAAGAGACATGTGCACAACACAGGCACACGTTTGATAAGCCGGTAAGAACGTTGATTAAGGTGTTTACATGCAATGGGAAATCAGCGTAATGGGCAAAAATCTACCCTTGTTGATGGGTTTATTCTTACGCCTTTATGACCTTACACCGAAAAAGACGCTGTTAAATGCCTTTACATGACCACACACACATTGTCAGCTTAAGCATAATCGTGATCAACTTATGTACAGTATACAGAACCCAGTTAAAATATTTTGCCGACATGTCATTAAAGGGATAGTTCACCCAAAAGTGAAAATTCTCTCATCATTTACTCGCCCTCATTATATCCCAGGTGTGTCTGACTTTCTTTCTTAACCAGAACACATTTGAAGCAAACGTCAGCATAAACGTCATCCATATGACACCAGCTGTTAAATTAATGTCTTCTAAAGCGACACGATAGCTTTTGGTGTGAAAAAAATAAATATTTATGTACTTTTTTTAAACTCTGAATCATGCTGCCATTTTCAAGCTGTACGCACGTGTGACATAATCACATTGACATTTGAAACACACAAGAACTGAGGCACGTGTGTCACAGCTGGAAGAGCAGCACCGTTTACCAGCGATGGATGTCTCAACTGAGTGGAGAACGTGAGATTACGTCTGTATCATGGCAACGCGAATACATCACACGAGAGACCGCTTGAACTCCACCCTTTTGTGAAGCTTACCAGAAGCATTTGATGATTTTAAAAAGTACTTAAATATTTATCTTTTTCACACCAAAAGTGACTATCACTTTAGAAGACATTAATTTAACCGCTGGAGTCTTATCGATGACATATATGCTGACTGTCTGTGATTTTTGGAGCTTCAAAAGAGAAATCTCCATTCACTTGCATTTTAAGGACCTTTTGAGCTAAGATATTGTTCTGGTGAAGAAAGAAAGTCATACACACCTGGGATATCATGAGGGTGAGTAAATAATGAGAGAATTTTAATTTTTGGGTGAACTATACATTTAACATCAAACCTTATTGGTTTTATTAAAATATTGGATGCTTGAATAAACATCATGGCCAAATGTGTAATAGCGAATGTGACGAAATCCGTACTAACCAAATATGACACATGAGTCACATGGACAGGTTTTATGATACATTTGGGTCATTTTTTTAAGCTTCAAAGTCAGTCCCTATCAACTGCAGGTGTATGGAAATTGGCGATCATGACTCTCTTTAAAATATATAATTTTGTGTTCCACAGAAAAAAGAAAACCATATGGGTTTGGAACAACATACTGTACGGTTAAGTAAATAATGACAAATTCCATTTTTTTGTGAAATTCTTTCAACCAGGTTAAAATCACTGTAACGCACAGCCTCTCATGGCTTGTTGCTTTTATAAATTACGGTCTATTTACAGATGCTTTATTATAGAACGGGCTATCACAGGTGTGAATTCATCAGCATATAACAATGGCTTCAAATGTGGCATCTGATTAATATTTTGAGTCAGAAATGTCAGTTTTATAATACCGTTTCTAAAGAAAATAGATTTTTTTTTTAATGAATTTCATACCATCTGAGAGACATGGAGAACTCGAAAATGAAGTTAGTAGTATTAAACAAAGCAATAAATGTACATGGTACAAAGTACATAGATAAAATCTACTTTCTCTTTCCCTTTATAGACTTCTTAGGTCGCACTGAAGTTCCTGTGGCCACCATTAAGAAAGAGCTTGCAAATAAAGGTCCATCCACCAGGAGGCTGCTGCTTCATGAAGTTCCCACCGGGGAGGTTTGGGTTCGGCTTGACCTGCAGCTGTTTGACCACAAAGGCAACAAATGAGAAAATTTTGCCTTTAAAATTAAACCTCAAGCACATGGATTCACCACTTACTCTCAAGATCTTCCATACTTGCCCTTGCCTTAAAATGCTCTCAGCAACTGTGGAACGTACTACTGAATGTGTGACAATTTGAAAGACGAGTTAGCGATCACATTTTTGCCAAGTTTTGCTTTTTGATTACGTGACATTGGGAGGAAAAGGGAGAATCTGGGGGAATTTGTGGTTTTCTTGCCTAAATAATTTACCACTGGATGTAGAGATGTCTGGGGACTTTTATTTTTTCTTTTCTTTCAACTATACTGTCTTTATTGCTGTGCTGAAAGCGATGTTTGTTAAAGGGATAGTTTTTCCAAAAATTAAACTTTTGGCATAATTTATTCGACCTCATGTTGTTCCAAACCCTTATGACTTCTGTGGAAATCAAAAGATAATTGACAGAATGACAGGCTCAGTCACTATTCACAAGATTCAATAAATGTATTTAGTGATTGAGACTAACATACTGCCTAATCTCTCCTTTTGTGTTCGTCAGAAGAAAGTCGGATGAGTTGAGTAAATGATCACAGAATTGTCATTTTTGGGTGAATTATCCCTTTAATCAGAACTTGCCTAGGGTTGAAGTTGATAAACTCTTTTGAACTTGAATATCTTTGACAGTTTTTTAATAAATTATCCCGTCTGCCTTACCTGCCAATTCTTCCATTAACTTCACCATTGCAGAACTAAATTGCGCCAGTCAGTTTCTTTTAGTCTGTGGATCTTATTTCTGCAGAGCTTACTACTAGTTTTATTTACAAAGGTACAAATGAGGTGATTAACCAGGGGTGATTTGTTAAAATTGTCATCACTGTTGATTTTGTGTGCTTGACTGAGTGTTATTTATGTTAATTTATGTAACTTGGACTATCTGCACATTTTACGCTGCCCAATATATCTGGATTGCCATAAAGCATTCAGATAAAGTCTTAATATAGTATATTTTTTTGCAGACCTGGTGAAGAGTACATTTACTCAAGAGACTGAGTCGCTGAGTTTGTTTTTAGGTTTTATTTGTTTTTGTTTTAAATATAAATGTAATAAAATGTGTTTGTTCTTCAAATGCTTCTAATATTGGATTGTAAAAAAATATATGAAAATCAGGTTTCAGATGCAAATTAGGGATGTCCTGATACCGATACTGGTACAGAAATCAGGTCCGATACCACGCTCATGTACTTGTAAAAATGTTCAGATACCAAAAACCGATACCATCTGATGTACAAATTATTATTAAACCGCAAAGGCTGTGATTTTAATGGGATAACTATATAGTTTGCATGTGCTGCACGCTTCAAATGTGAGCGCTTGTGAATGTGTTCAGCCGATGTTGTGCTGATACTGGTTGCTCATACCTTTTTACTATGGTGTCCCTTTGGGCTCAAAAATATGATTGCATCACTCTATGGAAAGCCAGAGGGACAAAATTGTGTTTAGGTGTAAGGTGTGTAAGCGTCTGAACACGCAATTTCATGTACAGGCCTCCATATTTTGGCCAGTGGCAAGCTAGAAATTTTGAAAGTGTGCATAAAATTGATTAAACATATAATGGTGACCTAAACACCTTTAAAAATGTGTCATTCATGAATAGTACATGTTTAATCAACGTGTCATCCCACGGAGTCCTATGTCATCGAGATTTTCTGCATACATCATGAATGTGTGAAGTCGCGTGATGAAGATGCTGTTTTACAACTATGAAGAAAGAACAATTTCAAAACATCGGTGTGGCACTATGAACAAGACACTGGAGGCTTACTCAGCAGCTGCAAAACACAAAAATCCTCTCGTGTGCCATATGGGACGGGACACAATTCAGTCAATAACTTATAGATTACTTGTATGGTTTGATAGGTTTTTATTTTGTTTTTTACTGTTAATCTCACAATCACACAAATCACCATCATAGAACATTAATCATGTTTACATTGATCAAATTTATGTTTTAACAATCAAAATGTTAATACTATAACCTAATTATACTTCTGGTACTCACAAGCTGCTTTGAATTAGTGTTGAATATCAGTGTGCCCTCTTTTGATCCTGTGGAAACTTCAATTGGTAAGAATAATAATATAAATATACAGTTGTGCTCAAAAGTTTGCATACCCTGGCAGAAATTGTGAAATTTTGGCATTGATTTTGAAAATATGACTAATCATGCAAAAAAAAACAAAACTGTCTTTTATTTAAGGATAGTGATCATATGAAGCCATTTATTATCACATAGTTGTTTGGTACGTACGCACGCACGCACACGCACACAGAGTGGTGGTGGTGTAGTGGACTAAAGCACTGAACTGGCAAGCAAAAGGTTGTTGGTTCAATTCCCACAGCCACCACCATTGTGTCCTTGAGCAAGGCACTTAACTCCAGGTTGCTTCAGGGGGATTGTCCCTGTAATAAGGGCACTGTAAGTCGCTTTGGATAAAAGCATCTGCCAAATGCATAAATGAAATTTCAGATAAATGCTATTATTTTGAACTTTCTATTCATCAAAGAATCCTGAATTTTTTTTATATATATTGTGTATATGCCCTATATCAGATATAACATTTTATTCTGTTCTCAGGGGAGGAGTCTTTGTCTCCTCAGGTGTGAATCACATCAATATTCATGATCATCCACGCCTCCTCGCATATGGTCTTTCTAACACTAAAAGTGTCTTACAAAAATTAAATGACTATATTGTTTTGTATGAATGAGTGATCAGGATGGTTTTCACATCATTTTGTAGCAAAACCTCCAGGCTACATGATCCAGTTCTCAAAAGTCTTGTAAACAAATGTCTAGTATGTGATATATGGCCTTATTTCAGTGACTTACAATTTTTGTTTTTTTCAAAAACCACGCATAAACGTTATTTTCTCAAAAATACAAACATGTACATACATGTTGCTCACATATTATTGTAGCCCAGTTTGTGCTGAATACAGTGTTATCAGACTTTAGCCATTAATATGTTTTAAGCAACTGAAAAAAGCACAAATGTCAAGGCATGTCAAAACTTCTCCAGGGCCCAAAACACCCTCAGACCCCAGAGGGTTAAGGCTGATGTTTAAAGATGAAAACACATTTATTAGTCTAATTCTTGGTCTTTTTAGAGTGCAATTAAAGTCCCATTACCACCCATGTTTCTAAATGTTTCACTTTTTTCCAACTTCAGAGGTCAATTATGTAGGACATGTATGCCCTGATGATGAGACTGTGAAGCATGTGGACTTGAAAGGAACAGGTTTGTTTATCTTGTCTATGAAATACTCAGGGTTTGAACACAATATGAACATGTTAAATCTGCCAGAAATATTTGACAGACTTTAGTTTTAGGAGTTTGTAAACCAGCAGCCATATCTGTTTTACGTGTCATTAAACTAAAAATAGATGGAAAGAAATGTCTTATTGGCGAAATTAAATCGAGTGTCTTTTTCATCTTATTTATTTTCATTTTAAAGCAACAGAATTTAAATTATATCCACTTTATCAGCAACAGTGCATGAATGTGAATCCCTTTGATCTCGAAGGTGTCTAATCCACTACGAGAAGTGAGAATTGTCCGATTTGACAGCACGTATTGTATTTCACTCCTCACCAGACTGCAGCCGTCTACTCTCGTCTTCTTTCAAGGCGAGGCGTTTGGCATCTCAAACGAGCCTACTTATTGGTAATCTTCCTGTAGTCAGTCATGTAACCTTCACGAGTCAATCTTGTGCCATTGCTTGGCAGCACGTCTATTATTATTATTATTTTTACATTTGTAAGTGTGAAGCCTATCTCAAACCTCCGTCCGTTTCTAGATTATTTTATACAAATATGAATCCATTTCCAAATGTATTAGATAACTGTCTCATTGACACGAAGCATGTGGAGTGTGCCACGATACTCGTGGCTAGAAGTGGCGACATAACTGCTGCATCCAAAAACTTTACAGTAAATTTACTGCAACTCTGTCTATTAAAAATAGACACAGTGTAAGTCGATGTTTTATTGCTAGAAGTAGTTGTGATTGTTCACGATAAGTAGGCATTCACCTAGAAATAATTGTACATCTGTTCAAACAGACTACTCCAGATGAGGCACAGATGTTTGTTGACGCATTCAAACATGTGAATGTAAGGAGGCAGAGAGGACAAAACTTCCAGAACAAACTATACACTTGCTTGCTGGCTGACAAACACTCAATATACTCCAAATGTTTAAGTGAAATCAATATACTCCAAATGTGTAAACACTATAGCCTATCTTAAAATGTCAAAATATTTCAAATGTAAGTAAAGCCACTTTACATGCTCAACTTTTCTGGTAATAATGATTGCATGTCCATATTTTAGCAGACAGTCTTTGTGAAAAGGGAAAATGAAGCTCATCCAATCAAAACTGAAGAGGTGAAAGACCTGCAAAGAAGCTTTGTTATTGCAGTAATATTGATGAGAAACAATACTCAAACTGCTTAGCTACAAGACCACTAAGTACAGGCTTTGTTTCAGAATGACAATGCACACGTTAAGAGTGACATTGTTAATGTAAGTAAAATTCCTTCAACAATACTGCTCTGACAAAAAAAAAGAAGCATTGCTTTTTGATTCCTAAAAGATTTTAATGTCATTTTACAGAGATTTGGCATTTTTAAATATACACACAATAGTAGTTTTTACATCTCTGCAATGAACATAATGAAACACAAACTCAACTGCCAAACTCAACTTAGGCAACAAAATCTTTCACAGAAAGAATATAGAAATTCCATATAGACTGCAAACAAAACAAAAGTTTTTGTAACTGAACATTATGGGTTATCATATTAGCTGGAAACCTGTTGAGATCCCTTAGGATGAGTACCACATTCTTGTATTAGCTTTCACAGAATTTGATAGAATAAGAAATTTCAATGAATTGGATAAGAGGCTAATAGTGTAAGACAATAGCTAGAACATTTGATCTGATCATTCACAGTGTTGTAAGTCTGAAGCAGTCCTCTGTCAATATAATGTGAAAACAGATCTGTATCGCTGACCACCAAACAAATCAGAGATCGGTACAAATTGCATTTTCACGTTGCACACATCTATACCACATACGCTATATTTTCTTTGCCGTATAATGACACGATTAATGTTAATATACACAGTTCATTTGAAATCCGCTAGTCACTAGAGAGCACTGCCTTAACAGTAAGGCCCTTCATAATTCATGCATCCACATCAGTGCTTGTTTAATGTGCTCCTTGTTAACCATGGAAAACCACATCGAAAACCACAGTAGAATATACTAAGTTTCACTTAGTAGGTTAAATAAAGTCATAGGAGCAACAAATAGTGAGAGCATGTTTTCAATTTCTATTCATATCACACAAAACCCTTATTCATTCACTAAAGACATACAGTATAATATATTCCAATATACAGTGCTTTAAAAACACTATCCATTTCATCCTTTAATTAGACACAATTGAAACAACACGCACTATTGGGGAGAGGAGTTGTGTTAGTAAAAGAGAGAATATTTCTTGAAATAAACATCCTTCTGCTTAACATAACATTCACCTTTAATTTGAGGACTTTGTATTATAATCTGAAATAAGCATTATTTGACAAAAATGTATAGAAAATATTGTATGATGTATTTTTATCAAAATGATTTTTAAGATAATAAATATGATATTAATATGAAGGAAATAATACAGGAAGTGAATACTTCATGACCTGAGTGTTCTTTGCATTGCTATTTTGTTACGTTTTTGTTGTCTTGAACATGCTGTATGGCTGGTATGATGTATGACAAAATCAGTTTTTGCATGATTCATAGTTAATGCTGGTCAGAGTTGTGTATCTTACATAAAATACAAACAAATAACTAAGGAATGCAAAGTTTCCATATAATAATAATAAGCATTAATCAAACAAGCATTTGGCAAAATGTAAAGTGTGGTCTACGTGGTAAAAAAAGTTGTCAAAGATGATTCAAAATTAAGTAATATCCACTCAAGTTTGTTGTGTTTTGTTCTTAAGTAAATGGAAAGACTAGTAAAGTAATTTAGATGTCAAAGTAAAATTCAAATTGACAGTTAATACTTTGATGTTATGAAAAGTCACTAAGTTTCAAAAGACTATCTGACTATAATTCTGTAATACCTGAGAAATGCTAGTGCTGGCTTTATACCTACATCTGAGTTGGTTTTTAATTATTTATTTTTATATATTTTTTAATTAATGTTTTGAAGCTTTCAAATTTCTTGCTTTGTGATAAATGCTGAAGAACACTGCTGTACTATGTACTAAATAAACATATTCCCTCATATAAGAACAACCTTAGGCTTTAAACAGTTTTATATGACAGCATAATGTAATTGTCTGCTTGGTAATGAATAATGCATTTGACACTAAAATAATTGTAGTCATAAAAAAAATAAAAAATAAATAAATAAAAAAAATCCCTAATATGAGCTGCATATTATATGCTAATAAATTCAGGCTCTTGCCAGTAAAACAAAACATTAGCACACTAAAATGATAATGTAGGAACAGGTAAAGGGCGGCATGCAGTCTGCAAAGTGCTATGTTGCTTGTGCGTAAAGGAATACCTTATGGCAGTGCAGCAATTGAGCTGAGTTTGTAGGTGAGGAATACCTAGACATGTTAGCTTTTGTGACTATGTCTTTCGGCTGCTTTCAGTTTGCTGATCCTGCTTGTCAACCTCTGGTAACTTCTCTCTCCAGAAGGTAAACTGACTGAAAGTGTCTGAACAGGGTAAGTCGGTGGTGTTTCCTCTGATCAAAGGAGGGAAGACATGGTCCGTGACCTCACACAGGCGACCATACCTGTAAAACATAACAGAATGTTCAGACCACTTAATAAACTGTCAAATTGTTCAAACTCCAAATCAGAGAGTTTCCACATCCGCATTGGTAACAAAGGTTGCTTTGGGTAAGGAGGACATTGGACAAATGTTTGAGCTGGAAAGATCAACATAGTGCTCTTAATCCTATATTGTTCCAAGGGACCTGCCCCAGTCTACCTAATGTGCAGTAAATTGCTTGTCTTGGCAAGCAAATGAAAACTTTTAAACTTTTGAAGTAAACATGAACTGAAAGTTGGCACTCTTTACTTTCTTAAGATTCATTCCTGGTCTTATTGTGCATGATTTATCAGTGCACATTATCCCAAAGAAGTAAAAAGTTTCTTATCTTTTATCAAAATGTTATAATTGCTTGGTTCATAAATATCTTTTCTTTTCCGTTACCGTCACCAATCAATCAATTACCAACATATAAAATCACATCCCGCCCTTCGCTTTTTTCCTGTTAAATATCCTGTTGCACTCAAACATTACAGCTGTTACATAACGGAAGTAAAATGGGTTGCGAATGCTGTTTCAGATTGACTTTAATAAGAGATCCTTTGCAATCACTTACGATGATATGTTGGTCTTCGCATGTTCTTGAATGAGCTCTCCCTTAGGATTCACAGTAAATATTCTGTTCAAAGGCACTCCCACCTCTTTATATGAATAAACATCCTGAAGAAGAAATGGTTCATTAGAGATTTGCATGTATTGGAAAAAGCTAATATTAGCAATTATTGCTGCTTGTACTTACTGTTGCCCTGTTTCCAAAAGCAGCATAGAAGGGCTCTGTGTTTGGATAGAACAAGTTTTTAATGTCCGTCAGACATTCGATTTTAAACTTCTCTGGCTTCTTCTCAATGACCTCCCTGAAGTTGCATAGGAAAAAAACACTCACTATGTGGCATTTACACTATTTATTTGAAAGTATGTAAAATTACTTTTAGGACTATTGTCAGGGTTTCCATATTTTTTAATTAATTAAAATGTTTTAAATTGATTTATTTTATAATTAATTTCTACAAAATCCCTTTCCACTGGATAAGGATATTTTTAAATTCATTTTGATTCAGACTGATTTAAAAAGCGGAATTAATTTCATAGAACTATTCACTCATCACTAAACACTAATACTCTACTCAACAGCATTATCTAGCCAATGAAAGATTTTAGAAAGCATAACTAAAAAATGTATATTCACAAAAGAAATTTCCACGACTTTAAAAAAAAAATAAATAAAAAAAATCAACATGATTTAAATTATTTTCATGTATTTTCCAAAACACAGTGTTTAAATTCCTTGATATTTCCAGGTTCCCTTACGACTCAGTACACTTGACATTGCATGCTAACGCATATGGGGAGTTGTCCTTCCACACAACCTAGTTGAAACCTCTCTACAATAATGTGGTGTTTGCGCGAAGCTGTCCGCTATAAAAGCAGGTGCACAAACACCATACACAAACAGCGATTCATCTCTCGTCTAGAAGCCTTCTACTGCTTCGCCATTGACTACACGAGTCAGCGGGCGGAATCTTCATGGCAACGAGAAGACTCTCTGCTCCCCTGCAGTGCTCCGGCGAACATCACTCTGCCTTGCCACTTGACGCTTCACTGGTGAACAGGTCGCTTCAGCATCCTGATTTGCAGCGCTTCAGCAGGTATGTATCCTTACAAAGCAATTGTATATTGTGTGAAATATAAATATATAAATAATTTTATTTAAAAAAAATAAATAAATACTTAAGAAAAGCAGCCACTAAGTGCCCAGCATATTGATGGGAACTCCTTCAATACTGTTTAAAAAGCTTCCCAGGGTGATACCTCAAGAAGTTGGTTGAGAAAACGCCAAGAGTACATTTCTGCAAAATCAAGGCAAAGTGTGGCCACTTTGAAGATGCTAAAATATAACATAGTTTTGATTTATTTTTGATTTTTTTAGTCACAACATAATTCCCATATTTCCATTTCTATTATTCCATAGTTGTGATGGCTTTACTATTATTCTAAAATGTGAAAAAAAAATAAAAAATAAATAAAGAATGAGTAAGTGACCCTTAACTTTTGAACGGTAGTGTATATATACAGTATGAGTTGCTTATGTGTTCGCGTCTTTTTAAAGAAATCATTCCATAAGTGTTCCTTGTGCGAGAGACGCATCCTGCCGTCAGACCAGCATGAGAGCTGCATTCTCTGTCTGGGCCATGCCCACGCAGAGTCAGCTCTCATTGAGACAGACTACCCTCACTGCGAGGGCATGAATCTCAAGACACTGCGCTCACGAATCACCCTCGTTCTGAGGGACGATTCAGCCTCCTGCGCCCTCCCACCTGCCTCTTCTGTAACACTCAAGGCGTCAAATGAGGAGGCACGGCAGGGCAGCGAGGTCAAGCAGGAAGAATTTGAGGAGGACCACGTGCCGGCACATGCCCCGCAAGCCCCTCAATCTCCATGCAATGTGTCTATGCCGATACATTATGTGCATGAAGAGTTCTGGCCCTCCACAGAAGCGCATTGCCTCGTCTCGTTCGGTGGTTCTGATGCTGGGGATGATGACGTCATGTCTCTCGCTGCATCAGGCGAGTGGTCAGTGGATGATGTTACCACCCCTCCCCTGAGCAAGGGCAAGGAGCGTGTACATGCCACTGATAAGGAGATGCTTTGCGTCCTTTCAAGGGTGGTCAAAGAGCTTGATATCGATTGGTCTCCTCCAGAGGAACCTACACAATCTCACCTTGATGAATGGTTCCTGCAGTCCAGACACTGTCAAGCGACCACGTCTCGTAGATCTGGCCCGTTCATCCCTGAAGTTCATAATGAACTACCTCTGCCCAGCGAGTAGAAGGGTGTGGAAATCACGCCCCATTCATCTTTCCAAGCCCTGTTGACTGACGTCCACACTGGCTGGAAGAGCATACTCAGCGGTGGGTCTAGCTGGTTCAGCACTCCACGCGATGCAAAGCAAATGGACACAAATGGCAATGGATGATCAAGGTTACGATCCAGAGACATTCAAAGAGCTCCGCTACAAATTTAGCGCTGCGTGCCACTAAACTCACTGGGCAGGCCATTGGCAAGTCAATGGGCAACCTGGTAGTTCTGGATCGTCACATCTGGCTGACCCTCACAGACATGCGTGACAAGGAAAAAGCTGCTCTGTTGGATGCTCCAGTGTCTCCAGCCGGCCTCTTCAGCGGCTCTGTGGATAAGTTTGCTGAGCGTTATGTTGTGACTCAGCAACAATCACAGGCTATGAGACATTTTAATGCCGAAATGGAGTAACGTTTCACAGCCAGCTCGCTCCAGCTCTGTTTCGAGCCAGCACCTGGCCAAAAGCCCTATGCCCACCTGCTGCCGCTGAGCCACCGGTGAGGCCCACACAAGCCGTGGCCCAAACACAACCCCCCCCCCCCCCATGCAGCAAAAGTGCTCCTGATGGGCACAGCCCTTTGAAGTGGAATGCAGAGCTCGCTGTTCCCTCAGAGTCTGCTCCGAAGAAGGCTCGATTGGAGACACACAACACTGTTCCCCATCTCCCCACTGTTTGTTGTCGGGAAAGGAATATTGCTGTTCACAATATATGCAAAAAAAAATACAGTGCTCGCTGCACATGCATAAGATGCTCACACATTCTCAATAAAGAGCTCTTTTCCTCTTCAACAGCCCACACATTGTGCATAACTGCTTCCCACTGGTGAGCAGTGCAATATATCACACAATGAACAAACCAAATTGCCCTCTGTCCCGTTACGCGGACGCATGGCAAACCCTTACGGGTATTTCAGATTGGATGCTAAAAACGATCGAACATGGGTATACGATACAATTTGCACACCGGCCACCCTGTTTCAACAGCATTCTGTCTTCCACAGTTTCACCCGTAGACGCACCAGTGTTATGAGCAGAAATAAACCTCGTGAAAAACGCGATTAGAGGTTGTTCCAAATTGTCAAACCCAAAAAGGGTTTTACAGCTGCTATTTTTTTGTCCCAAAGAAAGACGGCGGGCTTCGGCCAATGCTAGATCTGAGACAACTGAATCACGCACTTGCAAAGCACCCATTCAAAATGATTACTCAGAAAAGTATCTTATCGCACATCCGCCCACACGATTGGTTTGCATTGATAGATCTGAAAGGATGTTTTTTAGATTCGCCTTCGAGGAGATGGCGTATCAATTAAAAGTCCTGCCCTTCGGGCTGTCTCTGGCTCCTCGCATGTTCACAAAGTGCATCGATGCAGTTCTCGCCCCTCTGAAACTGAGCGGTGTGTGCATTTTGAACTACTTTGACGACTGGCTGTTACTGGCCCAATCAGAGGCTCTGTTATGCCAGCACAGAGTCTTACTGCTTCAGCATCTAAACAGCTTAGGCCTCAATGTCAACGAGGTGAAGAGCAAGCTCTCCCCCAGCCAACAAATCTCCTTTATGGGAGCCCGCCTCGACTCCGTAAGTGGGCACGCGCACCTCACGAGCGAGCACGTTCAGGCAATTTTATCTCAGTTAAAACTGGGGAGAACACTTCCACTGAAGCTGTTTCAAAAAGCATTGGGGTTTATGGCGGCAGCATCCGTAGTCATTCCATTAGGTCTTTTACACATGAGACCTCTTCAGTGCTGGCTCAAGCGCTGTGTGCCGCGACATGCTTGGTGCCATGGGTGCATGCAAATCACTATATCTCGCTGCTGTATAGCTGCTCTAGCACCCTGGACAGCTCCTGCCTTTTATCAGTGAGGTGTCACGCTGGGGCAGATTGTCCGGGGTGATACCGGGTGAATGGAGACTTCATCCTCAAACTGTCCTGAGGATTTGGGAAATATTCGGCAAAGCAGAAATCGATCTATTTGCCTCAGTGGAAAACGCCCACTGTCCCTTCTGGTACTTGAAGTCCCAAGCACCACTGGGCGCAGACGCAATGGCCCACAAATGCCCGGCGAAATGCAAATATGTATTTCCCCCGGTGTGCCTAACTTACTCTGTCATATGCAAAATCCGAGAAGACAAGGAAACGATTTTATTGGTTACACCGAAATAGCCCAATCAGCCATGGTTTCCGGAAATGATAGAAATGTTATACAGCTCGCCATGGGAAATACTGCTGAGGAAGGATCTCCTCTCTCAGGGGCAAGTCACAATCTGGCATCCCCAGCCCAAGCTGTGGAAACTGCATGTGTGGCCCCTGAATGGAGTGCGCTAAATGCACCAGAACTGACACATTCAGTCATGAACACCATTTTACAGGCCAGAGCACCGTCCATGAGATGCCTCTACGTGCTAAAATGGAATGTGTTCACTGATTGGTGTCTTTCACATGGCAAAGACCCAGTAAACTGCCCCATACATTCAATTTTCATATTTCTGCAAGAGCGATTGGACGCAGGACACACTCCGTCAATGCTCAAAGTTTATGTGGCGACTATATCTGCGTATCACACACCTGAAGCCGGCGCCACTATAGGCAAACATTATTTAATCATAAAATTCCTTAGAGGAGCAAGACAATTAAATCCACCATGGCCAGTTACAGTTCCAACTTGGGACCTAAATTTGGTCCTAAATGTGCTCGCAGGGCCCCCCTTCGAGCCTTTGGACTCTGTTGATTTGTGCATGCTCTCCATTAAGACCACATTACTGCTGGCTCTGGCCTCAGTAAAATGGGTCGGTGACTTACATGCATTATCAACTGTCAATTCATGTCTGGGGTTTTGCCCCAGTCTTTCAAAAGCCACTGTCAAACCCAAAAAAGGCTATGTGCCTAAGGTTCTAACAACACCCTTCAGAGCGCAGGTGGTTCACCTTCAAGCTTTCTTCCCTCCTCCATTTAATTCGGATGAGGAACAATCCTTGCATTTGTTATGCCCTGTGTGGGCGCTACACGCATACATCGAGCACACCCACCAGTTTACACTGTCTGATCAGCTCTTTGTGTGCTATGGAGGACGCACGAAAGGAATGTCCGTCTCCAAGCAAAGACTTTCTCACTGGATCGTTGATACAATTGCCCTGGCTTATGAGTCGCAGGGTAAGATTTGCCCAATTGGTGTTAAAACACACTCAACCAGAGGCATGGCCTCCTCATGGGCATGGACAAACAGTGTGTCTTTACAAGTCTTGTAAGTCTTGTTTTTCAGCAGGATGGTCTTCTCAAAACACATTCGCAAGGTTTAACAACCTAGACATAACGTCTCTCTCCTCACAAGTCCTCTCTGTTTAGAGTGCTTGCTGTTTTGTTTGCCAAACATATACTTATGCCCCTCCCCTTAAGTACGGGCTCCCCATCATTTTACACAACCGCCTGCATTCAGGCCGTTGTAATTTACCATAAAGTCACAAGCACTTACATTATAAATAAAGTCTCTGACTGGGTTTGTGAAGGGGTTAATTCATACTGTATGACTATAGTTCATATATTTATTCTGAGTGCTCTCCTCCTGGCCCAACATGAGGGTCACTCAACTGTGGCATACTTATGTTGGTCGCCATACCGCAGGACTGCGGTGTCATGTTTGTGTAGTGCGGTGTGATGGGATTCTGTTCCCCATGTGCGTTAGCATGCAATGTCAATGTCTCGGTTACGTACGTAACCTCGTTTCCCTGAGATGAAGGGAACAAGACATTACGAACGCTGGCCGCACTACAAGACTCAGAGTTCTTCTGAGGTGTGTGTGATGCGCTCCTTGTCCCTCAGTCAGAAAATTCTGAGGAATGGTATTTGTGCACCTGCTTTTATAGCGGACAGCATCGCGCCTAAAAGGGCGGGGCTCAAACACCATAGCCAATATTAGAATATTGGCGTTATTGTAGAGAGGTTTCAACTAGGTCGTGTGAAAGGACAACTCCCCATATGCGTTAGCACGCAATATCTCGTTCCCTTCATCTCAGGGAACCGAGGTTACATACGTAACCGAGATGTTTTCTGTGACTGTGGGAAACCTGTATTGTGTTTTGTGTAAATCTCTTTGGACATCTGTATTGTAAATCTCTTTGTACATGAGTGTGTTCAAACCTGTGAAATGCAGAGAATAGACTGCTGGGACTTAGCAGTACAGGTCCCATAGGTAGCATGGTGCCTCTTTCATTAACCCAGTGCAAATAGCCCCTGGTCATATCAGCCATCCCTATTGCCCGTGCTGAACAGTACATAAACTTGTAACCATTCCTGTTGGACAATAAATGAAATATTAGGTATTTTAAAATGGTCTAAAAACTGCTTGCATTTAACAAATGTAATTTGTTCTGTGTGTTGTATGTGACTTACTGGCTAACTCTGTGGTAGAGTCGGGCAATGCCCTGATGGGTCCAGTCTTTACCCAGAGTTGGCAAAATGTGTCCCAGGGTGTCAGATCTGAAGGAGATAGAAGTAACGATTTAGACTTCCTAGCCGTGTGCTTTCAATGTAACTACATTCAGTATAGGGGCCGTTTTTGTATGCATCTATTTTTCCGTTTGTTTTTCTATGTAGCATGCGTTTTGGTGGACCAGATTTGACATATTTGACAGCTGCGTCATGGCAGGAGCATCACATTTTTTTAGACAGCTTGTCAAGTTAAAAATAACTTTTAAACTCGCATCTCGACATCTGCGTTTAGTTATATTCCTCATGCCTCGTCTAGCTTTTGTAAGCGCAAGAACACATTCAGTCTGAACGTTCTCTTAAACAGCAAAGTATTTAGCACATGTTTAGTATTTTAATACTACCCAAGTAGTTTTTTTTTTTTGTGTGTGTAGTCTCACCTTGTGATGGTGCCATCAATGTCGGAAATCACTATCTTGTCATCCCAGCTCCACAAATAAATGGTGCCCTCACAGCGGCAGGTGCCCTGATACTGGGTGGTGACACTGAAGACCACATCATTAGGGCCATCTTTTAGATTCAGACTGGCCTGAGAATAGAGGAACATGGTTCTAGCATGTGTTTGCCTAGATTCTCATAGATAGATTGACTAATCAAGCTTGTTACCAAAACAGTGTGTAAAACCAACAGTTCGACCTTTGAAAGTAATTATCTTTAGCATAGTGATCATAAACACTGATCTGTAGTTTGGGTTGTATGCAGGGCTCCATCCCTCTTGTTGAAAGAAACTAAAAAAGTATGCCCCTTGTAAACCTACCATCCACCCATACATCCCCTTTGAAACAACTGTGTCACGTATCATTTAGAACTAATCATGCAAATAAAATATTTTAATTCTCTATGTATTATAAATAACAGATTTGGTGATTAGCCGATCAGAATTGAATATTCCCAAGAGCTGCGTAGATTTAGACATGTTTGAGATGGTGGGCCTGGGTAGCTCAACGAGTATTGACGCTGACTACCACCCCTGGAGTCACGAGTTCGAATACAGGGTGTGCTGAGTGACTCCAGCCAGGTCTCCTAAGCAACCAAATTGGCCCGGTTGCTAGGGAGGGCAGAGTCACATGGGGTAACCTCCTCGTGGTCGTGATTAGTGGTTCTCGCTATCAATGGGGCACGTGGTAAGTTGTGCGTGGATCATGGAGAGTAGCATGAGCCTCCACATGCTATGCGTCTCCGCGGTGTCATGCAAAGCAAGCCACGTGATAAGATGCACGGATTGACTGTCTCAGAAGCAGAGGCAACTGGGACTTGTCCTCCACCACCTGGATTGAGGTGAGTAACCGCACCACCACGAGGACCTAGCAAGCAGTGGGAATTGGACATGCCAAATTGGGGAGAAAAGGGGATAAAAAAAAAAAAAGAAGAAAAAAAAGACATGTCTGAGATGGCCAGAAATCAAGAGATGCAATCCCCTAATCAAAGCTTTACACTTTCACAGTTTAGAAATATTCTACCAATGTTAGGCTTAATTTGCACAATCTGGCAACCAAGAGCATACAAGCTCCCTCTAAACTGTGAAAAGGCATCGGTGTTTTCAAAACACACCTTCAAAAATGGCCAAGAGAACAGTTTTGAAAAATCATATGACTTTCTTAAAAAAGAAGAAAACGGAAGGTAAGATATTGCTGTGACTAATGTTTTAAGACATGGAAAGGGAAGTTTATTTTATTTTATATAAATGTAAAACCTGAAAACAACCACTAGAAAACATTCTGTGTAAGTTCTTTTTAGGTTGTCACACAAAAACCTCCCTGCAACATTCTGGGAGCGTTTGTTTATCGTTATTAAAAAAAAACTGAATCTAAAGAGATATTCCTAGAATGTTAGGAATTGGTTCCCCAAAAAATAAGCAAACGAGAACCATACGCTAATGTTCGGGGAATGTCCTGTGTTTTCTTGGATGAATGACCTATATTAAATAAAGAGAACCCATGGGCCTGGGTAGCTCAGCGAGTATTGATGCTGACTACCACCCCTGGAGTCGTGAGTTCGAATCCAGGGCGTGCTGAGTGACTCCAGCCAGGTCTCCTCAGCAACCAAATTGGCCCAGTTGCTAGGGAGGGTAGAGTCACATGAGGTAACCTCCTCGTGGTTGCGATTAGTGGTTCACGCACTCAATGTGGCGCGTGGTAAGATGTGTTTGGAGAGTAGTATGAGCCTCCACATGCTGGGAGACTCCGCGGTGTCATGCATAATGAGCCACATGATAAGATGCGCAGATTTGCTGTCTCAGAAGCGGAGGCAACTGAGACATGTCCCCTGCCACCCGGATTGAGGTGAGTAACTGCGCCACCACAAGGACCTGCTAAGTAGTGGGAATTGGGCATTCCATATTGGGAGAAAAGGGGATAAAAAAATTTTTAAAAAAAAGAGAATCCATGAATATTTCTCTAAATATGCACCATTCTGGAATAAAAATTCACAATGCTGTAACATTTCTAAAATTAAACACTAGTGAATTATCGAAGCTGGAGTATTACACCTTTATGTAACCCAACCATTCCCCTTGAAATTGTTTTACAAATCGACCACTGGTTGTATGGAAAACTGAGATACTCACTAGCTGTTCTGATGACAAACGTAGAGTCTTCCTGTAGTAGTGGCCACCAGAGCTGAGAAGAGCTTCAGGCTGGTTGCTCACAGGATTCTGCTTAGAAGCTCCACAGTCATCTTCACTGGATGATGATTCATCCTTTAAACTGTTAAAATACCACCAGCCAATCCACATTTAAACAAAATACTGGATACTTGTACATCTACATACTTTACAAGAACAATGAAAATCTGTTACACTGTGTTTGATTTTTTTACCTGCCAATAGCGTCTGTTCTTATAACCTGCTCTCCACTCTCAATCTGGTCTGATGCTGATTCCTGTTGCAGTAAAAGTAACTCAGCAACTTGATTTGCATGCTTATGTACATAAAGCACTATTGTAAATGTTTGCATAAAAATACGCTGTAAGCAAACAGAGTCTGTGGCTAAATCAAAAATGTTATCTCTAAATCAATTCACAATGATTCGCTACATGTAACAATGCAAACATACCGACTTGGAGCTGCTATTTCTGCCCCTCCATGAAAACCACCAGCGTCCTCCTTTCTTGGCCATCTTCTCCTTCATAATGTTCTCCACCGTGGCCTGGAGCAAATGCACAGAGCCCCTGATACTCAAAACTCAAAAACTAAATGACAAGATGTCTGTGACTGAACACATGCAGAGTCATGCAGCTAATAAATCAACAGAAAATCACAAAGACGTACAGGACTAGAGCCGAACATGCTAGGAAAACAGTATGTGAAGAAACCAAGAGCAGAGTAGACGTAACTCAGACAGGAGTACTTAGCACAATGGTGCACAATGGGATGGGATGAGGGGAGAGCAATTAAAAAAACAAGAAGAGAAAAAAAGGAGGAGGGAAGAGACAAATTTAAATGCCCCAGAGTGTCATGAGAGCTGGGGTGCAGTACACAAAAGGACTTTAAAAAGCCATGAAACACTCACTGGGAGAAGACAAATGATGCAGAACAAAACAGCATCTTCTACCACTTTGATGTATTTCATAATTTACCTATTTAAAACTATACTTTAAATATGGTAATAACAGTACAGTGTCCAACATAGAGACACATTAATTGGATGATACACTGTAAGCACTGGGGATGTGGCTTATGCATGATTTGAAGAACAGTTTAGGTGCAGTAGTGTTTTTTTAATAATTTGATAATGTTGGACAATGCTGTTTCAAGGTGAACATGTGCCAGCAGGGGTCACAAGATTTCCATCCTCACAGAAAAAAAAAATCTATTGCTATTAGGCTCCACTCTTGTGGTAACAGTTTGTACTATTTAAAAGATGACATTTAATGTATCTCTGAGTTTTTTAATAGGCCTAAGCATGATAACGTTGTACAGTACAAAATGCTGTTTACTGACAGATCCACATAAGTCACCTCACGGGAAAGTCTTAAAGTCACAAAACTTTGTATTTTTATTTTTTTTACATTGGTTTATTAGATACATCACTGAGCAACCAATGTATAAGCTTGTTATTAGTTATGATGTCACAGTATCAATGTTGGTTGAATAACTTAAGACCTCTATGTATGTTTGTTGCTTAAGAAGTCCTTACCTTTGGCAAGGGCTTCTGGAAAACCTGCATGGCCAGTACAATAGGAGCAGCTGTGGTCCAGTTATAATACCTTGATGGAAAAAAATGTGACGCACCAACACAAACCAGCTTTATTAATTACAATTTATTTACCAAATCAAATGTATTAATTACCATTTCTAAAGGTGTCTTTACACAGCCAAGTTAAGCCTGCTCAAAATTCTGTGTAAAGATGCAAAAGCCAGACTAAATTAAACCTGCACTGACCCACCTCATCCCCTAGTATCAAAGGCAGTTCTGATGCTGCTTTGGTTCTGTGTAATGAAATGCAGCATCAGAGCAGCCTTGAACTTTGTTGTTGTCATAACAGAGCATATATTTCATAATTTAGTTCCATATTTAAAAGTATAACATCATATTTTGATTCATGCATTCATGCAGTAAATGCATTTATGCCTACTCTAAGCAGCATTAAACGGTCTATATAAATACAACTAAATGCCACTTCAGATGCTGTTTCTGAGCTACCTTTGCAGTGTAAAGATGGCTTAAAGGGTTAGTTCCCCAAAAGTGAAAATTCTCTCATCATTTACTCACCCTCATGCCATCTAAGATGTGTATGACTTTCTTTCTTCTGTAGAACACAAATGAAGATTTTTAGAAGAATATCTCAGTTCTGTTGGTCCATTCAGTGCAAGTGAATGGGTGCCAGGATTTTGAAGCTCCAAAAATCAGATCAAGTCAGCATAAACATAATCCATCAAACTCCAATGGTTAAATCAATGTCTTCTGAAGTGATCCAGTTGGTGTTGGGTGAGAACAGACCAAAATGTAACTCCTTCACTGTACATCTTGACAGCAGTCTCCTTGGTGATCATGATTTCAAGCTCAATTATAATTCCTATAGCGCCATCTAGCACTCTTCGCATGCGTCAAGCACTAAGAAGTGTAGTGGAGCTTGAAATCATGATTGTGTCTAGAGAATGCAATGGCAAGATGTACAGTGAAACAGGAGTTATATTTTGGTCTGTTCTCACCCAAACCCAACAGAAACACTCTAGAAGACATTGATTTAACCACTGGAGGCTTATGGATTACCCTAATGCTGACTGTATTTCCTTTTTGGAGCTTCAAAGGTCTGGCCATCATTTACTTGCATTGTAAGGACCTTCAGAGCAGAGACATTCTTCTAAATATCTTTGTTTGTGTTCTGCAGAAGAAAGAAAGTCAAACACATCTGGGATGACATGAAGGTGTGTAAATGATGAGAGAATTTTCATTTTTGGGTGAACTATACCTTTAAGAATTACATTCTTTCTAAATGCTAAAATTCTAAGCTTGGGCTTCTTTGAAAATAATTTAGTGAATAACATGCCATTTGTATTATGGGACATTCATCACATACTTGGTTCCAATCTTTACAACCAGGTTGGGATCATCAATAATAGATGGATTATCTGCAAACTCCTGATAGGATATTGCTCGTTCCTCAAATTCCTCTGTGAAATAAATATTGTTAAGACTTTAATGACTAAAAGCCACTAAAAATGTAGCCACTAAAAATAAACATATTTTACCTCTAGTGATCTCCCTGTTTTCCGACAGTCCTCCGCACAGAGAGATGGCAATATTAGGCAAGTCTCCTAACTGATCAGAAAAGCTGTCCACTCCGCTGTCTATTCCACTGCTGCCCACTGACTGAGGGGATTGATTGGCACTCCTCGGATCTTTCCCGCTCCTCAATGCAGTTGCTACATCACTGAACGATAGAAGTCAAATTGAAAAAACTAACTTTTAAACTACAAGCACTACAGCTTGATAAAAAATGAATTAAGTGAATGGCTAGAGGACTAAGATTACATTTGTAAATGAGCAAGAAAGATGTTGTTCAGAGTGTTGTTCACAGGAAAGTTAAACTTTTAAGCAGTGCAATTTACCTCTTTGGAAAGTACAGGGCTGCCACCTCAGGTTCCAACTCTATGATGTCATCCAGGTATATCCCATCTGATCCAAGATGCCGGCTCCTTTTGTCTAGGAATTCGTTTTCATTAATACTCAAAATGTAGCTCAACAGTCCAAAAAAGTAGTGAACCTTTTTAAAATATATGTATACTATATATTGTTAATCTATAAACATAACAATATCATTTAATATGAAACATTTTAACATAAAGCGTGACTGTGCATTATACAGCATGTTCTCATTCTGAAGTTTTAAATATACAAATATTAAATATACATTAAATATGTTTAAGCAACACTATAAATTCTGTCCATGCATAATACAGGGGATAGCTTTGGTTAAACTGATTTTGGCTAACATAAGGTGTGAAATTATATGTTTTGAATGGCTAATTATTTGCTCAACCTGGAAGAAAATTAAATATCTGTGATGGACATCTAAGGTCAAGAAGTGCGTTTTCTTTGTAACCTTTCCATTAAAAAACATATTGAGAGCAATAAGATCATTTGATAATATTTTAAAATAAGGTTCCATTTGTTAAAGTTAAAAACATTAGCTAACATAAACTAACAGTGAACAATGCTTTTGCATAATTTATTAATCTTGGTTAATATACATTTTGACATAATAATACATTTTTAAAATCAAAAGCTATATTTGTTAACATTATGAACTACTGTAACATGAACTAACAATGAACAACTGTATTTTTATTCACTAACATTAAGATTAATAAATGCTGTAAAAAATATAACGTTCATTGTTTGTTCATGATGCCTATTGCATTAACTAATGTTAACAAATGGAACCTTATTGTAAAGTGTTACCGATCATTTTTGTGTTATATTGTGTGACACAGTAGTATTCAATTCTCTAAACTTGCTTTCTGTTTAATTGACAACCATCCATGGCTACATTAAAAGCAACAAAACCATTACTCTCTACCTTTTCTCTTGGATGGAGAGTCAGTGTTGCTAATGGCATGAGCTCCAGGACTGTGGCGGCCCTCCTCTAGTTCTGGGATTATATGAGTGGCTTCTCTGATGGCCTCCAACTCTACAGCAGGTGCAGATGCCCCCTCTCCAGCCCTGAGATCTGGCACATACAAATGGAGATCACTGCCCTGACACTCCACCATCCCACCTCTAGTGATGGCTCTAAAGTGTGTGCTGGCAGACGGTGGGATTGACCCTGGAGTCACCACCATGGGCTCTGATATGGATTGCAGGAATGAAGGCTGAGGAAAGAGAAAGACCTGGGGTGATATTTCTATAAAACAAATTTGGGTTCTTGGCCTTTTAAACTCATGGATTTTTCATTACAAATCAAGACATCTCTCTTTCTGTTGTAATAAAGTGAACTATTTCAGAGTTGTCAGGGGCCATTCACACATGTCATGTTCTTGCATCTGACTGCATTGTTTTTTTTTTTTTTTTTTTTTATTATTGTTCTTCTATTTAAACCTGCTAAACTAATGTCTTTGACAGGTGCCATGTGTCCTGAGTTTTAAAGCATCTCGTGCCATTAGTGCCATGTTTTTGAGGTGCAGTAACAAGTTAAAAACTTGTAAAAACACATCTGCAATATGTTCCATTCACACTGTCTAGCTTTTTTAAATGTAATAAAATAGCCCCTTTTTATGAGATACACTGAGCATGGTGCTTATCTGACATGGCTGGTGATTACTGTACCTTGGCAGCGTGAGGCAGCTCTCCCCATGTCCACAGCATCTTAGGGTTGTCTGAATTCCCTTCAGCCCTCTGACTGGCCAGTAACTCTGAGTCACTCTTGGGTGTTGAGGGCAAGGAGCCATTTGGACTGCTTTAGGGAGGAAAGAGAGAGAGAGAAATTGAGAAATATTTGGATTAATATTACGATAGGATTTATATGGCTGTTAAAAATAATAAGTTATTAACAATGTCTTTTTTAACTTTTCATTCCTTATTCATCTTGGCAAATAGCTTGTCATTAAATTGGAAAATATCTGAAAAGTGGTTAATACTCTAGAGAGATCCCAGATAGCAAACAAGGATTGTAACTATGTTGGCATTGAATCAATGTTAGATGTTATGTTAGAATCTGGTGTTGACTCAACATCAGATTTGTTGAAACAACAATAAAATTTCAATAAAAATTCAATGTTAACCTTGTTGAATCAACGTTGCAATCTGATGTTGATCCCACATCACTTTTGCACCCTGCGTTAATGTTAAAACAACACTGATTTATCTACAATAAATCAGTATTAACATCATTGAATCACTTTCAAATCTGATGTTGATTCTACACCACCTTTGTTTGAATAACATTGAAATAAAATAAAAAAAATATTAACATAATTGAATCCATGTTATAATCTGATGTTGATTCTATATCACATTTGTTTAAATAACATTTAAATAAAAATAAAAAACAATAATAAACATAATTTAATCCATGTTAGAATCTGATGTTAATACTACATTAATTTTGTTGAAACAATGTTAAAATATTAACAAAGATTCAAGAAATTTGCTGAAAAACTATTATATAAATAAAAACAACTTTCATATAGATTCTAGTGTTTATTTATCTTCACCACAAAAGTAATAACAGTAAAAAATTATAATAATAATATTTAAAAAAAGTGTTGTAGTTGGAGGCACCGGAGGAACTGCTCCCACACTCATTTGCATCTAAAACAGAACAGATCAAAAACAGTAGGATAAAACCAATGGAACAGAATAATAATCTTAATTGTGTAAAATTGGTTTGTACAGTCCTGCAGTTTCATGTTTTGACAAATGATCATGTAGTCTAGTCTAGTCCTGCACATTTTGGATGTCTCCCTTATCAAACACACCTGATTTAACTCAGCTTGTTAGTAGAGACACCGTGATCTGAATTGGGTTTGTCAAAATAAAATAAAAAAATCCATAATGTGCAGTTTGTGGGAACAGACCATTATGACGAGGCTACACCCGTTATCAATAATATATTTTCCACCTCATTCTATTAAGAGTTTTATACACTTGATTGTTACATGCAATACAGGTTGTTTAATTTGTCTTGTAATAGTAAGAGTTTTTTTAAGAGCTGTTGATTAAAAGTTGCATTAATCGCTCAATAGTTGATTATTAATTCTATTAAGTACTAGATTAGTCAATTAACAAAATAACCGTTAGTTGCAGCCCTGCATGAAGTTCTTTTGGTAGAAAATAATGAGAAAAGGCACCTGGAATTCTCTTAAATTTGGCTTGTTCACCTAGCAACACCAAGCCACCACATAATTCTGGTATTTAACATTAATTCACACAGTGCTGGGCATAAACAAATGTAAAAATAAATAAATAAATAAACTGTGATACAATTTTAATCCTTTCCTTACCTGATATAACTGCAAGGATGTGAGGTGCTGGTTGGTCCTTTCTACATCCCAGATGATCACATGGTCGACTACAGATCAATGTGTATTCAATGTCACTCCATCATGGGGTGCTTCTCATTTCTTTAAATGTGCATCCTTATTTTTTCTTTGTCTTTTTTTGAATATATATATAGATATATATCTTTTTCGTAACTCCTCCCTCTTAAGATGCAAGGAAAGAAAACAAGGATGCTCTGCAAGTGCAGAATCAAAGAATGAAATCAAAGCACTTAATGTATAAAATAGCATATCCTTGCTTACTCAAGTGTCACTTCTAAGCGCTGTCAATCAGTAAAGCACAGAATACTACCACTGTGCTTTAAGGTATCTGCCATAATGTTGTTTTAACTTTATTAATAAAGACAATACTAATAGATCTTGATAAAACAAGATGCACTTTTCAAGAGTGTGGAAATGTTTCTTCAAAGATTTTTAGCACTTATTAAATTAATATACATAATTACTGTCAGTAACAGAAAAAAAAAAACAAGCCAGCAAAACAGTGGGACAGAGAAATAATAAGATACATGAACACCACAGTTGTTGCTTGAGTGCGCTAGGTGTTTCAACAAACAAGACTTCTGTGTAGGATGCACCTATGTTTTCTCACTAATGCAGAAGCATCAGTTATGCTGCATCCAAATATCCCATACTTCCCTACTATACACTATGGTATGCCAAAACTAGTATGCCAATAGAGTAGTAAGTCCGAATTCTCAGTATTCATAAAACTATAAGCGAGAAATACCTGGATGACCTACTATTCTGAAGATTCTGAAGTGTGCAACCACTGGACAATTTACGATCTCATAATCCCTCGGGAAATGAGGAAACGTCACGTTCAAAAAGCTGGATTTAAAAGAACGGTGATGAACCACGAGTCGGACAGCTCTTCTCAACTGTAAGTGATATATACTCTTCTTGGGAGGTGGGCTTCTATCTCCTTGTGTGCACACACTGGTGTCCTCGCATGTCCAGGAGCAGAGCGGGGATTGTACCGCCCGAATTAGATGGGAGCCGGACCCACAGACCCTTGTTCCTTGTGCTGAAATGGTGCTTGTTTCACAAAATCAAAGCAGATTATTTTCACGGTTGTTGTTCTTACATTATATATTCGGGTCACGGGTCAATCCCTACGTCCCCGGATAAAGTATGTCCGGAATCTATTCATGCTACTCACATGCATATCTAAAGAACATACCATTTTACCGGGAGAGAAGTGCATCCTTCATCAAATACAGTACATACTGTGACAGTACGCGATTTTGGAAGCAGGAGAGTATTGAGAAGCATACAGGACCTCGTGGTCATCAACTAGAAATTAATATTAGTTCTAACTGTCACCAACTTATATGTGCTGTTGGCTTTCATCAAAATTTAATTATTGATCCAACAAACTTTTAACACTGAAATTTCGATCTCAACCAAACTGATGATTCGGATGAAAAATCAACATTGAATCAACGTCACCTTGCTATCTGGGATGTAAGGCTTTTTAAAAGCTTAAGTTAAGCCTTGTACCTTTGCTACAAATGAAATTACATTTTGATGGAAAATGTCTTGTATTGTTTCAAGAAAAGTTTTTGAAGAGCATAGGTGTAGCAATGACGAATGCAGTAATTACCTATGTGTTGACTGGAAGATGGTTGTCTGATGGGGACAGGAGATGGATAATCCTGCACTGGTGGGAATGGGTAAGGAGCATGTCTTCGCCAACCCAGAGCTATGGGTCATTAAACAAAGCTTTAGATTCAAATGTCCATTATTTTAGTCTCAAACAGTACTTTTTTAGTGGCATATGGGGGCAGTATTTGGAAGAAAGAAATTATTTTTTAAAAAGTGCTTCCTGGTATTTCCGGTAAAAAATAAATAAATAAAAAATGATTATGACAACTTTCAACTTTCTGTCTTAACCCCTCTAATTTTAAACAATGGTTGCATACCTCTTAACACCGGTCCACTTTCTTTCAGACTGTGTGTATGTGGTGGTTGTGGAGCTTCCTTTCACCTGCTCAGCAAACAGCTCATGTGACATGGCTCTGTAAACACATATGCACACATATAAGCATATGCACATGCAAAACGGAAGATTGAGAAAGACTATGCATTTAAAGTAAATTATATATTCCAGAAGCATAGATATACCCAAGGATAATCTCGTCTTTAACAAGCTCATTCTTCCAGAAATACAGAGTCTCTGGATTCTTTTCCAACTGCAGTTTTACAGAAAAACACATTCTAGAACTCACATTCCAGCTGACTCTTTTTGGTCTTATGAACAGTTTTCCCACTGGCCTTTACAGTCACTTTTTAAATTTATTACTGGTACCTGGGAAACAGATTCTTGGTAATGCAAAACATGCAGTGCACTGCAAGAGTGACCTTTTAACTTGCTTATCCAGAAAGAAAGTAGGGAAAAGGATATTTTTGTTGTTAAAGTGGTTTATATTGCAAATCATTAATTTTCTTGAATATGTGGGGATCATACTAGATTGCCCAGTATTACAAAGGATTCCCCTGGAGCCAGAGCAAAACTTGGCACGGATTCACGGATTTCGTGGAAAAACTCTGGAGGGGCCGTTTGAGCCACTTGTTTACTTGAGCAGTAGGACTGCGGATCTCTTTTCTCCACTCTGCCTCTCTCTCTCTCCATTGCAAATCTTTTTCAATGAGTGAACAACAAGCCCACATCACAAGGCTGCTGCAACTGGAATCATTCCAGCAAACTGGAAACAAACAAATTATGCCACTGCAATCACTTTTATAAATTGCACTGAATGCAATTTCTGAGAAGAGCTCCATATATCCAGCCAAGCCAAACTCCCAGAAAAGTGGGATTTAGATTCACTGTGAAATCTTGGCAATGCCACTGCCCTCATTTACCCTACATTTGTTTACATATGCTATATATTTAGTATAAGAAATCATGAGCAACAGTGAGGAATCATACTGTAGTTTACTGTAGTTGAATTTAGTTTAGCTATTTGTCCCTCTTTACACCTAGTATTAACGTGTTTTTTTCGATGATTGGATCACAATCTGAAAACACTTGACAACATTCAGTACGTTTACATGTGCAGTTATAATTGAGCTACAGTGGGTTTTTGCACAGTCAAGTTACAGTCTTCCTCTGTTTGTTCATGTATACATGACACAATGCTTAATCGAATATTTGATGGAAGGATGTCAGCTGAGGAAGTGTTAAATACATGTCACGTGTCACGTCTGTCTTTCAAAGCATGCACAAAATGCCAAACCTAGTTGTGGTCTGATTAAGGGACATGCTGGACGAAGCCGAGCTACAATTGCATTCTGAAAGACTCTTCGTCCATTTTCGCAAAAATCAGACTAAAGCGTTTACGTGACATTTTAAAAATACAAATTATTGCTTTAGTCTGACTGAAATTGAACTTTTACAGTGTATGTAAATGTACTGATTGAAAGCCAAGTGTAAATTCAGACGCATTGATTTCAGATATTGATTGGACCCCTGAAACCACATTTGGAGGTGGTTAAGGACAGATTTTGACCACATTCGACAAAGGTGTAAATGCTAATGCTTTTTTCATACAGTATGTAATATGTACATGGAATTTTCCATTTTGCACCAATAAATGCAATGATTGGATATCTGTCCATTCAGCACAATGGAGATGGCAAGGTGTAAATGCAATCCAGCTAAAGAATATACTGATACTATCCGGCTATAAAATGAATCTTAATGACAGTGTGATTGGTTACAATGCTCAACCCCTGCAAAAAACAAGTTTCACATACCAGGAGTAGACCTACTGTAAATGGAACGCACAATGTAATCTTGATTATTAATTGTGCAGCCATAATCAGATTATAAATCTGTTTTGTGGTAAAGGGAAATTATTCTACTGTTTGTTCTGACCTAATGCTTGTAGCCTCTTTTTCTTCATCAGAACTCATATCGATGGGAAACATGTCCTCATCTTCTGAGAAGTCTCCATTATCCTCTTGTTTCATGCTGTCCACTTTAGATTTTCTCCTCCTTTTTCTCCTCTTCTTCATCATTGAGCTGTCTCCAGAGACCTGTGTGGGGCCCAGGGTTTGAATGGAGGTTCCGGTTCCAGACTCAGACAGACGGGACGTGTCTTTTCCCATCTGGGCCTCCATTAGAGCTGAGCCTTCTGAAATGATGGGTGATGTAGTCAGGTGGGATGGCACCATCTCCTGTGGAGAGAGAAGTAATAATTATATATGCTTTAGAGAGTTTTTTTTGAGAATGAATGTGACTTTGAAGAAAAAAACATACAAAAATATTAAAGGGATAATTCACCCAAAAATGAAAATTGTCATTGTTTACTCTCCTTCATATTGTTCCAAACCTGTATGACTTTCTTTCTTATGTGGAACACAAAAGGAGATGTTAGGCATAACAGCATCAGTCAGCATTCTTTTTATATGTTTAAAAAAAAAATTGTGCATAACATCTCCTTTTGTGTTCCACGGAAAAAAAGAAAGTCACATGGGTTTGGAACAACATTAGGTTGAGTAAATGATGACAAATTTTTAATTTTTTGGTGAACTATCGCTTTAAATTCTCTAATTGAGTTCATTCTTTATCTTTTATCAGATCCAGTGTTGTAAGCAAACAATGCAAAACATATTCATATAAACACAGCTGCAGACTGTAACCATAGATTTGTTTTCACTGTGTCTGCTTAGCTGCACAACACTGTGACCTTGATGCCATGTGACAGATCTCTGCATTACAACTAAACACATGCACGTGCACAACAGCACTCAACTGTCCTCAAGCCATGGCATAATAAGAGTGTGCATGGCTGTTGGAAAAAGACAGAGAACCAAATATATATCAAATGACACAGAATGTTCAGTTGTTTACGTCACTCGTCTGTTGCACTGTAAAAAAAATATTTTATGGTGCGGTACCGTCGTTTATATAATTAAATGATAAACTTAATATATTAACCTTCTGAAACTGTAAAAATCTGCTTTTCACTTTAATAATGTATTGTTAATCACCGTAGTAATTACAGAAGGGCACATGACGACATGAAGTTCATCAATAGTGGCCCTTCCAGGAGCAATGACCAATAAACATGTAGAGACAGTGCTCACACTTGACACCATCAGGGTAACACGTGAAATTAAAATTATGCAATAAACATTAACTAAACTATATCAAATATAACACCCCAAAGTGCATAACTGATATTAAAAATAAGAAGAAACAACTATTCCTATAAAATATATTGAAATGTAATGGGTCACACTGGGAATTCTGGGAACACCCGATTGCTGTTTTTTTACCGTAATTTTAACAATAATTTATCATAAAAAAACATGTACTCTCTTGTTAAATATAATATACATTTTTACCGTTAATTATAAGGGATTGTATTTTTAAATATATTAAACATTTTTAACATATTTTACGGTAACTACTCGTTAACCAAGTCTCAAATTGGTGTAATCCGAAAAGTGTGGAAAATGCCGTCTTTTCACGGGAAATGGGAGTTATGGGGATCTGCCAATATCCCTTCGTTAAATCCAGTATCGAATAAAAGCAAGCCGCGCCTAACCGATCGAGCAGTTCATCAATCCGTGGCATTGGGTATGCATCAAATTTAGAAACCCCATTGACTTTCCTATAATCAAATTAATGAACCGTACCGAGCCGTCGCTCTTCGGAAACCAACACCACCGGGCTGGCCCAGTCACTGTGGGATTCTTCTATTACCTCCATATCTAGCATGGCCTTTAATTCTTCCTGAACCACTTTTTTTGTGTTTGGGTAATCGGTAGGGATGACTGCGTACCACTACCCCTGGGGTCGTTTCGATATGGTGCTCTATGAGATTCATACGACCGGGAAGAGGTGAGTACACGTCGGAGAATTCTCTTTGCAACCTGGTAACCTCCGTAACTTGTGACGGTGAGAGGTGGTTTCTGCAAGTGACCGGAGTGACTCAATTGGTGGCTTTTAAGTTCACCTCCGGTCCGAGATCCTCCCTCTCTGAAACCACCATCGCCAAAGTCACGGGGACCACCTCTCTCCATGGTTTTAGGAGATTGAGGTGGTAAATCTGACGTGCTCCACCTCTATCTGTTTGTTTAACCTCATAATCGATTTCCCTGACTCGACGTGTGACCTCAAATGGCCCTTGCAACTTGGCGAGTAATTTAGAGCTCGATGTGGGGAGTAATACAAGTACTTTATCTCCCGGTGTATTCCTGTAGCCGAGTACCCCTATTATACAGCCGGTTTGACATTCTTGAGCCTGGAGCAAATTCTCCTGTGTTAATTGCCCCAATGTGTGGAGTTTTGCTCTCAGGTCAAGAACGTTTTGAATTTCGTTTTTGCTGTTTGAAGGCCCATCCCGTAGGATGTCGAGCACGCCGCACGGTTGACGCCCATACAACAATTCAAATGGGGAAAACCCCATGGAGGCTTGCGGGACCTCTCGTACTGCAAATAATAGGGGCTCGAGCCACTTGACCCAATTTCAAGCGGCTTTGTGCCCAAATTTACGAATCATATTCTTTAGTGTCTGATTAAATTGTTCGACCAAGCTGTCCATTTAGGGGTGGTAAACGCTGGTCAGAATTGATTTAATCCCCAATCATTCTTACAGTTTGCGTAGTGTACGTGACATAAACATCGTGCCCTGATCAGTGAGGATTTCTTTCGGAATCCCCACTCGGGAGATTATTCTGAAGAGTGCCTCCACAATAATACATGCTGAGATGTTGCGCAGAGTTACTGCTTCCGGATATTGCGTTGCGTAGTCCACCAGAACCAACACAAAGCGATGCCCGTGTGCCGTCCGCTCTAATGGCCCAACAAGGTCCAAGCCAATTCTTTCGAAGGGGACCATGATCAATGGGAGGGGGCGCAATGCCGCTTTTGGGTGGCCGTGGGATTCACCAACTGACAATCATGGCATGCTGCACACCAGCTGCGAACATCCCAGAGGTCTAGTTTTTTTCCTGCCCTAAGTGACCTGCCATCGGATTATAATGAGCCGTCTGGAATAAAATTTCCCGACGACTTTTTAGTACTAACAATTGGTTGTATCCTCCTTTGTCTGAGCATCCTGCTTCACTCGATACAACAGATCCTTAATAATTGAAAAGTATGGATATGCGAGTGCAATATCTGGCTGGAGGCATTGACCATCAATCATTTCACTTTGTCAAAGGCATGCCTAATGGTCTCGTCTTACATCTTCTCCAGAGGGAAATCCCCAGCAGGGAATCCTCTAAGTGTTGGGGAAGCTGAGTCTTCCCCCTCACTTACGTCCTCCTGACGTGGAGCTGATGTAGATGGCCCTGGCTCCACCTCCCCAGCCATCGAGTCATACACCAATACACTTTGTTGCAGGACCCATCCACACACATTCCCCTTAGGAGGTAGGTAGTAAATGCCAGCCAATTAGTTCCCAAGATTAGTGGATGGGTGAGGCGGGAATTAACCGCAGCCTCGACACTGTATTTTTGTTCCCGAAATTGAATAGTGACTACAGGGTAATTTTGGATATCCCCGTGCACACACCTTACCTTCACCCACCGGCTTGTGTCCAAAGACTCGGATTGAACCAAGCATTCACTTTGATTACAACCTGAATCCACTAAGGCTTGATATGTATCCCCCTTAATACTCACAGGTATCCGGTACGCTCCTGCTTGATCAGGGGTGGCCTGTGGCGCGTCGGGGACCTGGACCAATGTCTCCACCTCCATTGTGGGGCATCAGTCCCGGAAATGCCCAGATTCCCCGCAGCTCCAGCAGACTGGCCCAGGCATCACACCCACACCCACGGCAGCGGATTCACCAGCCTGTGGGGGAGAGCGAGAGGGTTAGGATTGAACGGCCCATGGGACCAGTGAACCGGTTTTGGTGTAGGAATTCCCCGTTTCTGAGGAACAGGATGAGGGGAAGGAGAGAGGGAGGGAGGAGAGAGAGGGAGACAGAGAGAGAGAGAAGAAAAGGGCTCGCCGGCCCCCGAATATGCCGACATATGGTCCTCAGCCAGCTGGACTGCCTCATCCAGCGACGCCAGGCGGTGGCACTGGACCCACTCTGCCATTAATTTCGGTAGCCGGGCGATGAACTGTTCCAGTACCACCAGATTGAACACTTCCTCGGCACCGCGTTCTTCAGCCAGCAACCACCTTTGGCAGGTGTCACAGAGCTGTTGGGCGAATGCAAACGGGCGGCCATGCTTGCCAAGTGTTGGAAGTGTTGCCGATGTTGTTCTGGGCTGCGGCTGACCCGTTGTAGGATGGCCATCCTCAAGTCCTCGTACACCAGGAGGTTGGCCACAGGAAGTTGTTGTGCCGCGAGCTGGGCTTCCCCGGACAACAGCGGCAGTAGACAGACTGCCCACTTGGTGCTCGGCCACTTCCACACTTCGGCCGTTTGCTCGAAGAGCTCGATAAAAGCCTCCAGGTCGTCCTGCGGTCCCATCTCGGTCAGCGTGACAGGAATGGCCATGGGGGTCCGGGGTCGCGGTTGAAGACCCCTCCTGGGGTACCAAGCTCCGTAACACCTGCCTGTCCTCTGCTTGAGCCTGGAACAGTGCCTGCAACCATTGCTCCTGTTCCACGCATAGCTCAAGCAGAGCCTGATGTTGGGCTTGGTGGATGCCGGTGTAGGTCTTGATTACTTCGGTCAGCAACGAGGACTCCATGACGGCGGTTCTTCCTCCTAATTCCTGGGTTTCGCCACCACTGTGACAAGGTTTCTTGCTTAGTCTTGAAGGAGGAAGCGGGGGCCAGATAAACATTCCATGTAAATCTTTATTTTACACACTTTTTCTAATACACAAAGATTGCTTTTCAGCACAATAATGAACACACACACACTTGGCTACTGCGTACATCTCTCTCTCTCTCTCTCTCCTCCAGTGGTTCGGACTGCTCTTTCATCCCTCCCAGCTCTCACTGCAAACACAAACAGCTGTTGGAGATAATTTCCCACAGGTGTCAATCCTTACCGCTCTTCCTCTCTCGGCCTTGCTCTCCACAGACGTCACTCGGCCATGCACACATCACCACAGTGCCTTTGAGAACCAGACTGCCAGCACATGAGACACTTATTTCTCCCATGCCAGCAGACAGACCATTATCAACACAAACTCTGCTAACCAAAACAAAAATAAATGTCTACAGCAGAAACAATCACAACACATGACTACAGTAAAAAGATAATAACAAAAACTTATACAGGAAACTACAGCCCTTTTACATTAACACACTGTAACTTCTTATTAGAGGTTATAGGGTGAAAGTTAGGTCAGGATTAAATAGCCTCTTCATCTAAAAAAAAATAAAAAAATAAATCTGTATGGTGCCAAGCACGTTTTTGTGGTAAAAAAAAGAAAAAGAAAGCTCGCAACGAATGGAACAATTCCGTCGAGATGCGTTTTTAAAAGGTGAAGTTCCTTTAAATTGACAAGCCGTCAAACGCGGCACTCATGCTGCTCACTCACGCTGAAATAACAGCAAGGTTAAAGATGTCCACCTAGCACTTGTTTACATAGAAAAACTATTAAAAAATAGCACAAAGGCAGAAATGCATTTGCTGTGAACGGCCACTTAAACATATTTTTGCGCCACTAGCAGCACCAAATGGAATTGCAAAAATAATGAATGTTTTCAAACAGGTTTCCGAAACATTCCCTGTCTTCCATTGCCGTTCAAACAAGTAGAATCCCCCCAAACTCACATAATTGGTTGAGGGTGACAGAGAGCTCGCTCTCCCAACACACACAGCTTTCTGGTTGGCTTACAAACATGGACCATGGTTAGATTGCAGAGCTTAGTGCTGTATCTGCCAGATAGTAGAGACATTTTATGTGTGGCTAAAATGACTGCTTTAATTTCTTGTACTGGCAGCAAGCAATTCCAAGTTCATGGCATTTTAGTGAAAAGTTATTATTTTTATTTTGTTTTGCCTAAAATCTAATGCTATAAGAAATACACTATAATGAATGTTTGTATAGTGCTCTGTGACATGTGACAAGGAAATCAAACTTGTTCAAAAAGTACAAATTTCTTAAAAGTTTTGTAAGTTATGTGTAAGTACATTCCGGTAGTTCCAAACATAAAAAAAAACACCCCTAGAAACAAATAAATTCATGTAAGATATATAAAAAAACGAATAAAAAACTGTCACAAATTAATCAAGTGATTTACATCTCTGGAGCAACATATCCTAAAATACTACAGGACAACATCTTATGCCTTAAATGCAGGGCTCAACAGTGAGGATTTTTCCATTTAAGTTTAGATTTTTACATGCCTTGACAACATTTCACTTGCCCACCACAAAAACATGATGCAGTTTCTTTTTAAGAATATATTAAATGTGCCAGAAATATTTATATTTTCCATTAAATGTTTTCTTTACCAAATAATTTCCCTAAAAAAATATAAATATATATTTTGTATAATTTTTTTACATTTGCAATAATAACCAGAAATTATACAGCTATAATGCAACTTTATGAAAACTGTATCATAAACACACTTTTGCTAGAAAACTACTGCTACAAAAATTTACTGATTGGTTTATAATTTTCTACTTATTCTTACTGATGCTTCTAAGACTTCGAAGTCATTCTCACAATTTCGATAAAACCTCATCTGTTAGCCAGCTAGATAACGTTACCTTGGAGACCATTTTAATTCAGAAGAATTTCAACAACAACGATACATAACAGAAAACCAAATGTGTAAGTTTGCAAGACATAACAACACATATACAACAAATTTAAGATCACACTGGCCAGATTGAGCAAGTAACAGTTTCATCAACTGGCCCAAAACTCTCTCACACTTGCCCTGGGCCAGCAGGCCATCCTTAATGTTAAGCCCTTAAGTGTCTTTCTCCAGAACTTTAAGACTTGCATTCATCAACAAATAACATATATAAATTACTTTATGCTGGAGTGTAGCAATGACATTTTCCTGTTCTTGTAAGGTAGTGAAAGGTCTCTAGTTGCTACTGGCTTTATTTAGTCAAATGAGGCACAAACGTCTAAGCAGGTTTACGCAAACAGACGCTGAACTGACGGCATGGTGAATTACATAATTTGGAAAGCTCATAATATTGTTGTACACCAGCGTCGGACTGGCCATTGGGAGAACCGGGACTTTTCCTGGTGGGCCGGCCACAAAATGGGGCCGCATGGGCTGCCGCGTTATGCAGAACGCGCCACAAAACGGCGCCGCGATATGCAGAAAAGGACAGCAACCCCCTCCGCTCAACAACAGTTTCTATGTAAAATCCCGGGCCGAATTTTCTTCCCAGTCCGCAACTGTTATACACTACAGTTCAGTGCCGCAAAAACAGGGAATGCAACATATGCAACGCACTGGGCGCCAAATCAACCACTTGGATGGCGAAACGTTTAAGGTGGGACCTAAAAGGAAGCACCAATGTTGATATTGCATACACCCCCATAAATGGGTAGCTGCACCCCTGCTGTAGTTTTATGTCATTTTAAACACAAAGAAAATATTCTTTAAGGTTCATGATAAGGCTGTGTCTGAGATCTTAATTACTTAAGTTGACATTGCACAATGCACAATGCTCAGGGTTTTCCTTTTAAAAGATTTTTTTAAAGAATGCAACATTATTTCAAGGGTTACATGTAAGTGAATTTTGTGAGGACTTCACTTATGCTTCTATGACAATAGCAGGACAGTTACTTTCTGTTCTGTGAGAGGGAGCTTAGGGCAAGGGTTACTCTCTTGTCAGCCACTGTCACAATCCTTCAAGTGCCAGAACATTCCACATGAGTGCTAACCAGGGCAACGATTCTAGCAATTACCAAATGCAATGTACCCCAGCAAATACTCTTCTCAGGAATTCACGACCATGATAAGCAAGAGACCATCCGCGGTCTGAACGTAATGAGGAAGGTTTGTAAACTTAGCCAGGATTATGAGGGTAGTGCTTTTCTTATCTCAGCAGCCGGGCTGTATTTAAGGGCTTTCTCCTCAACCGGCTTTACTTTGCCCTTTAAATTTGTCTTTTTTTCTGTCAGGCCTAGGAAGGGGGAAGATGGGCTGGGTGACAATGGCCTTCACAGACAGGGTCTGTTCTAGAGCAAAGTGTTCAAGCTCGGGTAACAGATTGTGTGCAGTGTGATTGTTTCCAGTAAACAAGTTCAAATTTCAAGCTATGGTACTTTTAAGGAGACTTCCATACCTCGTCTTATATTCTTCAGTGTATAATTAACCTTGGTTGCTAAAAAAAGAACACAAGGATTTATTGTTTGGTACAGGACGCCACTACTCACCTCATTGTTTTCTGTTTCTTTTACAAAGAACGCCTCTCCATTTTCACCCAGTTTCATGTGTAAACTGACCTGCTCCCCATTTATCTCAATGTCAACCTGAGGAGAGAGGGAAGAAGGAATGCTGTCACTGTAATAAAGACAGTTTGCAACAGTAAGCCATGTGCAATACAGAGGCATTGACAATGCTAATTTGATCTCATCTTAAAGAACTGCTTTACCCTTACTTAATTCTAAGCATTTGATGTGACATTCAACATTGAAACTTTGAAGCTTGTGTCAAATAAACAACACATTTCATATTCAAATTCCCTTTAGTGAATAAAATACGAAAACGACATAATAGCGTTGATAACATATTTTATTGCTTCAAACGTTGTCACAGCGGCTTACTAGGTGCGTTTCTCTTTTTTGGCAGTAAATTGAACCGTGTACAGAAGCTTAGAGTAATGAACCCAATTTCAATGCATTTGCATTGAAAGCCTCGATGCTTCAGAAAGCTTAATTGTCTCATCACTAGTTTCCAGTGTTGAATATGATTTGCCATTTCCATAAAGGTGAAGTGTGTAATTTCTGCACCACAAGTGTCACCAAAGGTAATTGCAAAAATAACGAATGTCTTTAAATAGGTTTCCCAAACACCTGCCACTGCTCTTAAAAACAGATAAACCCGCACCAAAATCATGCCATTGGTAAGCCAGTGTTGCTGTGTCGGGCTGGTCGGGATGCTCAAACAAACATAGCAATGTTTTGATAGCTCCACAGAACCACAGTATCAACCTACGAATGGCTTAATTTATAGTTATCTATCCACATTAAATTGGGATTGGAGAACACACACAACAAGACCAGTGAATTGGTAAGCTGCAAAATTATGCAAAATACACACAATACTTTGCCACCCCAAAAAAACATACCTACACTAGCACTTACCACTTTCTCCCGGGAGCGCAGCACTCCCATCTTGCCAAAGCGGACGTGAAAAGGTGAGCACTGCAGTGTGCCATTGGGCTGACGCACCACAATAACATCAATACAGCCAGACAGGGTGGCAGGGTTCAGGCCTCTGTACAGCTCCTTCACCTGCACGAACACCTGACCGGCCAGCTGACCCACATAGTTCATGGTCTGACTCTGAAATAAAAAGACATCAAGCTTTATTTAAGCTTTAAGGTGAACACAGTGGCCTGGGGTGTACATAACTTACACTCAAATCAACAGCATCTTAAAAAAACCATTATTGTCTCTTGTGTTTTATATTAAGTTAATGACAAAAGGGACTTAATTATAAACTTATTTATTAAGTTTACATAGTCATACATAGTCACATGGAACTTAGATGACTCTGATGGTTCTGCTGTTATACTGATGCCAATAATAGCGCAAGCATCCAAATGTACAGTGGTGCAGCATCTACAGCATGACACTTCATTTATCAATAGAAGGACATTTATTGCATAATTCGCCCATTCATCAAAGGCTAAAACAGATAGAGTCATGGAAAACAGAATGTTTTCAATGTAAGCATGACAATCAATCATAAAGGAAATATATTTTTACACTTAATAATGCATAATGATGTTAATAAGCAGTTTAGAGGTTTTTCTACTAAATCAGTAATTATTCATTAGGTAATTACCGTAATATGTAAATGGCTGTACATAAAATTGCTTAATAATTCAAATACATTTCACATCTAGGACCTTTTAATACATAAATATGCAAACAGAATAGATAAATAGCGGTCTCTCCAGTTTTGGTCATGACGCTGAGTAAGGTCAAATCCAGTTCTGCTACAATGTATAGGATTGCTATTGAAAACACAGATCACAGATCATTACAGTCAGTTATTATGGTAATGAGACCCAGCGAATTAAGTTGTAAACAATCTTCCACTGCACGATAAAAAGAGCCCCGGCACTGTGCATATACAATTTACTAACCCATACGGATGCATTTTGATTAATGCAAATAAACAGGATGCAAATGTGAGGCCAGAGAGCGATGGAATTTAACGTAATACATACGTGGGTTGCGGCAGACGCGTTAGGGTGTCATCGCATTAGTCGATCCTCATATATGTGGTGCTGAATTGATGTTGTCTGGTCTTGTCTCTAGTAATTTTGCATCGACCGTTTACTCTGTCTGTTCAGCGACTGTGTTGCTACTGTATTTAAAGCAGGGTGGAAACCGCTTGCAGTGAGCAGCAGCCCTGCCTCTGCAGCTGACATCACAATTAACCCTTTACACGCTTGGGGGCCGTTCAGACCGAACGCGTTATTGCGCTAAAAAAAGATAGAAGCAGCGCCACCACGAAGAGAACTGAACGCAGGTGTCTCGAAAAACGCGGCGCTCGTGAACGTGACGTTGAAATTGACAGCGGGACACGGCGCAATGGTCAAAGACGGCCGTCTAGCGCATGTTTACATAAAAAGAAAGAAAAAACAGTGCAGGGGGATAGAAATACGCATTCGGTTTGAACGGACATTTGTACACTGCTAGCGAAAGACGCGTATTTCAGTGTTGTGTATGAAACCCTGACGGCATCCTGTCGACCAATAAAACATTTCGTTTGTGTGAGCGGTGCGACGCAACGCTACAAACTACAACGCTAATATTAGCTATCTGTACCTCAAGCGAAAATCGGTTGCAGACTACATTTATTAACATACAGGTAGGCTACTTAATGAGAAGTTATAATTACTTCCTGATTGTGAAATTACAGTGGTTCAGTGATTGAAATAATGGTTTAAACCACTGGTTTAAATAATAATAACAACCATGCCTTGCATTTAATGCAAACTGGATTACACACACACACACACACACTGATTGCTCACGTGGCAGGAGAGCAGCCAACAATCAAATGTTTACAATAGCATTTGTCTGACTGTGGCTGTAAAACATGTGGGTGATTAGTTTAGTCATTATTATACTATCATCACATGCTTTAAAAATGTCAAGGTATGTTTTAACGCCTGCCTAACAAAGCCTGTGCATCACCCTTAAGCGAAAAAGAAACACACACACACACACACAACATCAAAACCAAAAAATAACCATTAGAGAATGTTCGGTATAGGTTTTTATTAGGTTGTAACACAAAAACCTGCCTGCAACGTTCTGGGGTAAGTCTATGGTTGCAAAAATATAGAAGAGAACATTCCTAGAACGTTAGGAATTGAAACCATATGGGAACCATATGCTATAATGTTAGAGGAACGTTCTGTGTTTACTGGGAACTCCTGTATATACAGAATGATACAGTATCCCTTGCAAAAAAAAAAGTACTGTGGCAGTAGTACCATGGTACAGTGATGGTATTTCATGTACCAAGGTATTTATATGGCACACCAAGTCCAAGGTACTACAAAAATGCCATGGTACTATTACTATTTACTATTGTGTCCATGTCCAAAAACACATGGTAGCATAATGGTACCTTAAAACTTCCAAATCGAATTCAAATTCAATAATGCAAAAAGCTGAAACTTTCTAATAACAGTTGTTATTAACAATTGCTATACAATGTATGTTAAGACCACCTTGCATCTTCTCTGATTATTTCTGTTCAAATGTACACCGATCAGCCACAACATTAAAACCACCTGCCTAATATTGTGTAGGTCCCCCTCGTGCCGCCAAAAACAGCATTAACCCGCATCTCAGAATAGCATTCTGAAATGATATTCTTCTCACCAAAATTGTACAGAGCAGTTATCTGAGTTACCGTAGACTTTGTCAGTTTGAACCAGTCTGGCCATTCTCTATTGACCTCTCTCATCAACAAGATATTTCCGTCAGCAGAACTGCTGCTCACTGGATGATTTTTGTTTTAGGCACCAGTCTGAGTAAATTCTAGAGACTATTGTGTGTGAAAATCCCAGGAGATCAGCGGTTACAGAAATACACAAACCAGCCCGTTCTGGTGCCAAAAACAAAAAACATCCAGTGAGCGGCAGTTCTGCTGACAGAAACACCTTGTTGATGAGAGAGGTCAACAGAGAATGGCCAGACTGGTTCGAACTGACAGAGTCTACGGTAACTCAGATAACCACTCTGTACAATTGTGGTGAGACAAATATCATCTCTGAATGGTATTCTGAGATGCGGGTTAACACTGTTTTGGCGGCACGAGGGGGACCTACACAATATTAGGCAGGTGGTTTTAATTTTGTGGCTGATCGGTGTATATCTGGATGATGTACATTAGATGGAATTTGTAAATGCTAGTAAAAGCATACATTCCTCTTATTCTGACATATCAGCTATTGTAGTGCGCTGTACTGTGGTAACCCTTGTGTCCTTAAAGAGGAATTTCAGACCTTGTGTTTGTTTGGTGTGTGCATATGTACGGGTTTGGGTAGTTTACAAGGAAATTTGTTTAGGTTACAAACTGGTAATTACAAGGGTATTATGCTACAAACGTGGTTTATGAGGACATTTCTATGTACCCATAATTCAAATCGCGTAAAAACATACTAAACTATGTTTTTTTTTTTGAAAATGTAAAAGTGCAGAAAGTTTTTTTGTGAAGGTTAGGTTTAGGGGTAGGGTTAGGGTTAGGGGATATAATCTATAGTTCGTGCAGTATAAAAATCATTATGTCTGTGGAGAATCCACAGAATTTGCCCCAAATTAAACTTTGCAAGGACTGCCCAGCTTTCTGATTGCACAACATACTCTCATCATGCTCTCATTTCAACATGATTTGTTGATTTCTTCACAGGATACACCAGCACACTTGAGTACATTCCAGATACACTGGTGGGGTTTCTAGGAATCAGAGATTGTGATTTAGTGGGTCGGGGGTCTGAGTGAACCCTTTTCTATTCTGTGTGGTTACCATTACAATGTATAAAATAATATAAAGGCATTTAATAAATTTTACTAACAAGGTGAACAAGAAAGAAATTGATCATGGCAGTTGTGTTTGTATGAAACACACCATAATACATCTTGATTTCTCTTGCTATATCGTGTCAGTCATAAAAATCTGCTTTGGCAATGAATAGTTAAAATATGTCAATGCATTATTTATCTGTAAATATTATCTTATCTACCATAAAGCCTACATGTCCATATGGCTGTTGCATTCCAGTCAGTAATCTAAGCATGTGACTCGAATATACTGTAGCTCTTTACATTTCAGTCAGTAAGCAAAACATGTGACTCGTGGAAATACATTCCCAAGAAAACGCACATATTCACGTGGAAGAAGGGGAAGTCACCGGGGATGGGCTTTCTCCACCAATCAGGCAAGAGGGGGCAGTGGCAGAAGACATGTGGGTTCATGTGTTGACTGAATTGCTGACCTTACTAGGGAAGAGTGACACTTAGACTCTTCAGTGCAGTGGGACCTCTGTTTTTCTGGATTACTCCATTGTATTTTGGATATCTCAGAACAGTACAGCATGTACCTTAGGCAGTAATGAGATCCTGTTCAGTTAGTGTGAGGGACTGGGCTGTAAACATGTTTAGGAAGTGTGTTTGAAAGTATTATATTATGTAACAATATATATCAGAGTGTGTGAACATGTCATGTCAAATTCATTAGACCAGTGGTTGTCAACTGGTTTTGCTCTAGGAACCAGATTGTACACAGGACAAGATGTAACCCAATATACCAGAATGGTTTATCATACAAAAGTGAACAAAAGTTCCATATCAAAAATTGGAATTGAACTTTGGAGGCCCCCCAAAAACATGACATGACGATATTTTAACAAATATTAACATGACATAGGCTGGATAGTAAAATTGACAATGTTGTAAATGCATAAAATGTGGTTTCTTGAATTTAGATAGTTTAGTGCTTTTGGCAGCTAATGATTTACCACAAAAGCACATTGTGGTCCCACAAACCATTTATCCTCATTTAATCTATATTTAATGTAGTCTGGGTTGTATTTTCTTTTACCTTACAAAGATTGTTTCATGGTTTTTAAGTATAAGGACATGTCACAAAACCTGTTCATGTTGGCATATGCCTCATTTGCCTAGTTTCTTCCAAGTGGCAGATAAATTTGCACCAAAAATACCACAGAGATTGGATGCATTGCTTTTAACATCAACAACAAATGATATTGAAAGTGTTGGTCCTTCTTTGTAATTGCTGATGAGCCCTTATAATTGTGCTATCCTAACTACGTATGCACATTCATATGCTTAGTTACATTTAATTATTTTTATTAAGCATTGTTTTTCCCTGCTTTCCGTGACTCTTTCAGAACTTATTCATAATTCAACCTACCTGTCGATCACCCGCCAACCACTGCTTTTACGCCACCACGACTATTGATAAAAAACACTGTTTAAAAATAAGGAATACATAGTTGATTTTACTGACCAGTAATTCTCTCTTAAACCACTCACACCACACAGAGATCAGAAGTGCTCTGAAAATGGAAGAACAGGCTTGGCTGGAAGATCATGCTGATGACTGTTTACAGTCAATCAAGCTTTATTTTTATTTTTTAAATAAACAGCAGAACTGTTTTCCTCATCTCAGCACAAAAGGACTCTGCAGCAATGGTGCAGCATTATATGCATTTGCATCAGTATTACAACATTTGTCTTTCTTGACTTAGTAATACTAACCATGCAGATCTCAAAAAAGGGTTTGATTGAAGGAACTTTATAAGCAGTATAGTGCATAGATTATTGTTTAGGCTTGTTCACTGCCTTATTTTGCAAATATCCATAATATTGTTCTAAACCTGCATATGTTGTGTTGCATCTTTACAGTCAATTGAACTTCTCTTTACTTCTAAGTAATCAGACTATAATTATTAGTCATAATTATTGGTTATTATTATTAAAGCAACATGATTTTGCCGTAAATCAGCGTGTTAGTTCAGAATTGTTTTCCACCTAAATTCAGACTCAGACAAGCATCACTAGGCTATGCGCTGAATGTTCATGCCCCAAAAATCGGCTGCGCTGTAACAACTTTAAAGAAGTGAAAGAGCACAGTTTTGGTCTAAGAACTGTTATGGTTAGGTCTAAGTTAGTGTTAGGATAGAATATATTAATGTAATTACTTTTCAAATGTTTAATTCAGATAATGCTTGCTTATGTCTTGTGCAGTGCATTGTGCCAATCAACTGTAGTTCCATTGTTCAAATGTAGTTCCAACTTCAGCCACTGGGGACCAGTTCGGAAATTTGGAAAGCACCAACGATTTTAGCTGAATATTTTTTTTGTCATCCTGTCGCCGATTTCAGACGAGATTAGTCTGATTAAATTTAGGAATTTTCAAAGCTTTGGTGCCCATCTCATCCTGTGCTATGGACATGAATTATATCTGAAATCATGCAGCTTGGGGAAAAGAGGTGTGCTATTACTTTTTAATTACGACTTCAGCCTAGTGCATGATAAAACAGTCAAAAAATAATAATAATAAAAAAAACTAATAATAGTAATAATTTCCCCCCATAGACTAGCGTTGAAGGAGGGACCTGAGCCACATCTAGGATCCATAATTTCAAAAAGATTTGGGAGTGGATGTATATATATATATATATATATATATATATATATATATATATATATATATATATATATATATATATATATATATATATATATATATATATATATATATATATATATTATTAGCAACTACCCAGAACATCCTAGCTTAGTAGCAAGTTCTGCATCAACAGGCACCACAGATTGTATAGAGTAAAGAGAAGAATGGCTTTATTCTTAAAATACGAGCACACAACAATCATTGACTCCTATTGCACCCCTATGACTTAAGCTGTTTTATGTCTGACCTTTAAATACATGGCCTTAACTTTCATTAAAAATACTCTGGTTTGAACTTCTGAACAGCCAAACTCATGAAACCAACCCACTCTATCTGGATGTAATAATATTGTGCAGATACCATCTTTTACACAATTTTAGAAATGGCAGCTCAAAGGTTTACCATAAGTTTAGTTGGTCTATTTGGAAATGCCCATGAAACTTGATACAAAGATGCACTCAATGCTCTTTTGTTCTAGGTCACAGAACACAGGCTCTAGAAGCAGCTAAGACACACGCCTATGATGTCCCTGCCAAATTACTCTCACCTAGTCATGCTAGTGACTCATAAATCACATGGACATGTGACACACTGTACATCAGTCACCAAAGTCGACTAATTTTTTGCAGACTAATTAATACATATCATTAATATAATAAATATTCAACTGATACGGCAAGTTGTAGTCCTACCCATTTGACCATTAAGTCTCAAATGCATGTTTATTATGCACTTTTGTCATTTTTCTAATTTCTAACACCTCATTTGAAAATGATTATTTCAACATAACAATATCTTAGCACCACAAATCCATAAGTCATGACGTTAAGTCTGAGAATAGGCAAGAAAGCCATTCTGAAACTATTAAAAAAGCTACTAAAGAAAGATTTTCTATAGCTCAAGCTCTTTTCAAGTTTATTTCAAATGATTTTTTCATCCCGAGAATAATATCAAGTCTGGATACATATTACAAGGTCTTAGTCCATTTGAGAACAGAGGAAAACTGACAACGTATGTTGCATTACCCATGTCCAACTCGTCTCATTTGGGCTGAATTTTTCATCGTATCCTTCCACTTGATCCTCTGCTATAATGGTTGCATTATCCGTCAGGAGCTGAATGTTCATTAATGTGATCTAAAGCTAAAACTAGTCCTTACAAAATGCTCATGCTAACAGTGGCCAAGCCAGCTGTGAACTATAAACTGGGCTCTAAGTTATTTTCATACTAATTTTAAAAGTGTGTTCTTGGAATGGTGTCCATAGGCGAAACTTGAGAAGGACTGGCTTGATGAACTTCAATCAGCCAGGCCCAAGCCCTCACCGAGAGCCACACTTAGAATTTTGACTGCAGCTTTCTGTCAGTTGGCAAATATACACACAAACAAAATCATCTACACAGAAACACACATGACGCCTCAATCTCTAAACCAGCCCCACCCTCATGCACATGGACAACCAACCAAATTAAGTGGTTAATGAGAAATTGATTGATTTCAGTGTTGCACGCAAGTGCAAAACACTAACAGCAAGCTGGGTGTTCTGGTAGCTCATCTAGTAGAACATGGTGCTAGTAATGCCAAGGTCTCAGGTTCAAATTCTAGGAAATGCATGTACTGACACAATGCATAATTTGTTTGTGCTGTAATTCGATTGGAATAAAAGTGTCAGTTGAATGCATAAATGTGGCTAAAATTTTGTTCCTACATATTTCACCCATACAATTAACCTGCAGTTTCTATCTTAACCCTTATGCTGTATTCCAGTAATTTTTAAAATTTAAAAAAAAAATTATTTATTTTTTTACTTAATCCAACTGGAATAAAATTCCTTGACTTTGTTCACATATAGTATCTGAAAACGCACAAAACCATTTTCTTTGTTTCATTTCACTTTGTTACACTTGTGTTTGGTCAAACATGACCAGTCATTGGAAATGAATGGATTAGACTACAAAATACAGAAATATTAAGTGTTCCGCAGCATCCCAAACCTTTAGATGAGCACATATGAGGATGTATGTTTGCACATCCTTGGACACGTGCACACACACACAGGTTTGCTTCACTATATTAGTGAGGACATCTCATAGACTTCCATTGATTTCATACCAGGCTAAAGATATGTTCTATCCCCTAACCTAACCATCACAGAAACCTGTGCACATCAATAGATTTAAAGCTAAACATGATTTGGCTGATTTGTTAGCCTCTTTTACTAGTGAGGACCACCTAAAATGTCCTCACTAGTGGGTTTTCTACTAGTTTCACTATATTATTGAGGACGTTTTCAAAAATTTGGCACTCTCAAGTATAGTCAAACCTGTACACACACACACACATGCACGCACGCGCACGCACGCACACACACACACACACATTGTATATTGAGCGCCCTCTTGTGCATCATCTTTCCATGTACAATCGTTGAGGAATATTTCAAGATCTACTTATCATATCATGTTGTGTTTGGGCTCGTTTGAATCGGGATAGTCTGCTGTAAGTTACGATATGTCATTGTCTATGTTATATGTATGTTTCGGGAAGTAATAAGGAAAAACATGACAAAAAGACACTTCTGTTTATGATATTTATGTGTCTGTGGACATTTCATACACTAATATTGCAATTTTGCCTGTGAGTGAAACAAATTTGCTTATTGCATTCTACTGATTGAGACCTTTCCAATGATATATAACACATTATGGTTTTACCAACTCTGCAAATGATGAGAATGAAATAGTTCTAATTTGTCAGCAAATTAAAAGCATTATTTAAGAATTGGTAGAATCTGCTACATGCATTGTAAAGTCCATACTTTAAAACAACACCTATTTTGTTCAGATCAAGCAAGTGGTTATTAATTTATTAAGTAATTATTATAAAAATAAAAATAAAAATTCTGCAGGGAGTGCCCCTTACTGGCCTCAGTTCAATTAATCCTTTTATCAATATAAATATATATTTTTTAAAACACGTTTAAAAAAAGGAGTATACAACCTTGCATAATTAAAAAAAAAAAAATAAATAAATAAAAAAAAGAAGTTGATAAAAAGATCTAATGCAATATCTTAATATATGCAATCTCAGTGATTTATAAACAATCTGAGTGGGCTGGTCATGACTGGGAACACAAAATTTGTTAGCACAAAACAAACACAAGGGTTAAATCAGTTAATGCAACCTTGCATTCTGGTATTTCCACTATTAACCTGTAGCACCTCTGTCTCTGTCAGCATGCAGTAAAATGTTAATTTTTTTTTTTGGGGGGGGGGGTACCCACCGCAAGATGCCGCCGCCGCCCCCCACGAGATGCTGCCCTGGGCAATGGCACATGTCACCCATGCTTAAATCTGCTACTGGTAACATCTTAATGAACTGGCTTTATTCAAGATGAACAATATTATTTGACCTCATTGATTCAAACTGAATACATTAGGTCACCAACAAAACACATTTTAAGGGTTAGACCAGGCAGAAGTAGCTTCTTAAGGTAACAATTGTTGGTTACGACTTTTTACAGTGTGCAATATACAGCAGAAAGACAAAATATGTAAAAAGACTTCAAAGGAATAGTTCACCAATTCTTTTTAAATTCTCAACTGAATTCAGTTCAATTCAATTCAATTCAATTCAAATTGCTTTATTGGCATGACAAAATAATTTTGTATTGCCAAAGCAATTACATAGAGAAACAAAACAAGAATAACAAAAATTTAACAAGGCATAGAATGAAAACAGTAATAGCTGTTCTCTCATCATTTTCTGACCCTCATGCTATATCAGATGTGTATAACTTTCTTTTACTGAACACAAATTATGATTTTTAGAAGAATATCTCAGCTCTGTTGGTATATTCAGTGCAAGTAATGGTGACCAAAACTTGTTCAAAATCACATAAAGGTAGCATAAAAGTAATCCATATGACTGCAGTGATTAAATCCATGTTTTTCAGAAGCGATTTGATAGGGGTGGGTGAGAAACAGATCAATATTTAGGTCCTTTTTTTTTCTACAAATCTCTACTTTTACTTACACATTCTTCTTCTTGTTTTTTTTTTTTTTTTTTTTTGTGATTTCCATTCTTTGTGCATATAGCCACCTCGAAGGTCTACATATGCTTTGCTTTTATGCTGCCTTGCCAAGTTTTGGTCACCATTCACTTGCATTGCATGGACCTACAGAGTTGAGATATTCTTCTAAAAATCTTTGTTTGTGTTCTGCAAATGAAATTAAGTACACATCTGGGATGGCATGTTATAGTATGTGATGAGAGAATTTGACATTTTTGGGTGAAATATTTATTTTAATGTGAAGTAAAAGAAAATATATTAAATCACATTAAGGCTGCAACAACTGTGAGCCTTTTAATAGAATACATTTACGTATATATATTACAGTTCCAGGGACCAGCCAGATCATGTCACATACGATTTCAGGAGTGGCCTTATCCAATATTTGCAAACTTTGTTGTTGTTTTTTTTAAACTGCTATTGGCCAGTTTGTAATTTGGTCATATACCTGATAAAAGTATTTTGAATTATCCTTCAGCTCAGATGTACTATTGAAAGATGTGTGTGGGTGAAAGTGATGTGGATATAGTCCCTTACTCCAGCTGCCCTATAAAACAAACTATGGCATTTTTGTAATTATAAACATTAGACCTACTCTAAACACATGTAAAAACAATAAATACAAAATATAAATATTTATAAGTTGTAACAAAAATTAAATATATTCCCTCTCACCCCTAATGTAGCCTATGACAAATGTAATAGGGCTGAAGTAGTGATATGATAATATTTATTATCAATCTATTTCTGCCTGAAGTACAGTTAGTGTTACTATAGTAAATTCAAAGGTGGTGATGTAGAATTCTGCCGAATTCAAATGGTTTTTGCTTCTCGCGCCTTGTTTCTCAATGATTTTCTTTGAGCTGCGCGTTTAAGAGCTTGAGACCGGTCTGCGAGTAACAACGCACCTTCTTTGCACTCGCACTGCTCTGTCCATTGAGCCGTATCCATCTACAGAGCCATACAGGTGCATTAGCCGAAGTTGTGCCTCTGCCTGTGTATTTGACGCTGCTAAACCAGATACTTCAGATGCGTCGGTAGACTTCAAAATCAGATGAACCACGGTACAAATGCGTACCAACCCATATAATTAAGAACCAACTGATATACGGTCTGGATGAAAGTTTTAATGCAAAGAGGAATTTGACGATAGATTTTATTATTATGAGTGATAAATGCCCCCATTTATAACCTAATACCCCACTCTCTACTAATTTGCTTTTAGCGCCCCCTGCCCCCTTTGAACGCCCGTTGAGAACCCCTGGTCTAGCAGGTACCTAAAACACCCATCTTGTTGAACTCGCCAGTTGTATTGCCATTAAAACGTGCATCTAAATTTGACTGTTTCTATTAATGTTTTGAAGGAACAGATATTTGTGAACTTGTGAAATGTATTATATTAACAATAACTTTGAAACGCTTATAACGGGTTTACGCACACTAGGCTGTGACCATGACATTTACTGCCCTCTGTTGGCCATTTGATAAAATTATTTTTTGTCACATTCTGTACAAGAAGTACATGTTTGTCTAACTTTGCTAAAACTAATAGATAATAATAGACTGTATTAGTTGTGTCACTCTGTATTTATTAACAATTTTAGTTAAATTAGAAATGTCATAATAATAATAATAATAACAATAATAATAATAATTACAAGCAGACAAAATACACATTTTCATTATATTGCCTATAGAGCCCTATGAATAAACAGAGGGCATCTTAGAAGAGGTGTATTTAAGTAATTGTTTTGTTTGAATAGCATTTGTAATATATTTTTGAATAATCAATAGATAATAGATCTGGACAAAAAAAAAATAAAAAAAAATAAAAATGAGTATCACGTCATTGACCCTTATACAGCTTATATTACAATGCACTGAAACGACTTTAAGTCTGCCCCTCACAGCCTCGTTTTCAATCCCGTCAAATATTAAATATGGCCCTACGCTGAATAAGGTCTATTGAATGTTTTAGTTCTCTACAACACTTTCCTTGATACTGATAGGGTTCATTTTCAAATATATCTACAGTATATGAAAGACCAAAAGCTTTTACTTTAAGTAATGGCTGATATTTGTTAATAAGATGTAGGCCTATATTTTACCCAACCTTGTCAGTAATGACAAAAATAGAAATAAATGTAAAAGCTCTGCCCTCTAGTGTTTGTACAGTGGTATATCAATCAAAGCATGCTAAAGCAGAAAAGGAATGATGCTGATACAGTACTGATACATGAAATGTATGACATGAGTACTTTAATGACATTACGCTCTCATCCACACACATCACAGAACAAGCCAAACACTGCTACAAAAATACTCTTTTCTACAAAATACTTGAATCTGTTGTTTTAACACTTCATAATAGTGTATTAAGCTGATAATGTGACAGAAAAACAACAATAAACACCAAACAATAAAACAGAGAAAGATTAAAACCATAGAATGGTCACAGTAAATAAATAAATTTTAAACAATGATAAAGATGTGAGTAAAGTTTTGAGAGTGTGCCAGTGTGCAATGTATAATAATTTTTAAGGACGAGTTCACCCAAAAATAAAAATTCTGTCATTATTTACTTACCCTCATGTATATCCAAACCCCTGTCAAAACAAAAATGGCATCTTTATTTTTTTCTTTCATACAATGTAAGTGATTGGTGACCTAAGCTAACATTTCCTTTTGTGTTCCATGGAAGAAAGTCATACGGGTTTGGAACAACCCCCCTGAATGAGTAAATGATGACAGAATTTTCATTTTGGGGTAAACTATCCCTTTTAGAAGATAGCAGATACAGGGAAAAAACAACAACAAGTCATGAAGCAAATTTACAGCACATCCTGTGGATTATATACAGAGCTAATATTATTTACAGACAGGACAACAAGTTAATGAGAACAAAGAGATTGAGTCTTCGGGCTTGCAGAGTCATATGTGTTTTCCTGTGAGGAAAAAGAGAGGTTGGTCCTCTTTGGCATTGGCAGTCTGAAACTCGTCGCTGAGACGAAACCTCCACTCTTCTTCCAGTTCCAGCCGAACTACAGTCTGACGCAAAGAGCTCCGGTTGGGACAGATCACACACAGAGTTGCCCCTGGACCAACAAAAGAGAAACACTTATGAAAGAGAGGATCATTTTTTTGTATTTCAAGTATTTTTTGGCTATTTTCCAACAGTCTGTCATAAAGACCATGGGAATAAAAGGCTATAAAATGATGAACTGGATAGACATTCAAAAGGTATTATGTAAATATGAAATATCTCTGTTCTTTACCTTTTAGAAACTGGAATTTTTTGAGGAATCCGGGAGTTACAAAGGAGTCACAGAAGTATAAGAGCAGGCCACTGAAGAGCAGTCCAGTAGTGCTAATGTTAATGGAGTGAGGTCTGGAGCTAACAAAGCAAACGGTCACCTGGGAAATAGACACACACACACATACAAAAGTATAATTTAGAATCACAGTGTTAAGTGGAAGTGCAGGGAGAAGGTGGAAACAATGGTACGCAGGAAATGACATATCTTAAAAGGAATGTTCCAGGTTCAATACAAGTTAAGCTCAATCGACAGCATTTGTGGCATAATGTTGATTACCACAAAATATACTTAGACTCATTCCTCCTTTTCTTTAAAAAAAGCAAAAATCAGGGGCCTGGGTAGCTCAGTGGTAAAAGATGCTGGCTACCACCCCTGGAGTTCACTAGTTTGCTAGTTCAAATCCCAGGGCATGCTGAGTGACTCCAGCCAGGTCTCCTAAGCAACCAAATTGGCCCAGTTGCTAGGGAGGGTAGAGTCACATGGGGTAACCTCCTCTTGGTCACTATAATGTGGTTCGTTGTCGGTGGGGCACATGGTGAGTTGAGCACAGATGCTGCAGTGGATGCCATGAAGCCTCCACACACACTATGCCTCCATGGCAACGTGCTCAACAAGCCATGTGATAAGATGCACGGGTTGATGGTCTCAGACACAGAGGCAACTGGGATTCATTCTCCGCCACCTAGATTCAGGCGAATCACTATGTGACCATGAGGACTAAAGCACACTGGGAATTGGGCATTCCAAATTGGGTGAAAAAGGGGAAAAATCCCTCCAAAAAAATATATATTTTTATTTGGGGGGATTTTTCCCCTTTTTCACCCAGTTTGGAATGCCCAATTCCCAGTGCGCTTTAGTCCTCGTGGTCACGTAGTGATTCACCTGAATCCAGGAAATGTGAAGCTTATCATTTTATAAAAGCACTTACATTAATTCTTCTGTTAAAACTTGTGTATTATTTGAGCTGTAAAGTTGTTAAAATTGTAATTTTTACAGTCATTTTAGGGTTTGTTGATATTACATCGTCATGGTAACGAAGTTGTAAAATTGGCTATAACTTTACACAGAAAAGGTTAGTAAGTGATTTTATCACACTAAAATCATGTTTACACGCATTTTGTTTATGTTTTGTGGCTATACTTTTGAAACAGTGAGTATTTTAACATAAAAAAAATTGGCCCCCATTGACATCCATTGTAAGTGCCTCACACCTTGATTTTTGTTTTTTTTAAAGAAAAAGAGGAACGAGTCAAAATTAATTTTTGTTGTAATCAACATTATGCCACAAACGCTTTCAACTAAGCTTAACTTGTACTGAACCCAGAACATTCCTTTAACATAGATGCTGTAAATATCGGCCACACAGCAATGAGAGATTCTAAAGTAATCAAAACAAAACTAGAATATTTTGAATACTGTTGATCCAATTCAAGCATTCTTTTATATTCCTCTAACTCTAACGGTGGGCCATAGAAAAAATAGTACACTAACAAAAATAGTACCATGGGTTTTAGATGCAGTACCATGGTAATACCATGTTTTTTGGACACGTAACATGGTAACACCATGGTATACTTAGATTGTAATATACTAATGATATTACAATCTGATAAAATCACTGTCCTATGGTACTAACAAAGTACGTTTTTGTAATGTAACAGTCTCTAAGGTTGACTAAGACACTGAAGCACCTCTGGGCCGAGGTTAAGGTAACAGTCGACAGAGAGGACGGGGTGGCCGTAGCTCTGGGCACTGAGGGGAAACAGGTGATGACTGGTGTGCTGCAGGTATTTCTCCAACAGCAGCTGAGCTGGTGTGGCCAGGAACAGGTGCTTGCTGTCTGGGGCACAGATGTACTGAGATGGCCGGATTGTGGTGGGTACATCTGTCATCTGAGGAAAATTCAAAAGAACAATTGCTTGAAGTGTGTAATAGTAACTTTTATATTGATCACTTACAGTTTATTTTTGAGGTTTAAAAGCACAGGGTAGCATGTCTTTGACAAAATGAATGCAGTTTCAACAGTTGTCCTAAAATAAATATTAATGCCAAAATGACTAAATTCAGTCATGAAAATTTACATAGCCCCATCTGATTGGTTAACAGATTACATGTCAAAGAACCTATCATCTATCAAATTCCCTCTTTGTCTAGCATTTAAATTGCATCAGTTGTCTCACTAAAACCCTCCTCCTCCCCAGCACCACTTGTCTAGATCTGCTCCACAGGTATTGTATGCATGTATAATTGTGCAGGAGCAGCATGTCTGTGTGTTTTTAGCAGTAGCAAGACTTTGTACTTGCTCTGAAGCAGCAGGGTAAGCAGAACTAGTCCACCAAGACCAAACCTACCAACTTGTCATATTCATTATAATACTTCAAATATTTGATATATAGAGAGTTGTCATGACTGAACTAATACATTGGCCAGTGACATTAATTGGGTGATATTTAGCCATTTTTAAGTTATCGGCATCAGCCAAAAACCTTGGATGCCTGGCTGATTAAAAAAGTTCAAAATCTGCCAACAGCCTTCTAAATAATGCACATTTGTCTGTTTTTTTATTTTTTATAATTTAATATTGTAAAAGTATTGTGTAAGTGTTTTTTTATATATATATAAAACAAGCAATCTTTTGACACACTATTATATTGGCCATCAGCTAGCCTGCTCTCTTGGTTTTTGGCATTTGCATTGGCATCAGCCAAAACTATTTATTTAGTTATTTATAACATTTAATTAATACTATCAATATAGGTCAACCATTACTAAATTTAAATGTGTTATAGATATAGTAAATTGGTTTTGGACTATGGCTAAATGCCTACCTTTGTCTTGATGATGAAGGTACCATATCCACCGATGGCAATCTGCTTCTTCATTACACTGAAGTTGTTAAACCTGCAAATAAGGAGACCTGCGCTGTGGGCTCTCAGGTTGAAATCCACATCATCACATGTGAAACTAGTGTCGAAAGAGAGGGGATAAAAGTGAACATTTGGACAGAAATGGCCGGAAAAAAAACTAAATTTGTGGTATTTGGACTATTAGGTGGAATTCCACTACATGGAAGTTGTAAAAACTCACCGATTCTGACTGTACTGCACATTTTGGGTTAGATCCACGTTGAGTAGAAGAAAGTCATGTAGGTGTCCTCGTGAGAAGGGCTCTTTCTGCCGTCCGACCCCAACACCCCAACTGGACCACTTCCTCATCCCACATAAGCCATATTGAGTGATGTCTGGAGAAGACTCCATGTGCTGAAGAACTTGTTTCAAAGACACATTTCTTTCTGTGCCTTCAGTACCACTGAAAACACAAACATCAGGTCAGACAAATTATCAAAAAGGCATTAATTAATGCCTTAATTCATGAATTAAATGTAATTTTTGGTAAGATAAATGAAACACTCTAAATCTGCAAACTTTCATGTAAATCACTAATTTTTGAGACATTTTACCTGCTATTAGTTTTGATTTTCACTTTGACATTAATCAGAGATGATCGCTAAAATGCTCTTTACAGAAATGTACCATTTCATCTCATTTAGGGCTTATTTAAACAAAATTATAAATTTTCATCATCACCAACCCCCCTCAACAACCCCTGTATACACACAGTGACCACTTTATTAGGTACACTTGTACACCTGCTTATTCATGCAATTATCTAATCAGCCAATTGTGTGGCAGCAGTATATGTATAAAATCATGCAGATATGGGTCAGGAGCTTCAGGTAAATTTCACATCAACCATGTTATATCTTGCCCTACCATCTGTGTACCTTAGCAGAAATCGAGATTCATCAGACCAGGCTATGCTTTTCCAGTCTTGAGCCTGTGCCCACTGCAGCCTCAGCTTTCTGTTCTTGGCTGACAGAATTGGCACCAACATGGTTTTCTACTGTTGTAGCCCATTCGCTTCAAGGTTTGACATGTTGTGCATTCTGTGATGCTATTCTGCTCACTACAATTGCACAGAGTGGTTATCCGAGTTACCGTAGACTTTCTGTCAACTTCAACCAGTCTGGCCATTCTCTGTTGACCTCTCTCATCAACAAGGCGTTTCCGTCAGCAGAACTGCCGCTCACTGGATGTTTTTTGTTTTTGGCACCATTCTGAGTAAACTCGAGAGACTGCTGTGCGTGAAAATCCCAGGAGATCAGTAGTTACAGAAATACTCAAACCAGCTTGTCATGCCACAATCAAAATCACTGAAATCAAATTTTTTACCCATTCTGATGGTTGATGTGAACATTAACTGAAGCTCCTGACCCATACCTGCATGATTTTATGCATTGCACTGCTGCCACACGATTGGCTGATTAGATAATCGCATGAATAAGTAGGTGTACAGGTGTACCTAATAAAATGGTCACTGAGTGTGTATATATATATATATATATATATATATATATATATATATATATATATATATATATATATATATATATACATGCATACAGTGTGATAACACTTTACAATTAACTTCAGTTAACTTCATTAGTTAACATGAACTAAAAATGAGCAAAAATTTTTACGGCACTTATTAGCCTTGCTTAATGTTAATTTCAGCATTTACTAATACATTTTTAACATTAAATGTTGAACATATGAACATTAGTTAATGCTTTATGAGCTAGCATGAACAAACAATAAACATTTGTATTTTTCAGTATCAGAATCAGAATCAGCTTTATTGCCAAGTATGCTTACACATACAAGGAATTTGTCTTTGTGACAGGAGCTTCCAGTGCACAACAATACAATACAGCAACAAGACAGATATAATACAAAAAAATAATACTAAAGAATAAATAAAAATAGAATAAAAATAAAAATTGAATAGAAAATAAAATAAAATATATATAGAATACAAAATAAGACAAAATCTATCTATCTATCTATCTATCTATCTATCTATCTATCTATCTATCTATATATACACTATATTGCCAAAAGTATTCGCTCACCCATCCAAATAATTGAATTCAGGTGTTCCAATCACTTCCATGGCCACAGGTGTATAAAATGAAGCACCTAGGCATGCAGACTGCTTCTACAAACATTTGTGAAAGAATGGGCCGCTCTCAGGAGCTCAGTGAATTCCAGCGTGGTACTGTGATAGGATGCCACCTGTGCAACAAGTCCAGTCGTGAAATTTCCTCGCTACTAAATATTCCACAGTCAACTGTCAGTGCTATTATAACAAAGTGGAAGCGATTGGGAATGACAGCAACTGAGCCATGAAGTGGTAGGCCACGTAAAATAAAAGAGTATGCTGAGGCGCATAGTGCGCAGAGGTCGCCAACTTTCTGCAGAGTCAATGGCTACAGACCTCCAAAGTTCATGTGGCCTTCAGATTAGCTCAAGAACAGTACGTAGAGAGCTTCATGGAATGGGTTTCCATGGCCGAGCAGCTGCATCCAAGCCATACATCACCAAGTGCAATGCAAAGCGTCGGATGCAGTGGTGTAAAGCACGCCGCCACTGGACTCTAGAGCAGTGGGGACGCGTTCTCTGGAGTGACGAATCACGCTTCTCCATCTGGCAATCTGATGGATGAGTCTGGGTTTGGCGGTTCCCAGGAGAACGGTACTTGTCTGACTGCATTGTGCCAACTGTGAAGTTTGATGGAGGGGGGATTATGGTGTGGGGTTGTTTTTCAGGAGATGGGCTTGGCCCCTTAGTTCCAGTGAAAGGAACTCTGAATGCTTCAACATACCAAGAGATTTTGGACAATTCCATGCTCCCAACTTTGTGGGAACAGTTTGGGGATGGCCCCTTCCTGTTCCAACATGACTGGGCACCAGTGCACAAAGCAAGGTCCATAAAGACATGGATGAGCGAGTTTGGTGTGGAAGAACTTGACTGGCCTGCACAGAGTCCTGACCTCAACCCGATAGAGCACCTTTGGGATGAATTAGAGCGAAGACTGCGAGCCAGGCCTTCTCGTCCAACATCAGTGTCTGACCTCACAAATGCGCTTCTGGAAGAATGGTCAAAAATTCCCATAAACACACTCCTAAACCTTTTGGAAAGCCTTCCCAGAAGAGTTGAAGCTGTTATATTTTTCATGATATTTATAAAAATCAAGCATTCATTCTGAAGTTCCACTTTCCATATTTTGTCACAAAGGCTCGGATAAGTTTTATTTATTTATTTATTTATAATTGTAGTAGGCAGTTGTAACGAAAATATAAACACAAAATTGAGCACCTTTTTGGGTCTATATCAACACTGTTCCACATGACACAGGAGTCATCTGCAAGGATGATGAAGGGCCAGACATCTTGTGGTCGACTGCCGTGCTCCACTCTCCGGCTCCGCTCTAACTCTAGGTTATGATAGGACAGCTCTTTAATCAGGAAATGAGCTGCTCCTGAGACAGACACAGACACAAAGTGAAAAAAGAGAGAAATGAAGAGTTAAAAATCTGTTTAAGAACATCAGTAATATCAAACAGGACTATATTTCATAAACCGACATGTCATCTACTACAGACAGTTTATGAGATGATGGTTACCTATTCCAGCTCCGTTAAAGATAGAGGGCAGGACAAGCATAATATGGTTGGGCCAGTATTTCTTGTAGACGGCCATCTCGTACTCTTTAATGACCAGAATGTGCAGGTGAGCGGCTCCTTCCATGGAATGATATAGATTGAACAGGCCGTGTTCGTGGCGACCCGTGGTGGGTGTGAATATTGGACTTTTGACAGCATCGGGATTCTGTAAATTTCAAGTCAATTGGTGTTATTATTTTTATTCACTTACATTTTAGTCATTAAATAGTCTTTGGACTTAGTTGTTGGACATTTAGAAAAGCTTTTAGAAAAATCATTTAATAAGATGTTTACCAATTTGTATCACGAAACTACCTGAAATTAATATGTTTGAACTGAAAAGTTATAGAATGAAATGTTTTCTGCATGTGCTCCAAATCAAAATGAGTCTTAAAGGTAAAGTTCACAGAAAAATGACAGTTCTGTCATAATTTACTCATGTTGTTCCAAACTCATATGATTTTCTCTCTTCCTTGGATCACAAAAGGAGATATTAAGTAATGTGTTACTCTCTGTCACCATTCACTTGTATTGCATCTGACTGAGGCTGTCATTCTGTCATCTCTTTTTAGGGCTTTTCACATTGCACTTAACCCCGGGTTATCTTCATTCTAAACCCTGCTTTTAACCCCAAGTAAAGCAACATTTCACACTTGTAATTTTGAAAAGGGGTTAGCACTTTTTACCCGGGGTTATGAAACCCCACTCTGAAGCAGGGTTAGTACCTCATTTGCGGGGTTAATCCCGCATTGCAGTGCCAGAGGTATACAGTGTGAAATGATGCGGTGTTTGAATGTTACAGAAAGTTATTTAGCAACAGACAACCAATCAAATAAAGCCTCAAAAATTACCTCATTAAATATTCATGCGCATTGTACCGTCGCTGAAACTTTCACACGCTGTTTACGCTCTCTTCTGAGGGAATCCGGTAAGTTTTGAACAGTGGTGGCAAACGTGATAACTGCCTTGATAAAGAGACAGTATTCTGTGTTTACGATGCATATTTCAGAAGACGAAAGACAAACAGAGCTAAATTGATTGGAGTAATTTCCACAGAAGAGCAGAGCAGCTCAGTTGACAGGTTGTGTGTGCGTCACGAGCTGCATTCAACCAATCATTGTTACCGACACCACAAATATGCAATTAAGAACATTAGCCTGGAGTTTACGATGTACAGTGTGAAACATCAGAACATGAATACACAGGATTAATTATTAATCCAGGGTAAAGTAAGAACAGTGTGAAACATGAAACAGGATTCCGTTTACCCGGGGTTTAGAATAACCTGGGGGTAACGATTTCAACTGTGAAAAGCTCTTTTGTGTTCCACAGAGGAAAGAAAGTCATACAAGTCTGGAACGACATGAGGGTGAGTAAATCATGACAGAATTTTCATTTTGGGGTGAACTATCCCTTTAACAGCACTGAAATCTTACCCAATCTGAGGTAAGGGGCAGTCTCATGCTCTCTAACTGTCCTCCTGATTGGCTGAAGAAGAAGTGATGCTCTTTTGATTTGGGAATGATGAAGTACAGTTGGATTTCCTCCCCAAGTAGAAGGTGAGAGAACGTAAAGGCATGTAGGGTGGACTCATACAGCTGGAAACACAGACAGACAGCATTCCAACAGTCAGATAAAAAAAAATAATAATAAAAAAAAGTAAAACAAACAAATATGGCATTATAATAGGTTTGCCTGGTACTGTGGATTGAACCCCATATATTGGTGACATTGTTCACAATGATGGTACGTGTTGTATGCTGCATATTTGGAGAGTTTAATCCGTGCTGTGCGTCTGCGTAGATACATATCCTCTTGCCGCCTGGAGTTTCCATCTAGAAGAATTATAATATTAAACTTCTTTGATTCAAGAAATTATTAAAGTGGTAGATCAACTGAACCATACTGTAACTGCATATGTGATTTTGTTAATGCTCTCACCATCTGCATTTGGAGTGAAGTCTGGTGAGTAGATCATGCTGATGTCCTCATATTTTGGATCATGGATGGTGTAATCGAAGGACATCCCTCTAACAGTATCTCTGTTGGGCCACATTGCAATGGCCTGATTATATGGTACCAAATCTCTTCCACAATCTGGAGAAAAAAATGTAAAACATAATTTCACTAATTCATACAGGATACCAAGTCTAAGATTAAGAGGTTTTTAAAAAGTTGACTTTAATGAAAGTGAATGGGGACCAGGGACAGCCATGGTCACCGTTCATTTTCATTGTATGCAAAAGATCAGCTTGGACTTTCTGCTAGAGAGTGGTTCTCAAACCTGTCCTGGAGGCCCCCCAACGCTACACATTTTGGATGACTCTTTAACCCTTGTGCTGTGTTTAAATTTGTTACCTAATTTGGTGTTCCTGGTCAAAAATGACCAGCTGATTAAAAATTGCTTATAAATCTCTCATTATGCTATATTATCACCAAATATTGGATTAGATATTTTGGTCAACTTGTTTTCTTTCAATTAGTACAGGTTTTGTATTTCTTTTTGGAGCTTATTGATCGTAGGCCTCATTGACCTCAGCTTATGCACCTCCGTTTTTGAGTGAAAAAAGCATTATTTGTGGATCATTTTGGCAATATTAAATAAAATATGAAAACATTCTGTACTATTTATCACACTGGTGTGCTTTAATGTTTAACAAGTAAGTTTGTTTTGAAATGCTTTTATTTTGTACAAAATGGCACAAAGTCACATTTGTGGTGTTCTCGGTCAAAAATTACCAGCCATTGAAAATGAATGGGGGAGATCAACAAGAAGAGAAAAATTGAGTGTTCAGGAGCATGTTCATCATGTTCATGTTCACATATGTGCATGTGTGCTTGCAAACATAAAGGCCTCGGACCTGTGCATGCACACATACACATACACACACACGTGCACTAACACACACACACATGCACACGCATACACAAACAAACACATTCTCACGTACACTTACAAACTCTTTTGAGTATTACATGCTTTCTTTTTTACAGAGATAAACTTTATCCTATCCTGAACTGCATCCAACATCCATTCATCCATCCATCCATCCATCCATCCATCCAACATTACTACACACACACACATGCAAGCACACACACATGCATGCACACACACAAAAACACACACATGCATGCACGCACACACGCACACGCACACATGCACACACACACACACACACACACACACACACACACACACACACACACTCAAGTTGGTGCGGCTATCCGACTCTCCATAGACATAATGATTTTTATACTATACGAACTTTAGATTCTATCCCCTAACCCTACCCCTAAACCTAACCCTCACAAAAAACTTTCTGCATTTTTACATTTAAAAAAAACATAGTTTAGTATGTTTTTTTAAGCGATTTGAATTATGGGGACACTAGAAATGTCATCATAAACCACATTTATAGCATAATACCCTTGTAATTACCAGTTTGTAACCTAAAAAAATGTCCTCATAAACCACCCAAACCCCCCCCTCCCCACACACACACACTCTCACCAGAACTGTCATTGCCCCACAGTGACCCCTCTCTAATAGAATCTTTCTTTGATGATCTTTCTTTCATCAAGCATTGTGTGTTCCCTATCTGTCACTCACTCGACGTTGGTGTCGATGTAGTGACACTAGGGGTCACTCTTGGGAGCCCGAGACACCTCTGGTCTTTGATAAAAGGCCAATGAAAATTGGCGAGTGGTATTTGCATGCCACTCCCCCGAACATACGGGTATAAAAGGAGCTGGTATGCAACCACTCATTCAGATTTTCTCTTCGGAGCCGAACGGTCATGCTCATTGAGCTGAATAGCACTGTTCATTCACCTCTGCTGGATCTGACGGCGCATTTCAGCGGCTTCTCCCTCCTCTGCACTGGTGCACTGCAGAGAACGCCCCTGGGCGCTTCGGCAGAAAAACTAGAGAGTATATTTTCTGAAAGAGCATTTTTCCCCTCTAAAAGAGTATATATTTCTCTAAAAGAGCGCACACACGGAACGTCTTTTTAAAGACGCGTCTTTTTAAAGATGCCTTTCCGTTCGTGTGTTATTCCTGGTTGCGGTCGTTTTCTCTCAACTTCGGATGGTCATGATCGCTGTCTTTCGTGTCTGGGCGCGACCCACACGGAGGCAGCGTTTATGAATGGCTCATGTTCTCACTGCGAGAACATGACCATGGCAACGTTGCGGTCGCGGCTTGCTTTCGTAAGAAAGCAAGCCACCCCAGCGGCTCCCCGCCTTGGTCCTCCTACCTACGGGTTTGAGGTCAGCGCGGCTGGCGCTGGAGGGGCTCTCCTGCAGGTCCACCAAGCCAAGGCACTGAAAGAACTGCACGAGGGTAGTTCCGCCCCAGATTTGATGCAGGAACTGCGCTCGGCGACCGACCTCGCCCTCCGGGCGACGAAGGTCACAGCGTGGTCTCTTGGGCGGACGATGGCCACACTAGTGGTCCAGGAGTGCCACCTGTGGCTCAACCTGGTCGAGATGGGCGAGGCCGACAAGACACGGTTCATTGCTGCCCCCATTTCCCAGGCGGGCCTATTTGGCGACACCGTTGAGGACTTTGCCCAGCAGTTCTCGACGGTAAAGCAGCAGACGGAGGCAATCCAGCACATCCTGCCCCGGCGCGGCTCAAGACCCCGCACCCCGTCTGCTCGTCGCCAAGGGCGTCCCCCTGCGGTGACTGCACCGGCTCCGCCGCAACCCGCCCCTCCGGCCTGGCCCCGGCGTGGAGCCCACCGCAGGAAGCCGACGCCACCCGTCTCTCAGCCGGCACTGAAGAACCCACGGAGGTCTTCGAGGCGCCCCTGAGACGGACAACCCAGGGACGAGGGAACCCACTCACCTGGAGCTGGTAGAAAGACCACTCCATCCCCCGGTGGAGGGCCGGGTGGAAAATCTTTTGTTGCCTTTTCATTTGATTTCGCCGTACGCCCAAGTGGCTGCGGTACCCAACAGTTCAACAAAAGAGCGGCTTCCTTCCTCCCTGGGTCACATACCCGCTGTGTACTGTCGTCACCACGACTACCGTCCACGGGCTTTATCTTGCAGGATTGGCGCTCCAGCGGTGCCCTTTTCGCCCCTGAGCGCCCAGCTGTGGCACAAATCCACCCCCGATGTGACAGCCTCCATGGGTCGCGAGGACAGGCCTCTTCCTCCCCCGTCCCAGGCTGTTCCGGGGGTGGTCACAAGGAGCCAGGTAAGTGCTTCGATGTCCCTAGACTCAGCACGGCCACGACATGCTGTGGCACCTCGCGCTCCGCCCCGCCGCGAGGCCCCACCTGCCGGTACGTCCGACGACGTTGTCCCCTTGGTCCCCCTCGCACGGAATTTGGACGCATGGCTTGCACTTCCCAATCCGTCGCGGTGGTTGATCCGGACTGTCCGACTCGGCTACGCGATTCAGTTCGCCAGGCCCGCCCAGGTTCAGTGGTACTCACTTCACCTTCGTCAAGGGCGAAAACGCTGTTACTCTGCGCACGGAAATCGCTACCCTCCTACGGAAGGGCGCGATAGAACCTGTCCCTCCAGCCGAGGTGAAGAAAGGGTTTTACAGCCCCTACTTCATCGTACCGAAGAAAGGCGGTGGGTTGCGGCCAATCTTGGACCTGCGAGTACTGAACCGGGCTTTACACAGACTCCCGTTCAAGATGCTGACGCAAAGACGCATTTTAGCGAGCGTCCGGCATCAGGATTGGTTCGCGGCGGTAGACCTGAAGGACGCGTACTTTCACGTCTCGATCCTTCCTTGACACAGACCCTTCCTGCGGTTCGCGTTCGAGGGTCGGGCGTATCAGTACAAAGTCCTCCCTTTCGGCCTGTCCCTGTCTCCTCGCGTCTTTACGAAGATCGCAGAGGCTGCCCTTGCCCCGTTAAGGGAGGTAGGCATTCGCATTCTCAATTATCTCGACGACTGGCTAATCTTAGCTCACTCTCGAGACGTGTTATGCGCACACAGGGACCTGGTGCTCTCGCACCTCAGCCGACTAGGGCTTCGGGTCAACTGGGAAAAGAGCAAGCTCCTCCCGGTTCAGAGCATGTCTTTTCTCGGTTTGGAGTTGGACTCTGTCTCTCTGACGGCGCGCCTTACGAACGAGTGCGCCCAGTCGGTGCTGGCCTGTTTGAAGGCGTTCAAACAGAAAACAGCGGTTCCACTGAAACTTTTTCAGAGGCTCCTGGGGCATATGGCATCCTCGGCGGTGGCCACCCCGCTCGGGTTGATGCATATGAGGCCGCTTCAGCACTGGCTCCAGACTCGAGTCCCGAGACGGGCATGGTGCCACGGGACACACCGCGTGGCCGTTACACCGGTCTGTCACCGTCTTTTCAGCCCTTGGACCGACCTCTCGTTTCTACGAGCAGGTGTTCCTCTAGAACTGGTCTCCAGGTGCATCGTGGTCACGACAGACGCCTCCAAGACGGGCTGGGGCACTGTTTGCAACGGGCACGCAGCCACCGGCCTCTCGACGGGTCCGCGGCTGCGTTGGCACATCAACTGCCTCGAGTTACTGGCAATTCTGCTCGCCCTGCGGAGGTTCCGGCCGTTGATCCAGGGCAAGCACGTGCTAGTTCGGACAGACAGCACGGCAGCGGTAGCATATGTCAACCGCCAAGGCGGTCTGCGCTCCCGCTGTATGTCACAACTCGCCTGCCATCTCCTCCTCCGGAGTCAGCAGCACCTCAAGTCGCTGCGAGCCACTCATATCCCGGGCAACTTCAACGTTACAGCGGACGCGCTGTCATGGCAGGTTCCCCGCAGGGGAGAGTGGAGACTCCACCCCCAGGTGGTCCAGCTGATTTGGAGTCGATTCGGTCAGGCTCAGGTGGACCTGTTCGCCTCCCAAGAATCCTCCCACTGCCCGCTCTGGTACGCCCTCACCGAGGCTCCTCTCGGCATAGACGCATTGACACACAGCTGGCCCCCTGGCATTCGCAAATACGCGTTTCCCTCAGTGAGCCTACTTGCACAGACACTGTGCAAAGTCAGGGAGGACGAGGAGCAGGTCATCCTGGTAGTGCCCTACTGGCCCACCCAGACATGGTTCTCGGACCTCGCGCTCCTCGCGACAGCTCCCCCCTGGCAAATTCCCCTGAGGAAGGACCTTCTTTCTCAGGGACGGGGCACCCTCTGGCACCCGCGCCCAGACCTCTGGAATCTCCACGTCTGGCCCCTGGACGGGACGCGGAAGACCTAGGTGGCCTACCACCCGCGGTGGTAGACACGATCACTCAGGCTAGGGCCCCCTCTACGAGGCGCCTGTATGCCTTGAAGTGGTCTCTGTTCGCTAAGTGGTGTTCTTCTCGACACGAAGACCCCCAGAGATGCGCAGTCGGATCAGTGCTTTCCTTCCTGCAGGAGAGGTTGGAAGGGAGGCTGTCCCCTTCCACCTTGAAGGTGTACGTTGCTGCCATAGCAGCACACCACGACGCAGTTGATGGTAAGTCCTTAGGGAAGCACGACCTGATCATCAGGTTCCTAAGAGGCGCTAGGAGGCTGAATCCCTCCAGACCGCTCTTCGTTCCCTCATGGGACCTCTCCGTAGTTCTTCAGGTCCTACAGAGAGCCCCCTTTGAGCCTTTGCAGTCAGTCGAGCTGAAGGCACTCTCCCTGAAGACTACCCTCCTGACTGCGCTCACTTCCATCAAGAGGGTAGGTGACCTGCAAGCGTTCTCTATCAGCGAAACGTGCCTAGAGTTCGGTCCGGGTTATTCTCACGTGATCCTGAGACCCCGACCGGGCTATGTGCCCAAGGTTCCCACCACTCCTTTTAGGGACCAGGGGGTGAACCTGCAAGGGCTGCCCCAGGAGGAGGCAGACCCAGCCCTGGCGTTGCTGTGTCCGGTGCGCGCTTTGCGCATCTATTTGGATCGCGTGCAGAGCTTTAGACTCTCTGAGCAGCTCTTTGTCTGCTTCGGTGCACAGCGGAAAGGAAGCGCTGTCTCCAAGCAGAGGATCGCCCACTGGCTTGTTGATGCCATATCTATGGCATATCTCGCCCAAGACATGCCGCCCCCGGTAGGGCTACGGGCCCATTCTACCAGGGGTGTAGCGGCTTCTTGGGCCCTGGCCAGAGGTGCCTCTCTAACAGACATTTGTAGAGCAGCGGGCTGGGCAACACCCAACACCTTTGCAAGGTTCTACAACCTCCGGGTGGAACCGGTTTCGTCCCAGGTAGTGGCACGCAACACAAGCGGATAAGCCTGGGATAGCCGGCCAGGTGTATCGCTTGCACATAGCGCCTCCCACCTCCTTTTGAGCTGAAGACGTGCGCTGCTAATTCCCAGTAGTGTTCACAAAAGTTGTTCCCTGGTTGATTTCCTCCGAGCCCTGTGGCAGTCGAGTCTTCGGAGAAACCCACTGCCGGCCCAGTACACGCGCTATCTAAGAGCCCAGTGCTGGGGTAGGTGCTCCGCATGTGGCGGTTCCCTGTAAGGCTAACCCCATGCGATCTATATCTTCCGCTAGCTCGTTTCCCTGCTGGCAAACTGCGTCTTCCTTGGGCAGAGCCCCTCTGCCCCAGTCTCCATGTTGTAGTCCTCCTCCCCCATTGGGCAGGATCTACCTTGAAGGCTCTCCACATGGTTGGAAAGACCATGTGATGTATTCTTCCACTTAAATATCCCCCCCTCTTGGGGCGAGGTGTGGTCTCTGCGGTGTCCTCCCCTTGGGAGGGACACCCCCCGACTAGACCTGGCGGCCCAGTCGGATAATCCCCCTTCTTTTTTAGGGAGTGGAAAAAGAGAAGGGGAAAAGAGGCCACGACTGGGTTAAGCCCATCTCTATCTTTGGGTAGTCGACTTGTCCCCAAAAAGGGCCGTTCGACACTCATAACTATGTTGGGGGAGGTTACGTGTCGACCTGGTGCGCTGGCTATGAGGCACACAGTAAGTCTGCCCACCACACACCGCCAGTTCACGTAACACAGTCCAGCCTTGTGGCGTTTTGTATAGGGACCCCTAGTGTCACTACATCGACACCAACGTCGAGTGAGTGACAGATAGGGAACGTCATGGTTACTGGTGTAACCTCCGTTCCCTGATGGAGGGAACGAGACGTTGGTCCCTCCTGCCACAACGCTGAACTACCCGCTGAAATGGCCGGACCCTATATCGGCTCCTCAGCGTAAAACCTGAATGAGTGGTTGCATACCAGCTCCTTTTATACCCGTATGTTCGGGGGAGTGGCATGCAAATACCACTCGCCAATTTTCATTGGCCTTTTATCAAAGACCAGAGGTGTCTCGGGCTCCCAAGAGTGACCCCTAGTGTCACTACATCGACACCAACGTCTCGTTCCCTCCATCAGGGAACGGAGGTTACACCAGTAACCATGACGTTTCAAATGCAGAGCACACATTTGCACATGCAAAAAGCTATTGTCGGTCATGTGCATGAGGACACAATACCACCAGGTATTCATTGATTTGGTCTGTTGTTGATTAGAAACTATGAACAGTGTTGGTATTTTTGTTCCATGAAATGTTCTTTATATGTCAGTGTTAATGTGTAAATAGGCTTAGGCCAGTTTTCTTTGTCACAATGGTCAGATTTGTCAGAGAACACCACGAGTGTTACTTTGCGCCCCTTTTCAGAAAATAAAAGCATTTAAAAATAAAAGCATTTCAAAATAAAAGTCCTGTTTTTTGCAATCTTTCCCATTCATTTCAATGGCTGGTCATCTTTGACCGGCAACACCACAATTCTATTGATTCTATTGGAGAGGGGTCACTGTGGGGCAAAGACATTTCTGGTGGCAGTTCAGGGTAGGATAAAGTTCATCTCTGTAAAAAAGAAAGCATGTAATACTCAAAAGAGTTTGTAAGTGTACGTGAGAATGTGTGCGTCCATATATGCACGCATGTGTGTGAGTCTGCGTTAGTGTGCATGTGTGTGTATATGTGCACAGATCCGAGGCCTTTATGTTTGCAAGCACACATGCACATATGTGAACATGAACATGTAAGAAAGCATGTAATACTCAAAGAATGTGTGTGTGTAGGTGAACATGTGTGTGCGCGTGTGTGCTAGTGTGCATGTGTTTGTGTGTGTGTATGTGCGCGTGCACAGATCCGAGGCCTTTATGTTTGCAAGCACACATGCACATATGTGAACACTAACATGTAAGAAAGCATGTAATACTCAAAGAGTTTGTATGTGTGTGCTTGTGTGTGCGCATGTGTGTGTGTGTGTGTTAGTGCGCGTGTGTGTTTGTGTGTGGTAATGTTGGATGGATGAATGGATGTTGGATGCAGTTCAGGCTTGGATAAAGTTAATCTCTGTGAAAAAGAAAGCATGTAATACTCAGAGTTTGTGCGTGTACGTGAGCATGAGCATATGTGTACATGAATATGATGAACATGCTCCTGAACACTCAAGTTTTCTCTTATTTTTGATCTCCCCATTCATTTTCAATGGCCGGTCATTTTTGACCGGGAACACCACAAGTGTGACTTTGTGCCATTTTGTACAAAACAAAAGCATTTCAAAACACACTTCCATGTTAAACATTAAAGCACACCAGTGTGATAAACAGTACAGAATGTTTTCATATTTTATTAAAAATTGCCAAAATGATCCACAAATAATGCTTTTTTCACTCAAAAACGGAGGTGCTTTCTTTCTTCTGCAGAACACAAATGAAGATTTTTAGAAGAATTTCTTAGCTCTTTTGGTCCATACAATGCAAGTGAATGGGTGCCAAAACTTTGAAGCTCCAAAATGCACATAAAAGTAATCCATAAGACTCCAGTGGTTAAACCTATATCTTCAAAAGCGATATGATGTGTGGGTGAGAAACAGATCATGTTTCCATTCTTCTTCTTGTGTTTTTGGTGATTCGCATTATTCATGCATACCGCCCCCTACTTGGCAGGGAGAAGAATTTCAAGCATAAAATTACTTAAATATTGATGTTTCTCATCCACACCTATTATGTCACTTCTGAAAATATGGATTAAAACACTGGAGACATATGGATTACTTTTATGATGCCTTTATGTGCTTTTTGGAGTGTCAAAATTTTGGCACCCATTCACTTGCATTTTGGGTGAACAATTCCTTTAATGATTTGAACCTATATACTTACTGCAGTTGATGTCCTTCTCATCATAGATGTCCACCTCCATAAGTCTGATCAGCATCCGAGATAGAATTCCTAGGAACTGCAGATATGCCCCAGTCTTCCCCACCTGAACACACACAACCATTGCCATTTTATTTCCCAATCAAATATTGACACTGTAATCCAATGTTCCATTTTCCAGGCAATCCCTTACCTGTGGTGGTCCACTGAGAAGCAGCCTCCTTGGGTGGAAGTTGTCGGTGCGTCCTTCATTCTGGTTACTGCTGTCCATATGGTGGGGCTTGGGAATGGTCCATTGCCGATAGTACAGCGACTGCTCTGTGCAAGTCATCATCTTGCTAAGGAGGGGTCTAAAGGAGCTTGCCCACTCTACAGAGGAATGAGGGAGGAAGGAGGTGGATTTGGAAAGGCCACTGGAATCCACAGTGGTGATGAGGTCAAAGACAACCTTGGGGAGCAGAACCACAGGTGGGTGGCTCAGATTGCAAGCCCAGGAGCAGCTCTGCCGTAGAGGAGAAGCCCAAGAGGACGAAGAGCCGGAAGAGGTGGATTTGGACTGCCGCCTCTGGTTTGGCTGCTTTTCTTGGTCTAGAGGAGTCCAGTCTGATTGGAGGTGCTGGGAGCCAGTTGGAGAGACATTTCCCTGGCTATTGAGATGATCGTTGTTTACTACAGACCACCAGAGAGAGGTAAGGTCAGTGTGAGAGGATCCCTTACAAAATACGTGCTACAAGTGAAAACCTTAGGCTTTGTTCACACTGGGCATTTTGTATGTCACATATGCAATGCGCCCCAAATGATGAAAAAACTACTTGAAAACCGATCTGAGCATTTAGATGGAGACCGATTAAAAAATAAAATAAAATAAAAATACAATAATTTAGTTCACATTAATTTAGATTTAATTTAGATTTCAAATCACATTTAGATGTGATTTGGATTGGATCAGGTTTTTGTTTTTTGCTGTTGAAATTTTAAACAACTAAATTGATTTCAGTCAGATATAACAAAAGTTTGGCTGACTGTCTGAACAAAGCCTTAATTTCTATTAATTTACCAATTTGGAGGCCTTTCCAAAGGATGCCCCATTTTAAAGGACCCAAAACACCAGTCCCAAATCAGCTAAAATGCCAAGACCCATTTCATGTCACCCATTTCCCATAATTTATTAGTATTAAAGTATTAAAGTGAAGTTAGGCTTTCCACTCAGGGTAAACATTTATTGTATCAGTAATGTTTAATCAGACAACAACAAAAAAGATTGTTTTTCAGGAGACATTTGGAACTGATTTTACTTGGAAGAGTGATACAGAAACTTACATTTGCAAAGAATCAAGCACCGCTTTGTTGGGCAGAATTTCAGCTAACAGCCCAGTAACAACTGTTAAAATTGTAAATTGAATTTAGTTCATTTAATCAATATCAAACAAGCTATTTGAGTTATCAAGTAACTTACATTTTAGACACAAAATGACCAGTTGTTTTGTTTATTTTTGCAACGCCAACAAAAATAGTTCCATTAATCACTGCATGTCAGCTAGCGACCACAGACAAGTGGAGTGATACAAACAGTGAAGTGCCCAAGTGCAGTTATACAAAATATCGGCACTCTTGGAACGTATCTTGTCCAATCAAATTAGTGGAAAGGCACTGACTGTTATAATAATATACAATTCAGGTTTTCTGAGTTTTGAATACTGACCATCCACCACAACCTCCTCCTCCTCATTGTCAGTGCTGCTGAGTTTTTCAGGGTCACTCACAGACAGGTCACTGGGCACATGGGGCCCTTGTTGGGTGTCTTGTTTTTCCTTCAGTAAGTATGCAGCCAGTCCCAGCTCCTGCTCTAGAGTAGTGCGCTGTAGTGACCAGCAGCTGATAACACGCAGATCACAGTACTTCAGAGACCTGGAGACAGAGGGAAAACATGGGTAAGCCTAACTGTTTGAAATCTAATAGAACAGGGCTTAAAGCTGTAGTGTGTTATTTCTGTGCCACTAGCGACACCAAACGGAATTGCAAAAATAATGATTGTTTCCAAAGAGGTCTCCCAAACACTGCATCCCGTTATCCACTGATTGGCCAAGCAAATAGTCCTGCCCCAAACTCACTCCGTTGGTTGAAACAATGTTGCTGTGCTGAGACACTCAAACAAACAGAGCATTTTTTGAATACAGAGCTGATTTGGGGAAATCAACCTACAATTTACAGTTGTCTCTGCATATTTGGGGAAAGCGTTGAAAGAAACATCAAAGAAATTGGATAATTCTGCTTCAAGTTTTATAAGGTACAAATTAAAGTTATTTTTGCATGGAAAAAATATGCTTAGATTAACAGTGATATTACAGTTTGGGCTAATAATAACATTAATTAACGATATTCGATTAACAAAAAAAAATTGTTTGAATTTTTTTTCAAAGTAATAATTTTCAGCCAAACTGAGTAGTGGATGATGCCAGTAGAAAATGGGAAAAAACAACAAATATTTTTTGTTTGTTTCAGAAAGGGACTATTATTTCTCTGAGCTCTGGCTGACCTCTACAAATTCACCAAACCATTATTTGGAGGGACTGACAACAACACATTAGCAAGGTTTAAAAAAGGCCCATTTCTATTTAAATTACAGTATTCATTATATAAATTTGTAAAATTGAGTAAGAGAGATGGTTTTCATCATCTGAAACATAAAAACAAAGAAGATATTTCATAGCAGACCAATCTGAGATGATAATAATGAAAGCTTCATGAAACTGGGCTTCTTTAAAACTTTACTAATGTTATAAGTGAACCTCAATAAACATATTGAAAGTATAAAAAGGCATGTCATGACCCTTTAAATTAAGATAAATTTATCATATTTATTTTATTTTTAGTCTTCATGGAGTCATGAAAATGTATTTTTTTATATAGTTATAGTATAGTTTCAGTTTTCCAAATTAATTGTTTTTTATTTATTACAGCTACCAAAAATGTTTTTATTTAGTTTCCGTTTTAATTTTTATAAAGCAAATGTTATTCTTTGTGTTATTTACCTGGGTAAAGATTCGCCAAATGGATCCATGCCAGTTAAGATGAGGATACAGGGTAAGGCCTCCAGCTCTAGATAGGTGCGAGGTGCCCAGTCTGGATCCAGGACCTTTAGCCAGACCTACAGACATATCAAGAACAACAGGATGAATCTTAAGGGGTATATAAAAAAGAAAATGGCAAGAATGACACGTCCAATATAGATTTAAGCATTTCAGTGCGGTTGCTCAGTTGTTACCTGAATTATGCTACCTGAAGACCTTGTTGTATATCTAAACATATGATGTGACAAACACCTACTAGACCAAATGGTGCTATAGATATATAAATGTAAGCACTGGCATGTTCCAGTGAACATCAAACATGGTAAATACCCTCAGCTGGTCCAGGAAGTGTTTTCCCACAGTGAGAGATGAACACGGATCCCCTAGAATGATCTCAAACTGCTTGTGGAGGCCGAGTCTGTTGCGGACATGACAGAGGCGCTGGTGAGCGAAGGCAGCGAGGGCGGGCGAGGGGATTCTCAGGAGCAGCATGTGACCATGGCGGCTGGGGCACCGCTGGGATGTGTTGAGGAGGCACTGTACCATCTCCAGCGTCTCCACTGAGATGTGCTTCTGCAGATCCTGTAAGGCCTGCCTGCCCGCTGTTGCCATTAGAGCCAGAGAGTAATGCTGGATTAGCACATGGGTGCGAATCACCGCACTGTGCAGCTTTGGGAACCTGATGAGAAATAAGGGGAGTTCTCAGTGATAGTTTATACAAGCTGCTAAAACTTCATACTTTTAGGTCCCTAACACAGGTCTCACAAGTAAAAATGTTTCTATTTTGCATTTTTCAAATTTTATGCATTTCTTCCAATAAAAATCATACTATCAGTGTAACAATTTGAGTGAAAGTGGAATTGAAAAATATAGCATAAATTTTCTGCTTTCCACACTTGAACTGGCATGGACTCCACAAGTTTGTACAAAAGCTGATGATTCATGTTATTCCAGCATGATTTGAGAATGAGCATCTAGTGCAGAATCTTAAAAATGACACTACGTAAGATTTTTTTTGTTAGAAATTAACAAAATTTAATTAATGAGCGAGTACACCAACAACCCGTCTTCCAAACCATGTTTTTGCCTTACCTTAGATTTTTTACTGTTTTTAACTGTTGGGTGAAGTTATTTACCTGCTGTAATGCGTTACAAGCAAGTGTAAGCCAATAAAGTATTTTTGGAGCAATAAATTAGTGTACAGACACTTGCCATTTTTTTCCCTTTAAACAGATCCCCATGAATGTATGCCCATACCGATTTCATAGCACAGAAATGTACTGTATATTAATATGTTTAGTGTGGAACCAACTCTCTCTAGTAACTTAACTTACTTCCAAATATGCGATTAAATTTAGTTTTAATTGTAATTGTGATATTGCATATTTCTGCAAATTATTTTCATGTTCAATAAAGTATTTCATCATTATAAAATCCTTATTTTAAATTTTTATATTAGCTTTATTAGTTTGCAATGCATAGACCTACTATTGTGGTACAGTATGACGGTTCACTCGCTTTCTCAACTGAGGCTGTAGATAGTAATATAAAAATATAGTGTCTTCAGTTGAACTCATATTAGCCATTTCACAAGTTTCGCCTCTTAAATTTATTTGTGTAGTACAATACAAACATGAATATGTATTGTGTAGTGGATAAAACACTTTAATAATTATATTAAAATATAATTAAGTGTTGTTTATTTTCCTCAATGTAATATGGGCTATAAATGTTTAAGTGAATAACATAATATCAACATGAAAATTGCTCGAGATGGCTCTGCAAGTTGAGTCCTCGCTCAAACCATGAGATGCATCCAAGAGCAGTGCCGAATCACAACTGACGTAAAGTGTTCGTCTGCAAGTATCTTGTCGTTTTATGCTTCAACCGCTAGAGGGCCAAAAGTTATATAGTGTAACTTTAAATATTATATTTCTTATTCATTTTACATCAGAAAGTTTTTGTTTTAAATTCCACAAAACCCTACAACTTTCTGTTTATTTCCAGGTTTAAATTAAATTCTGAATCCCAGATTTGTATATTTATCCACTATATAAGATTTGGATAACATTATAGCATATTCAGCAAATACAACATAAATCAATTTCAGTAGCTCATACGTGAATGTAATCTTGTGTTAAAGCAGTAAATGTATTTGGCTTGCTGTCTGTATACTGGAGGGCTCGAAGCTCGAGACTCGACTCGAGTCCTGATTACCCCCCGGACTTATTTAGATAATGAATCTAGAGAATAGGTGGAGATGGGGTGGAGGTGGGATGTCAGGAGAATTGTCACAGGAAGCAGGTAAGCAGCGGCTTATATACTCCTGCTCGTTGGCCGTGATTTGTCAGATTAAAATTAACATGCTCCTCCCGAACCTCTGTTAATTTAACACCATTAAGAGCTGCACAGAAAACATACCTCTCTTCTAGGACAGTAGCCATGCTCTCAAACGAGCTGTCATATCTCAACAGAGGAAGGCCGCTACCAGAGCATGTCGTTTCCAACAGCTCTGATACTCCAAAATACTTTGTGTTCTCATGATAGAGATCCATATCCTAGATAAACATATACAGATAGGCTATATGTAAAATCAAAAGGAATTAACAAAAAGCTGTGGTAGTTGATGCCGATATCTAGAGAGACAATTTAAATTAGAGTCATACATAACACATAGATAAATCTTGCCATTATGTCTTGCTCAAATTATGTTGGCCAATCTACCATTTCAAATTATCATTTTAAATTACACTGAAAGCCCATACGGATGCATTCCATGCATGAGCACTATGGCTGCTTCATGATACTGTTTAGTAACTCCAGACAATGTGTACATACATGAACAAGTATGCTAAGTTACAAACACTGGGCTGCACTGACTGTGCTGATGACATCACTTGGAAAACCAAAGTATGCTTTAGCCTTAACTCATTAGTTTTTATGGGCATTATGTGGTATTCTTACATTATTGAAGGCAGAAGGCCAGTGGATCTCATTGTAAGGGCTGATGCGTGTGCACTGAGTCTGCAAGGTGAAAGGGAACGAGGTCACGTGGAGAGTCAGGATGTTGGGTGCATCTCGAATTTGCCTACAATTCAGCAGACTGTCCACTAGTCCTAAGTCTCCTCCACTGTACTGTCCACTGTAAATAAATAAAGACAGAGAGACAGTTACACCAACAGTCAGGCAAAGAGATGGGTGCAATGACAATCAGGTGTGGTCTGATACCTGCTGATGTCCCAGTGTGCGTGGTCATGCACCAGTATGAAAAGTGTGTAGGGGTTCATCTTGGATTTCTGAATGAGGCTATTGATCCTTCCCACTGCGCTCTGGTTTAGCTTTACCACGTACTGCTCAGCCTCCTTCAGTGATAAGCAGGCTTGGTCGAGCCCTAACTCCCGTAACACACCTGCGAATACAACAGCAGGCAGTGAGAAATCTTCTGCCTGGAGATCCAGGTTTGTACAGATTCCTAAATGGGCACAATGTCTCTCCAACAATACTTGAGGTCTGCTCTCTTTAGACCCATACAATGTCACAATGAGAACACTTTCAGGAAAATGTATGTCTGAAACAATGCAATTTTAACATTTTAGTGTTTTTAAAGGAACACACCCCAAAATGATGCTTGTTTACTCATAAGAGAAACCATGCAATTTCTCACGTGGACATGCATTCCTCTTTGAACGAGCTTTTCACTGAAAAATGAGGCAGAATATTTCATCAATCATGAAGTGTGTCCCGTATTTCTGTTGGCTGTTTAAAAGAACTAGCGATGCCCAATTTGCGAATGAATAATTATTTTGAGTTGGTTCTTCTTAGTGAATTGGCCAAACAGGCTCGCAAGTTTTGATTCAGTCCAGTTCGTTCGGAACACTCTGTCACTGAATCATTTGGAACGGTTTCTCACACAGTAAAACAGTATCAGGATATTTACGAACAAGGAGAACAAAAATAGCTGGATAAAGTGGATATTTACCTACAATCAACTGAAACAAAAGGCTGTCTTTTTGAGAGGTAACTTTGACAAACATCAGCTAGTGCTGTGTCATAAAAACAAGGGGATTTTTGCGTCCGCTCACGCTGTTTTTCAATCGTTTTCCATGTAAACATTCGCTAGATGGATGTCTTTTGACAACTGTGTCACATTTCACTGTGTTTTTAGCATCTCTCATGGGAGCGCTGCATTTTTAGATGTCGTGTCAAGTTAAAAAAGAACTTCTTCAACTGATAAAAACGCATCTTGAGACACTTGCGTTCTGCCCTATTCGTTGTGGTTCATTTTGCTTTTTTAGCATGAGAATACATTTGTTCTGAACGGATACTGGAAGAAATGCTTTAGCCAATAGTTACATGAACGCCACTCATACTCGAGAAAATACAAAAAATGCTTCTCTCAAAGTCACCAGAATTGAATGCTTTGGTGTTGTTTTTGCAAAAAAAAAAAAATCTCAATGGGATAGCATGCCCCCGAACCCCCCTAGATAGGTTATATTGAACACATTTCTGTGCGTACCCTCAGATGCAATCCTGGCAGGCGCCCATGCTTTGGGGGGCTTTTTTAAGCTTTAAAGTCTGTAGCTATCAACTGCCATTGTCTTGAAAAGACTGACCAATATATTCATCAAAAATGTACATTTGTGTTCTGCATAAGAAAGAAAGTTATATGGGTTTTGAGCAACATGAGGGTGACTGAAATAAGACAGAATTTTCATTTTTGGGTGAACTATTCCTTTAAAGATTTTAGTTCATGTATGTTAGCTTTGGGACCATCAATATTCTAGTATACTTCTACAATTTGACAAAACAAACTGTAGCAGATAACATTTAAAGTTTTCGTTTTCCAGGACCAAAAATTTTTATGACTCTTCTTGCACACAGGGCTCATTCAAATTCTTGTCCAATGATGTGCTCTCTAGAATTAAAAAGTTCCCTCCCCCTAATTGTGTCGTCAAGCCATTTAATGAGGTCATTAAACCCTTCTTCCTGGTATCTGTGCAGTAGAGTCTGATGGGTACTCTACCTGAGTTCCACAGGTGAAGGACGACTTGATGAAAGGTGACCTCTGAGGGTGGAACGCAGATTAAGAACTCAACCTTGTCAAACGAACCCAGATCCAGGTTCTGTGTGCTAGAATCAGCGATGGCACAAACATGAGAGAGCAACTTCCGTGCCATAGCGAGCTGAATGGGTCGAATCTCATGCCACTTTACATAATATTCTATAAAGAGAAAAAACACTTAGGCATTAATATGCTGCATGATTCATGCTGCACTTATTTAATGCACAAAGGCATCAACTTGACTCACCGGCACATGTTGGTTTAGGGCTGTCTCCTGATGGTTCTAGACCACAATACTGGACAGATGTTTCAGGACTGGCTTTTTCCAGCAAAGCCTCCACATCTCCATCTGACAAGCAGTGCAAGCAAATCAGTTCAGATACATTCAAACACTGCACAGAGCAAATTGCTGAACAAAGATCCATGCAGCAATCTTGTGGACTTACCTGGACCAAGAGAACTGAAATAGGACCCAAGCACTGCTGCCATTCCAGAAGTCAGCTCATGGGTGATCTCTCTTGTACAATCACCGGGAGAAAGTAGGCTCTCAGCTAGCACACGTGTCTGGTGCTTTCCTGTGTGAAAAATGATATGGTATGATATGATGAATATATGATACAACATTTTAAATAAGAAACAAATCTAGTCTTGATATAAATGGTGCATTATAAGGAGTGCAGTATATAGGATCAGTATACACAGAGTCCAAAATTAACACTCATCAAGTGCAATATAAAATGCAATAAGTGCAAATAAAGCATACTCATTTTTGCAGGTGCAATTTCACTGTCACAAATGAGTATAAGATTCTGCAAGTGAGAAAAGGACCTGCACTGTTTGCCACAAATATATATTTGCCACATAATATTTATATGGCCGGTTTGAAACATTTACGTCTGGTAAATTTCTCAATTCATAAAAGTTCATTTTGGACCCTGAGTGTACAGTTAGAAGCATGTCAAGTCATTTGCTTGTGTTAAAACTCCAAAAAAGACCAAAAACTTATCTTTACCATTACCATTCACTTTTTGAAAATTAAGTGACCCACATACCAGTCACCACCACACATGACTCTATCTCCTGACTCCTGTTCATGCAGAAGACCACCACATAACTAGTCTGGCTCAATCTCCCATCCACAAGCCTGTGAAAGGTGTCCTCCAGTGCTTCGGCCAGAGAGGGCGCTGTGTCCAGCACCAAGACTCCTTCTCCACATGAGCTGGTGGCGAGTTTAGCCAGCCAGGGGAGCTGAGAGGGGGTGAGGGGCTGGGCCAGGCAGGGAAGAGGAAAAGGAAACTGTACATGGGTCTGCTGGTACTGCCGGATCTCCGTCAGGTGTGACTCATGCCAGGAGCGCATGAAGATCTGCTCCAGGTCTTCCATCAGAGGAATCTGGTCAGGTGCTGTTGTAACATGATACACAAGTACACTTGCATAAACCGCCAAAACACAAACAATAAATCATCAAATATGGGATTAATTGAATAGTACATAATGTAAAATATATAATCATGGCTCCAAAATTAAAACAGAGAATTTAAAATGTATATACTGTATGTGTAGACCATGGTTCCCCAATCAGTTTTCACCAAAGGCCAAATTCTGTCAACAATACAAAGTCAGGGCCACAGCCGTCGATGAAATGATACTTTTTTTTTGTGCTGCTGCTATTATTAATATTATTATTACTACTGTTGTTCTGCATAAATATTCAGATTTTTTTAGTTCTTTTTCTCAGTATTAGTAGCCATATTATTTTTTCAAACAATTATGAAAATTTTGTTTGTATACAGATACAAAAAACGACACAAATTTGTCTGCTGAAAAAGAAAAAAAAAAAACTTAATGAACAATCTAGATCTCCATGTCCTCCAAGCAAGTCAACTGCTCCTGCAAATCTCCAAACGGGATCTACTCCCTGCACTTTCCCTAATTGCAGATTCAATTATTAGACCTATTAGCACTGATTTTGTTATTGTTCTTAAGGATAATATAACAAAGAATTGCAATAATTTCAATAAAAAAAGACTGTGAGCCAATTTTTTTTAAATATTATTTTCAGGGGCATAAATTCCAGGAGGGATTGGGGGAGGTAACGAATAAACGGTAATAAAAACAAGCAAGTGCAGGCATGATGAGACTGATATAAATGTTTGCAGAACAGCAACAGTGCTGCCTACTGTACAGGGGTGAAATTTTTTTATTTTTTTCGGTGTATAGACCTTTCGTTGGAAGTCTGTTTCGCAAAACTGTCACGGATTTGGTGTGAACATGCCTTTAGCACAGGCCAAACATTTGTCTCTCGCGGGCTGGATGTGGCCCGTGGGCCGCCTATTGAGGAACCCTGGTGTAGACTATCTACACTATCCAGGAATATACATGAGTAATGCATAAGCTGCTTTAAGGGGTCATTATTATAATAATAAAATATATTTATAACAAAATAATTAATCATATTTCTTTTCTTTTTTTTAACAATAGGTCTACTTATAATGTTAATCAAGTTTTTTTTATGACCATTTATCAACATTTTATTTATTTATTTATTTTTTTTCATTTTATTCAGAATTCAGAATTAAAATTAAACGTTAGTTTTTTATGCTGTGCATTGATTTGTAAATGTGAGCGGTTTCAATAAATGAAAATAATTTTTAGGCTGAGAAGGAAGTTTTAAGTCCTGAAAATTACAGTATGTTTTCATTGTACAATCAAAAGCCGAAACATACTGTACTCTACACAAGTACGTGAATGCAGCTGCTTGTAGCTACGCAAGCTCTATTTTGTGCATTGGTGCATTCCAAAATGGGTCAGACCACAGTTCATAACAAAACGTAAGTACGCACTGCATTCTCAACGTTGCCGCAAGGCCCTCTATTACGGACATTAAAGTGAGCTGTCTGCTTCTACAGTGGGTTTTCATACATGCAGACTTTTGAAGGTAACTCTAGTGCCTCATGGAGTACTGAGGTTTTTTTAATGCCATAGTTGTGTAAAAATGCACATTAAGTATGTGCAAATGGACTGTGCATTGGCAATGCTGTGGCCAAACACTCACATCTGTGTATGCATTAAGTATGTTTCTGGCTTAACTCTTATCTCAAAAGATAAAGAAAAATTATAATTCTCTCTAAATGACCTCTGTAATTTTATAACCTTTTATAAACTCTTGATAGATGTTAATTGGACTCTGGCATTGGCACAGTCATATAAACACTATAATGCAAACATGGCATCAGTCATATTGTGTATAACTCATATAATGCAAACATGGGGATAATCAGACTGTGTGGAACGTGCATGCAGTATGCACACTGAAACACTGCGATCCTCACCAAGCTGCACTAAATAGTAGACAGTCAGCAGGATCTGCATCTCAGTGGAGATGGGCTGAATGGGAGCGGCTCCATATTGCTCGTAGACACGCGGGAGGTTTTGAGAGCTGTGGTAGCATTTCTGCATCAAGCCACTCACCAGCACATCCCTGAGATTCCCACATAAACGTGGCAGTGTCCCGTGCCCTGCAGATAAACAAGTATATACACACAGTCTAATTTAACAGCTGGCCCAGGATAAAGTTGTGGGAACTGCTATTAGATACTTTTCGCGTCACACCGTGGCCAGAACACCAGGCAGTAACCTGAACTCTGACCTCACAGAAAACAGAAATAAAAGTGACCAGACTGAAAAGATGGCAAATGTATTGCTTAAGAGGGACAGTTCAGACAGATACAAATCTTTTTTCATTTACTCACCCTCATGTTGTTTCAAATCTTCTGAGGAACACAAAAGTGTTCCTAAATGTTAGACAGAATGTTAGCCTCAGTCACCATTTACTTTAATTGTACTAAAAAAAAAAAAAAAAAAAAAGCAATTAAAGTTAATGGAGACTGAGAGACTAAAATACTGCCTAATATCTCCTTTTGTGTTTCATATAGCGAATTCAGTCAACTAGGTTTGGATGAGGGTGAGTAAATGAATATTTTGTAAATAAATGTTTTTATATTTTATTGGTGGCCATGCTGAGATTTTTTTTTTTTTTTTTTTATTAAAATGGGATAGGAAAAAGTGTTTCAAATTGAAAAAATTACACCATCTTTAAAGAAAATAAATACTGTGCAATTAATTCATACAGCTGGGCATTGGCTTTACATTTGCTCTGTCAGCAACAGAAACTGGCCTCTATAAATCATATGCCAGATTTTTTTTTTCTTTGTTTATTGTGGCATTTTAAACATACACAATAATATTACACAGTAATTTCAGTTTACATACACTTATCCCATTACTGCCAAATCTTTTGAAACAGTAAGAAAAGCAGTTTTCCAGATTAAAGTGTTTATTTTATGAGTCATAGTTTATCATGTATTCCATGTATATTATATTCTTTTGGATGCCACATTTATTTTGTTAATCAAAGGAACTATGTACATCCAGAGATGTGACCAATATATACATACATCTGTACAAGCATGTTCATATATTCCTGTTTTTAAATATATATTTACATATCTATAAACATCAGTATAAAACAAATTCTTGACAAAACTTTTATCCCTAAACATATATATACATACTGTATATGACCAAAATAGAGTATTTTACTTTGAGGAATGTCTGTTCTAAAAACATGTTTAAGGGTCTTTCATATTTCTTTCCAGTATTCTTGAATATTTGAACATTCCCAGAAAATACGATAATGGTTTGCTTCTCAGATTTTTTCATGTCATGGCCAAAAAGGTAAAAAGGGGAATGCAAGAATGAAAAACATTTAGTTCGTTTTACCTTTAAAAATGACAGGCCGCAGTCCACAGGTCTGGAGCAGGTGATCAGGCACTGTAATAATCTCACCTGGGGCAAGAGGCGGCAAGGAGCCCAGAGACAAACACCCTGATGCCCCACTATCAGCTGAGAACAAACACATACACACTTGATACTGTATAGTCTCAGTACGGTACATTTACATTTACATTTACATTTATTCATTTGGCAGACGCTTTTATCCAAAGTGACTTACAAAAGAGGAAAACATGAGCGAATCATCTGAGGAGACAGTGGTATGAAAAGTGCTGTATTACAAAGTATCACTAGCATCATAATAGTATTCAAAACAGAATAAAGTGCAACAGAATTTTTTTTTTTTTAATGACTGGTTAAGTGCTCATGGAAAAGATGTGTTTTTAGTCGTTTTTTGAAGACAGAGAGTGAGTCAGCTTCACGGATGGAGATGGATACATCTGCATGAACACTTGCTTAAATTAAGTAGTCTGAACACACACACACACACACACACACACACATCTTGATGCAGCTATCATTATGAGGACTCTCCATAGACATAATTTTTATACTGTAAGAACTATAGATTCTATCCCCTAACCCTAAACCTACCCCCAAACCTAACCCTCACAAAAAACTTTCTGTATTTTTACATTTTCAATAAAACATCATTTAGTATGTTTTTTAAGCTATTTGAATTATGGGGACACTAGAAATGTCCTCATAAACCACATTTATAGCATAACAACCTTGTAATTACCAGTTTGTAACCTAAACATTTTTCCTCGTAAACCACCCAAACCCACACACACACACACACACACACACACACACACACACACACACACACACACACACACACACACACACTTCCAATAATCATGATCATTATTATCATCCAAAACAAACACAATACATCTCTTAGGTATTAAGTAATATCAAAAACCATCTTGTAATTACTAAAGTCTTGCTGAGTCACTCAATAGATTTTTGATAATATTGCTTTTCTAAAAAATGTGTTTGCTGTCAGTGCTCTTGAGAGAATCGCATAAGAAGATTCTGTTCTGATTCAATGAAAGATACATACACTACCATTCAAAGTTTGAGGTCACTTGACTGAAATGTTTCTTATGATCTGAAGGTGTATGCTTAAATGTTAGAAATTAGTTTTGTTGACAAAAATATAATTGTGCCACCATATAAATTTATTTCATTATAAAACTAAAATTGTATTTAAAAAAAAAAGTTTTTGAAATGGATGACTTGGACTGAATAATAAAGAAAAGCAGCCACCAAGTGCCCAACATAGATGGGAACTCCTTCAATACTGTTTAAAAAGCATCCCAGGGTGATACCTCAAGAAGTTGGTTGAGAAAATGTCAAGAGTACACCAAAATCTAGGCAAAGGGTGGCCACTTTGAAGATGCTAAAATATAACATAGTTTTGATTTATTTTGGATTTTTTTAGTCACAACAGAATTCCCATATTTCCATTTCTATTATTCCATAGTTGTGATGACTTTACTATTATTCTAAAATGTGAAAAAAATACAAATAAAATAAAGAATGAGTAAGTGACCCTAAATTTTTGAACGGTAGTGTATCTAATTAGAAAGCTCTCTTTGGCAGAACCTGTGCTGCTGTCAGATTACTTCAGAGGCACAACTAATGTCATAAGGTAATTAATGAGCCAGTGAAGCTACAATGATGGACATATGAATTTGTCTACCTGATTTAGTGACGTTGAAGGTGCTGGTGGGAATAGGTCTGAGGGTGGCTTCTGTTGGAGCAGAGGATCCTGGGGACCATCCCCTATGTCTCTTCTTTGGAGGCCCAGAATTTGCCATGAAGCCTTGAAAAATGGATCAACTTGTCAATATGATAAAAAAAATAAAGCATAAAACAAAGCATATTTTTTACATTTTCTGAAGATGTTAGATTATCTGTCTGTCTAGCAATGCCTTACCCTAACAATGTCTTAGCAACAACCTAGAACACTTTGATAGAGATCGATTGATCGATCCGTCCGTCCGTCCGTCCGTCTGTCTATCTATCTCGGTCAGTTGGTCTGTCTTGTAACTTCAAGGCTTTAATTTGTTTTTAAACATTAAAGACAAGGCTATTTCAAGCCAACATCACAGTTTGTCTCTCAAGAGGGTTTTGGTGTCATAGGAAGTAATTAATATGTTACATATTAACCAGACTGTAAACGCGGGCACATGTGCCCCTTTAAATGCAATGAGAAGCCGAAAAGATGGGGCAGTGTGTTAAATCCTAATGAAAACCAAAGCATTAGGAAGGAAGTCTCACGTTTTACAACGCAGACAGAGAGAGTGAGCGAGAAGGAAAGCGAAAACAAAAAAAGCAAGTGGGAGGGAGAAACTTTACAGCAGCACTTTATAGAGGTGATAGTCAGAGGGTGTTGAAAGAAAAAAGAGATCTTTTACAGCCCCAACTGCTGAATAATAACAGACACCAACAACAAAAGAGGAGGAAAAGGCCTAGTCAATACAGCAAGTTCATTTTTAAAGGATTTCAACAATTCAAGGGGGGGGGGGGGGGGCTGCCTTTCATTGGAGGTGTGAAGTCTAGAGGGTGGGGGGTGGGGACTGACCCTCTAAAATTGATGTTTCCCTTTTCTCTGATCTGGCTCAACTACAAGCTAAAGGTATAAACCCTGGCCATGATTACACCTGGTATTGAAGCTGATGTAATTTTTTCAATGTTTTTTGTAATTAACATTTTTTATTGATTCAAAGAAAAAACACAACATATACACACCGAATCAACATTTAACTTTTAACTCTCATTAACATCCCTCCCCAAACACCAACCCCACCCTACCCCAAAGAACACCCCTGTGGTCACATAAAATAATACACACACACAAACAATAAAATAAAAAATAAATAAATAAAAAATAAAATATATAATAAACATGTATAATTAAACTAAACGTCTCCCTCCTCATCCTTCCCCTAGAGTCCTCCAAAACTGCCAAATACCTACCCCACTTCCTGAAAAATAAGTCTTCCAGCCCCAGCCTTCCATCTATCATCTTCTCATAAGCCCCCACCCTCCCCATCTCCGCACACCACTCCGGAAATGGTTGCGCTCCGTCTGACTTCCATCCCCTTAAAATAATTTGTCTATCAACCATTACGCCAGTCAGAACCCAATTTTTTATATATTTGTCACCTGAATTTATAACTTCCCCATCGCCCAAAATGCAAAGTCTGGGGCAAAGTAAAATTTGAGTGCCCAGAATGTCACGCAAATAATTCTGAATCTTTAACCAAAAATCTTGGATCTTAACGCATCCCCAAAAAACATGGGTTGTGTCTCCAACTTCTGATTGGCATCGTCAGCAGGTGGGTGTGTCTTTAAAACCAAGCCTATATAATCTAGAGGGGGTCCAATAAAATCTTTGTAAAATCTTTAAATTGCATAAGGCGAACCCTTGCATCTCTAGATGCAGACTTGACATTTTTCAGAATCTTAGTCCACACTCCATCCTCCAATACCAAATTAAAATCTTTCTCCCATAATCTCTTAATAGAAGTTAAAGCTGCATCCCCATACTCTGAATTAACAGGGAGTAATACACTGATGCCTCATGACCTTTTCCAAAAGCCGTAATCACCTCTCCCAAAGCATCTGCCTCCTTAGGGGGGTGTGTGCTACTCCCAATAATAGTACAAAGCAGGTGGCACAATTGTAAATACCTATAAAATTGAGGTCTGGGGATCCCAAAATGTTGGACCAAGTTTTCAAACAATCTCAACACTCCACTTTCATATAGGTCACCGAGTGTAGCAACCCCCCTCACAATCCACTCTGGCCAGCAGAAAGGGGACTTGCCAATACATAATCTTGGGTTCTGCCATATGCTCAAGGCAACATTTAAATAAGTGTCCAATTTAAACAATCTGGACACTTTAGTCCATACCGAGTGTAAATGCGAAATAACGGGGTGTAACTTAACTTTTCTGATTAGTTTGATAGAGATGCTTTGTATTGGCGAAATAGGGGAAAGAACTGCCTGTTCAATAACAAACCAGGGAGGGGCTCTCTCAGGTGAAAGTGACCAATGAGCCAAATGTCTGAGACTGAACGCATAGTAATAAAACAAAATCTTGGGTAGGCCTAGCCCTCCTTTGTCAATCGGCCTATGTAACTTATTAAAATGCAATCTGGGACGTTTACCATTCCAAATGAAGGAACCCCACCTGATCTATATGTATAAGAGATGTCATAACCTTACTTAATCGGTTAACCAAAATTTTTGACAATATTTTTACATCTAGTTGGATCAGGGAGATTAGACGGTAACTTTTACACTTGCTTGGATCTTTGTCCTTTTTAAGAATCAGACTGATCCGGGCTTGTGTCATGGTTGGAGGAAGCTTTCCTTTCTTTAATGATTCAGTATAAATTTCTAACAAAAGTGGAGCCAGTTCTGTAGCATAGGATCTAAAAAATTCTGCGGCAAAACCATCTGGCCCCGGAGCCTTGCTAGTAGGTAGGGACTTTATTACCTCGTCAAGCTCCTCCAAGGTTATCTCAGAATCAAGAGAGTTTTTTAGCTCAATCGCCAGTTTAGGAAGATCTAATGGTTCCACAAAGTTTCTAATATCTTCATCAGTAGATGAAGACGTGGAGCTATAAAGGGCAGTGGTAGCTCAGCGGTTAAGGCTCTGGGTTACTGATCAGAAGGTCAGGGGTTCAAGCCCCAGCACTGCCAAGATACCACTGTTGGGCCCTTGAGCAAGGCCCTTAACCCTATCTGCTCCAGGGGCGCTGTATCATGGCTGACCCTGCACTCTGACCCCAGCCTAGCTGGGATATGTGAAAAAGAAGAATTTCACCATATATGTGCAAATGTATAATGTGTGATAAATAAAGAAAATTAATTAAATTATTAATTATAAAGATCAAGATAGAACTCTTTAAAGGCATTATTAATATCAATGGCTGAGGTAAAAATTTCACCACCAGCAGATTTCACTGAGGGAATGATAGAAAGAGACTCTCTATGCTTTATATATCTAGCCAAAAGCTTCCCTGCTTTGTCACCTTTGACAATATGACTGTCTTGCCCTGAATAACCAAAACTCCACTTTCTGCGACAAAATAGTATTATATCTATATTTCAATCGGGTCAATACTCTGAGGCCATCAACTGACATACGGTGCTTCAGCTCTGCCTCTGCACTTTTAATATTCTCTTCCAACTCCATGAGTTCTCATGCTTAGGATTTTTTGATGAATGAGGCATACTGTATGATCCAACCACTAAGAACCACCTTAAGTGCCTCCCAAGCCACGCCCACAGAGGATACTGAGGACCAGTTGGTGTCCATATAAACAATGATTTCAGTCTTTAACATTTGTTGGAAATCAGGATTTTGCAAAAGGGACACATTAAGGTGCCAACTATATGATTTCTTTTTCTCTGTATATGGCAGCACCTCTAAACTCACCAGGGCAAGATATTTCCAATTGAGCAATCAACAACAGATGAAATGAGGGACTTGGATATAAAAAAAAAATCTATTCTAGAATAAATCTTATGGACTGATGAAAAAAATGTATAGTCCCTACCAGATGGGTTCAAATGTCTCCAATTATCCATAAGACCAAGATTTTTACACATCTTGTGAAGCGTCAATGTTGCTCTAGGGGGCTTACACACTTTTGCTTCACTGTGATCAAGGACTGAGTCCATCAAAAGATTAAAGTTTCCTCCCAATATTATATCATGAGGGGTGCCAGCGGTTTGCAACATCCCTTCAAGATCTATAAAAAAGCCCTTATTATCAGCGTTAGGTGCGTAAATATTAGCCAAAATCAACCTTTGCCCTTAAATTTCAGCTAAAACTATAATGACTCTCCCTAATTTATCTTTAGTCTGTTTGAGACATTTGAATTGTAGATGTTTATTAATCAATATAATGACTCCCTTGCTCTTACTTGAGCCAGCACTAAAAATAACATGTCCACCCCATATCTTCCCAAATTTTTCAGCTTCCTGCGGGGAGAGATGTGTTTCTTGAAGAAACACAATATCATATTTCTTACGTTTAAGAAAAGTAATAACCTTCCTTCTTTTTATGGGGTGCCCCAACCCATTTACATTCCATGTGGAGAGAGATAGTATAGTCGTATTGACATTTGACATTTTGATATAGTACAAAAAAAAAAAGAAAATTGCATGTCAAAAACAAAATTATACAGACCACATTCCCCATTAGTGAAACAATCAAACCCCGAACTTCCCCCCGAACAAAACAAACAGAAAAAAGAAAAACGTGCGCATTAACCCCACACACGAAAGCGCCAACCGGCGATAATCCCTCTAAACTCAAAAGGTCCATGAACGCCCACGAGCCCCCACGACAACTTTGCCATCGGATTGCTCAATTTTGCCTCACAAATTTGTGAGGCAAAATTACATAACAGAAAATACTTTGTAAAATAAACCCAGCCAATAGGAAGAATGAACACAAAGAATGTGTAGATTCATTCACAGAACTGTCTTAAAGGTGTGATCCTCCACAAAACAAATTCCAGCTGATATAAAACTGTTCAGATATGTTCAGTGAGCCAGCTGTTATGAGTTCAATGGATGACGTAATCATTCCAATGTCCCGTAAAAACACTCAACAAAACAAACTACAGCCAGCAGGAGGAATAAGCATGAACAGATTAATCCACAGCTGTTCCAAAGGAGTGTTATTCAATTGAACAAGCTCCAGCCGCTAGGTGGAACCAATAAAAAAAAAAAAACCTGCCATCCCGGTTCTCCAGATGGTCGAGTCAATTCTCTGAGGCCGCATAAAAGTATATACCATGACTGACACAATCCGTCAACTTTATATAAGACATCCTTTGTGTGAGCATGTAGATATTTTGTGGTTATCCGTAGTGTCCACTCTCAAACTGGCTGGGAACTTCAATGCAAATGTAATCTTTCGTCAATGCAAAAGTTTCTTTAAGGAAAAGTGTTATTCACAAAACAAGCTCCAGCCGCTCGGCGAGCCAACGCAAAAAGCAAAAAGAAACCAAAATGATGCCCAGCTTCCTCAAAAGCCAGAGTATGTACAGCGAGTCAACCCACTCACATGAGAAACACCCAATGGTTTACTTACCCATTGATTCAATAAAAGACATTGCCTGATTGGGACATGTAAATACTTTGCGACCGTCCTTCTTTCTATTCTCAGTTTGGCCAGAAACATCAGAGCAAAAGTTATCTTTCGCTGAACCGATTGCATTTCTCTCTTATCGAACTCGCAAAGTCCGGGAACAAGAAAATATTATGGTTCTTCCAAGAAAGCTCCCCTTTGCTCCTCGCCTGGCGCAACACAAGATCTTTATCAGATGATCTCAGAAATCTGGCTAGAATTGATCGGGGCCTGTCTCCGTCAGCAAATCTGTGAGCTGGGACTCTGTGAGCTCGCTCGATTTCCAGCTTGTGGCCTGTTATGTCGAGCAGACTCGGGAAAAACTTGTCTAGGAATTTCACCATATCTCTGCCCTCCTCATGCTCAGGAATTCCAACAATTCGAACGTTATTTCTGCAGCTTCTATTCTCAAGCTCTTCAAGCTTTTCAAGGAGATCAACTTTGGTCGCGGGCGGATTAGCGGCTAATTCCCTCTCCGGAGATTCCAAAAAATCGATTCAACTCAACATCAGTCACTATTGTAACTAGCTCAGAGAATTTTATTTCCATCGCTGTAATCGATTGACGTATTACAGCGAGATCCTCCAAGTCATCAAGAATCTTCGTCAACATCACCGACATGTTGTACAACTGACGCTGGATTTCCTCTCCCGCTGCGGCATCCAAATCGAGTCCCCGGTCTGTAGGCCTGTTGGGGCTTTCATCCTGAACACGTAAGTGTCTTTTAATTTCTCCAGAGCCCGAGGATCTTGACCTCTTTGCCATGTTTTGCGTCAAAGAGCAAATGTGTAACTGGGTGTATCAAATTTCACCAGATTATAACATGAAAATAATTAAAAATTTAGCTCATCGCTGTGAGCTCGTCGCTCACACGTCTGCCACTTGCATGACATCACGTGACCCCCAATTTTTTCAATGTTAAAATTCTTGTATCCCAGTTTAATATGTAAAGTCAACTATAAGTAAGCCATCGTAGGTTGATTTGACTTAAAAGTATAACACAGAGGCTCTGTTTGTTTCAGTGGCCAGTCCAACCCGACACAGCGACACTGGTTCAACCAATGGGGTGAGTTTGGCAGACAGGAGAGTTTTCTGTAAACTGTTTAAAAACAGTGATTATTTTAGCAATTCCATTTGGCGGGGCAAGTGGTGCAGAAATTACACACTATAAGATTTATATTCTTTAAGATCCATGTCAGGTTGTCAGGTGATCTGAGAACAAACATGATGTTTGGAGCAGAATTCACATTTATTTAGTGGTGTAGCTGTAGCTGTATTAACTGAGCTTCAGATGTGCTTCAAATGATCAGTGTCACTGCATGTTGATGTCAGGCATACTGAAGAAGTGCCATGAAGTATTGTGCATGTACAGTATGCTTTTCCAAATTTTCTGATCAAAATGTTTTGGACCCCATTTACACCTGTATTTAGCATTGTCCACTTGTGATTGGACCGAAACTGAATGTTCCGCATTCAAATTAGTTTAAGCTCAAGGAACAGCATTTGTCTCACCTTGTTTATTTACAAAAAAAGCAACAATTGTGGTTACAGTAAGGCACTTAAAATGGGAATGAATAGGGACAGTCAATACATTTAAAAATACACACTTAGTCCAGTGTCATTGAGAATAGTGACCTCTGAAGGGCAGGATTACCTGTTACTGTGGGCCTTCCTGGGACATTAGCCACTATTCCAGGCTGTGGCTGAGGCTGCTGGGGTCCAGGAACATGACTGACATTGGTTATAGGAGGAAAACCCTCAGATATGTGAAGATGGGAATTCAGATCTGTGTGATGATAATGGAAAAAGCACACACAGTCATCGGCCATTCTGACTTTGGTAACATGGCAGGCGGTTAAATAAAGTTTCATCCATTCGATCTGAACACTCTATGTGGGTTTCAGTACCCGTGTGGTTAAATGTGTTCAAGGTTGTGTGCCCTGAATTGGGAAGCAGGTCAGTAGGTCCATGGCCTGATTGTTCTTCTTGTCCACCAGCAATGTTAGAGACAGCATGTCTCATTCTGCTGTCTGCAAACAACATGAGTAATAGCCTTTTCAGTAAACAGTGTAACACAATGAATAGCATAAGCTGATCAACAATGAATAATTATTCAATTGTGTGCATCTCTGGAATACAGTGTCCTATATAGACGGGACGTTTCCAGCAATCTATCTGCGCTGAACATGAAACTGCAAATAAATTCAAATGAATATTTCATGACCATTTATTTATGTGCCATGTACTGAGCAATATACTGTACAGTCAGCTGGTCATTATTGCAAAATAAACCCCTTCAGGGGTTATTGTATTACCATGTTAGTGTTTATTTTAACCCATACTTATATTTTTCATTACACTTTTAAGTATTCCCTAGAAAAACTTCCATGTTAAGGACATGACTAATATTCATTTAGTTAACGCAATTCAGCAACACTTGTGCATACACTGCCAAAAGCTCTTAGACCCAATGTTGACATGATGTCACCATGGTAGCAGTGAACTAAATTTGGTGTGCTGACCGTCTGGACTCTCTGCCTGGAAAGGCAAACGCTTGTCAATCGTGTGAATGAGTCAATAGCCCAGTGACTGACAAGGTTAAATAGGGTGAGGTCAAGTCAGCCCTCTTGCAAGTCACTGGCTGGATAAGGTCACTAGTGGTCACTAACCTCCTACTCAGGCACTGTTTACACCGGGTATTAAGATATGTCTTAGATGATCTGATCACAAGTGGACAGGCGAGCCATGGTAAAAAAAAATGGGTCTCCGATGGCCACTTATGCATATCAGTATTTAAGTCCTTTTTCACTGTAAATCTACACTTTTACTTTCACTTTCACATTCAGCTACCTCCTGGTTGGGGCTGGAGATTTATAGTAAAGAGAAAGGACTTAAATATTGATCTGTTTCTCACCCACACCTATCATATAACTTGAGAAGATATGCATTTAACCACTGGAGTCTTATGGATTACTTTTATGCTGCCTTTATGTCCTTTTAGTGAGTTCTAGTCACCATTCACTTCCATTGTGAGAACCAACAGAGCTGAGATGTTCTTCTAAAAATATTCATCCGTGTTCTGCAGAAGAAAGAAAGTCATACGCATCTGGGATGGCATGAGGGTGAGTAAATGATGAGATAATTTTAATTTTTGGGTGAACTATCCCTTTAACTGTCTAAACTTCTTTGTTCCATTTGACTGAAGTTCTAATGGATATTACCTATACCCTTCCAGCAGATTGGTGGTCCCTTGACCAGTATGCCCTGTGCGTTCCTGAGCAGGTGGTACTTTAAGTGCTTCTGCTTCTTGGGTTGCGTGGTAAGCTTCAGGTTGATGTGATTGGCAAACTCAGTGAAGTACCGGAAGCCCTTCTTGCCACAGCCCATGCAGTTCCCTGAGAACCCTATGAGGAAAGAACAGACAAGACATCCTGTGAATATCTGCTTTCAAGACAAACAGTCTTTGAGTGCACAGATGCTGTCTACATGCCTTGAAGACGACATCAGTTATTTGAAATAGAGACACAGTTCAGACCATAGCCATCTGAGCGCCCAATTTCCATAGCCACCAACCATCACCAGAAAAGAGGGTGCTGAGCTGATCTGGGGGCCATAGAAACCTAAATTAAAGACCTAAAAATGTCTCTCTGAGAAATGGAAATGTGGTCCCACCAGGTTGGGTACAGGCTCCGTGCTCAGGGTTTTCCTTCTCTCTCTTTCTCTCATTCTCTTGCTTTTTTTTATTTTTTATTTATGGAAGTTATTCAAATTCAGGTGCATGAGGTTCAGTGTGTCTTACCTAAAAGTGCATTGCGTCCACATTTGTCTGGGAGAAACTGCAGATCCACTGCACACACCAGAATGTGATCAGGCACGCTGGGAGATTTTGCTCCGACAAGCAGAAACCCAGGTGGGACTTCAAACAACTCGGTGGCCATCGACGATAGCCGCAGGTCTTTGCCTGCCTGACAGAACCCTGAAAGACAGGGACAGTGTAATGTGAGTGATTGAAACAATGTCTAATCAGCGTTAACTCTGTTAAGTGAATGTTCACTGAGGTTATGTTTGGAATAGCATAACATACTACTCTTACTTATTCTTCAGTAAATATGTAAAGGGTTCCAAGCCTTTTTGACCAGTGAAATTCCATGACTTTTCCATGACCTTTCCAGACATGTGTGATTACTGAACACAGAATTAAAAAAATAATTTGTATTCAGACCAATTCGCAATGAATCATTCAGACTGATTAGTAAGCCTTTTTAAGCCATCTTTGACCCAAAAGAACAATTCGTTCACAAATCGGACATCACTATGGCTTGGGAGCAAGTTTTAGGGGCAGTCCACACCGAACATGTTTTTTACATTCGTCTGTGCTGTTTTTCAATAGTTTTTCTAGGAAAATATGGTTTTTGACCATTGCAGTGCATCTCACTGTTTTTTTGTTGTTTTTGGTTTGCATCTCAAGCAGGAGCACCTCGTTTTTTAGTTGCATGTGTCTCGAGAGACCTTCGTTCTTTTATATTCATTGCACTGCATCTAGCTTTTCTTTTTCTTTTTTTTAATGCACAAATGTGTTCGGTCTGAACGACCCCTTACTCTACACAGAAGTAACATCTAGCTGATGAGATATTTTTTAGAGCAGAGGAAAGCTAGAGAAATGTATATTCACTATAGAAATTCACATGACTTAGATTTTATAAATTTCCATAACTTTCCATGAAATTTCCATTTTTAAATTTCCACGTTTTTCCTTGACTTTGGGAATCCTATGTGTAGTATATGCAATGCGCTAAACTTGATTTTCCATTTTCAGTGTGATTAATCAGAAGTAATTATAGCCACAATTTTTTGGACTCATTATTTGATTGGACTGCCTAAAAACAAACAAACAAAAAAATGAGGTGAAGATCATGTGGCTCAAAACGAATGCTTTTTTGGTGAGAATATTTAAAAAATATCTCTTTGGGAACAACAGTGTGCCGACTTTTGTTTTGATATTGGCACATATTTTTTGTTGTGCACCTGTATCAGTTGTTTTTTATGTGTATGTTTTCTAGTATTTGTAACTGCCAAAAGACATTTTTACTCAAATTTGAATTGAAAAGGTGAAATAACTGTTTTTATTTCCAAGACGATCACTGGACACCACTCAAATGCAACATGATGAGGATATGTGACAACAATGATGCATACTACTGTTTAAAACGTTTATCATTGCTTAATGTCTACTGTTTCACTTACTATTAAAAAAATAAATAAATACGACATACTGCATAATTAGTAATAAGCTAGTATTCTACTCCGAACATGAGACTTTATGAATATACTGAATCTCTGATCATCCATTAATGTTCTGAATAAATATATACTGTATGTACTGACCAACTGTTTAGCTAATCCCTATTGGTCTGAACTGTATCAGACACTCTCATGTGATCTCACCATCAGTGGTACAGGAGCCCTCTGGTGGAGGCTTCATCTGATATGGGATTGGAGGGCTGTTTGAATCTGAGCCATCCTCTTCATCATTTTCCTCATCTATCCGACCTGTTGGGAAAATTCACACATGCTCAAGTAGCAAGATAATAATCTGCAAACAACATTCTAGAAAATTGACAGCAATGCAATATCAGCATATCAAAACAATTCCCTTTGTTCTCAGAAACCTAAATTATTTTGCCTGTACAGCAGGAGATGCAGATGTAATAGATAAGAAGACAGAAGATAGAAAACAGTGATTATGGAGGCTAACCATCATGAGAGTAAGGCCTGTGCTCTGCCTCCAGGTACAGCTGGGAGAACACAGGTCTGGGCACTACAGTGTTGGAGCGCAGTGACGCTTCTATAGAGTTGTGAAGCACTTCCTCGAAACGTGAGCTCTGAAGGTGCCCTGTGTATGAGTTCCCCATGACCTTTAATAGAATGAGAATGTGTAAAATATTATTATATTAAAATGTAAAAGTAAAACATGAATATGTCTTCATCAGTGAAAAAGTCTGCTTTGACACTTTGTCACTGTTTCAAATGTGATAAAAAAGCATTATGACAACTGAAAGAACACAAGCAACACAATCCAAATGATTTTGTTTTAAAATATTACTTCATTATTTCAGTTACTACTCCTTAGTATACTAATAACTGAAGTCATTAAAAACTGTAAAATGTGAAATTGTGCCAAACAAACAAAACTAAAGGTGCACTCAGTAATTTTTCTTCATTAAAAAGGTTAACTCCTAAAAACATGAATTGTTATTTTGCAATATATGTAGGAAATCATTACCACTCACATTAAAATGAAGACTCCAGTCATATCAGTAACCTTATAAAAGCTGTTTTATTCTACATGAAGAGGGTCCACACACAGGGGCTAACATGTAAGAATCACATGACCAGCTGAATACTACTCGCTTAATCTCAGTAACCGTCCTGTTATTAGACACTTTGTCTTACTGACTAAATTAATCATGGCTGATTGGGAATACTAAATTTCTAAAATGGCATCTCAATCTGTAAACTATTGATTTTAAATAATCCTAGAGAATTGGCTAATTACAGACCGATTTCAAATCTACCATTTATGTCGAAAATACTAGAAAAGGTAGTGTCCTCCCAACTATGTTAATTTCTACAGAAAAATGGAATATATGAACAATTTCAGTCAGGATTTAGGCCCCATCACTGTACAGAGACTGCACTTATCAGAGTTACAAATGACTTGCTCTTATCATCTGATCGTGGCTGCATTTCTCTTCTAGTGCTTTTAGATCTTAGTGCTGCCTTCGACACGGTAGATCATGACATTCTCTTGAATAGGCTGGAGAATTATGTTGGCATTAGTGGACTTGCATTAGCATGGTTTAGGTCCTATTTATCAGACCGCTACCACTTTGTATGTGTAAATGAGGAATTGTCAAATCAAACAAAACTTAAGTATGGAGTGCCACAGGGATCAGTTTTAGGGCCTCTGCTTTTCTCCTTATACATGCTTCCCCTGGGAGACATTATCAGGAATCATGGAATAAAGTTTCCACTGTTATGCAGACGATACCCAACTTTATATTTCTTCTAAACCAAATGAAAATTCACAATTCTCCAAATTAGCAGAGTGTATCAATGAAATCAAATATTAGATGGCCAGAAATTTCCTTCTACTCAATTCCGACAAAACAGAAGTACTAATGATTGACCAAAAACCTCTAAATACAGGGCTCCAGACTGCGACTAAATTGGTCACAAATGCGACCAAAAATAATTGATTGCGACAATAATTTAAAGTTTAGTCTCCACTGGTGACAGTCGGGTTGTGTGCATTCATATGCGGTTTTGTCAGATATCTTGTGAGTTACTGAATACATCTTTAGAGCGCCAGTGTGTCTCGCGCCGTTTTTCACCCGTTCTGTTTCTGACAAGCTCGCTGCACCGCACCCAACAACAAACCCAGCATGAGAGAGTCGTGAACAAATGACTATTTTGAACCGGATCTTTTTCATGAATCATCTGAAAAGAATTGAGGGTTTTAACTCAGGAGCTCAGGTTAGCAGTTTGAATCAGATTCACTTTCTCAGTGAATCAGCCGTCAGTGAGCTCACAACTGGGAGTGCAGATTTCCAAATAAGAGTCCCATGTGTATTTGGGGCTCCTTGATAATTAAAAGTCCCGTATTGTGTACCACTTTTTTTCATTCTGGTAATTATTGATTGGGATTGGAGTAGCACAATAAACTGCATCTGGGATTTCTTTCAATTTGCACTCTTGTAGTCTCTGTGTCTGGGGCCATCCGGTAACAGTAAAGAAAGACTAAGGCAATATTCAAATTTTTTTTGCAGAGCGGTTATCTGAGTTACCGTAGACTTTGTCAGTTCGAAGCAGTCTGGCCATTCTCTGTTGACCTCTCTCATCAACAAGTTATTTCCATCTGCAGAACTGCCGCTCACTAGATGTTTTTTGTTTTTGGCACCATTCGGAGTAAATTCTAGAGACTGCTGTGTGTGAAAATTCCAGGAGATCAGCAGTTACAGAAATACTCAAACCAGCCCGTATGGCACCAACAATCATCCATGCGATTATCTAATCAGCCAATCGTGTGGCAGCAGTGCAGTGCATAAAATCATGCAGATATGATCAGATTAACTTCAGTTAATGTTCACATCAACCATCAGAATGGGGAACATTTTTTCCGACTAAAAACAGCCATTTGGCTCCTTAATGTTTCAGTCTAAGTCATTTTTTTAGTCTGGAGCCTTGAAATATAAGCTGCTAAAATATAATTTGACTCGATGGATGTACTGTTACGTCGTCTTCTTCAGCAAAGAACTTAGGTGTTATATTTGATACCAATCTGTCCTTTGAAAATCAAATTTCCAGTGTTAGTAGAACAGCATTCTTCCACCTGAGAAATATTGCTAAATTACGACACATGCTCTCTGTTGCTGATGCAAAAAATTAATTAATGCGTTCATGACCTCAAGACCAGATTATTGTAATGCATTACTGGGAGGATGTCCAGCAAGTTCAATAAAACAACTTCAATTGGTTCAAAATGCAGCTGCCAGTGTGCTGACTAGAACCAAGAAATATGATCATATTAGCCCAATTTTATCGTCGTTACACTGGCTACCTGTTAAATTTTGTATTAATGTTTAAATTCTGTTAACTACATACAAAGCTTTGAATGGTCTAACTCCACAGTACTTAAGTGACCTTCTGACATGCTATATTCCATCACGTTCATTGCGATCACAAAATTCTGACTTATTAATAATTCCAAGAATAACAAAATCCACAAAAGGAGGTAGATCCTTTTCATACTTGGCTCCTAAACTATGGAATAGTCTCCCTAACACGGGATGCAGACACACTTACTCAGTTTAAGTCTAGACTAAACACTGATCCATTTAGCCAGGCATACACCTAATTTATCCTTCAACTCACAATTAGGTTGCTTTACTTAGGTCTGCCGGAACCAGAAACATCCATCATGATCTATAACTCTGCGTAAAACTGAATGGCATCTGTGCTAATATTATTCTATTTGTTTCCATGTCTCAACCTCTGGATTCATATCCCGAGGCTATGAGACTGCCAGATCCAGCTCCATTCCTGCTTGGTGTCGGACTCCGCTGCTACGTGTCGCTGAGAGATGACGACAAACTACAACCGGTGCTAGCTATACATCACTTCAGTTTTTGACTTCACAGGATAAACTGATGCCAACTACATCTGCAAGACATCGGATACTTCATATGCCACTGCCTGAACCCTGGACTTAGGATGGACCCCAACGAACCTCACTGAAATGACTTGCAGGTTGAACTGCGATGCACCTCATTGATCTCTGCCTGCATCACCTTTGTCTATTGATAGACTACACTCTTGAACTGGAATACACAGACTATCATTTAATTACCAACAAAGCTTTCATCAGCCAACTAACAAAGGACAATGCATCTATGTGAACTTCTGCAGCTAATCCAGGATGGACTTCAAAGACATTAGTCATTAAACTTAAAAAAAATATATTTTATTTTTAAAACACTGGACCTTAACACTTACTTTATTTACAAATTTATTGCACTGCACACAAATAACTAATATTGGCATTATATTCATGTTGTTTAGCCAGAGGGGAACTGGCCCCCACAGTGAGTCTGGTTTCTCCCAAATTTATTTTTCTCCATTAACCAACATCTTATGGAGTTTTGTGTTCCTTGCCACAGTTGCCTTCAGCTTGCTCACAGGGGTTCTAAATACAATTATTATTTAATTATTTAATTTCTATACACATTTTAAAATCATATTTAATCAAACTACACAACGATCACTGTAAGACATTATAGATATTACAGTTTCATGTTTTGTTTTTGTTTTTGTTAATGCATGATTTCCTGTAAAGCTGCTTTTAAACGAAGTGTGTTGTTAAAAGCGCTTTACAAATAAAAATGACTTGACTTGACTTAAATTATGCTGCATCCAAGCCGCTAGGTGTCAGTGTGGCTATGTTCACACAGTCAGTGTTTGGGATTAACAACCATATTTACTTACAGGTGTGGGTCTTGAAATGTCCTGTTCATTCAACAGTGTACAATAGCAGTATAAATACTGAATGAACGAACAACAGAAGTCACAACTGTATTCTAACAGCTGTAACCATAGTGACAGTGACTAAAAGATGGTGACGGCCATAACACCTGCATGTCTTATCACAATTGCAGGCGCGTTATTAAATAAATTAGTACAATCGAGGCTCGAGCTCATCCATCAGATCATAATTAACCGACAGTGGCTTTGAATGCTTTTTAACAGCGCTCAGAGTCTTCGGATGACACGCAGCTCATTTCTCCGTCTCCAAGAGTTAACAAAACTCCATATGAAACACACGAACCCCACACGTATACAATGCAGCATGTCTCTCACTGTACATGATGTAACTAACTACTAGTTGTCCAGTACGGTTCCATTCACACAGCACAGGCTTGCCGATAATGCGGTTGTGAGACCTGAACAATTTGCAGGTGTCAGTTCGGTTATAGAATGTGGTTGTCACACCCATAAATAACCGTCCCGTGTGTGAACATAACCGTATTAAGCACTCAGAACAGGGCTGACAACCGTATTCTGCTGCTATGTGAATGTGGCCTGTAAGTCCAAGATGACACAAAGACAAAAGTCACTGAGTGCACCTTTATAGGCCCCAATATTCTTTAAGTGAAACTGAAAAACGAATGGGTGTGATGTCATTTAGAACAAAATCTGGCCAAAAATAAGGTGTTTTTAAGTTTGTTTCAGGAAAACTTCACATCGGCTGCTGGTCATTGGTCCACATTGTCGTTATGTGTGATCTAGAATTTTTTTTCAAGACCATGTTGTGTATAAAATAATAATAATAATAATAATAATAAAAAACAGTATTATATCATATGAAACTATATGCAGGTACAGTGTGTTAGAACATAAGCATCATGAATGCAGAATGTAAACATGACAAATTACAAATTATATTCAGCATGTCTATTACTGTAAATTATCATCAAGTGGTTAAAACAGCACCTCTTACTGTTCTCATGTGAATTCTACTCATAGTATGAGGCAAATAGTCATTGATAACACATTTTAATGTCGTGTTTGTTGATGTTTTACATATAGTCTTGTGTAACCTCAGGTTTTAATGCTCATCTAAACACCTCCCTACAGTGTTGTGGTTGGTGTCTGAATGTTCGCAAACAGTATACCATTGCATGACTGTTTTGAATTTCTTTTTAGCTCTGAGCATAGAATGAAGAAGAACTTCACACAGTGAGTGTATTGGAGCCTTAAGGAGCTATTTCAACCTGATATGACCCTTAAAATTGCTTTTCTTTGTGTAACATAACATTAAAGGTGCATGTAGTAATTTTTTGTTTATGTTGTGCTAGTCAATATGGCAGTTATCTTGTATTTTACACTAACACTAGTGTGGATGAAGCATCATTCAAACACAATAGTTTTTAGTTACCAATGCCATTGTAGAAAATTCACTATTCACAGTCAGCCATGATTAATTTTATTCATGAGTTAAAGTATCTAATAACAGGGCAGTTACTGAGATTAAATAAGTAGTATTCAGCTGGTCATGCGATCCTAACATGGCGGCCTCCATGAGGCGACCCTCTTTGTGTAGAATAAAACAGCTTTTATAAGATTATTGATATGACTGGAGTCTTCATCTCAGGTGAGTGCTCATTATTTTATACATGTGTATTAAAATTAATATTAATTTCTTTAGATTGACTGATACATTTCTTTGTGATTTTTTATTTATTTAGATAAAACCAGTTAATTTAGATGTTTTTACATAAATCATTATAGATCACCTCACAAATTTTGTTTTATTATTATTATTTTTTTTTTTACAATGTATTTTGCATTATTCAGTATTTTAATGAATAATGTCACAAAAAGCAAAATCTAGCTGGATTTTAAAACTCACTATGAGAAAGCAAACAGCTCTATCAGAGAGAGGATATTTGAGGACAAATTTAACTGTGCACACACACACACACACCCCTCTGACTACAGAGCCTGAAGTCTGCTCATTTAAGTAGAACTGAAGTCACTGACTCTCTACACAATCAAACCCTCTCCACAGTCAGTAAATATGTATGATTAGCACAGAATAAGACTGAACTCAAATAATGAATCATCTGCTGTGTAACTAATGGCCATTTGATTAGTGCGATTTTTATGGCAGTGCCTGCAGTGAGCCAGCTTCCCATCAGAAAGTTAAAAGAAATAGTGGATTTTTCCTGGGTGTCCAATTTGCAACCTTATAAAGTCACTATAACCAATGTCAGGGCATCCTGACCCAGACTGAGAGAGAGAGAGAGAGAGAGAGAGAGAGAGAGATGACCTCCTTCCAACAGTAAACAAAATTTGGAAAGACTGAGCTCACAGGAAGAATAAAAAGGTTAAAAAAGATGAATAATGTGTTTTTTAAGGATTTACTCTATTGACCAGGACATGTTTTGTCTGTAAAAATATTACGTGAAAATATGTAAAAAGTAGATATGTTCTAAATAAACTTACCCTTAAAATACCTTTTTTTGTGTAACCTGTTTTTTGTTTTAGTTTTTTCGGTTGAGAAAGCCATATAAATTAATAGTTTTGAATAAACCATGTTTATTTAGATGTTCACGCATTTTTAAGTTACAAGACAGAACACTTTTATAGTGTTGTCACAGAACAACTTAATATTTTTTTTCTTGGTATTGTACACTGGAGAATGTAATGTCCAAGCGTGTGAATGGCAGCAAACTAAAGCCACTAATTAAAGGAGCTCTGGGGCAGAACAAACTTGGGTCACAAAGTCCCTTGGACATAATCCCCTCTGCTTTACAGTTGTGCTCAAATGTTTGCATACCCTGGCAGAAATTTTGGCATTGATTTTGAAAATATGACTGATCATGCAAGTCTTTTATTTAAGGATAGTGATCATATGAAGCCATTTATTACCACATAGTTGTTTGGCTCCTTTTTAAATCATAATGGTAACAGAAATCACCCAAAAGGCCCTGATCAAAAGTTTACATTGTTATCCCTTGAATGTTTGGCCTTGTTACAGACACACAAGGTGACACACAGGTTTAAATGGCAGTTAAAGGTTAATTTTAACTTTTTAAATTGCAATTAGTGTCTGTGTATAAATAGTCAATGAGTTTGTTAGCTCTCACGTGGATGCACTGAGCAGGCTAGATACTGAACCATGGGGAGCACAAAAGAACTGTCAAAAGACCTGCGTAACAAGATAATGGAACTTTATAAAGATGGAAAATGATATAAAAAGATATCCAAAGCCTTGAAAATGCCAGTCAGTTCTGTTCAATCACTTATTAAGAAGTGGAAAATTTGGGGATCTCTTGATACCAAGCCAAGGTCAGGTAGACCAAGAAAGATTTCAACCACAACTGCCAGAAGAATTGTTAGGGATACAAAGAAAAACCCACAGGTAACCTCAGGAGAAATACAGGCTGCTCTGGAAAAAGATGGTGTGGTTGTTTCAAGGAGCACAATACGATGATACTTGAACAAAAATGAGCTGCATGGTCGAGTTGCCAGAAAGAAGTCTTTACTGCGCCAATGCCACAAAAAAGCCCGGTTACAATATGCCCGACAACACCTTGACACGCCTCACAGCTTCTGGCACACTGTAATTTGGAGTGATGAGACCAAAATAGAGCTTTATGGTCACAACCATAAGTGCTATGTTTGGAGAGGGGTCAACAAGGCCTATAGTGAAAAGAATACCATTCCCACTATGAAGCATGGTGGTGGCACACTGATGTTTTGGGGGTGTGTGAGCTCTAAAGGCATGGGGAATCTTGTGAAAATTGATGGCAAGATGAATGCAGCATGTTATCAGAAAATACTGGCAGACAATTTGCATTCTTCTGCATGAAAGCTGCGCATGGGACGCTCTTGGACTTTCCAGCACGACAATAACCCTAAGCACAAGGCCAAGTTGACCCTCCAGTGGTTACAGCAGAAAAAGGTGAAGGTTCTGGAGTGGCCATCACAGTCTCCTGACCTTAATATCATCGAGTCACTCTGGGGAGATCTCAAACATGCGGTTCATGCAAGACGACCAAAGACTTTGAATGAACTGGAGGCATTTTGCCAAGACGAATGGGCAGCTATACCACCTGCAAGAATTTGGGGCCTCATAGACAACTATTACAAAAGACTGCACGCTGTAATTGATGCTAAAGGGGGCAATACACAGTATTAAGAACTAAGGGTGTGCAGACTTTTGAACAGGGGTCATTACATTTTTTTCTTTGTTGCCATGTTTTGTTTTATGATTGTGCCATTCTGTTATAACCTACAGTTGAATATGAATCCCATAAGAAATAAAAGAAATGTGTTTTGCCTGCTCACTCATGTTTTCTTTAAAAATGGTACATATATTACCAATTCTCCAAGGGTATGCAAACTTTTGAGCACAACTGTAAATGCTCTCTCTCTGCCATATATTCCTTCCCTCAGCCACAACACATGTCTTACACACTGGGAACCAGCAACATGTCATATAAACACTAACCACAAGGGGAGAAAATATCTGGAGGCAACTATTATTTTGGGCTGACATAGCTAACTTATTACCAACCTGAGCTGACTTTTAAAAAAAGTCTAAATGTAATGGGAAGTTCAGACTGAACGCATTCTTGTGCTAAAAGAAGCTAGACGCAGCACAACTAATAGAATGCAAGTGACTCAATAAGCGTTTTTAAAAGTTTAAGTTGTTTTTAACTTGAGACAGCATCTAAAAAACATGGCACTCCAGCACAAAATGCTGAAAAATGACAATGCACGATGGTTAAAGACATCTGTGTAGCGCATGTTTACATACAGAAAATAAAAACAATGTAAAAATAGTGCTGATGGACACAAAAACGCATTCGGTGTGAACCACCTTTAAGTTCTTCTAAAGCTTTCAAACTACATACACCAAACTCGTATGGAGCTAATCAAACATTTGGTGCTAGTCAGGGGTTCCACCACAAAAATAAAGCATTTTTTCTAAGGGGGAGAAAAAGGCAGTTCATTAAACAAATGCAAATGCAGGCAGGCAGGCAGGCTCTGTAGATAGTTGAGGAGATAAAAGAGCAAGATGTGATAACAACGAGGACGTTCCACAGTCCCATACTCCCGAACAGAGCTCGGGGAAGTGACAAGCTCTTTCATGTGTCCGGGACTGGACTTCTCCCTGGTAACATCACCCGATTATTGTGTCTCTGTTTATGGCCAGACTATCCTCCCACTCTCTCTCTCTTAACTTTAACATCTCTAAATCTCTAAACACTTCAAATGATGTCAAGAATCTGCTACAAAATATCACAGATGAGCCACATTTGTCAACTCATGTTTCATATGTGTCAGATTCACTCAGTAGGTAATTCAGTCAACATCTCCTTCAAAAAATGATCATGGTAACTATAGTTTCTGCTAAAAAAAATACCATAGTTACTAAATTTGTTACTGCAGTAAAACGGCAGTACACTGTAAAATGTGGTTAAATTCTACTTACAATAAACCCTTAAAAATACTTTTGTTGGGGGTCTGGGTAGCTCAGCGAGTATTGACGCTGACTACCACCCCTGGAGTCGCGAGTTCGAATCCAAGGTGTGCTGAGTGACTCCAGCCAGGTCTCCTAAGCAACCAAATTGGCCCGGTTGCTAAGGAGGGTAGAGTCACATGGGGTAACCTCCTCGTGGTCACGATCAGTGGTTCGCGCTCTCAATGGGGCTCATGGTAAGTTGTGCATGGATTGCGGAGCGTAGCATGAGCCTCCACATGCGGAGTCTCTGCGGTGTCATGCACAACGAGCCACATGATTAGATGCACGGACTGACGGTCTCAGAAGCGGAGGCAACCCGGATTGAGGTGAGTAGCCACGTCACCACGAGGACATACTAAGTAGTGGGAATTGGGCATTCCAAATTGGGAGAAAGGGGATAAAATAAATAAATAAACAATAAAATAAAAAATACTTTTGTTGGTGTAACCTAGTTGATCCAGCCATATTACATAACAAAAACACATACAAAAAACTTCAAAGTTCCTTTAGATGTTACCACATAAAGCAGATTTTTAGGCTACCTGACATTTTATTTTTTTTTTACAGTGCAACCTGGTGTTAGCCACCACCGTTATCAAAAAATAAATTATACAAATTGACAAAGTTTTAAAAAACTCCTTACATTGTTTGAAGAAGACCCCATATTAGCCTAACTTATGATTTTGCAGTAGTTACAACAGAATTAAAAACTTTGTCAGGTTATGTAAAAAAATATATATCATGTGAAATTAACTTGCTTTCAAGTCAAAATGTTATTGAATCTGACTAAAACAACCTGACAAATTAGGTAACATCAACAAACGTATACTATGGCTACCATGATAATTGTCTGAAAAGGAGTATTTCAGCCTAATGTTACCTTAAATTGTTAAACAATTAAAACATTTAACTATTTGGTTGTACAATTATAAAATCATACACCGAAAAGAACAAAAAACATTAACCGAAAAATAACCACAGTTTTTGCAGAAAGTGGCATTCTGAAATGTCATGTAAACGAAAACGCAGTTTTCCTAACATCATTTAAGGGCTAAAAAGGGAAAACGCTTTAACACACCAAGGTTTCTCCCAGAGAACACGTCATATGTGGCCATGTAAACACATAAGCGGCGTTCTTACAGGTTGTTGAGGAGTGCGCATGTGCGTGAACAGACTGGATAACTAACTTAATAGAATGCAGCCCAAAAACAAGTCAACACAGAGGAAATAATTCAACATTTCTGGGAGTACAGTGGGAAAAGCACTATCAATTATACCCATTTATACATACCAATGTAAAATATCGGCTGTCCCTCATGTTCATGTATATGCACTCAAGTACACTGGGGAAATCTTTTTTTTTTTTTTTTACTCAACAGGGGAAACCCCACTATTGTAGCGCAATTCCGCTGCAGGTCGCAATGGAAAGTTAAGGAAACAAACACAGCAACAACTCTGGAATATCTGGAAATAAAGCGAAACAACAGAGAATAAAATAGTGAAGTCTTCCTCGGTTGCCATGTTTATTTACACAAGCGTCGCAGGGAAATTACGTTTCTGTGGAGTAAGCTTCTTACTGACTGAGCTGCATGAATATGGGAGTAAAGAGTACATTAAACAGTGCATGTAAACGGGAACGCCGCTTTCTCGCAATAAGCTGCTTTCTGGTGTCCATGTATATGTGCTTCATGTCGTTACACCTAACTTAAGACACCTAAATTAACTGGTTTTTTTCAAGTCAAGTATTTAACATCACTGAATAAACCTGAATGCATTAAATGACACCAACAAAGCTAAGGCTTAGATATGGTAAAAATAGCTCCTTACGGCATGCGCAAAGAATATGACGTGTTCATACCCCACACTTTTTCACAGGGCAAATGTGTTGACGTTTTGCTTATATGTGTAAATGCAAACATTTACTGATTAATATCTTAGGAGACGATACCTGCTCAACGACGTACTACATGAGCTCGTCATGTAGCATCGTTTCCATGGCGAACATGTCACTCACCCGAGCTGGATCACAGCCACAAGTCATTGGTCACAAACTCAATGTGGCAAAATACCAGCCTGATCTCATAAAATTTATGTGAGCATTGTAATGTTTTTGCAAATCTGAAATTACGTGCTTCGTTACACGTTTGGCTGCAATTTCCAAGTGAAATGCCAATTCGAAATGAAAAGAACATTTTCTGAAGCAACCACATAATTTCATGTCACTTTTATGTTTGTGCGTCTTTGGCTGGACTCGAATCATGGTCGATGAGTCCAAAGTCCAACACTCAGGTGAGCTACCAAGCAAGCTGTTCATATTGGAATAAATGTGTATATGTAGGTGGGTATGTAATACAAGTGTTAAAATTTATTGCTTTTCAAATTATGTGTTAAAGTAAAAGGGTTTTGATATCATAACATAGCGGGGGGTGAGTAATAAAACGAAAAATACGTGTTTATAAAGTCATAATCTGCAATTCTACTTGTGATTCGTGTGGAAATGAATAAAACGCAGTTATTGTAGCACCTCTACTCTTCGTTTCACCAGGAAACTGCAGCAAAACATAGGAAGCGGCACGTACAAGTCAGTTTGCAAAAATTTATATAGAGTAACGTTGATTCTATGAGACCAGGTTGCAAAATACTCACCAGGTCTCATGTTTTTACTGTGACATCAAGCAATGTAAGTTGTCATTTGGCATCTGTTGATGTTTTTGATTATGATCTATGATATTATTATGGTATTATAGCATGCATCTGAAAGCGGAAGATGTTGTTGCAGGACAGATCACTGTAAAAAGTGGTAACCTGCAATTGTTACCTTAAGGAGCCATTTCTACTTGATCTAACCCATAAAACTGGCTTTTTTATATCCTAATGTTAATTCAGTTATATTAAATGATATTTTTCACTTCAATCTAACCAGTTACCAATTTCGTATATACTGCATTTGTAAAAAATATTTGTCGGGTAGCTTGGGTTAGGTAAAATGTGCTTCATATGGTTACATCTAAATTAATTGCTTTTTTAAAATTAAAAAAAATATAATTTATATGACTAAATCAAGCTGATTACTTCAAGTTATACCAACAAAAGTATTTTTTTACAGTTAGATCAGGTAGAAATACTGCAGATCCTCAATGTTAAAATTACTCCTTTTACAGTGTAGGCTATATGACACAAATTAGTAAATTATATGTGCTCTCTTTAAATTTTACCCAATATTGGTTACTACAGCAGCATAAATTTGATTCTGGTCTTAACTACTATAAAAATATATATCTTATATACTTATGATCATCTTGCGCTAAACATTCTGTCCCCTCCACTTTTTAAATGATTGCTACAGTAAGGAAATAATAACAGGTTAACACTTTTTACAGTGTTGAAGCAAAACAAGGCTATAATCTTCAGTTCCAGAAGAGAAGAGGAGATTTACCAGGTTACAAGATGACAAGCATAACATGGGAACAAAGCATGTTTGAGACGTTTGGATTAATTATCAGCATTTTCTATCTGTTTTTTTAGTACTGTCTGGAAGTAAAGTAATCTATACATTGGCCACCTGATAGTTTGCTCCAGAACATGATGAAAGTGCAGCTTTCATTACTTTTCCACAGAGCATGGAAGAGGTCAGCTATAAAGACTTTTAGCCTTGGGAGTTGTCTGCGTAAGAGGGGGCAGTGGTCTCTGTCATTCCTTGCTCTACACATACGATAAAACTTAGCAGACGGCAAGTAGAAGAGCCTGAAAAGGGAAAGAAAACTTATTGAACGTTATTGCTGAGCAGAGAGTGGGTGACAGCAGGTTTCTGCTTAGCCTCTGCCCACTGTCTCTCTACCAGCATACACACACACACACTCTCCCCTGTGAAACCTAGTGCATAGCAACAGGCCAAAGGTCAGGGCTGGCAAACAATGTCTGGGCAGTTCTTTGATGTGCTCAGGCATGGTCCAGCCAGGGGTTCAATGGACACAAAGAGGCTGAGAAGACCAGTCAGATAGCGCCGCTCCATTCTTCTCATCACCTTTAGCCTCTGACCCCTGGACCCCTGCAAGAGATCACATTTCAAGGATGGCCAGTTGCATTCAGACAGGTTTCTTTTTGTCCAATCTTAAGGCATGTGAGTCCATTGCGGGAATGTTCTGTTCACTTTTAGCAGAAAGGAGCATGCTTTAAGTTTTTTTTTTGTAGAAAAAAACATATTTCATAATTCAGTCCACTAATATCCTATAATCTTATGCTAAGATGGAATTGCTTAAAGTACTGGTTGTCCTATGGAACAGTGATGGTATCATATGGTAATTCCATTGTACTTACATGGTACTCCAAGTTACTTCCGAGAATACAGTACCAAGGTATTCAGTGGTCGACCGATATGGGTTTTTTAATGGCCGATGTCGATGCAAATATCCAGAGAGCAGGGTGGCTGATAGGCCGATATAATGGCAATACATCGTACCATTTAATATAGTAAATAACAAACATAAAATTACAAAAAAAAAAAAAAAAAAAAAAGATCATAAACTCTTATTTAGCACTATATTTACTCAGTTTCACACAAAACTAAACAAAATTATATTGTATTTTAAATGGTACAGTACTGGTCAAAAGTATTGTTGCATAGTGAGGATGTCTTCAAAAATAATGACATAAATAGTTTTCATTTATCAATTAACATCATACAAAGTCCAGTAAACATAAAAAAGCTAAATCAATATTCGGTGTGACCACCTTTGCCTTTAAAACAGCATCAATTCTCCTGGGTACACCTGGACACAGTTTTTCTTGGTTGTTGCCAGATAGGATGTTCCAAGCTTCTTGGAGAATTTGCCACAGTTCTTCTATCTATTTAAGCTGTCTCAATTGCATCTGTCTCTTCATGTAATCCCAGAATGACTCGATGTTCAGCAGGGGCCATGACATCTGTTGCAGGGCTCCCTGTTCTTCTTTTCTAATCTTTTCTATTTGCAAAAGTAATGTTTGGGAGTCTAACATTTATATTTCCTATTGACACACTAAAGCTGAAGATATAAATAAACCATCTTAAGACAAATGTTTTTGTGAAACATCTTATGTGCCTAAGACTTTTGCACAGTACTGTAGATAGCAGTTTCTTCAGATTTCTGTTTAGTTATCAAATTTTAGCAATTTTTTTGTGCATGAAGAAATTGTTAATATACTAGAAAGAAGGAAATAACAGTACACACAGTAGTCCAGCAACCATGGATGGCATGTGCGCATTAAGTCGCATTTACTAAAAAAATACAGTGCATAGTGAATAAGATATTTACTTATTGCACAGGTTAAGTGCTTTTACCTTGGGCTACATCTGAAAACGTAGGCAGCTGACTTGCTACCTTGCTACCTAATCAGTTAATGGCTTAACTGACATCTGTTTTGAATGAATGGAACTCATAAGGAAACTGGTCTCCGAACAGTTTGAAAAGCACCTTATTTTCATCGTACCTCCGTATATAGCCTCAGGCGACAGCATTTTCCTGGTGTCGGCCTTGAAGTTGCACTCACATGCTCGTGCGGATCCAGCAGAGCCTCAGCCTCCTGACAGTTTAAACGGCCTGGATCGCCTGCTTGGACTGTCGTCATGATTTGTGAATCAGAGGAACTTTTGATCCTGATCCTTAAGTTTTTGATTCTGGCTGATGGATTATGTGCTTCAGAGTAAGACATTAGATGAGCACTCAACGGGAAGAAAACGCTGGATTTTCATGAGGTTCGTGAATGACATCTGTTTAAACGAGATATCTGCATATTTGCAAATGGTATATAATACAAGTTGTATTGATATTTGCCTTTGTATCATTAGGCAAGATAGTTAAAAGTTACAGGGAACTGGAAACAGGCGAGCACTGCCGCAGCTCTGATATGCGGACCATTTAAATGATATTGTGTTGCACACGGTCTATTATTGTAGTAACATAATGGCATGTAACAACAAAACTAACCATTACTGGTCATTTACATGTATCAGTCACTTCACATGCAAGCAGGCGAAACGGGAAAATTAATCGGCCTCGGCAATATATCGGTCGACCACTGGCACCACCATGGCACATGTCCAAAACTTGATAGTACTTTCTGGAATTTTTCTGACACCTTTTGACCAATGTTGTTCCATGACTATTGCAGTATTTTGAAAAGATTTTATACAGATTGCACTCACAAAGAGCAATTTCTAGCAACTAAAATACTTCAGATCTGAGCAGAACTCTGTATATTCACCATAGAAATAACATTACTTTTCCATTATATTTTTAGGATGTTATTAACCCTTGTGCGACCTTTGGGAATTTTTTGTCTTTTTCATTTTTGTTTTTTCGATCATTTTGGCTGTGCTAATGCCAACAGCATAAATTTTGTGTGAAGCAAAAGGTGTGTATTTTTGGGGGAATTTTGATATTTCAACCTCAGTTCCTATAATACATCTATAATATACTTTGTACACAAAATAGGTACACTCAGGACCTTTAGGACAAAAATGTCCCCATTAAAACTGCAATATTTAATCCCAGTGCCATTAAAGCATAAAATCACGAATTCTATGATATTATGCTTTCATTCCAGAGCCTTGGCTTCAAAATTAAAAATGTTTACATTTTCCACTAGATGGTGCCATTTTTGTCATGTTTACCTATGGAGCAAATACATGCTTTTTTCCTATTTTCTGTATTATAGAGCACTGCAGGCCAATTGAATAAATGATGCAGCTGAAATTGTGTGGGTATGCTGGTATGGATGTCAGAGTGTGTTTTGTACGTGTGTACTGAGAAATGTGTGTATGTGTGTGTCTGTGTGTGTGTGTGTGTGTGTGTGTGCGTGTGTGTGTGTAAAAAACAACAGTGGCATTATGTAAACAAACTGGCATTTAAAGGGTTAAAATCCTGAAAATGAATGAATATTTGGTAGTTATGATCAGGACTGATATTGGTTAAAAAATCTATGACAGTGAAAGTGGAAAATAATATTAATATATAATATTTTTATGGCAGTTTTTGACATTTTTGTCCTCTAAGGTACTTGAGTTTTTTTTTTTTTTTTTATCTGACACAGCACAAAAAATAATAATGCATCAAAATCAATGTTGTTGCTAATCATTGACATATCCCAGACTGTGATAATCCCAAAAAAATTTCCCCTTAGCATTTAGTATATGGAACATAATTAATTTCTTGTGTTTTTTTTTCATGTAAAACAACAGTGGCATTTAAAGGGTTAAAATCCTGAAAATTGAATTAATATTTGGTAGTTATGATCAGGACTGATGTTGGTTAAAAAAAATTAACTAATTGAAAGTGGAAAATAATATTAATATATAATATTAATATGGCAGTTTTTTGACACTGACATTTTTGTCCTCTAAGGACCTCTGAGTAACTTTTTTTTACTGACGCACAAGAGTTAACATTTTATGACTTCTCCAGGTCTGGAAACCCAAATCACAAATATCACAAACCTGATTTCGAGGTTTTCCATTGATGTGAGCAGCCTGCTTATCACATGGTGTTGGATCTCCATGCTCTGACAGATCTCTGCACTGGCCACCTGTCTTAAATAACCCCACATTACAGATGCACTTCCACCAATGGCATCACTACTACTGAATCAACAGCATCTAGTGCGATATATGCAGAAAATACCCTCTGGCCTTAAACATTGTGAACACTGCTTCATACAGCACGAACACCAGCAGTTCCTTCCAAAAAAACAGTACTTTCCTATAAAAGTGTCTTAATAACAGCTATTTGGTCATCTCTGTCATCTTTTGACAGTTGAAGTGGTCATTCCTGGGTTTCAAATGCCCTTCAATTCAACACCTGAGGCTCTTGTAACAGATTTCTATAATTACTGCTTAAGTCTGACAGACAGCACTTTTGCAGGCTGAAAAAGCTTTTGTTGTCTTGTGTCAGAGCTGGTGTGGAATAAAGCCAATTTCCCTCCAAAGGACTGAGTTAATTTTCCTCCCAGTATGCCAGTGAGTTTATAATTAAGCAATATCACACGAGCAAGAGTGCGATATGGCCCTACATCAGCATTGTTGTAATTCGGCTGCAGGACGAGTGCCGTAGGTATTCACAGCAGTGCTGATTTAGGGCCATATACAGGTGCATCTCAATAAATTAGAATGTCGTGGAAAAGTTCATTTATTTCAGTAATTCAACTCAAATTGTGAAACTTGTGTATTAAATAAATTCATTGCACACAGACTGAAGTAGTTTAAGTCTTTGGTTCTTTTAATTGTGATGATTTTGGCTCACATTTAACAAAAACCCACCAATTCACTATCTCAAAAAATTAGAATATGGTGACATGCCAATCAGCTAATCAACTCAAAACACCTGCAAAGGTTTCCTGAGCCTTCAAAATGGTTTCTCAGTTTGGTTCACTAGGCTACACAATCATGGGGAAGACTGCTGATCTGACAGTTGTCCAGAAGACAATCATTGACACACTTCACAAGGAGGGTAAGCCACAAACATTCATTGCCAAAGAAGCTGGCTGTTCACAGAGTGCTGTATCCAAGCATGTTAACAGAAAGTTGAGTGGAAGGAAAAAGTGTGGAAGAAAAAGATGCACAACCAACCGAGAGAACCGCAGCCTTATGAGGATTGTCAAGCAAAATCGATTCAAGAATTTGGGTGAACTTCACAAGGAATGGACTGAGGCTGGGGTCAAGGCATCAAGAGCCACCACACACAGACATGTCAAGGAATTTGGCTACAGTTGTCGTATTCATCTTGTTAAGCCACTCCTGAACCACAGACAACGTCAGAGGCGTCTTACCTGGGCTAAGGAGAAGAAGAACTGGACTGTTGCCCAGTGGTCCAAAGTCCTCTTTTCAGATGAGAGCAAGTTTTGTATTTCATTTGGAAACCAAGGTCCTAGAGTCTGGAGGAAGGGTGGAGAAGCTCATAGCCCAAGTTGCTTGAAGTCCAGTGTTAAGTTTCCAAAGTCTGTGATGATTTGGGGTGCAATGTCATCTGCTGGTGTTGGTCCATTGTGTTTTTTGAAAACCAAAGTCATTGCACCCGTTTACCAAGAAATTTTGAAGCACTTCATACTTCCTTCTGCTGACCAGCTTTTTAAAGATGCTGATTTCATTTTCCAGCAGGATTTGGCACCTGCCCACACTGCCAAAAGCACCAAAAGTTGGTTAAATGACCATGGTGTTGGTGTGCTTGACTGGCCAGCAAACTCACCAGACCTGAACCCCATAGAGAATCTATGGGGTATTGTCAAGAGGAAAATGAGAAACAAGAGACCAAAAAATGCAGATGAGCTGAAGGCCACTGTCAAAGAAACCTGGGCTTCCATACCACCTCAGCAGTGCCACAAACTGATCACCTCCATGCCACGCCGAATTGAGGCAGTAATTAAAGCAAAAGGAGCCCCTACCAAGTATTGAGCACATATACAGTAAATGAACATACTTTCCAGAAGGCCAACAATTCACTAAAAATGTTTTTTTTATTGGTCTTATGATGTATTCTAATTTTTTGAGATAGTGAATTGGTGGGTTTTTGTTAAATGTGAGCCAAAATCATCACAATTAAAAGAACCAAAGACTTAAACTACTTCAGTCTGTGTGCATTGAATTTATTTAATACACGAGTTTCACAATTTGAATTGAATTACTGAAAGAAATGAACTTTTCCACGACATTCTAATTTATTGAGATGCACCTGTAGTGATATTGCTTATATACAACAGTTCAATGAACAAGTACATTTAAAAAAATGAGGAAAAACTGAGTATGGTGACAAAAAATGCAGTAGTTGTGACTCTAAAGCTTGCATAAGAGATATTTAATGTAGACATATTATATCTGCCATTAAAACAATCAACCAATTAATGATAGTGACAATGTAAAAGAATAATCAGTAAAAGGTCAGTCATAAAACACTCAGGTTGAGAAGATGCAGGTGAGGGAGTAATAAATGTCTAAACAGAGAGCTTATTTATAAAAGTTATTTTATAAAAATAAATATAAATAAGTGTATTACATATTATATGTGATAGACCGATATATCGGGCAGGTCGATTAACCGCCTGATATTTGGCCACTTTGCAATTATCACACAGGCCAATAACAGTGTTCATTTTGCTGATTAATAAAAGTGTTCCAAAATGTTTGAGTGTATGAGTGAATATTGTATGAAATACAGTATGTATTTGTTTCACTTTAGACATTTTGTATACATCTGATTTGCAGTTGTTAAATAGTATTATGCATAGTATATCAGCCTTCCTGCTCTATAGATATCAGTATCGACATCAGCCAATGAAAAACTCATATGGGTCAACTTGTACTTAATATAAGTAGCTCTTGAACCTAACTGCAATGAATTTCCTCTCATTAATACTTTACAGTCAAGAAAGACTAAAGTTTGTCTCTTGACAGTGAATATAAGCAAATGTATTTGTGAAAGAATGAGCACAATAGAAGACTTTTATAGCAAAATGTGCAATAAAACGCTGTACAATCTAAATGCTGTTTGTAAAAAGGAGACTACTATTTATTACTATCTGTTTATTATTCTATTGCAAAGCAAAGGGGGGAGGTTTTTACAGCCATATTTTAGGAAACTCTCTGAATATCAGAGCAAGAGCCAATGTCTGTCCTTGAGAGAAAAAAGAGATAAAGTGTCTGTTTGTGTTGTCTACTGTGGGAATTGGAGGGAAAACCAATAAATCAGTGTATAAAGGTAAACATTCTCACTCGTTCACAATATAGCAACAGACCATACTACTTATAGGCTATATCGTATGCAAATAAATGTTTGAACACATTTTCATTTGAGCAGACCAGCACAGATTTCACATTTTTCAACAGTCATTTGCATGGGGCATTGGTCAGAGTTATGCAGTACTGCAACACAAAACATATGTAACAGTGGAAAATGTTATCATAAACAATAATTTGAGCAAAAACATGTCCTGATGTTCACTGTTAGATTCAGTTCATTCAATGTGAGTATGTAAACTTAAATGCAACAAGTTAACACTGTTGGCATGAATTACAGTGAAACATATTTAATGTGACTGCACTGTTTGAGACACAAGTGATCTGCATGCCTAAAAAAATCAATGAAATTATTGCCAGACATTAACTCTCCAAAACAAGTTTAATGTGGTGTTTTAATTACACCACTGATGGAGGAATTAGGTGGTCTACCTTTTTACAATGGTTAAAACATTTACATTCATAATGTAATCTTGAATAAATAATTTCTCGATCTAAAAGTTTATTACCACTTATCACAATGCTGAAAATTACATTTCTTCAGAAGTCTTCATAGTCTTTTAGAATAAAGCCATTCTCTAATGAACTGAATTTATGGATTGAGAAATGATTTTTACATTTAGTTTTTTAGAGTAGATTTGCAGGGGTCACAGAACAGGAGCCTAGCTTAACCAAAAAGAAGCAAGAGCGCAACATGCTGATTAACTAACATAAACTTACCTTCAGTTTACTGGAAAAGCACTCCGATATTCCTGGGGAGATTTATTGGTATTAGACAGTTCATCTGCATTTCTCCAAGATGCGGTTCTGCCGCCTCCGCTGAACGCGAGCGGTCAGAGCAGTTGAAAACGCATGCAGCATGTGATGTGTTTCAGCGCAGAGGACAGACAACCCTTCATACTCAACTGAAATGTTATTGCGCTTAAGATGGTATCGTCCACCTTCGCCGCACGAACTCTTGTTGCGAACTTGAGAAAAAAGTTGTGCAGTTAAAAGATGGCAAGTGTAGTTTAAACAACAGGCAAGTCACTGCTTTTTTTTTTTTTTACCATTAGTTTATTAAAAAGTGTGTTTTCTCTGGTAATACTGCTCAAAAGTGCAAGAACATAAACATACCACAGAAAATCAATTCATTGCTATTTTCCAACACATTTGTCCCAAATAATTAATTTGTATGATTTTCTTCACAATGTTCTGAAAATAGCATTGAAAAGATAGGAACATTTGCCCCGAGGTCAGCTGCCTTAAAAAATAAATAAATAAATAAATAAAATAAAAAAGAATGCTAGCATTTTTGACGGCAGATGTTTTACACAACATCCCATGACTTCAGTATTTGCATGGACTCTTTTCCAATAATTTCACCCTATAATCTTTTTTTCTTTTTCTTTTTCTTTCTTTTTTTTTTTACATTTCTGTAAGCTCACATCAAAAATTAATATTTTATTTTACACATAGACGCCCCAGCATGTTTTTTAAAATCTATGAAGAATCTGATTTGCCACAAATGTGTGCATGTGCAATTTCTCAGACGATTGATGGTGGCTTATTGACGGTGAATTTCATATATACATGATCAAGAGCACGTCTCCTATGGCTGTCAAATCTTTATCACCATCTGCTGGACAAAGAGAGGTAAATCACTGTTGGTGGTTGAGAGTGGGCTAGTGTCATTTTAACAACTTTCTTTTTTTTCTTTTCGTTATTATCAGCATTTTAAGCTTTTGTGTCAATGGATGTTATCAATCTAAGTTTTTGGCAAGCTGATGGAATGAAAATATATAAAAGCATTCAGGTTAGTGAACCAATGTAGAGTCTGTTTGTAACGACTACACCATTAGATATATTTTCAAACATAGCACTGACAGAAAATTGATACATTTAACTTGTCTTGAGATTTTACTTGAACTGAATCACATAATTATGCTTATATTGCAATAAAAATGCATCAGCTCAACATGAGGAAAATAAATATTTTATTGTATAAAAATGTTATTTTACTAAACACAAAGTAAATAAAGAATATTCATCTATGGACCCTTTTTACACTTCCAGGTTTTGAAATGAGGAAGGAAACGATTGCAGAGTAAACCTCAATAGCTGTGAATGAGACACCAGTGCAAATATCATTTTTGCTTACCCATTTGCTCCAACATCAAAAGAAAATTACCACTATTATGTTTCCATAACTTTCCAAATGAAGAAAAAATTAGAAAGCGAAGGATTACAACAGTCAGAAGAGAGAAAATCGCTAATTACTCTTTCAGCAGCTGTATTAGAAACCTCGTCGTATCTGTGGTAACTCATTTTTTTAAACGTATTCCAGTGTAATAGCCTATAATACAAAGTATAATGTTCTACATTAATACTAAGTTATTTAGAAATTGCAAGAATAAACAAGTTTGCTAGATTAACACTGCTAAATAAGGCGAAAACACATCATCACAGTCTGTGAAAAAGGTCCATTTAGTTTTTACAATTTTTGACCACTCATGTATGTAGAAAGTCAAACGACAGTACTGTGTGGCTATCACATCCCTGCGGAATTACTGAGCAATGAGTTTCAAAGCTGTTTTTTGCAAACATTGAATATTTAAACCTATAGACCTATACCTAAACAATGTGTTGTTTTGTTTTTTTTAAATCTCAAGAGAGCTGATCCAAACCATTCATAGAATATTGGTGCATGTATGGTGTTAATGACATCTCTAATACATTCCCTCTTTCCAACTTGTCCCGTGACAGAATTATTACATTGACACGAGCATATCAAATAATTGTCACCCATCGAGGTTCGGTCGCCACCAAATGTTCATTTCTCATTTTTTTCCCACAATTCCCCCTCTTTGGCAATGTGTCATTCTGTCGGCTTCTTATTCCCCCACTATGTTCCCACAGGCGAATTTGACGCTCATTGGTGACAAGAACATTTTGGGTTGTCATGCTGCAAAAGATCCCGGCGACCCAACTGGTATATTCATCTTCATCTGCTTGACTTTGCTCAATCTGCTGTTGTCATGGCATTGGTGAATTAACCATAGCCACTCCTTTATGTGAAGAGCACTGTCAACAATTTACCGAAATGCTTCTCATTAGCTGGTCATACTGACACTCATCTGCAGATTTAGGCTTTTAGTCCAGGTGAGTTTTTATTTTTACCTTGGCATTAACAAGCACCAGCCCTTATGAGAAAACAAGATCTGGAGCCAGGCCAGAAAAGGAGGGCTTGCTACTGATTCATTGGACCAGGCCATACAGGTTCCCCCAACCCCAATGGGAGATAATAAGGCCATTTATATGGGTGTCATTGGACAGGAAGCACAACCATATTTGGACTCTGAAGGGCAGGCCAGTCAATCAAGTTTTAGAAAGGAAATTTTAGAAGGTGACTTTTTTTATTCAGATTTATTATTACTATTATTATTAGTAGTAGTAGTAGTAGTATTTAATAATAATGTAATGTTGCTGCCTCTCTATAAATTAGGTAATGATCTACTAATAAAACACAACTGGTGTATTTCTATTCCATAATTAGAAAACAAAGACTTTTATAGTCCTGCAAACTGTACAATGAGAAACTATCTCTTAAAATGTCTGCTGACTGGACAGCCAGGTATTTCTAATTTACACACAGTGATTACTAAAGTCATTTGAATGAATATCAGTGCAATTTTGCAAGCTGTAAAGCATATCATTACCATTAGGCTTTTATACACTACTCTAACCAGGGATGCGTTCAGCAAAGCCTTAAAAGTCATTAAATCAATTTAAAAAGAGCCTTATTTGAGAAGCAATCAAATTTTTTAATAATTTTATTACCTAAAGAGTATTTAACATGTAGCTGACTAAATGCCAAGAGTAGGTTACCTAAGTTTAACCTTCAGAAAAGAAAATGATCAAAGTCTGCCCCTGGCATCGTTGGACAGAAATATCATCATACCCCATTATCTGGCACACCTGAAGTTGGAAGTGGCCTTTTGTAGGTGGCAGGGCAGAAAATTATGTGATTCAATTAATGACCATCCTTATGTGAGAGGGAAAGTGCAGCACAGAGGATGGGGGGAATGGAGGGCCAAATTACTCAAAATTAAATAATTCAATAAATATTTAAATCAATCATTAAATACATAATTAAATAATTAAACAATATAAAATTATCCAATTAATCATTAAATCAGTAAACAAATTAATAATTGTCCCTAGTATTTCATTTTACTGTCCATTTCCAACGACAATAGGCATCACTTTTTAAAACCCATTTCTTTGGACTTGGTTAGTGAGTTTTTCACACCGCAACTATTGGCCCAAAATAAATGCTCTATATGACTGTAACACTGGCTTAGTTGTGATTCTGTGAGGAGGTCATTATGGAAGAGGACGTTCTGTTTGAAAGGTGACGCCCACTGTTGTTGAGTGACGTGCTGATTACCGTAACCCTGAAAATGAAATATGAAGCTCATGATTAAATGAAAAATCAATCCAGACATTATGCAAAAATGCAAATGGATGCAAACTAGTGCAAAGATGAAATGCACAGAACATTTATTTAGTGATTTAATTGATTGATTTAGTCATTTAAGTTTTTTAATGATTTCATTGTGTTTGGTGATTTTTAAAAATATTTATTTAAATATTTTGTTTAAACGCTAATGGTCATAGTGTAAATAAACACTCTATAAGACGAATTACCTATATATATAATCTAAAGAACATATGATTATGACCTCATATGCCAGCACTTGTATATCAGCAAGAGTGTCATATTTGTGTATCTCATGTACGATGAAAATTAATTGAGTGAGATTTAGTTCAATAATACAGATAGAACATTAAAGGCTTGTCAAGTTTACCATTGAGTATGTATCTATATTTAAATTAAGACAATATTATAATGTATACACTTATTTGTAGTATTTTTTGTAAACCCGCAATTATACATTTTGTTGATTAGATGCATGATAAATACAAAAATGCTTTATTACTAACAAGTTACTCATGATGCCCCTCACAGTTAATTAAAAAAGTGACCTGGCCTTATTTACATAAAAAACACATCTAAACCTTGAAAAATGGAAAATAAATACACAATCATCTATGACAAATAGCTCATACTGTGCTGACCATTCGTAATGATTCTTTTAATTATCTGACATATAATTTGAGTGCTGTGGCTTCTCTGGTTGAAATGAGTTGCAGATATTAGGCTGTAAATATTAATGGACAGAGGCAATTCACTCACAAGAGGGTTGCGAAAGTAATGAACAATATGACATTGTTAATTAAGTAGGAACCTCCTAAACCAGAGCAGATCTGCATCAAACAGGTCAATAACACTGTCTAATCAAGCACCTACCAATTTTTCTTTAATTCTTACTTGCTTATTCATTTATTTGAAACACGATCATTTATGTTAAACAATAACATTGAAAAATGGATCCAACAAATGAGCCAAAGCATTTTACTAAATCTAATCATAGGCTATATTGTGATTATACAATATTAATTTTCCTGTCTTTTGCAATACCTTGCCTTTAAATAGTCAAAAAAGCAACACAATACATCAGTGCATGTTTACAGCTCTCCTCTCATAAGATTTGTTAATTACTATACATTAACAACATATTAAAATACACATAGTATTATCACATATAAAAAATGTCAATAAAAACAAGCAAACCCTTTGATTGGGTACAAAATAGGGTCTGAACTATTAAAAAAGTTAAATAAAAAGCCAACAAATAGTAAGTGAAATTTAACCTTCAGAAAATGTTGATTGTCAACCTCAGGAGGTTAAACTAAATATATGAACAATTTTACGCTCTATTCATTTTATGAGGTTTGCATTGGTTTGCAACCCTGTTATCCAAATTCTTGTAGTACAAAAACATGGAATTTGGAAGGTTCCAGATAAAACAAAACAGAACTGATAATACTAGAAGTTAGAACAGCTTTCCATCCCAAATGAGTGGCATAGCACCGTAAATGAAGTGCTCTGTGAAGTCTAAACACTGGATGCAGTATCTGAACAACATAATTTAAAAACAGTGAAAAATCCCTTCATTTTAACATTGAGATATTGTATCCCTCAGTAGTGAGTATGGTGCACTTAGTGGCTCCTGTGAGGCCATGGGTATATGATGAAGAATGAAATGTTAGCTGGATTCTTTGATGAAAGTCAGAAGCAATAAGCTGCAGTTGCTAAAAGGATCTGGCTCAATAGCGATTTACCTCTAAACTGCTTAAGGGTATCTCAAAGGTGCCAAGAAGCTTTTTATTTGATACAGTACAATAGTATTAATTCAGGTTTCTTGTTTTCATTTTTATCTCAATTTACGTCGTATAGCATGAGTCTCCCAGGGAAAATATTGCCTCTAAGCACTGTCATTTGAAACGAATAACAATTGGTTGTTTGACCTGGCTGTAACAAGGTTAATTATATTTTGCAGTCTCTCTTTTCAATTTTTCTGCTCAATGAATGAGTGATATGTGAGGTCTTGAATATTTCAAGGTGAGCAGAAACAGAATAATAGCTAGCAGTGTTTTGAAATACTTCATGTCAGTGTGATCGGAATGTAATTATGTCTATTTTTTTGTCCTCACGGTCATGGTCTGGACTGTCAGGCACAATAGGCACTTATTTTAAAAATAAACTAAGTATGACCCTATCCAAAGAGTCAAGTCACTGAAATAACGGGTCAATGCCACAACAAACTAGAATAATCAGTAAGGTACCACTTGTTCCAGTTTTCTTTTTTTTTTTACTATAATGTTTCCAAATGTGATTGTATGTTAACCACTGCACCTAATAATGTTTATCAATGAAAAATTCATGAAAGTTATGAGTTATTATAAAGTGCACTTGTAATAGCTTTTGTCTCATTCTCACAGTGCACCAATGTACTTTATTTCAGTGCACTAAAAGTGAGAAATAAAGTACATTGGTGCACTGTGAGAATGAGGCATAAGCTATTACAAGTACACAGCATTCAGCCCTTATTGTCAATGGGTAATTAAAGTCCAACACACCATTGGTGTGATGGCTTTAATTGCCCCTTTAAACACAATACATTGTAATTAAGCAAAGGGCGCGAGGGGTGGATGGTGAAGGTGACAAACGGATGGCAAATGATCTGAGGATACGTGGATTTGATCCACAAGTTTAATAAGATGTCACGCTCGTTCTCCGCCTCGCGAGCATCTGCTAATTTTGGACATCCTCAGGAGATATATCAGCACACATGGCCCAGAGCTCCTACGCACCTCTTTTCTTTTCTATTCAGAAAGAAAACAGCTTGCATTGCCCTGCAGGTATCTCAGGCATACGCTTTCACCTTCACTCTTTCTCTCTGGTCACTCCCCAGAAGAGCACACAGCAAAGTTTTGCTCCCCTTCTGCCCCTTTTTCACGCATACACCGTGCGCAGGCAATGGTGCATGGCCCAGCTCAGCCTTATTAAAAGTGGAAGGCGATATTTCACCCTCAAGAAATATAACAAGATAGACAAGTGAGCTAAGCTAATCCTGGGGATGAAATTAGCAGGCAGAGTCCGGGGCCTGCTGGAGATGATGAACGAGGTTGAACTACCTTACACAGGCGCGTGTCCGCTGGGATAATTATGCTAAGCTCCCGGGCTTGAATCTGTCGGCGGGACTTTTTGATGGCTCTATTTCAATCGTGGCTTGCCTTTGAAATACATAGTCAAAGCTATTAAAATTGAAATTGTTCTAGGGTGGTGTTAGGAGAGCAGCTATTGACCCTATCAGGCAGTGTTTAATAAGGTGTGCCTTGCTTGGGGACTCTCAGGGCACTTGGCGTGTCTTTGACAGTTTCTCATAAGCGCACACCCCCTTCTCTTTGTTCCTCACGTCCAAGTTTTAGAGTCACACAAAATGTATAAAGATTATTACATTACAGACCGAAACTACTTGACTTGCACGTTTAACGGACAACAGTTTTTAAATTAATTGTTACAATACCAAATGTTGTTTCAGTGATGTTAATTTGAAAGATTATATGCAGTTCTTTTCCATAACAGTTGGAAATACAATATTATGTGTCCTTTAGATAGATATCTGCAATAGAATCTGCAATTCAACTGATAACTTAATAACTACAATGAACTATTACTGTAATTGTAAAAACTGCTAAAGAAAACAGGTGCTTATACGAGAGCACACATTTTGCATTGTAAAATATTTTGTTAGGTAACCTAAAATGTGCTTCATATGATAACATTAGAATTAACAGATTAAAAGTGCAAGACTTTTTATTGCTCTTTTGGGACTCTAATATATTTCCAAGTTTTCTTGCTTTTATTTCAATTATAACATGGAAAATATAGGAACATTTGCCTCGGTCAGCTGCCTTCGTAAACACTGCCATGTTACTTGAAGAAAAAGTCTGTGAGTTGATGTCAGAGTTTACATACTGTACGAAGGCACATGTCCTCAGTATTTGCAGGGACTCCCTTTGCAATATTTTTCACAAAACTGCCTCAGCCTCTCAAATGTTTCTATGCCCCAGGAATGATACAATGTTTTTTAGGGTGATGTCAAAAATATTATTTAATACTGTATGTTTGAGTCAACATTACTACATTGTACCAATAAAACGTAATTTTAAGGGTCAGATCAGGTAGAAATAGCTTTTATGGTAACGATTGCACAATTTCTCTTTTCACAGTGTGTCATGGTCTGAGACCAGGCTGTTCTCATTATTTCATAGACAGCCAAATGCAAAAATTTGCTTTTACCTTTTTATCAAGTGTCATTAAATGACTAACCAATAAATAAATAAATAATGCATGGTGTGTGTGTGCGTGTGTGTGTGTGTGTGTTCTAAAAATTTAACCTGCTACTGATTTATCATATTCAGAATAACATTTTGCTCTCATACAAAGGCACAATAAAACATTATTTATGCAGATAAACATCAGAGGACACATTGCAAACATTGAGGAGGTGTTTGTACGTTGCAGTTGGGAGGGAGATTTCACTCCAAATAAATGTGAGAATTCTCAGTGCTTTGGGTTTGGGGGGAGGTGCTTGGGTGCACATGAGGAGAAAGTACGGCACAGTCGCATCAGGCTTTGACCAATACGCTGACCCGTCTCCAGGGGAACAATGACTTTGAACATTTCTGCACCCGGCCCTGGCACCTTCATTGTACGAGTGATGGCGCCAGCAAACCTATTCATCACTTTGCACTAAGTTACCTCCTCTTTGTTTTAGTTCACAAATGTAGGTGGGGAGAAACAAAAGCTTGGACACACACATTTACCGTACACACACAAGTACAAACACATATGACGAGATGCATCTATGCACACACATACCTGTATACAGTAGAGAGCTATGCATCTCTCTCATACAATCAGTCTTCACATCACTGTTACAAAGTTACTTTTAAGCCATCAAATAACAAATAATTTACTTTTTACATGCAATTATAATATGCATGCCACAGAATCCACCAACATACTGAATAAAATCTTCCAAATACAATATAAACGTACATAATAATACTTCAAGAGGAAAAACTCACTCAAAATCTGTTGATGCATATGACCAGGAGATGGCCCCCTCTACCATGGAATGATCTCTCTCTTTTTTTTTTTTTTTTTTTAAAGAGGATGGTCCCACTCTGATATCTTTTGAAATAATTTATGGAGTCTAGCAAAACTCATGTCTTTTGTCCTTGGAAAATGAATTAAACTGGAAATATGCAAGCTTTCAATATGATTCACTGCATGTGCCTTAGTTTTGTCCTTCTCTTCAAAACACTTTCAAAACCTAGTTATGCTGACTACTAATTCAGTAGTGTTAAACTACTGCCTCCATATTTTTGCCATTTGTTACTTTGTGTAATTTTTACTGTTGCAATGGTTGTTAAAGGTTGGGACAGTGACTAAGGAGAAATGTTTGTCAAAATGTGTACATAATTTAAATATAATGAAATTAATATAACTTGTTTTGCATGTATATGTTTTTATTTTATTTTTATAATAATATTAAAAATAATTTACTTTTATGCTGAAAAATCTCTTCCCATCATAAATAAAAAAATAAATAAAAAAACTTACAAATTGTTTTCAGTGTTAGCTGTATGGATTTCTCATTTTTAGCTGCTTGATAAAATCATTCAGAAGAAAGGGGAACACCTAGTCTCAGAGTACTTTTTGGTCATGTAATTCTTTAGAAAAAAAGAGGCCAAGATAGCATTACATGACAGGATATGAATTGTTGCTGGTAATTGTAACCTATACCATAAGTTGCCTGATTGCTTACATGCAACAATGTAAAAGTAGTGGAAAGGGGGATGAAGCCTTAAGTTAGTTTTAATTACATTATGTAATTATTTTAAACTCTAGTTAAATGTAGTGGTCTGCTATTATTTTAATAAGCTCATGCTACACTACACAGCCCAAAGATTGAAAAGAGATAAATGTTATAACGTAAAATCAGCATAACAATATGCTACATTGTAACACACCCATGTTCTGGGTCTGATAGAGCTTTGTTTACTTTACATTTGCATATAACGGACGGTTAAAACTTCAAAAATATCTGCCCACTGGAATTTGATTAGATCAGATAAACATATTAAAATAATTTGATGGGAAAATAATTGATTAATTCTGAAATATTGTACTCTAGTATCAAGGTCTCTGGCCCCATAAACACAGAGAATGTAAAGTTAACTTCAATAGAACAAGAGGGTTTAGTGCTGTTAAAAAATAAAATGTGTTCAAAAGTCAGTGGAAGTATTAAAAACTGTCCCATGGATGTGAAATCCTGCCAGTGAGGGTAAATGAGAAAGTGGGCTTGCGGCTTCTGCCACACTTAGCAGGTACGCAAATCCAATTGAATTCCCTCTCATATGCTCTCTCAGGTATCTTTTGTCCTTTAATCAAATTCTGTTTACAGTTGAGGCAATTATTTCCAATTTACCCACTTAAAGGAGAATGAAAGTCTTGTGAAGGGGAGGGGTGTGGCGCGTGAAAGTACACAGCTTGCAAACAGGTAACCTCTAAAAGAGCATTTTTGCATTATCTGTGCTCATTTCCCTCTGCTATGATTTAATTTTCCTGCCTTTAAACATGACGAATTACTGCTCTTGTCTTCACTTAATGCTTTTAACAGATCCCAATAAACGGCATTAATCGGCTGTGTGTCTGGCCCGATCCTGCAAGCTGGAGCTTCTCATTTGCCCTATTAGTGAAGAGACTTTAACCCATAACCAGGTGGATAATCTCACGGCTTTACTGCCTTAATTATGCCATAATCAGTTCAGCAGTTGGTCCCTTTTAACAGCAGCCAGGAGCGTTCTCCTTACTGATACCTCCTCTCTCGCTGGTAGCCCATATTCTCCATATCACAGCCAAGCTCCTTTTTGACGAAGCGTGATGAAGGGCAGACTAACTTTGTAGGACAAGACAAAGCTTAAACATATGGCCAGAATCCCCCAAGTGCCATCTTCAACAGTCTGTGATCCCTCAATGCTGTTCCCTGACTCGAACTCTTTCCTCTGGAACATCAGCCAGTGAGGTTATAGGATCTTTTTATCAGATCCGAGTCTGAATCATTACTTAATCATTTTTTTGTCTTGCATTTATTATTTTGCAAATGCTGTATACTTGCATTTTGGGTATAGCACTTTACACTTTACCACTTTTTAAAGGTCTCTTCTGCTTGATCTAAGTCTTCAAAAGGTTTATGCAGTCAGTTATGTTGAATAATATGTTTGGTTTGAATAGAATCAGTTAATTGAGATATAACCACATAAAGCACACGTTTTAACCTCATGAATTCTTTTTTTTTTTTTACAGTGTACAATAAGGTTGTACAGTATAAGTTCAAAAAAGTTAATGTAAAAGCATGAAAAACCAATGAACAATACTTCACAAATACAAACACATTGTTAACATTTGTATATGTTAATATTAGTTAATGAATTATAAATTAAAACAAACTAAAATTAACAACACTATATTTTTAAATGAACATTAACCAAGATTAATAAAAAGAAAAAACATAAATAAAAAAATAAATAAAGAAAAAACATGAAAAAAATCTATATTGTTTCATAATACCTAAACAGTGCATTAACTAACGTTAAGGTATACAACCATATTTTAAAGCATTATCCATTTTTGTGTTCTTTGCATGAAGTAGTTTGATCTGTATGGTCCAAAGTTGTCATCTGGTAACAGACATGTGACAGGCTTGGGATGATTAAAAGCCGCATTCTGTACAGTTTTTAATTGCTTAATGAGAATATAGAGTCTCATCAACGAGCCGTGTGCTCAACATGGCAACATTTCATTTCTGTATTTACATGTCTGTTTCCTCAGTTTATCTTTGTAAATGCTTCAGTAAATGTTTTAAGCCAAGAAATAAATATCTGCTATTTAACTTAATTATTATAAATCAAATGAGCATTTTCCACTGTGTTAATGAAGACAAAGTGAAATATGGATGTTTTTCGCATTGCATTTGAGACCAATTAAGTGGCCCATTTAAAGCTAATTAGCCACTAAACTTCAATTTGTGTCATGATATTCACTCTTTTTGAATTTCTCTGCAGTCAAACGAGTTTCTGCGACAAATGGAATCAACAGACATCTGCTTCAAAATATTCACAAACGTTTCACTTATCATAAAGGAAAACACTTTCAAAACCATAGAGACTAACAGAGTGTAGACTTGCAGCATAATGTGCTACAATTAGATCTGAAATATGGAAGATATGTTCGGAAGTTTTCAGACAGTCATCAGATACATTTCCTTCCTTTTTCGTGTTCAGTAGGCCTCAACACTTGTCACTTCTTTTAAGTACCTATTCCTGTTATAAAAACTGAAATAAATATCATTTTGATATTAAGAGCAAGTGCCAACCCTGACATGTACTTTCAAAGTAATCAAAAAAGCCAAATAATATTTTAGTTAAACTGACAGTTGTAATTTGAGCAGTCAGTAGTCAATATGGTAAGCACTTCTCTTCAGAATCTCTTTAAACAGTCAGAACCTGTTTAGACAGACTTGTGACAGCCACTGATATCTGCAACCCAGTTCAATTTCACCACTTGACATTTTCACAATAGGTGCTGGAAAGACCTGTCCAAGATTAAAACAAGCATACTAATGCATGCTTATTCAACTGTTTGATGTAGCGGCACAGTTGTGGTGTGTGCATTTACACACGCGTAACACTCCTACGATTTTCCAGTCAAGACTTTTTTTCCTTGGCAGTCAGTGGTAAAGAGTCATATGGTAATTCTTCTGGAGGAGTATCTGATGACATGCCAACAGTTTTATTTCCACTAAGTAATTTTCTCAGCTTTTCCCCAATAAAGTATAATTCTCTTCTAGTCTGGCTTGCTACAAGCTTAACACTGCCAGGGAGAAAGCAAGAGGGAAGTGCAAAATATTTTGACATTTAGAAATGCCATGAATCTAAGAAGCGCACTTCTATTGGGGAACTTTTAAATTATATCGTCAATTGTCAGTTTTGGCTATAATTACAGCTATCTTACAAATATGCAGGATTTGATTAAGTGTTTAACTTGAGAGCCACAAATGATGGATTTAAAATATAAATTGACTCCATCTTGTTTTTTTATTTATTTAAAGTTAATTACATCTGTGCTTATTACTTCATGCAACCATGCCAAAAATCCTTAGGAAAATTTAAATGTATTGCTTGTATACATTTTTCTTTCATGGCTCATGAATCTTAAAGGAATTCTCAGTCATGTTTCATGCAAACATCAACTTCGTCTCAGATGTTTCTCCTATAGTTCCTTAGCAATAAAAATAGACAAAAAATTGGACAGTTGTTGACAGTAAGAGTAAATACCTGTAAAATTAAAGTGGATAGGATATCTCAGATAATTTGGTCTAGGAAGAATTTGATGAGCATTTGAGTTTAAATCATATTGAAATGTTTGACTTTTGATTGCGGACTTTGATATCTTGGCAAATCTGAGCACAGTTTCAGACGCTGAGATCTCTATAGGAAAAACATGTGAGATAACTGATGTCTTTTTCTTAAGAGAAAGAAATAAGCAAACTCCATTTACTCTTCATTTAATCTCATTGCTGATATAAGAGAGATCTAAATTGTGATGTCTTTCCCAAGCCTCTTCTCACCTTTTCCATGAGGTTGAAAAAAAGTAAAAGATGGCAAATTGTGAAAATGCATGCACTAATTTGGAAAAATGTGTCATAAACTTTAAATATCTCAACATTCATTTGTGAAAAAAAAAATAAAAAATTCTGTAAACCCTATATAAAAAAGCTACAGATCACAAAGACTGAATTTTTAAGACAATCTCTGACATGAAAGGATGTTCACTCTCTCCTTCTCTCAAGGCCTTCACCTGCTCTTCTACTGGAGGGCTACACATGCAGCAGTCGATGTGCATGAAGCTCCAGTTCCCCCCTCCTCCATCATCCAGTGACAGGGGAGGCAGGCGCTCTGTGCTGCCCTGCTGTGATTGATAGGCTAGGGCCACTGTGGTTTGGGTGGCTAGTTGTGTGCAGGTATCAGAAGTGTTGACATGTTCGCACAACCGAGACTGGCGCTCTGGTAGGGTGCAACATTGTGGGAGTAAGGGCCCATCATGTCATGAGGGCCTGCTGAACTAGGGGCCACAGAGGGCCCTGGCCATCATACATTCCTTATTTAGATGTGAGCAGAACTTGGGTCACTTTTAAATCAATTAGATATTTTTACAAAATATATGAAAAATATATAAGTAGATTAGAATTTTTATTTCTATGAACTCTTCGTTGTTATTAGACAGGACAGTAGAAATAGGTCAGGAAACAATAGGGAGAAGAGTGGGGATGTGTGTAAAGGAAATGACACAAGTTAGAATTGAACTTTGTTCATTACTTGCTAGGTTACGTCTACAAGTGGTTTTGACAATTTACTCACACTCATGTCATTCCAAACCTATATGACTTTGTTTCTTTTGCTGAATACAAAAAGAAAAATATCAATAAATATCCCGGCTCGTCTAGTCTAAAGAGTGAATCACCTTAAAGCTTTTCAAAAGTACCCAAAAGTATCATAAAAGTAGTTCCTGCAGCAATGGCATCATACTAGTCTCATATACATTTTCTGAAGGCATACTTTTTTGGTCAGAAACAACCAGAAAATTAAACAATCACATGAGAACATGCATTGTTTTTAATGCTAAACACACACTTTTTATACCATTATCAATGGAAACATGGGTAAATGTCATGTCACACCCAATGTTCAAGACAAATCTACACCAACAAAAAATAAGCCACTCTACAAAAAAACTATGATAAGTTTCACTCAGCTTTCTAATTTCTTAAAATTAGAATCTGTTCTATGGATTGTGGTGCTCCAGTTTTTAGTCGCATGCGATTTGGAATGTGCGAGCTTCTGCCTGAGGGTTGGGTTGCCGTGGTAGCTAGCAATGACTTTTGTAATGCAGTTGTGCAGATGTGCGTCTATTAAAACACTCCCCATAGACAGTGTTCGAAATTCAATCAGAGAATTCCAAAAAATGTGATAGGGCCTCTGGAGACACCAGGGACATATGGGGGTATTTTCTATCGCAAAAATCACCAATGTAGCTACAGAGACTGGAGTGCCAGCACTCATGCTACTGTTCTAAAAATGTAAGTTGCAAGTAAGTTGCTGCATAAGGACTTCAACGGTTGTCCAATTCATCAAGCATGTAAACTTCCATCCTTGAGTGAGTTGTAGTCTTTATGTAGCAACTTGCAAGCAACTTACAGTATATTGTTTTCTCTATATGGTTATGTATGTTTATCACAGACCTCATTTTACTCATAAATCAAATGTTACCTATTAGTGAAAATGCTAATTCTTGTCTGCATTTTAGGATTACAAATTGAACAGCTCTACTGGAGAAACATTTAAAAGTTTACTTTGACAATTCAAAGGTCATTAAAGACGAATACCGAAACTCTCACTAGAGAGAGACAAAGCATTAGATAAAGAGAGAGAAAAAAAGAAACATCCTACAAAAGAGGCAGCTGGGGAACTTTGCTGGATTTGCTAGAGTGCAGAATTTGCAGTGGAGTGTCTCAGCGGACTGGGTTCTGGGGGGCTGCTTTGTCCAGAGGGGATGGGTGTCAGGCAGGTGCGTGTGTCAATGAGTAATGGCACTATCAGCTCGCCGTTGTGATCCATCATGCACGGCGGCCACGGCCAGCACGGGAATCACAAGCACAGCAACATATCATTACACAAGGTTATCACTGCCCCATTACAAGCCCTGATCAGTCCACTCCTCCACTGGGCCCTTGGCTCTGGTGTTTTCTTTCTCTCTACCTCATTTTACACAGAATGATATCAAGAGTTTAATAGTTTAAAAGTTTAATGTTAGGTTACATAGAGTGAATTGAGTAAAGGCTTTCAATAGTAGTCTAAGTTCACTTTGAGCACACCATGCATAGTTAAAGATTACTGCTACTTAGAGCAATATTGACTGGCGATGTTGGTTTTGAATAGCTCTTTGTCCTTTGTACTGCTAAATGAATTAATAAAGCATCAGAAAAAAGTTAATACACTGAAAAAAAAAAAAAAAAAAAAAACATACAAAAGCTGAAATGAGATATTTTATATCATTTTTAGCCTACAGTACATCTCAAGAGTTTCAAAAGAAAGCTTTGATTACTCAACAAATTAAACAAATGTAAACCCATGATGACTTTTTATTTTTATTTAAAATAAATATTTTTTTAATATTTCAAATGCCTTGTAGAGAAGTCAAGCATGGCTTCATTTTTTGCAACTCAACTTCAGCCTCTCCATATGTAGCTGAGTGCACTTTACAACAAAAGACAAAAAGTCATTATCTAAAGGGGGTTTTATAATTAGCACAACAATAAAAGTTTATTAATGAACATTAAAATGCAAAATAGTGAAAAGAGATCCTATCAATCAAAGATTACTCCCTTTTTGAGTTTTAATTAGATATTGCAGTTAATGGCATGAGGGGGGAGTTTTGAGCTCAACTTAATTGCCATGGTTTAATGGACCAACATCTTTTTAAAGTTGAGGATTCAAAAAAGTAATTTATAGAATAATGTCATTTTTTATTTCTGCTGCTGCTAATAAAAAGAAGTCAAAGTACTATAGATCCCCCAAGTTTGAAACCAGCGAGGCTTGAGGTTAATTTTGTTGTCGCTGTATTTATTGTAAACAGGTAAACAGATTTTATTTGATGACTTGGAAGCAAATTTTTTTTTATTTTTATTATTATTATTATTTGGAATATTGTATGGTAGGACTTGTTTCTATAAGAGTTTTAAAACAATATAGAGAGATTTAAGATTTTTTTCTCAGCAGCAATACTAACCAGCAAGGCCTACCCGACCTAAAAATGCACTTCACTGTATTGTTTTATTTTCAGTTAATTGCAACTATTCTTGATCTGCAATCAGATTTGTTCTCCTAGCTCATTTCATTCTGCTTTCAAGCTCCCTTACATGAGCTTTAAATATTGCAAACTGTACATCAGCTCTGGTGAAATGTTGAATTGGGCCTAGGGAGCTATTTCAGAAACAGGGCACATTCAAATCAGAGTGCTCCACTTTCTATTGCTGGGTGGTAATTAGGACATGATTTGATCTCTCTTTAGCTCTTGCTTGAGCAGTCAAAAGGTGCTCTGACTAATACCCATTTAAGAGAACTAGGTGTGTTTGATTGCATAGCAATCATTCATAATTCTGTTTATTTCTTTTCCTTACTGAAATTTGGTTTTAAATGCTGATACACCACATCATTTGATATGCAAGCAGTTTAATACAGTTCTCAGCCCTTCTCATGACACTTAAAGTATTTAGCATGTACATCCTTAAAAGTGATGAAGGTAAACTGTTTTGCCTTGCAGTCTACAATGCAGGGGGTCGATGATGAGACTTTACTTAAGCTTTAAGTTCCCCCTTGGACTATTTAATTAATTAATGGGAATTAAATAATATGTGATAGATATATTCGAAATAAGGGTGAAGTCAGGTCAGGAAAGCTGGAAGAATATAGGTGAAGCCATTTAGATAACACTTTCTATGAAGCCCATATTTATAATGCATTGTTAAGTCATTATAATTATAATGACATATATAAGTCTCATAATACACCTTATATGTTTTAACTTCTCATAATTGTAACCACAATTATAATACATTATAATACTTAACTATTCATAGTTATACCTCAGAGTATAATGCATTATAACATCATCAACATCCCATTTTATATATTATATACAGTATATTTGTCATATATTTTATAGGTATTTCTTTAAGTAAAGTGACAAAAGCAATGTCTTCTTATAAACATCCATGAGATATTTTTAAGTGGTTATAAGACATTACAACTCATGCTGGAAGTTATATACATTCCACATGCACAAAATACAAATGAACACCCTGTGTTGGTGGGGGTGTGATTAAGCAACGGTTTGTGAATGGAGAGTGAGATCAGGAGATGTGAACGGTAAGGATGATCACCTGGCAATGATTGTCTCTAACAGCTGTTTGTCATTGCAGTGAGAGTGGAGACAGGCTTTAAAAGTGAGCCAGACACCAGTCAGAGGGGGAGAGTTAGGAGACCTGAGTTGGAGAAAGACTGTATTATTTTATGTCCGCTGAAAAGCATAGTTTCTGAGTATGACTGCTGAAAAGTGTAAATATTGATTTTAATGGAAATAAAAAAATAATGTTTGAGTTGGATTCGCCGTCTCCTGCTTCCTTCTTTTCTGTGAACATTTGTTATACTGGTGCTGAAACCTGGGATTAAGGGAGGAAGAACACCGCCATGGATCCCTCACATCTGGAAGATGTGGTCAAGACCCTCACCAGCATCCACCAAACACAGCATCAGGCCCTCCTCGAGCTGTGAATCAAACAGAAGCAGCGATTCACTGTGCTCCTCCAAGCCTAAGTGGAGGACCGGCAGATGTTCCGGAGTTTGCTGCACCAGGAGAGTGCTGCCACCGCAACCCCGGACCCCGTGACCACTCTGCCCCAGGTCCAGCAAATCAAGATGGGCCCCCTAAACAATCCAGAGGCCTTTTTGGAGCTCTTTTAGTGGACAGAAGAGGCATGCGGATGGCCGAGCACCCAGTGGGCGGTCTAGTTAATTCCACTGCTGTCTGGGGAAGCCCAACTCGTGTTGCAGCAGTTACCAGCAGAGAACCTCCTGGTGTATGCTGACTTGAGAAAAGCCATCCTGCAATGTGTCGGCCAGACACACGAGCAGCAGCGCCTGACCACTGGCGAGCACGGCCACCCATTTGCCTTCGCCCAACAGCTCCAGGATGCCTGCCGGAGGTGGTTGCTGGCTGAACAATGCAACGTCAGAGCTGTCATCGATCTGGTGGTACTGGAGCAGTTCATCACTCAACTTCCGAGAGGGACGACAGAGTGGGTCCTCTGCCACTGCCCAACGTCATTCCAAATGGCCATCCAGTTGGCAGAGGACCACATGGCGACATGTTCGGGAGCAGGCGAGCCCCGAGCCCCTCTCTCGTTCTCCTGTCTCCCCTCCTCCCCCTGCTTTCCATCCTGTTCCTCCAACCTGGAAACGGGGAGGAGCCCCTCCCATACCATCTCCTCGACTCCGGGGATTTCACTACTTGCCGGTTTCCCCTGCCCCTCTCCGCTCTCAGTCCCAGGGTGGTGGACCTGCTGTCACGGGCATGGTTGTGGAGCCTGGGCTGGTCTGTTGGAGCTGCGGGGAGCCCGGGAATTTCCGGGACAAATGCCCGGTGATGGAGGTGGTGACATTGGTTTGGGTCCCTGACATGCCACAGGCCACCTCCGATCAAGCTGGGATGTACTGCATACCTGTAAGTATTAAGGGGGGTACATACCAGGCCTTGGTCGATTCGGATTGCAGCCAAACCTCCATCCATCAATACCTGGTTCAAGACGAGGGTTTGGGTGCTAGTCACAAGGTGAAGGTAAGGTGTGTGCATGGGGATATCCATGATTATCCTGTAGTGATCGTGAAAATTCAATTTTGGGGACAAAAGCATAGTGTCGAGGCTGAGGTTAATTCACGCCTCACCCATCCGCTAATTTTGGGCACAAATTGGCCAGCGTCTTCCACATTATTAAGGGAAGTTTGTGTGGATGGGTCCTGTAACAGAGTGTTTCATGTGGGATTTGTAATTCACTGGCTGGGGAGGTGGAGCCGTCTACATCAGTCCCACGTCAGGATGATGTAAGGGATGGGGATGTCTCAGCTTCCCCAGCCCTTAGAGGATTTCCTACAGGGGATCTCTTAGGCATTCCTTCAACCAAGTGAGAGTGATTGATGGTCACCAACTTCAGCCAGACATTGCACTCACCTATCCGTATTTTTCTATTCTATTAATGAGTTGTATTCTATTCTATTAATGAGTTGTATCGAGTGACACAGGACGCTCAGACAAAGGAAGATACGACCGAGTTATTGATACCAAAGAACCGTCGGGAAATGTTATTACAGATGGCTCATTATAATTCGATGGCGGGTCACTTACGGCAGGAAAAGATAATGAAACTTATAATGGCCCATTTCTATTGGCCAGGCATTCACGGGGATGTTCGCAGATGGTGTGCATGAATGTGAGCTGGTGAATTCGCCGGCCACCCCAAGAGCGCCTTTGTGCCTGCTTCCTTTGATTGAGGTCCCCTTCGATAGAATTGGCATGGAAGTCGTCGGGCCGTTGGGGTGGATGGCATGCAGGCATTGCATTGTGTTGCTTCTGGTGGACTATGCAACGCGATATCCGGAATTTTTTGAGATAGTGAATTGGTGGGTTTTTGTTAAATGTGAGCCAAAATCATCGCAATTAAAAGAACCAAAGACTTAAACTACTTCAGTCTGTGTGCATTGAATTTATTTAATACACGAGTTTCACAATTTGAGTTGAATTACTGAAATAAATGAACTTTTCCATGACATTCTAATTTATTGAGATGCACCTGTAAGTTTGACTTGTAATGCACTGTATGCTACAAGTTTATGTTATGGCTGTTTTTAAGAAGATATACCACTTATAATATGATCATGTCATAAAAACTTTTGACTGTTTACACAATGCTGCTTTTTTTTTTCCTCCCCTTTTCTCTACAATTTGGAATGCTCAATTCCCAATGCGCTCTAAGTCCTCATGGTGGCATAGTGACTCAATCCAGGTGGCGGAGGACGAATCTCAGTTTCCTCAGTGTCTGAGACCATCAATCCACACGTTATCACGTGGCTTGTTGGAGACGTAGTGCGTGTGGAGGCCCATGCTATTCTCCGCGGCATCCACTCACAACTCACCACGTGCCCCACCGAAAGCGAGAACCACACATTATAGTGACCACGAGGAGGTTACCCCATGCGACTCTACCCTCCCTAGCAACCAGGCCAATTTGGTTGCTTAGGAGACCTAGCTGGAGTCATTCAGCACACCCTGGATTCGAACTCGCGACTCCAGGGGTGGTAGTCAGCGTCAATACTGGTGAGCTACCTGGGCACCCCACACTATTCTGATTTTGCATGACAGCACTTATACGATTAACTTTATTTTTATTATTTATTTATTTATTTTTTGTGGATTTTCTCCCCTTTTCTCCTCAATTTGGAATGCCCAATTCCCAATGTGCTCTAGGTCCTCATGGTGGCGTAGTGACTTGCCTCAATCCGGGTGGCGGAGGACGAATCTCACATTAACATAAGGAGCTATTTCTACATGATCTGACTATAAATCACTTTTGTATGTGTAACCTATTATATTTCAGTCATATTAAATAATATTTTTAGATCAATAAACATTTTTATGTAACCACATGAAGCACACATTTTAAATTGCATGAAAAAAAAAAAAAAAAAAAAAACATTTAACAGTGTATTCTATAAAAATACTCAAATTTTCTCAGCTTGATTTTTCTTGACCTCAAAGTATGCCAGCATAATAATTGCCATTATTATGCAATGGAAATTTAATATTATATCACATTATGCTGTGCCATACACTGAAAAAAATGTAACTAAAAATGAGCTTCATGCGATAACATCTAAATTAACTGGTTTCATTAAAGTCCAAAATGTTATTTAACATCACTGAATCAACCTGAATACAAAACAAATTTTAAAGGTTAGATCAGGTAGAAATAACTCCTTGAGGTAATTACTGCGTGTTACCAATTTTTATAGTGTAATTTGTTTATCGCCAATTAAAGTCGCAGTTATGAAGGGCATTTTCTGTAGACGGTACAAGGTTATTTTAAAAGACCAACAAGATAAAACACACCCCTGATGGCAACCACAAAAGACACTCCTAATCACACCCACAGACACCCTGCTGAATTCTGGTATGAAGAGAGTTTCCTCCCCTAAAACATAATGTAAGCAATCACCCTTCTGCATTTCTGTCCTGATTTAGTCTCTCTTTTGGGTTCCCCTTCAGCCAGCCCCATTCATCTGTCAAAATCGCACCTTTTTCCAGTCTGCCTTTCCATTTGTCCCAGCTCAGTCTAACACTGTGGGAAAAAAGTAACTAACACAAAGCAATGGGACAAGCACAGCAGCGGCATGTTCAATCTATTTTTGCCTGTTCTTCCAGCAAGAGCCACAGGCCGCAGCACATAGCTGCCATAATGTAGACTTCATGTGACACCCGAATCCAGCGCACACTCGCTGACTTTCAGCCGCCCTTGTGCTGAGAGTGGAGCCAGTTTCAGTTTGGGTTGATGTTTAAGAGAGAAATGGGGTGGAAAGGAATGCAGGCGTCAAGCTGATGAGACCAGATGGAAATTGTTAAGGAGAAATCTTACCAAAATGAATTGGATGTGAAATTAAGGAAATAAACTGCAATATAATCAAAGAAGCTTACAAAATTAATTGATTCTTACTAAAACAAATGTTAACACAACAGTGTCCTCATACATTTTTGTCCAATGGAAAAACTTTTTCATCTTGATCAAGTTTTCAATTACTCTGCATTGATGTGTTGCAGTTATATTTGTCCCTAATGAGGGAAATTCATTATTTAGACAATTGTGATCTGCTAATTTCTGTTCAATAACGTAAAATTAGATATATAATGATACTGTAAATGCACTGGGTCCTCAGTGCAAAAAGAGAAAATGAGCAATTTCCATTTCCCTTTTTGATTTGTAACTAGTAGCACCTAATAAACAACCAACTTAGGGACTAAGTTGTGAAATTTTAAGTAATTTCAAACTATAGAAAGTCAGATTTTTTTTTCATCAAATTCTTCATTATGTGTCCAGGAGTGTTGATTATTCATGTTTTTGAGACATTATAGACATTACAGCTGATTTTCTATAAAACTCAATAAATAATTCTGATTCAATGTAATGGCCAGCATCATCAAATCACCGCAAACCATGTAAAAATAAAAATATGCATTATAAAATTCTGAATCTATCTTCTGATTATCATTGTCCCATGTCTGCCAAACATGTTGAGTGGTCCAAACATCTGAAGCATGAAACTGAACTTTTGACCAGATGTTAGAAGTGAATGCACTTGGCTGCACAGGAAAGCTATTGGATGCTCCCTTTCTCCCTAATTAGTGAATGACTTAACCTCCAATGTGCTGCCTGTCTTCACTGGTCTCAGAACAGTTTGAAATGCACCTTATTTTCATCCTAACTCCATATACAACCTCTGAAAGCTAAATTTTCCAGCTTTTGGATACGTCCAATGATTCTCAATGTGATAATGCACAGTTAATGTAGGGTTTTTATGGAAAGTTATTCCTATTGTTCACATACATGGACATTGTGTTTAACAGCGTGCCAAAATGTAATGTCCATGCATGTGGATGCGGGGTTAATTTAGATGTTACTACATAAAGCACATTTTAGATTGCTGGACAAATATCTCACAAGTACTTATTTATACACTATCACAAATTATGTAGTGGCAGAAAAAAACATTCTTACATATTTTATTTACAAAAATTTGTCAACAAATATGATTGTTGCTCTAATTGAGATATTAAGCACCTGTAGCTTCAAACAAAGTGTCAGAAAAAGCATCATACATAGCATGCAAATCAAAGTTTAAATAACATCAGGGGAAAAATAATGAGTTCTGTTTTTTCCTATGGCCATTCTTTCACAAGTGAAAACTTTAAAAGTAGAGTGCAAAGAGCAGAGAGAAAGAGAGAGAATAAGAGAGAGAAAACTGAGTGAAATTGGAGTGAGATATCATATTTAATATCTACACAAACAGAGAAACAGAACACAGCAGATATCTGGCCTAAAGCCATATAACTTGTAAGGCTTAAGGCTTTAGGTACAGATGAAGCGCTGGAAGTTGTAGCAACCAGAACGATCACAATGTTTAATGAACAGTCCTTTACACTGTCACTCAAACTGTGGTCTCAAAAGAACACTTGTGACTAACTCCAGTGCACGCAAATACCCACTATACCTAATCTCTCAACACACACCAGCTGACACAAACCCCAAAATCTAAACATTACATTCATGTATAATAAAGTGTAGCTTCAATATGCATTTGATATATTTAAACATTGTAGCGTGTGTACTTAAAAAGCGTTCAAGACAAGTGGAAATTAAAAAAAAAAATTATATTGGTGTTTATATTCCTATTTTATTGATGTGGTATTAATTGATTGATGTAATGAAAAATCCCTTATCTTTGTTCTACTTTCTAACAGTATTATTTAATAGTAATGTAACTGTAGTATCAATCACTCTCACGTCAGTTTGACAAGACATGTATCATATGACTCTCAAGAGAGCAAATCAAATGCTGCATGCTGCAATTGTTAAAAAAGAAGGTGATAATCTGAATGGAGGATGCATATATAATCTCCATTTTGTGGAGTTATAGTACAGTTCATTGAACCCATGTTGTGCTATGGCATTTACATTTACTGATGTTGAATGAATGATAGCATTCTTGTGTTACTGTCATATAATTGGTTATGTTTTTTAGAGGAACATATATAGAATATTTTAAATACAGTATATAAATCACCACATAGTTGTTTGACTCCTTTTTAAATCATAATGATAACAGAAATCACCCAAATGGCCCTGATCAAAAGTTTACATACCCTTGAATGTTTGGCCTTGTTACAGATACACAAGGTGACACACACAGGTTTAAATGGCAATTAAAGGTTAATTTTTAAATTGCAATTAGTGTCTGTGTATAAATAGTCAATGCATTTGTTAGCTCTCACATGGATGCACTGAGCAGGCTAGATACTGAGCCATGGGGAGCAGAAAAGAACTGTCAAAAGATCTGCATAACAAGGTAATGGAACTTTATAAAGATGGAAAAGGATATAAAAAGATATCCAAAGCCTTGAAAATGCCAGTCAGTTCTGTTCAATCACTTATTAAGAAGTGGAAAATTTGGGGATCTCTTGATACCAAGCCAAGGTCAGGTAGACCAAGAAAGATTTCAGCCACAACTGCCAGAAGAATTGTTTGGGATACAAAGAAAAACCCACAGGTAACCACAGGTAAAGAAATACAGGCTGCTCTGAAAAAAGACGGTGTGGTTGTTTCAAGGAGCACAATACGACGATACTTGAACAAAAATGAGCTGCATGGTCGAATTGCCAGAAAGAAGCCTTTACTGTGCCAATGCCACAAAAAAGCCTGGTTACAATATGCCTGACAACACCTTGACATGCCTCACAGCTTCTGGCACACTGTAATTTGGAATGATGAGACCAAAATAGAGCTTTATGGTCACAACCATAAGCGCTATGTTTGGAGAGGTGTCAACAAGGCCTATAGTGAAAAGAATACCATCCCCACTGTGAAGCATGGTGGTGGCTCACTGATGTTTTGGGGGTGTGTGAGCTCTAAAGGCACGGGGAATTGATGGCAAGATGAATGCAGCATGTTATCAGAAAATACTGGCAGACAATTTGTATTCTTTTGCATGAAAGCTGCGCATGGGACGCTCTTGGACTTTCCAGCACGACAATAACCCTAAGCACAAGGCCAAGCTGACCCTCCAGTGGTTACAGCAGAAAAGGTGAAGGTTCTGGAGTGGCCATCACAGTCTCCTGACCTTAATATCATCGAGCCACTCTGGGGAGATCTCAAACATGCGGTTCATGCAAGACGACCAAAGACTTTGCATGACCTGGAGGCATTTTGCCAAGACGAATGGGCAGCTATACCACCTGCAAGAATTTGGGGCCTTATAGACAACTATTACAAAAGACTGCACGCTGTCATTGATGCTAAGGGGGCAATACACAGTATTGAGATCTAATGCAGACTTTTGAACAGGGGTCATTACATTTTTTTCTTTGTTGCCATGTTTTGTTTTATGATTGTGCCATTCTGTTATAACCTACAGTTGAATATGAATCCCATAAGAAATAAAAGAAATGTGTTTTGCCTGCTCACTCATGTTTTCTTTAAAAATGGTACATATATTACCAATTCTCCAAGGGTATGCAAACTATTTAGCACAACTAATATATATATATATATATATATATATATATATATATATATATATATATATATATATATATACTGTATATCACAACAGTGTAACAAATAATATTACAAGTGGACAAATTCATATGAAAACATTCGGTGAAAAAAGTTTCTGCTGGAATATATTTAAATTATCTTTTGTTTACTTCATAGAAACTTTACATAATATTGTCTTAAAAAAGTCAGAGCCCTGAACCTGATTTGCAAGGTGTTTTGCCTTTGATTGTATTTTACTAAATTGATCAGCTTGTTTCCACCCTCAACAACAGAAGAGTGCCAATATTTCTATAGGTAACTTAATTAATAATATATAGAATACTTTTGTGTTGACCTCCGAACATGACAGAAACTCAATGCTATTTTTAGCATGTCCTGCAAATTGTGTTTCATTAAACCTTGTTCCGCTCCAATCACCTTCTTCCACTGTAAATTAGGAAGACGTCAAGGTTGAGAATGTCAATAGAACACTTTATAGTGAAGTTAAAGATTAAGGAATCATTGTGGGGTTTTTCTTTCTTTTTTTTCCTGGAAGTGGACATGTCTGCTGTTCTTTTATTGATAATTTTCCCTTTTAACCCTTATATATTTGTGCTTTTTAGAGCTTTTTTTTTTTTTTTTCATGATTGTAAACTTTTGAATATGTTTGCATAAATGTATCAAATTAATTAGAACACAGAAGTAATCATTAATTTAATATCTTAAACGATCAGCGCTTATGAGCACCTTTGGAGTTAAATATAATACTGACTATATAGCTACTAATGTATGTCTTTATCCAGAAATTTTATTTTAATGTGGAGCTAAAAAGAATTAACCTTTTCCTCCAAAAATATTAATCCAGTATTGTTAAATTTATTCAGGAGCAAATTACTCAAGTTTGCTATTCTAAAATTCAACATATAATAAATTTAATAAACAAAATAACCAGACCAATAACTGATAAAAAATCAAATGAAACAAAGATCATGTTGTTTTATAGCACACAATATGTGAAACATATTTTTCTTAGACCTGTTGAGCACTTTTAGCTTGGACTTGTGGAGGTAACAGATCCAGGTCAGCGGTACGTCCTGCCAGAAAGTCTAATATAGCTCCCCTGGATTCAGAGGCAGGAAGGGGCCATAAATTAATCATTCCTTACCTCGGTGATTGACTACTTTATACGCACTGGGATGCAAAGACAAATTTCTTTCCAATAGAAATGAGGATAGAGTGGTATCCAAGGAAAACATTTCCATTAAAATGTGTAACCTCATGCCACTGGCAGGAAAAGCCTTGGGGATCTTGAGAAAATTTCACATGCTTTATGAGAGTCTGTAAACCTGCAGACATCATTGTCATGTTAGCCATTGGGTGATGTGAGTACACTTGTGTCATGTATGTGAGAAACTGTAACTTTAGTTTCTAGTGTAATTTGTATTTCCTATGAATATTACATATCTGTTCTACACTAAATTCTAGTGTGTAATTATTCTGTGCATTTTGTGAGTATCTGTGAGTCAGGAATTAACCAGGGCTTGGGGCAGAAATGCCACCAAAAGTAAAAATATTAAACAAAAGTACAGCTGTATAATGTAAAAATATAGGAATCGGTCAATTATTTAAAATGTATTGTAGCAGTATTTTGATATTATTCATTGCTACATTTGTATCTGATGTTGATTTGATTTTGCATGTACAGCCACAATTCTTTAAATGTGGAAAACATGAGGGTAAATACATGACATGGGAGAACACATGACAAAGATAACCAATAAACACAAAGAACTCTAAACAAGATAACAAGACAATCAACCAATGAAAACAAGACACATGAACATGGAGGGAAACATGAAATCACATGACAAGGGAACCACATGACATGAAACAGGAACTAGAAATGTCAAAATAAAAGACATGAAAAACATGAACCAACAAAATTCACATGACACAATCTGACTAGGTTACACCAAAGCTACACTATGTTACTTTTGGCCCTCTAGTTGTTAAAAAATAAAAACTGCATGTGTCTTGCAGAAGAACTTTGTTTTGGTAATGACGCAAGTTGTGCTTCCGCTCTGCTCCTCTGTACAGATGAATGTGGTTCGAGGCACCGGTGTACACTGGATACAGGACATCTTATCAGAGCGAATGGACAAATAAATAACGATAGAAAGGAAATGACGGATATCGAAAACATGTCATCTGAGCAGGTAAGTGCCATATCTTATGCTGTTTGACTTATTGGAAAAATTGATGTTTTAAAATAAATGATGTTACAAAAGTTAGGCAAAGTTTGTTTACATTAGACATAATGATTGCTAGTCTGATAAGGTCAAATGTTGTAATGTTTTTGTAACTGCAGGATATTCTGGCCAAATAGACCACGGTAGTAACTAATTTATAGATTATCATTGTGACCAGCCAGTGGTTAACATCATTTCAAGATGTACATGTCCTTGGCAAGCCTAGGACTAAAGGATTTATTTATATAAAAAATGATTGCCGTTATAAAGAAAAATACACATGTGTGCTAGCAAGTCAAAAGTTCTGCACCGATTACAATATAATTATTGTATTTCACTACACACACACACACACACACACACACACACACCACAGACAGACCTGTGATTACACAACTATACATAAACCATATTAATAAAATATCTTACCTGTTGAGTAAGAAATAAGCCATCTCTGGGTTGCTTTTAAATCCTTTCAGATCTCAGAGTTGTCGCCACCTCTGAAAAGCCAAGCCGATGTTGATTCGGGTTTTATTACGGACTCTGTCACTTTCCCTTTTTGCTTGTAGACTCTGCTCTCTTCGGGGTTTCTTTGTTTTTACAACCGGTGATTCCCTGGAGGCTTGCCATTTTGAATGATCCATGGTCAATTTTTCTCGTTCGTTGTGACAACAAACTTTCAGCTTCAGCTATTCCCACACCATACACGCGCTAAAGTAGCTGGAACTTATTTTCTCTGTGTACGGATATGATGTCAACACGCATGGGCGAATGACGTATGTATGCAATTTCTCGCGAAATCCATCCCGACAGCTCTAAAATATAAATCATTATTATAGGTTTATCAAAGTGTATTTGGGTAAAGTAAAGACATGGTTTGGAAGATGAATTTTTGTTGCACTCTCTCATTAATAACATTTAGTTATTTTTTTACAAAAAAAAAAAAAAGATACATAGTGTAGATTTAAGAGTTAGATTAAGTAGAAATAGCTCAATAACAATTGCCGGTTATAACAAATAATACTCCATAAAAAAGTGTGTTTAGGAGAATGAAGCAGTGTCTTCTGGTGACTCCACACTACAATGCCTTAGAACTACCTGTCCTCGTAGCTCAGTTCAACCTTTGCCTTTATCTTATTTTAACTCTCAATTTACAAACAGTTTAAGCTATCATCCAGAGAACCTTGGAGAAGTGCTTGCGGCAAGATTCTACCTGAGCAGTGGCAGCTCAGACATGAAAACATAGACAACAAGCCCCAAAACACAGAAATGGAGGCTTTTGTGAACGTGTAAAGTCATAAAATGTGACACAGGCACTCAGAGGCCATGATTTTCTCCATCCGATTTGTGTTGTGTGGGTTCATGTGACATTTAGAAAAAGAGAACATCTCTGGCTTGTCTCTTCACATTGTGTCTGAGCAGGACCAGCTGCCACACTGAGGAGGAGTGCAGGGATGAAGGCAGGCGCTTTGTCGGTGACATCCTGTCCACTCCTGTCATCTCCCGCTAGACAGCACCTCGGTCATGCCACCCTCTACCCCTGGGCTAGTGCGATCCACCGGGCTGCTGGACTGGTTTAGCCCTTGAGCTCTTCGCCCTGCTTCCCTGCCCAACACCCCTATGTTATCAAGCTGGCAGGAGCCTTCCCTCCCTTTCTGACTTCATTTACCACACATCGGGTAGATACCATATGAGTGGACTCTGGGGTCAATCCTACTTACACCCTTATTAATACTCTTTCAGAGGGAATATATATCACTTTGACTTCTTGTATTGGATATCATGTGCACTGTGGCACTGATGCTTACAATTATTGTTGAAAGTCTGCAAAACAAATGTGTTCTGTATGGCCTGATGCATGGAATGCTAGAACAGTTTTCAACCAGTTTCAAAATAGAATTCTGTCTTCTATATAATCTCACAACATGAACACAATGGAAATTGACATTTTGCTTTAGAAAGTTCTTGTACCCTGAAATGAACCCCATTCAGCTGAATTACTGACAAACGGTATACTACATCAGACATTTTTTCATAAATTCAAGCATGATCACATTTCCCTCTAGCACTACTGATAATGCGTTGCATGAGCTACTTCTGAGACATGGGATCTGGTCCCATGGACCAAGGAAGTAGTCAAGTTCATGTAAACAATGGTGAGCGTGATTCAAAGTTTGCATTTTACTCTATTGTTAGGGTTAAGTTTGGGGTTGGGGTTTGAGTAAGAAAAATAAAATATGCATTCCTGTTGACTGCTTGTGCTATTTTTGGACATTTCACCCAGAAACTAAAGCTTACACATGCCCATATGTTTAACAGCACTTCTAGCTTCATCCACTGGGGGGCAGTGATTTGAATTCCAGTAAACACAGACCGATTTTAGCAGCAGAACTTTCGACCTACTGTTACCGAATTCACAGTGTCATCAGTCTGAATTCCATTATCCAGATGACCACTGGCTTCTAAGAAGTCGTTCATGCTAAATTTAATTTAACATGAGCAAGCCCTCATTAAAAGCGTGTAATTTCTGTGGCGCTAGCGTCACCCAAAGGAATAGCAAAAATAATGACAGTCATGACAGCTAAAATCATAAAATAATGAGAGTGATTTAATCAGTTTTCTGAACACACTCCACCTTTAAGGAGTCACTGATGCAAATACCAGATATTAATATGTGCAATCCTTTATTAAAAGTTAATCAAGTGAATGCAACTGATATACATAAAGTATTTTATACAATCACTTTTAATTTATTGACATTTTAATTGATGTTTTCCTTTGATTGATCATCACCAAGCATCCAGTTGCCGTAACTGTCAACTCCATTAAGGCATGTTGTACCTGCTCAGCTGGCATGAGCTACAGAAACACAGAGTGCTTACTCAAACACACTGAGGAGCCCGGGGAGATGGAGAGAGAGACAGGAGCCGCCGAACCCCAGACATGCCAAAACACTTGGCGCGTGCCAAATCAGTTACATGTCTCCTACTTATCTCTCCTCAAATCTGTCTCTCCATCTCTCCTCCGAGATCCTCAATGCCAACAATGCTGCCAGTGCCAGAATGCTGATGCCAAGTAGAAATGACACCGGCTCTCCCCACGGATTGACTTAATTAGACTGGCCTCGTCCCCCACGGTCCTCATGGCAGCAGGGACAAAGGAAGTTTCAATCATTTGGATGTGTGTGTATGTTTGACTATCTCCAGCAGATGCTCCAAAGCATCCCAACTCTTTCATTGAGCTCCAGTATCATTAAAGTGTCATTGAGAAGTGACATCGCTTAATTTTAGTAGCTCCCAATGTGCCTTTGCTGCAGGATCAATCTCGTACGCTGAGATTGAGGGTGTATTTTTACATGGAACTCCGCACTTTCATCAAACAAAGCAGTCACATGGGGAAACTTGGGAAAACATATTAAGATCAAACCTTTGTCCATTTTTCATGACGGTCAATAGGTATTTAATCTTTTCCAGAACATGTAATGAAGACATTGGGTCTTATTCACTAATAATTGCGCAAGTGTTCTTACTTTCTGTATGAGCGCAGAAAAAGTTCTTGCACAAAATTCTGGATTCAACAGGTGATTTTCTTCTGGATCAAAATTTTCTTACTCTTGTTCTAAAGAAGATAAATACAGAATATTCTAAATGAAGGAGTGTGTGCTAACAGTTAGTAATTAGCATAATACACACCAAAAGGCATTCCTCACAATCTCACCAGTACAGCCATTCATCACTCGTACATAAATATATTCTTATGCGCTCTAAAGATGCATGATGCAAGATCTTAAAGTAAGGCCAAGTGAGCCATTCTCAAAACCATTTATAACACAATAAAATACTTTTATTCACTGAAAAGTGAAGAAAAAAGTTAACCTAAAAAATCTAAACGAACTAGTTTATTTTAGGTCAAACAATTTATTTAACATATTTAACATTTAACATGGGCAGTAGTTTGCTACAAATAGTGTCATGGTAGTACCATATGGTATACTTTGAAGTACATTGAAGCACCATGTAAATACAATGGGATGTGAATATGGCAAATTCCAACAAAGTTATTTTTACACTGCAAACTCTCTCATATATTTTTTCTTCTTTGAGTTCAAATTGGTGCGTAGATCCAGCTGGCATACACCATATACTTGGGTGATGGTCAGCACACAGATGATATACTTTTACTTTATTACATGTTAGGGGAAACTATGTTTCGGCACTTAAGCCTTTTTCATTGTGTGAATAAGGTAATCATATATAGAAGTACCATGGTAGTACCATGGTATTTTTCGAATAAACTTAACGCACCATGTAAATACAATGGTATATAAAAATGCCATAAGTACCATTTTATTCTTTGAAGTACTTTGAAGCACCATGTAAATACAGAATGGTAATAGTTGTATATCAATGTATCATGGTATTACCATCTGATACCATCAGATATACACCGATCAAAACCTTCCAATATACACAGAAATACAACAGCCAAACACAGATTTACAGGATAATATGAATAGTATATGTAAGTATAGTTTTTAAACAGGAAGGTGCAAAGGAAACTATGTTCAAATGGGTATGGGTTTGTAGAGGTAGTAGTATAAATATGAAAAATAAAATGTAAAAATAGTGAATTTGCATATTGAACACATGGATTTATATGTAGCATATATAAAGATGAATTACATGTTAATTTTTTTTTACATGCACATACATTTATATTGCACCATACTGTATACTGTACTTGCATACTGTCTTAAACTATACTGTACTATACTGTACCATGGCTTTGATAAACATGTGAATAAAGCCGCTTTTCCACCATCGGGCTGAATAGTTCTCATCGCAAAACTGTACCGTTCCGTGCCGATCCAGGCAAAGCTGGCATGGTTAAGGTTACTTTTTCTACTGTTGTACGTAACGTAACTAGATCCGTCTTTTGGCGACGCCATGAGAGGTAAACATTGCAGCGATGTAGGATGATCGCACTTTCCAGTTTTTAGGACTGCTTTTTTCCCTGGTTTTACTCTGCTAACAAACAGCAAAGACACGGACCATGTTGCAAAAAGGAAAGTAAAGAGAAAAAGGCAAGAGGTTTTCCATCATTTGCTGAGGGTTGTGTTTACCATCAGACATGAAGATAAAAGTTCCCAGACTTCCTAAAAAGGATATTTATTGACAAAGTCTTATATGAAAATAGTATATTAGAATATATTGATGTATTTTGAGTTTAAATGAGCTAGTAATCACTTCCATGATGAAAAAGGCATGCTGAAAAATAAACGTAATCTACAATACTAGTTAAACCATCACAATAAAATCATGAAGATACACTAAACGAGTTGCCACATAGTAAACCCATTCCACCAGCACTGTTGAGCACAACTGAGTACGGTTAGCTAAGCATGCTGAGAATTCCAGGCTGAGAACGGTTTATAATCGTGCCGTGCCAAACTGTGCTCCAGTGGCAATGCTACTATAACCATTCCGTTGCGTGCTCAGAACCGTTCAGCCCGATGGTGGAAAAGTGGCTTAAGTCTTTTAGGTGCTTTGTCTATGACAATATAATCTGTGCATCTTGTTGGAAAAAAAAATTCTGTAGCTTAAATGTAGCAAGCTGCTTTTGCCATGTAGCTTGTAGTGTAACTTGCTACTTGCTCTAAAGTGTAGCTTTTCGCATACTTAAACTAAATTTTCTGTTGAGTAATTGGAAGCTTAGCTACATTTTTATTTATTTATTTATTTATTTATTTTGAGTAGCTTGCCCAGCACTGGGTTACACCAACAAAACTAATTTAAGGGCAAGAATAGAGCAAGCAGAAATAGCTTCTTAAGGTAACAGGTTATCACTCTTTACAGTGTAGGCCTTGACTACACCAGGTTGCTAGATTGGCAGCACTTTTTTAGATTGCACTTCTCCTCAGTGTGGCAGTTGGCCCTGCTCATGCAGAATTTTAAATAAATATAATATCCAAACTTACATTAGATATTAAGCATTGTTTTTCAGAGAATATATCTTGAATTCAATTTATTTTTTCTTACTTCACTGGCCAATCATTTTCATGTTTTAAGCATAAACCTCACTAAAATCTATTTTGTTTTAAGGATGTGTGGATACAGTGAACTTCTTGAGAAATCATGATGTGTGCATGAAAACATTCACAAACAGGTTTCACGCAAAAATACATGCAAATTCATGTGGTTAGTCAATGAGACCCATTGTTTGGTATAGTCAGGAAGTGGATTGTTGTATGTGGGTAGGCCCTGAAATACCTATTACTCATCTCTCAGCTCAGGGTGTGGACTCAGTTATTGCCAAGTCTGGAGGCATGGTCCTTGACCATCACCTTCTAAGCCATGCTTAGAACCTGTTTGACAGTCCTTGGGATATGAGATCTCACCAGACATGTTAGGCAGCTCAGCTGAGCTCAGCTTCTCCTAAAATACCTATGTATGTCAGATTAATTTTGTGCAGAGCTCATATAGGGCTCTGGACATGTGCCTGTATTGTGATATTATTATTATCACAAGGGGATTTATAAGAACTACAGATCAAATGAATGGCTTCTGCATGAACAACACAATCAATCGGTTTGCAATAAAAACTGGCTTTACACAGTTTATTTACGAGCTGTTCAGGAGGATGTTGAATGTATGCAAATTAGACTTCAGCGGATGACAATGTAGATTGCAAAGTGATGTCATAGAAATGACCAAATGTGATCGGCACACAGTCACTATGAGACTGTCACACTTCAGGAGTGTGAGAGCGCTCTAATTGGGGTGTGACATAGACATCTGCATTATCCAACTGTGCGATGACTTCCCCCAGAGCAGCGTTGGGTTTGGTGAGAGTTTGGAGATTGACTGGTGGGACATCTTCCTCATTTTAATTGCTTTCAACAAGTGAAGGCAAAGGACTAATTAAAAGATTGTTTGACACACTGGAATTGGCAGCTATAACACAGACTATTGCTTCACAAGTCGAGCGATTTGAACAACAAGCACAGCAGGCTGTCATAAATGACTGATATCAGGATTTAGAGCAAGGATATTGTTATTTATTGCTTATACTGACAACTGCTGTTTATATATATATATATATATATATATCTATATATATATCTATATATATATAAATCTGGCAAGTAATGCAAACAAAGATATCAGTGTTTTTGGCATTAAGGCAACATAATTTATTTACAGTAGGCCTAATAATAATAAAAAAAAAAAAAAAAAAAATGTAAATTGTGAAATGATCTCAAACAATGTTAATAAACATTTTTTCCCCCACTTTTATACCTTCTTAAGTGTTTTCTTATAAATCTTTCAATGTAATTTTTTATTTCTCACTAATAATGAGTGTTTTGCACTGCATACTCAGAACGCTCCTTTAATAATACTAACAGCACAATTGTATATGTTATTTACCTTTAGATTCCTCATTTGGCTACATTTTATTATCAGATGGTGATATTATTGCGCTGCAAATTATTTGAAAATAAAAAATAACACCCTCTTTACCAGAACCTAAGTATTGGTATGTCAGTCCACCAGACTCTTTTTAAGGGTTTACTTTTACTCAAGAGTTAATTAACCATGTTGTGCTTTCTGTGCTTATCTGTTTTCAGATTATCTGTGCCACTTCAGAAATCAGGAATATTTATACACTATTTCCATCACCACTAATTTAATATAAGACACACTAAAAATTTTTTTTTAAGATTTTCTCATTAAATTGATTTCAGTTATCTTTTGATCAAATAAAATATAAATCTAAATATTTTAAGTTTTATTAATGTATTTTTGTTAAGCATTACACAATTCAATTTGATGGAATTTTGTTATGAAATTGAAATGCGTAAATCTAAAAATAGGCTTTTTTTTTAGTGCATAATTTCTTTAGATACAGTATAAAATCGATACAGTCAAATCAGTTAAATTGATGTAGAATCCTGGGAATTTTACTGGAGATATTTTAACAATCTTGTTCTCAAGACCACAACCTTTATGTTATGGAGATTTATGTGCAAAAAATAAAACAAATTAAAAATTAAAGCATGTGAAGCTTTAAAGCTTTCCATAAAAGTTTGCTCTCAAATGTAATGTGTCAAAGTCATTTTGCTGGTAATAAACTTGTGACGGTCAGTTTTTGTAATTTTATTTTTGCGTGGGATTTAATTAATGAGCTAAGACGTTTCCATTGTGATCTGAGCAAATGAATAATAAATCAAAATGGGAGATTTGTCAGGGAAGGAACATCTGTTTCTTACAAGCGTTACAACATGACCGGCACTGGCCTGCACCGTGGCCGCGTGGAGACGTTAGGAGCCCTGTACTCTGGAGCCTCTTCATTTGCTGCTCCACTGAAGGTGAACAAGGAGCTTTCTAATGGGCCTATGATGTTAATAAAAAAGAGAAGGAAAAAAAGAATGACTGCCGCTCTCCTCCAATTTCCCCAGCACCCCTTTTTCGCTCTTGGGTGTCACTGTCCTTAGTCTATGGTTTGTTAGGCAGGGCGCCCATACTGCTGTGTCAGTGCTTTACCGGATGATTAATGCAAGTGAATGCAATCATAAGGCACGGACAATATGATCTCCTTTTCTGCAGAGTTGAACAGCGTACCCGCTGTGTACATAAAGCCAAGCATCCAGGCATAGGAGAGTGAAGAGGAGGGGTCTGATACAGCAGTAAGTCATCACATCATTAACCGATGCTATTTCTCACCTATTGTCATCTCAAAGGTGCTGTGTTTGAATCATTAGAGGGTGGCTGGAACTTATTGTTAGAGGTTATTCTCAATTTCTCTCCAGCCAGTAATTTACTTTCATGTCATGCAAAGGGGGAATAAAGTTTCATGTTATACTAGGCTATTCAGACCCATACTCTAATGATGTAATGAATATAGATACATTACATATATCAGTGTTGCTGAAACTGTAGCTTCCCAAGCTACAAGCTAATCATAACATAAAGTAGTTAAACTGCAATCAAGCTACTCTTTTAAAAAAGTAGTTCGCTACAAACTACTAAAAAAAAAAGTTTCTAACTGCACTGAAGTTATTTAAGGTCGAAAATCTGTTTAAATATAATAATACACCAATCAGATGATATTTAATTGTGTAACCTGAAGATCACCTGAAATATATTAAATGAGATCATTGATTTTTGGCATATATTTTGCTGTAACTAATGCACAGGGGCTAAAGTGAATTGATGAAACATTTATTTGAACTAGTTAATTTACAAGAAATGTCCAAAAGAACTGATTCACTAAAATTAATTGGACTCTTTAGTGCTATAAATGGATCAGAGAATTTTTCATTTTAACCGGTTCATTTATATGAACTGTCTGAAAAACTGATTTATTGATTTGGACTTCCCTGCGTTCATAAGAGAGAGGATGGATATACATGTGTATTATAATATGTACCAATAATGTCATAATAGCAATATTTCACAATATTTGCTAAATGTAAATGAACTCTTATTTGACACAATATTCAATCTCAAAATAGTAAAATATCAGACGATTAATTGACGTGACCGTCCGTTATATTGGTTTATTGCTACATACAGTATTACTGATAAAAATACAATAACAGTCCTGACATTCAGGCAAGGAAAATTTCTGAAATATATGCTTGTAAAGTGCAAGGGCAAAACTCTGTCTCACCTAGGTATGAGGATAAATTGTGACTAAATGCACCACATAACATGTGTGTGCTTTAGCAGGAAGTCATGGCAGCAGATTGAATTGAAATCCCTTCTAATCTTTTCCTCGCACAAATATGCCATCCACACACACACACACACACACAGTCCTCTTGGCCTCTGTGAGAGATGAGTTGGGCTACTATAGGTTCCTGGAGCGCTCGGTTTTACTGCAAGGCCATGGAAGCTAATGTCCCCCAGCTCCCTTTGAAAAAAAGCCTCCCAATAGCCATTTATCAGCTTTCCAAGGGAGCGGGCATTGGTTCCACTTTCTGGTTTAATTGTTAATGCTAATTGCTATTTATTGGCTCAGATGCAAATGATAGGCCAGCCAAAGTGAAATTTTATGATGAGTGAACTCCCCCTTCCGCACAAATTGAAAAAGTGAAACAAGAAGAAGATGAAATGAGGCGAGGAGGGTCTTAATGGCGGCTTTTTAATGGGGAAGGCAAAATTAAGACTGATTTACGTGGCTGGATCCCCCGTTTTCCCTCATCAGCCCATTTGGCAAGAAAAATGGAAAAGTAATTGTTCTGCTTTTTTGACACAAGACCTCAAACAGTTATTTATTGACTCAAATTAATCGGTGTTTATCCTATATTCACACGGAACATGCTCCATCAGCGTTATGAAGTTCAACACCTCATTTCACCACCTGCAATTTACTCTGGAGGAGGGTGAAGGCACTTTGAATTCTCCTGAAGCATGCTCTAATTTCCTAGCTGAAGTGACTTCATTCTGACCGTAAAGATGTACAGAGTGTATTATATACAGAGCCTTGTGTTAGTTTAGTGCTTTTTTACAATCATACATCACAAAGAAAACTAATGACTTCAAGTCAGCAGGCTGCAAACCCGCCGGCGGTTCCATGAGGACACGTTATATAGCAAGCCGTTTTAACACTTACAACACTGAAGTCCCTGGATGCAGGTTTGGGAGGGTTACTTTTGAAATGTATTCCACTACAGATTACAGAATACATGCTCTAAAATGTGATTTGTAATGTATTCTGTTAGATTACTCAAGGTCAGTAACATATTCTAAATACTTTGGATTACTTCTTCAGCACTGGTAGATTTTTTCACATGTTTTGACTATAAAAACTCTGCCAGTACAGTAAGACAAAATACACGTTAAAAATACATTCTCTGAAAAACCTAAATATCTTATGCAGTGTTGTTTCTAAAACAAGATCAATCAAATTGATCTTGTTTTTAGGATTTTTAGATATTTTTACAGGAAAACAATACAAAAATTATTATCAAGAATATGATTTTCGCCCTAATATCAAAGGTTTTAGTAGAAAAAAAGAAATTATGATCCAACGTGAATTTTCTTGATAAAAAAAATATGATCGTGCCTGGTAACATGTGCATGTAAAATGGCTAGAAATAGCATTTTAGCTTAGCGTAAAGCTGACAATTTACACAAGGTTTATTTCTATTTCTTCTGCTCCAAACTTACTTCAAACTTACTTCTCTGTCTACTCGTATGAATGTAACACTTCATAAGAAAGTGTTTCACCGCTGTTCAAATGCACTTTGGATCGCATCAGTTATATGTATAAATGTTTTCCATCTGAAAGGACTAAATATTAAATGAAACAAATGACAATAAAATGCAAAGTAATCTCTTCAGTAATCAAAATACTTTTTGAATGTAACTGTATTCTAATTACCAATGATTTAATTTGTAACTGTAGTGCAATACAGTTACTAATATTTTGTATTTTAAATACGTAATCCCGTTACATGTATTCCGTTACTCCCCAACCCTGCCTGGATGCATAAGTTAAGCATTTGTGGTATCATTTGAAAGCTTAGAAGCTGAACCTTTCAGAGAACTCCATAACCTTTGCATTTAGTTACATAAAATAACAAAATAAGGCCTGAAAACATTTGTGTCACAAATTGGCCCCACCTAGAGGTTACGTTGTAGAATTTTAAAATGTATATAAAATAGTCCTTCAAATAGCACTTAAATAGACAAGTCATATATCAAATGAAAGCGCTCATTCTCAGGAAGATGGCTGTACAGTTTATTTTGTTGCACTAAAACCACAGTTTGAATTATTTTCAAAAAATATCACAAAGTGAAATTTTATTTTGGTAAGCCATAAAATACAAATGTCTCTTTTCTGTGCTGACCACTGACATGTAAGCCCCAAATAGCCTCAAACTTTATATTAAAGCTTACCTTGGGTTGTTAGCTTTAAAATTAGTTAAAGAAATTACTTGTTTACTAGTTTGATAGCTTGCTTGAATGAATAATCCAATGTTGTGTCAAAAACATTTAGAACAAAATAAGAAGTCCAGTAGAAACATTATGAGAAACAAATCATTAGCATATCATCAGAAATTGGTTCCCATCTGTAGAAGATAAAATGTTACACAGCATTGTAAAGCTGTTCTCTGCTTCCCAATGTAACCTAGATTGGGCTAGTAGACGACTGAGAAGCCAAGATATTAAACAAAACATTGTGGAAGCTCTCAGCATTTAAAAAAAAGAAAAGACTTGTTGTCTATGGGTGAGGGCTGAAATGCGTTAGAGCACAACCTACATTTCAGATCAGTATAATGTGATGGAAGGCGATAGAGGAAAAATATTTTTTCTAGTTCTTTATCATAAAATTTTAAACATATACAATGTTATTTATACATTTTTGCAATCATTTCTTAAAATATAGGGGGTTATCTGTAAAATGAGAACTGTTTTTCAAGGCACCTGTTTTCCAAAACAGGTGCCTTGTTTCTCTTGACACTGCAACTGATATATCACTCACCCTAATTACAGAATAATGTCATTTTAAAAAGAACGTTATTAACTGTTCTTTTATTTCATTCTAACCAGTTACCATTTGGAAAGGGGGCTGCAGAACGTCGGAACCAGAAAAAAAAAGTTTTCTGCTCAGAACAAACTGAAATAAAAAACATTTAGTTTTAAATCCCTGGTACTAATAACAATTTTTTGGTAAATATTACACTATTTACTGTGCAAAGGGAATGAGTTGTTTTTAAATGGAATACCCACTTGCTGGTGATGCACAATTGAGTCAACCATCCATCCATCCATCCATTTTTGTTTCCATTTTTCCTATAACTATCCTAAATATTCTGATGTCAAGCGACCAAATTCCAAGCTTCACTAAACACCGTGATTTAAACGTTTGTTTCCCATTGCCAAATGTGAGGACATAATGCCCCTCCTGACTCTTGTCTCTAGGGAAGCCTGCTGTATGGTGTGAGCACAATTGCCCAATGGTTCAAGCATGCAAGCACAATGAAGCAATGAAAATGCAAACATGCACAAGTGAAAAGCAATTTCTATTAAAGGCAAGCCACACCGACCTTCCATATTTTAGCTATAACCCTCATGACCCTGTCAGCTGTTACCTCTGTCTGTTTCCCATATCTTTTGCTATCTCACCTTTCTCAAAGATTAAAATCTTCTCTGTGCTACTGCCAGGTGCACGCCTCGTCAATTAAAATTCAATCCAATCGCGTGGTGCCTATAAAGGCCTCTGATTTGAGGAGAGAGAGTGTTTTCTCCACCATGTGATCTGGGGAGGTTAATGCAGTTAGAGTTATTTCACAGTCCATTAAGGAGCTTATGTTGACCTTATGACCTCTGAGCCAACAACACAGAATCCATTATCATCACAATGGAATAGCTGCCGGTCCAGTTGATATGACAATGGGCCCAGCAAATCCCATGTTAGCACTTAGCAATGGTGAAAAGGCAGACACCTTTTTTCTCCTTTCGTCTCTTCTCTCGTTCTCTGCTTTTGGGTTTGGCTATTAATATATTAATAATGTATCATTATCATTCGAAAGGCACCGGGAAGGACAATAAAATGGCCATGCAAAGTAATGGAAAGCGCTGACGTTTGTTTTTTTTGCTGCGTTTGATTCCATTAGGTGGAAAGCAAACGCTGGTAACTGTTGTACGTGACCGAGTGTGTGAATGTGACAGGATGGGAGCTTTGGCGGCGAAATCTAGCAGCAGATGAAGTTATCATGTTCGAGGGGGAAGTTGGTGACATGAACTTCCTGCTATGATCTTGTTATGTTTGATGATAACTTGGGGAGTTGAAAAAGAATTGATTGAGGTCCATGCGCAGTCGAGTGCACTTTTAGCCAAGTCTAATTGAGATATAAAAAGATTATCGAAGAAAAAAGATAGATATTGTCACTTCACAGAAGATGTCACTAGCAGATTATGCAGGAGGAAAAAAAGAAAGAAAATAAAAATAATATAAAAGATAATTTCTCAAATATAAATTATAATTTAAAATAAATAAATAGAAGCTTTACTATTATGCCTTACATAGTTATAACAATATCAAAATTGGTAATTAACTGGTAATTCCCAGTGATTCATTTTCTGATTAAAAACAGCCTTACAATACTTGTATTATATTGTAATTTTACACTTTTAACATATATATATATATATATATATATTGCTATTTGATTTGATTGCAGTTAATCTGCAAAACAGAAAATTCCTTTGATATGTTTAATATACAACACATATTATATATATATATATATATATATATATATATATATATATATATATATATATATATATATATATATATAGATAGATGGATAGATAGATACAGTATATATTGTAATAATAGAAATGAAATTAAAATGTAAAATATACATTCAATCAATATCAATTAAAAAAATAAATAAATTAAAAATGCATAATACTACATCAAATTGTGATTTTAAATTTACATTACCAACAAAATGTGTATAATATATTTCTAATAAATATATATCATTTACAGTTTAAAACTTTTCTGTAAATCAGATCTGTTTGTGAAAATGTTACTTAAAAGGCACTGTATGTAAAAGTGGGATAGGGAGAGTTTAGGTCCAAGCAATTTAAGTTAATTTAAATAACAGCTAATGCTGTTAGTGGTCATGCATTTATCTATCTGTTTCGAGCTAAGCCAGTCACCATGACCTTCAACTAGGCCTGCCATCCAAACCTTTGTACAAATAATAACTGGCAGCTGGTTAAGTATCATTTATGTTGGTAACAAGACAGGGAGTTGATATGTATTTCAGCACAATGGGGAGAATCTAGCCTGTGCAGCCACATTTGGAGTTCAACCAAGTGCAAACAGCATCAGCAGAAAGGTGTCCAGTATTAGAAACTACCATATTTAACCTGAAAAGAGGGTGGGGGGAAAGAAAAGAAAAAGACTTTAACAAACTTTGAGTGACCCTGAGCAGCCTTTCTAACTGCAAATCTGCCCCCTTCCCTATTCCCAGAGCCCTGACTGCCCCCTCCCCCAAACCCCTGTAGAACTGCTACATCCTCTCTCCCCTTCACCTCCTCCTTGGCGGTCTTGCACTTCCACTAAAACGGCACGAGATGTTTGGGGTGGAGAGAGAATGGCACGACAGCGAAATTGATGTCCCTTCCTGTCCTCTTCCCAGGTAATATGTTGCCTTTCTGAGACTTATCAAAGTGATTGATAGGAGGGGCGAGCTGCAGGAGGGACCCCTGCTTTAATCAAACCCTCCATCCTCAACTAATTGGACAGTGGTGGACTAACAAGTCAGATACTAAGACTGGCCCCCCTACTTCAACTCCAGCTCCTATATACCCCTTCTCCTCTTCCCCTCCCTAAAAGTTCTCCTTGGAAAAACTCCTTTGGCTGACGGATGGTGAGGAGAGTGGGCAAGAAAGATGAGAGGGCGAGAGAGAAAGCATGAGTAAGCTTTAGAAAGAGACATAAGATGGCAGCAAGAGAACAGAGTACTTCCAAGAATCTGGACTCATAAGGGCACATTTGTCCTACAAAAATTTATTAAAAGGGTTGTTACCCAAAAATGAAATTTCTGTCATCATTTACTCACACTCATGCTATTCCAAATCCGTATGATCTGTATGACCAATATGGTGTTTCTTCTGTTGAACACAAAAGGAGATGTTAAGCAGAAAGTTAGCCTGAGTCACCATTCACATTCATTGCATCATTTGTCTATCCTATGAAAGTGAATGGTGACTGCGGTTGTCAGTTAACAAAGACCTCTAAAAAATGTTTTGTCAGGCAACCTAAAACTGAGCTTCATGTAGTAACATCTAGATTAACTGGCTTTATTCAAGCCAAAAATATTTTTTAATATCATTAAATCAACCTGACAACATTAGGTTACACCAACTGAAGTAAATTTTTAGGGTCAGATCAGGTAGAAAAAGCCCCTTAAAGCTGAAGACTGAATTTCTGCACGCTAGTGTCACCAAAAGGAATGTGCCACAGATCATTTACACTTTTTGTGAAAATCAGTCTTCAAATGGATACAGTTGTCTCTCAATATTTAACTGGGATAAAAGTATAAAAAAATAATAATTCCACAAATCAGCTTTAAAGGGTTAGGGTTTAGGGTTTAAATTTACTGTACTCACCCTCATGCCATCCCAGATGTGTATGACTTTCTTTCATCTGCTGAACACAAGACAAAGATTTTTTAGAAGAATATTTCAGCTCTGTAAGTCCATACAATGCAAGTGAATGGGTGCCAAAAATTTGAAGCTCCAAAATCCACATAAGGGCAACATAAGAGTACTCCAGACGACTCTGGTGTTTAAATCCATATCCATAGAAACAGATCAATAATTAAACCCTATTTCCTTCACTTTCACTTTCTTCTGTTTCTGTTGATTCACATTCATCGTGCATATTGCCCCCTATTGGGCAGGGAGGAGAATTTATTATAAAAAATGACTAAAATATTTATCTGGTTATCACCCACACCTATCATATCATGTATGAACACAAGTATTTAACCATTGGAGTCATATGGATTACTTTTATGCTCCCTTTATGTGGATTTTTCAAAATTTTGGCACCCATTCACTTGCATTGTATGGACCTCCAGAGCTAAGATATTTATCTAAAAATCTTAATTTGTGTTCTGCAGAAGAAAGAAAGTCATTCACATCTGGGATGCCAGGAGAGTGAGTAAATCATGAAAGAATTTAAATTTTTGGTGAACTATCCCTTTAAGGCAACTGTACAAGACTGTGTTACATATTTTTTATTGTAATTAATCTTCCCCTCCCCAAAGGCTTGTTTAAAACAGAATTGATTATCATCACCATTGTCAAAACTCAATATTTATTAATCTTGTCCACTTTTAATGTTTCTCTAACAAAGTTATCCATTCACCCCAAATAATGTAAAACACCCATATCAATGTGACACTGTGTCTGTGTGATGAATTTTCAGAATGTATAAAATGCGATATTTAAATTTTCAGTTTGATACAGTAAATGGGATTTTGCTGCATGCGGTATGGGGAGAAATATAAAGCTTCAGTACTTTGATAGAATGATTACAGAAACATCCATTATACAGTATTAATGATGTTACAACAGCTGACACAGGCTCTGTGTTTAAATTTGATTGTAAGCCAGGTCCAGGGAGGAATTTTCTTATTTAACGTCTTTCATTAATATTTCAGTAAAATTGAAAACCTGTGAAAAATATTCACTTAGCTTGTGCCCTCAGGAATTTGATTTACTGCAGTACAGCACTGGTTGCATTAGAATATTCATGCGTCTTTCTTCAGCTGTTGCATTATTGGCTTTTGATTGTGTTGCTCTTTGAAAGCTCTATTCAGCTTTTCTCAATGCATGCTGCCACATCTATCCAGCCAGACAAGGTAACAAAGAGCAGGTACTTTGCAATTCTCTCATTTGTCCTTCAAGTGGCTCTCCATATTGACTTTGTCACAATCTTTTTTTTCCTCACACTGTTATTTTTAAATTGTTGCTCAAACTGAGAACAATTGCAAAGAAGACAGTTTTTCAATCCCTGCTCCAGTCCGATTGATTACCAATAGCCTGACTCAGAATTCAGTTTCATTCTCTACTCCTCTTTGGACCCAGCCTGACAGCTATCCCTTTTGATTTAAATATCCCACTGTTTTTCTCTAGTAGATTAACATAACAAACAGCAGAATTAATTATATACAATCCTTTCTCAGCAGGCTTTTTGTTCTTGGGTGTGAAATTATCTTTTGAAAGTGAGAATGTTTTTGCTGTCTTTCTGCTATTCTTCAAAGTTGTTTTGCAACAAAGGACTTTGTCTCTTCTTATAGAGTAAAGTTTTGATTTGAAGCCATCTTTGATCCTTGGGTTTAAAGGTGCACTTTGGTATGGCAGTTGTCTTGGACTTATACTGACACCTAGTGGTGTGGATGTAGCATTACAAAAGCAAAAGCTATATTTTTTGGTTCCCCATGTAATTGTAGAAATGTGTTTTCTTTTTTCAGAAAGCCATTATTAATTTATTCCATAAGCGAAAGTGTCCAAAAAACAGGGGGGTTACTAATGTAAAGCAAGTAGTATTTGGCTGGTCATGTGACCTCAACATGTCAGCCCCCATAAGGCAACAAAATAACAAATAAAACAGCTGTAATTAGGCTACTGGTATGACTGGAGTCTTCATTGGTACTATTAATAAAATAATATTAATTTATTTCAGCGTAAAACTTTTGTAATGTCAGAAAAATCACTGAGTGCACCTTTAAAGTGCTTTTGAATATTCCCAGCTGCAGCTGAAGATCTTGAGGATACAACACACTGATTTCACAAAAGTCTCCTGCAAAAATTTGATGTAGATTTATACCCCTATAAGAATCTTGTTTAAGTAAACTAGAGTTGGGGTACTCAAGTTCGGACTCGGACTTGAGTCCGAGTCACGAGTCCAATTTTAATGGACTTGGACTTGTCACGGACTCGGATGCATTTTTTACTCAGACTTGACTCGGACTCGAGCCTTTCGGACTTGGGATTTTTTTCAGAGTCTGGCTGAGTCCATGGCATTTGTGATGCAATGAAAAACAAACAAACAACAAAAAAAATAATGTAACTTAGGGTGACCATACGTCCTCTTTTCCCCAGACATGTCCTCTTTTTCAGACCTGAAAAAAGCGTCCGGCCGGGATTTCAAAATTGCCTCTAAATGTCCGGAATTTGGATTTGTCTTCATATTAATGTGCTCTCTACAGTTAGTACTATCATACATTCTGTGTATTTGAAAAGTTCCCCAACTCTGCAAATGATTAAATAGAACACATGTTTTATCAGACTCACACTTACTACGCAAAGTCATTTCTAACTGAAAATGTTGACTCGAGACAAAATCAAATTCACTAAATATCAGGGACATTTAAACTAATATATAACAGATGAAATAGACCATGATGGAAATTGTACAACTCAGTCCATCACATATTTGTAGTGCAACCTCTGTGTGTTACCTGTGAAGCTGGCACTTGCGTTTCAATTGCAAAAATGCAATGAAGAACACACGTGAGGGGAGGAGTCTCTATTCACCTATTATCCATACTAAATATAATGTAAAAAGAACGAAATGTCAGCCTAAGGTGAGTTTGCCAAAATTTGTATCTTGACTTTAGGGAAGTAGGCTGCACATAGACACAGCAGGAGGACTGAAAAATGTGAAGTGTAGTACTGTTGTATATAAATATATATTTTTTAATGTATCTGATGTCTTCTGTTTTTATTTTATGTTGTTGAATTTAATTTTATGGGCATTATTAAATGTTTTAATATTACCATTTATTAAATGTATTAAACACATTAAATGTATTTAATTAATTGCATTAAATGTATTTCACCCATAATTTTACATAAAATTAAACTAAATTGAATGGACAAATTTAAAATTAAGTAGAAGTAAAAACTAAATTAAAATTTGAAATAATAATAACTCTGATTGTAATGACTAATGCAGCGTTCACTTTCTTTACTGTATGTCTGAGTTGAGGGGAAAAGCAACAAATAATTGAAATGTCAACAGAATGCAATAAGAAGTGTGCTGAAGGACAGTTTTGTCTTCATACATCTAAAGCACATGATTTCATTCTGAAACCACTTTGAAATTTGTTCAGCAGGATACTAATCATTTGTTTTGTGCATTTATATTGACAAATTGTTTTTCTTAGTTGTGAAGGTTAAAATAAGCTTAAAATATTGATGTTGAGTTTACGGTTACAATTTTAATCCAGATTCTTGAACAGATTCATTCGGACTCGGACTCGACTCAGACTCTGCCTGTCAAGGACTCAGTCTTGAGTCCGACTCGGCCCCTTTTGGATTTGGACTCGACTTGGGCTCAATTGTTTAAAACTCTGACTTGACTCAGACTCAACTGAGGTGGGCTCGAACCAAACACTAGTAACATCTATTCTACTGACGAATAGCAAAGTTTACTTTAACCACTCAGGGATTTGGCTGTCCCCTGTTGCAAAGCCCAAGCCTTTGGCCACTAACTGGTTTTGCTGGTGGGTAGATGGCAACATTTTAGTTTTCTCCTTCCCTGTCCGTTTTCTCCTTGGTGACCATTTCCTGCAGTAAATAAGTTAAAAGAGGGAGCGCGCGGAGAGAGAGCTTGGTGGCGGCCACCCCAGATGCCTGGAGATGCCTCTTTGAGCACCAACACGGTCCTCTCTGCACCTAACACTGTGACAGTATCTGATGGAGTGCAGGCATGGTTAGATTGATGGGTACCTCCGACTTGGCCATTTCTGTGGAGAATGGCCGAGCTCCTTTGCCTAATGATGCCCCATCCATCCTGGGGGTGAGAGCTAGAGGACCAGGGAGGATGGGTATCTCGCCTCTGATCACTCTTTATTTGGCAGTCAGTTTTCTGCTCACAGGGAACCCTCCACAGTGCACATTAATATTATATATAGATACCCTTGTCAAGGATTTACATTCTGTGATTCGAAATCCAGCAGACAGGGAAATAAGGGGAGGGAGGGGGGTGCTGATTGATTGTGTAGGACGTTGGAGACCAGAGGAAAGAAAAAAAGTGAGAAAACACAGGCTTAAATTGATCATGATGCTGCTAACATAATGCAAGCATGTTCTCTTTGTGTTGTACTGTTGTTCCATCCATCTTTGTGGACATACAGGACTAATAACAAGTAATTCCAGAATGATTTACGAAAAACAATAGTTATTTGTTAATGTATGTTGTGTCTGTACTGTGACAGCAACATTGTTTTTATATATTTATTTTTATTTGAATTTAAATAAAACATTTATACATTCAGTTTGAAACTTGAAACTCCAAAAATGGAAACTTTTCATTTCTAAAAGTAGCTTAAAGTAGCACTGAGATCACAGATCACTGAGATCACATCCATTCATCCATCCTATATTTAATTTTTGTTTGACATTTTATCTTATCTCTAATATATTGACTTCACAAAGATAATTTGGTAACTATCTTTGAGGGGCATTCTTGTGCAATACGTTTAATTACTAAATCAAAAAGGTATTTGAGGCAGTGCATTACAGTGTAACTTAAGGAGTGTTCATGGGCATGATGTGAAGTGCCTAAAACTGTTCTTAATGTAGTAAAATCACTGTAACTGGCAGCCTGAACAAATGGCTTATTGTTCTAAAAAATCCAGGCAGGTAAATAATTAATAATTAAATAATAATTATAATTATCATTATAAACGTCTTGGTTACATGAAGCGTAACCCTGTTTCCCTGAGTGGGAATGAGATGCTACGTAATTGCATTGGGACACACCCTGAGTGTCACATGGTATACAATCACGGCAATTATTGGCTGATGGCGCTTGAGCGATGCCCCTAGGGAGCTACGTCATGGGCTCCATAAAGGCACTTGCTTCGCGCCATCGAGTCAGATGTTCTGCATGAAGGTACAAGCCTATGCAGCTGCTAGATAGTATGGCCAGCTTACGAAGCATTTTGTTTCCCACTCAGGGAACCAGGGTTACGCTTCACGTAACCGAGACGTCCCCTTTTGTAGGAACTCCAGCTTCGTAATCGCATTAGAAATGATACATTCACGCCAAATGAACAGTAGCTGCCAACTGTCTACTGGCAAGTATATAGAGGCGCACAAGCGAGCTAAAGCATCTGGATAAAACAGATGGAATTATGAGTTTATTCCTGTTCCAACAGAGAGAACCTTGGAAGCAGGAGTCAAACCCTCATCCAGATTATAAAATCTAATAAATGTATGCAAAGAGGACCATCGTGCCACCATACAAATGTCCTCCAAGGATGCACTTCTAGCCAAAGCCCACGAGGATACCATGCTCATCGTGGAATGAGCTCGAATACCCAAAGGTGAAGGTAAACCGCATGCTTCTTAAGCACTTGAAATTGCATCAACTAGCCAATGAGACAGTCTTTGCTTGGACACCGAAACACCCCTGTTGCAGCCAACAAAGCACACAAACAACTCCTCTGATTTACGCCACTGGCTATTACGTCAACATAAACTCGCAGTGCCCAAACTGGGTAAAGCATATGCAATCTTTCATGCTCCTCCGACTCAAATGTGGGAGGATAGAAAGCCTGAAAATTAATAGTCTATGAGCGAAATTATGTAGAAATGACCTTGGGAAAATAGCCCAAGCGAGTTCCTAACACCACCCTTGAACACTCTGGCAAAAAATCCATACATAAGGGATTAATCAACAGGGCATTTCTCTCACTTTCTCAAGGAGAGAGACCAGAGTCGAAAACCATACATGAGATGGCCAAAACGGCGCCACTAACAGAAGCCAAACCCAATCCTCCCGAACTCTCTGCAGAACTGCGTGCAGCAGACTGATCAGTGGAAACGCGTAAAGACACGTTGTCGGCCACTGATGCACCAATGTAACGATGCCCAGCGGTGCTGGGGGTGAGTGGGAAAAACCAGAGGGGACAGTGTGACGTCTTGCTCAAAGCAAACAGATCCACTTTCGCTCTGCTGAACCTTCTCCAGATTTGTTCCATAGTCTGAGGATGTAATGTCCACTCTCCGGGCATCAAGCCCTGTCTGGACAGGAGATCCGCCCCCAAATTCAACCGGCCCGGAACATGCACTGCTCGTAGAGACAGCACATTGTCCCATGCCCACAGAGGAATGCGGGATGCCAGCCTCAGCATGGCATGAGAATGCACTCCTCCCTGGCGATTGATGTAGGACACCACCGTCCTGTTGTTCGACCAGATAAGGACATGACTGTCCTGAATATCCAGGAGGGAAAACTTTAATGCCAGCAGCACTGTGAAGATGTCCAGACAGTTTATGTGCAAATACTGCCACTGGCACATCCAAACCTCACAGGCTGGATGACCCTCGTATACAGTGCCACAAACCCTTGGAGAAGGCGTCTGTCGTTATAAATTTGCGGCGACACACCTGTCCCAACTGAATGCCTGACATCAGAAGGTGGGTCCGTTTCCATGGTGACAGAGTTCGGTAGCACCCATGCATCACTTTGAAGAGACGGAACACATGTGTTAGTGGTTGAAGTCTCTTTGTGGAGTTAATTCAGCACTGAAAAGGTCTCGCATGCAACATGCCCAGGGGAATGACAGCGTAAGCCATGATCATGAGCCCCAAAAGCCTGTAAAATGTTCTCGCAGGGAGAACGCATCCCACTCTGAACATCACTAGACATCACCCGTAAATCTAGCTCCAGCCCTAGAAACAGAGTCTGTTGCCTTAGCAACAGAACACTCTTGTCTAGGATTACACACAGCCCTAGATTGCTCAAATGGCTGAGAATGACTTCTCGATGTTGGGCAGTCAAATTCTCCGAGTGGGCTCGCACCAACCAGTCGTCAAGACAATTCAAAACGCGGATGCCCTGAAGCCTCAAGGGCATCAAAGCTGCATCCATGCATTTTGTGAAAGTGCGTGGTGCCAGCGCAAGTCCGAACGGAAGGGCACAAGTTGATATGCTTTGCCCCGAAAGTGAATCTGAGAAAGCACCTGTGCTTTGCTGCAATCTGAATATGGAAATGAGCGTCCTTCAAATCTATTGTCACAAAACAGTCCCCTGGCTGCACGTGTGACATTATTTGCTTTTCAGCATTCCAAATTCACATTTCATTAGTTTGGAATTCAAACATCTCAAATCCAGAATGGGACGCAAGCCGCTGTCTTTTTTCGGGACCAGAAAATAACGGCTGTAAAAGCCGCACTCTCTCTGAGAAGGGGAATCTCCTGTATTGCCCCTTTCTCTAAGAAAGAATGAATGGCTCTTCCCTGCAGCGCGACCTGTAACCACTAGATGGCGCACTTGGCTTACTTTTGGTGACTGCCCCCAAACCAGTGGCACAGCGGAGGGAAGCCTTTGCTCCTCTAGTACTGTGGCTGGTTGAAGGGAATTTGATAATGTTTTTGCCTTTTTGTATTTAGGCATAAATGATGAGCACCCTGAATGTATGTACAGCAGGGACGCTGACAGAATAAACACTTTCACTGGTATTTGAATGGGGAAAAGTGTATGAACATTGGGGGGAATGTTTATTTCAGAAAATTGGTTTGCCACAACAGCCTGACATTCCTTATGGGGGACAACGAGTGATGCTTATGTTCACTGTATATTTTTTGTACACTTGTGCTCGATGAACATCGAATATTTTTATGCATGTCCCTAAACCCTTGGTCATGGAGACAGAGACAGAATTATATCAGGCAATTATAAAAAGCAGTCACTCTGTATTTACATCAGAGGATGCCAGATAAACCATCTTCCCTAGCATAGAACAGGGAAGAATATGCGAACATGGAGGGGAATGGAGAGCAAGCAGGCTCGCCACAACGGTCCCAGCATTCTTATGGGGGGACAACGTGTGGTGCTTATGTTCAATGTGTGTTTTGTGTACACTTGTGCTTGAACATCGAATTCTGTTATGCATGTCTCGAGACCCTTGGTCATGGAGACAGAGGCTGAGTTCTGGAAGCGTTTAAAAAAACAAATTATAATGTTTGCTCCCCAGCAAACTGCAGAGGAAAACTGAACCATATTCTGGTTGTCGAACGTTCGAGGGGCGTACAATGGCAAACTCCTGATACTGATGGAAGGGAAAACAGGAGAGAAACGGATACATTTATATGGTCCAATTTAATTTACTGTATAGGGGCTCATCCTTCGTTACACAGCAAGCCTGTCAGTCTCATGTGTAGACCTATTTTTTAGTTATATTACACGTGCCTCGAGACCCTTGGTCATGGAAGCAGAGGCAAAACTCAAGCTGAAAATATTCAATGCTCATTCGCCAGTATAAATTACGGGGGAGGCTGAGCTAAATTGGTGTACTGAAAAAATGGGTTAGAACTAAACCGATCCCAACATATAATGGGGGAACAATGTGTAGTACCCAGATAGCTTAAAACACCCTTCCGAACAAAAGCATCGCCTTGACCAACTCATTCCCCAGTGTGAGCCGTGAGGGAAAAACGAAGGAATTTCCAAACGGAGCCGACATTAGCTCAAAGTCATTCCTTAACATGATGCGCTTGGTTGGACTGCAAAACCATTGTGTGTAGATCCAACAGCTGTCTGAAAAGAGTGACATTGATGCTGCCACCGAAAAATCGAGCAGAGATAGCAGTGCGTGTCTTTTGTCCCTTCAGAATGCCCGCATGGTCCACGAACAGGCGAAAGACAAAAAAAGTAGTTAAAATACCTTGCATCCCTTGATAGCATCCCGAAAGAATAATGGCACCAATGAAGTGCTTGTGCGTTGGTTCGCCATCACTCCGTTGGGGAATATTCTCTTTTTCTTTGTTCATGCATGACCCCCTCCTCCACGAGCAGTTCACTTCGAACAGGGAGGGGAGAGAGAGAAAGGCAGAGGGCACTCCTCCATTGCTTTATTCATGTGCATTCTCCCAGAACGACACAGAAAAAGACAATAGGGACAAATAAGCTAATTTGTTTCTTTACCTTCAAATGACAAATTCTCTCATACAGCGTTTTAATAGTGATGGCTCAAGATGCGCATGGTAACTCTTTCACATGCTTGTTCGTCAGAAAATGGCTGCCAAGCTAGGCCTCAAAGCATGTCCGACAAAACTCGTGCTTTCGCTCAAGGGGAGGACGACAAACACGAGGAGGAATCTGGTATCCGGTCACACTCAAATTTTCTCAGACACAAAGCCGAAATCCCAAACTGCCCCCACACACGGAGCTCCAATCTGAAGGCTGTGGAACTGGAACAAGTGGGGATAACGCCTTGTGGTGAGAAATTGCGAGCCTCGGACAGTGACGCTGTCCCCGTTGGACCCTTGTAATATTTGGAAAAAAACACATTAAAATTGCTCTGAAATTATGCTGTATCAAACAACGTGAGCTGCTTCTTAAATTCCATCCAATGATGCCACTCAAAACGGAGAATGTTAATGATCCTTGCATTGATGTGAGTCATTGGTACAACTCGGGCCAGATGAGATCATGCACTGAATAACAGAAAATCTGACTCAATGGCACGAAGAAAGCGTCTTTATGGAGCCCATGACATAGCTCCCTAGGGGCATCCCTTAAGTGCCATCAGTGAATAAATTGCCATGATTGTGTAAGGGCTTCAGACCATGTGACACTCAGGACATGTCCCAATGCGATAATGCAGCTTGAGTTCCTATGAAAGGGAACAATTGAGCTGCCAAGTAATAAAGCCTTACTGTAGTTTGTTTACAGTCGCCAAGCAATGTAGCAACTTGGTTCATTAATACAGGCTGTGTAGTCACAGGTGTGCATTATAATCATTTTACAATGGCTTTAAAAACAGCTTAGCCAATCAGAATTTTGAGTTGGAACTCTATTTTAAAATGGCTTTGAATGTGGCTGATCCAAACAGATTGTAGAGCCAGTTTTGAAATATTCTTTTAACATTTCAAAAGCAGAAATAGTGTCTTTCCCAAGTTTCTAGAGCTACACCACACACACAAATGCAAAACCATGACCATTGAAATCAAAGTAAATGTCTGTATTAGCCACTGTTGTTGTTAGTGAGGGGCGAATACACTGCCAGACCATTATTACTGAGGGCTGGGAAATAAATCAGCCAGCTATGTTTCACTGGAAGGGATGCCTAATTCCCACTGATGTGTTATCTTGAAGAAACAATGGCAGAAAATCAATAAGTTATGGATGTAATGAAGAAATAAGACTTTGTAATTCCCCTGTGAAGCAATCACACGCAGCTTTTGCCTTAGCCTACTCAAGCAACCAGTCCTTTCCCTCATATACCTGTAAGTTACACTCGACTGCACCTTTGACCAGTTAGTGCACATTTCTAGTTTTTGGAAATGCTGCAGATGAATCGAATTCTGTAAGGAATGCCAGTCACATGTAAAAGATCATTCTCTCAGGATTCTAGAACTAACCCTCGGCTAATCACCCTGCCATGCTAATTTAAAAATGTCTCCTACTCTATTCTATGATTGAGCAAGGCACTAATTAGGTGTAGTGGAGCAAGAACATTTTGGTGGCTTTATATTGGACTCCAAAACTAAATTGGCCAGATTTAGAGCAGAGATGATAGTTTAATACCAATGACAGAAGAGTGAGGACTTCAACCATAAATTAGCAATACTGGAACACGTTGCAATAAAATGTATGCTGTATTTGATAGTACTGTGTTGCACTGATATTGCTTCGATAACTGTATACATCAAATAGTATTATTTATGCATTTTCTACAATTGGCAGATGGGTTCCTCCATGTCAAATCAACCTAATTTTAGCTAAATTGTTTGATTTGAATACTTTTTCTAAAGAAAAATAAACATAAATTGAAGTCAACAAATTAAACGCAGTTCAGTGCAATTTATACCTTCCAGTTGTGAAGATGCAGTGATTTTCCAAGGATGCGACTGTGGAGTGGGACGTGGTTGTGTGTCTGTCACTGGGGAGAGAGGAAGCGGTAAGAGCCATCACCTGGTGATCATTGATACTAAACACCTGTGTCTCATTTCAGTGACGGCGGAGACGGGCTTGAAAAGGCTGGTGAAGTGCCAGAGTGCGAGAGAGAGTCCGAACCAGAACCCCCCCCCCCCGAAGCTGTACGCTGCAAAGCATTTACTTAGTATTTTAAATTTGTTCTGACTGTTATCAGTGAAGCAGTGTCTGCAAAGTGAAAAGACTTGCTGAAAAGCACCTTTTTGAGTTAAACTTGGAGAATAAAATCACATTTACGTGGACTTTTTCTGCTAGTTTTAATACTTTTTGTGTCATAAACCGGTGAGATTCGATACACCCTGATTCTTAACTGTTCTAGGAAGACAATATGTCAAAGAATTCAAAATCCTCGGCTCTTGAGATATTAAAAGACACTTACGTGCTCAAGCTGAAGCCCCTGAGCAGCAGGCCAAAAGCCTGGGAGTCAATTTGGATGGTGAAGTGAAGGAAATTCGGCGTCAATTGATGAACTTGTTGGCAATGTTGATAAAGGTCATTGCTGACTTTGAGGATCTTGCTGTAATATGGAGACAAAATTCACTGAGATGGTTAAAAGAGTGGAGGATGTTGAGAAACAGATCGATTATCTGGAGTCATCGGAGAGGGAATTAGCTGCTAACCCGCTAGAGACCAAAGCAGATCTGGAGTGCGTCTGAGAAAAGTTGGAAGACTTGGAGAATCATAACCAGCAAAACAATGTCCGAATTGTTGGAATTCCTGAGGACGAAGAAGGCAAATATATGGTGAAATACTTAGATGGGCTCTTCCCGAGTGTCCTAGATGGGCTCTTCTCGAGTCTGCTCAACATAACAGGTCATAACCTGGAAATCGAGCGAGCTCACAGAGTTCCGGCTTGAAGATCCGTAGAGGGAGACAGGCCCCGATCAATTCTGGCCAAATTTCAGAGATCATCCGATAAAGATCTCATGTTACGCAAGGCAAGGATTAAAGGAAGGCTTTCTTGGAAGAACCACAGCATTTTCTTGTTCCCAGAATTCGACAAGAGAGAAACGTTATCGATTCAAGGAATGGAAGAAACTCTTACATCAACGGAAGGTCGCTTTTGCACTGATGTTCCCGGCCAAATTGAGAATAGATGCTAAGGATGGCCGCAAAGTATTTACATGTCCTCAAAAAGCATTGTCCTTCATAAAGTTAATGGAGTAAGTAAATCATTGTGTGATACTCACGTTACAGCCGAGTGGGCCTGACTCACTGAACATTCACTTGACTGTCCGAGGAACTGAGCACCTTTTTTGTTTATTTTTGTGCTAGTTCCGCCTAGCAGCTGGAGTTTGTTTTGTGGAAAAACACTCCTTCGGGACAGTGTTGTGGATGAATCTGCACATTCTTTGTGCTTATGCCTCCTATTGGCTGGAGTTTGTTTTGTGGAATATTTGTTGCAGAACATTGGAGTGATTAGGTAACAGCCAAATGAGCCGGCGCACTGAGCATTCGTTTGACTGCCCGAGAAAACTGAACAGCTTTTTTTGTGTGTGTGTGTGCTGGTTCCGCTAGTGGCTGGAGCTTGTTTTGTGGAGGAACACATCTTCAGGACAGTTATGTGGATGAATCTACACGCTCTTTGTTCCCTATCTGTCACTCACTCGACGTTGGTGTCGATGTAGTGACACTAGGGGTCACTCTTGGGAGCCCGAGACACCTCTGGTCTTTGATAAAAGGCCAATGAAAATTGGCGAGTGGTATTTGCATGCCACTCCCCCGAACATACGGGTATAAAAGGAGCTGGTATGCAACCACTCATTCAGATTTTCTCTTCGGAGCCGAACGGTCATGCTCGTTGAGCTGAATACTACTGTTCATTCACCTGCTGGATCTGACGGCGCATTTCAGCGGCTTCTCCCTCCTCTGCACTGGTGCACTGCAGAGAATGCCCCTGGGCGCTTCGGCAGAAAAACTAGAGAGTATATTTTCTGAAAGAGCATTTTTCCCCTCTAAAAGAGTATATATTTCTCTAAAAGAGCGCACACATGGAACGTCTTTTTAAAGACGCGTCTTTTTAAAGATGCTTTTCCGATTGTGTGTTATTCCTGGTTGTGCTCGTTATCTCTCGCCTTCTAACGGTCACGATCACTGTCTTTCGTGTCTGGGCACTGCTCACGCGGAGACAGCGTTCGTGGATGGTCACATTCTCATTGCGAGAATGTGTCCATGGCAACGTTGCGGTCGCGGCTCGCCTTCGTAAGGAAGCGAGCCACCCCAGAGGCTCCCGCCTCGGTCCTTTTACCCACGGGTTTGAGGCCGGCGCGGCTAGCACTGGGGGCGATTTGGGGACCCCAATGGGACCGCCTCCGCCGGGTATCCCCCCCGCGGACCTCCCATTCCCCAGCACGCAGTCTGCCCCGATCCGGCTTCCAGGTGAGTCCGCCGGCTCGTCTCACGGCGAGTTCGACCTCTTATTCGGAGCCCGCGAAAGTGATGAGCTCTCGAGCGCAGCATCGGAGAGCGGGCTCGTCCAGTCGGAAGCCTCGGCTGGGCTCCTCTCTTCGGGGTCGATCGCCCAGTCACAGGCTGACGCGGAGATGACGACGTGCTTTCCCGGACAGCCGCGAGCATCCGTTAGAGTGGATTTCACCGCTCTTCTCTGAACCCTCGCGGCTCTGTGATTGGTTCCTGGGCTCGCGGCGCCGCTCAAAGCCACGCCCCGCCCCGTTCCTTTCTTCCCAGAAGTGCATGAAGAGCTGACAAGGTCGCGGGAGGCACCTTTTACTGCCCGGTCCCGATCTTTTCAGCTTCCCCGCTCTCACTACCCTCGATGGTGGGGCGGCCAAGGGTTATTCGGCAATCCCCCGGTGGATAAAGGTGCTCGCAGTGCACCTATGCCCGCAGAGCGCCGCCACCTGGCGTGGGTGCCCAAAGCCCCCGTCCAAGGCCTGTAGGTTTACGTCGTCTCTGACGGTCAAAGCCTACTGCGCTGCTGGACAAGCCGCCTCCGCCCTGCACGCCATGGCTCTCCTGCAAGTCCGCCAAGGTGCTAAAGGAACTGCACGAGGGTAGTTCTGCCCCGGGGTTGATGCAGGAACTGCGCTCGGCGACCGACCTCGCTCTTCGAGCGACGGAGGTCACGGCGCGGTCTCCCTGGCGGACGATGGCCACACTAGTGGTCCAGGAGTGCCACCTTTGGCTCAACCTGGTCGAGATGGGTGAGGCCGACAGGACACGATTCCTTGCTGCCCCCATTTTCCAGGTGGGCCTATTCGGCGACACCGTCGAGGACTTTGCCCAGCAGTTCTCGATGGTAGAGCAGTAGATGGATGCTAGCCGGCTTGTCCTGCCCCGGCGTGGCTCAAGATCCCCCCATCTACTCATCGCCGAGGGCGTCCCCCTGCGGTGACTGCACCGGCTCCGCCGCAGCCCGCTCCTCCGGCCCGGCCCCGGCGTGGAGCCCACCGCAGGAAGCCGACGCCACCCGTCTCACAGCCGGCACCGAAGAACCCATGGAGGTCTTCGAAGCGCCCCTGAGACGGGCGACCCAGGGACAACGAAACCTGCTGCTCTGGAGCTGGTAAGCAGATCTTCTTTTTGTTACCTTTTGCATTTAATTGCGCTGCATGCCCAAGTGGCTGCAGTACTCAAGAGCTCCGCAAGAGTGGTTTCCTTGTTCCCTGGGTCACATATTCGGTGTGTACGGCTGGCATCACGACCACCGTCCACCACTCCATTTGGCAGGTTGGCGCTCCAGCGGCGGTCTCCCGCCCTGAGCGCCCAGCTGTGGCACAAATCCGCCCCCGATGTGACAGTCTCCACGGGTCATGAAGACAGGCCTCTTCCTCCCCCGTCCCAGGCTGTTCCGGGGGTGGTCACAAGGAGCCAGGTAAGTGCTTCGATGTCCTCGGACTCAGCATGGCCACGATGTGGTGTGGCACCTCAAGCTCCGCCCCGCCGCGAGGCCCCACCCGCCGGTACATCCGATGACGTTGTCCCTTTGGTCCCCCTTGCACGGAACTCGGACGCATGGCTTGCGCTTTCCAGTCCGTCGCGAGGGCTGGTCCGGACTGTCTGACTCGGCTGCACGATTCACTTCTCTGGGCATCCGCCTAGGTCCAGCGGTGTCCACTTTACCTTGGTGAAAGATGGAAATGCTGCTACCTTGCGCGGAGATCGCTACCCTCCTACGGAAGGACGCGATGGAACCTGTCCCTCCAGCCGAGATGAAGAAGGGGTTTTACAGCCCCTACTTCATTGTACCGAAAAAAGGCGGTGGGTTGCGGCCAATCTTGGACCTGCGAGTACTGAACCGGGCCTTACACAGACTCCCGTTCAAGATGCTGACGCAAAGACGCATTTTAGCGAGCGTCCGGCATCAAGGTTGGTTCGCGGCGGTAGACCCGAAGGATGCATACTTTCACGTCTCGATTCTTCCTCGACACAGACCCTTCCTGCGGTTTGCGTTCAAGGGTCAGGCGTATCGGTACAAGTCCTCCCTTTCGGCCTGTCCCTGTCTCCTCGCATCTTTACAAAGATCGCAGAGGCTGCCCTTGCCCCGTTAAGGGAGGTGGGCATTCGCATTCTCAACTATCTCGACGACTGGCTAATCCTAGCTCACTCTCGAGACGGGTTATGCGCACACAGGGACCTGGTGCTCTCACACCTCAGCCGACTAGGGCTTCGGGTCAGCTGGAAAAAGAGCAAGCTCCTCCCGGTTCAGAGCATCTCTTTTCTCGGTTTGGAGTTGGACTCAGTCTCCTTGACGGCGCACCTTACGAACGAGCGCGCCCAGTCGGTGCTGGCCTGTATGAAGGCGTTCAAACAGAAAACAGCGGTTCCACTGAAACATTTTCAGAGGCTCCTGGGGCATATGGCGTTCTCGGCGGTGGCCACCCCGCTCGGGTTGATGCATATGAGGCCGCTTCAGCACTGGCTCCAGACTCGAGTCCCGAGACGGGCATGGCGCCACGGGACACACCGCGTGGCCATTACGTCGGTCTGTCACCGTCTTTTCAGCCCTTGGACCGACCTCTCGTTTCCACGAGCAGGTGTTCCACTAGAACTGGTCTCCAGGCGCGTCGTGGTCATGACAGACGCCTCCAAAATGGGCTGGGGCGCTGTTGGCAATGGGCACGCAGCCGCTGGCCTCTAGACGGGTCCGCGGCTGCGTTGGCACATCAACTGCCTCGAGTTACTGGCAATTCTGCTCGCCCTGCGGAGGTTCCGGCCGTTGATCCAGGGCAAGCACGTGCTAGCTCGGACAGACAGCACGGCAGCGGTAGCATATGTCAACCGCCAAGGCAGTCTGCGCTCCCGCTGTATGTCATAACTCGCCCGCCGTCTCCTCCAACGGAGTTAGCAGCACCAAGTCGCTGCAAGCCACTCACATCCCGGGCAACCTCAACACTTCGGCGGACACGCCGTAACAACAGGTTACCCTCAAGGGAGAGTGGAGACTCCACCTTCAGGTGGTCCAGCTGATTTGGAGTCGATTCAGTCAGGCACAGGTGCACCTGTTCGCCTCCCAAGAATCCTCCCACTGCCCACTCTGGTACGCCCTCACCGAGGCCTTCCTCGGCATAGACGCGCTGGCACACAGCTGGTCCCCTGGCATTCGCAAATATGCGTTTTCCCCAGTGAGCCTGCTCGCACAGACCCTGTGCAAGGTCAGGGAGGATGAGGAGAAGGTCCATGTCTGGCCCCTGGACAGGACGCGGAAGAACTAAGCTGTCTCCCACCTGCGGTGGTAGACACATTCACTCAGGCTAGGGCTCCCTCTACGAGGCGCCTGTATGCCTTTAAGTGGTGTCTGTTCGCTAAGTGGTGTTCTTCCCATCAGGAAGACCCCCAGAGGTGCGCAGTCAGATCAGTGCTTTCCTTCCTGCAAGAGAGGTTGGAAGGGAGGCTGTCCCCTTCCACCTTGAAGGTGTACGTTGCTGCCATAGCAGCACACCATGACGCAGTCGACGGTAAGTCCTTAGGGAAGCATGATCTGATCATCAGGTTCCTAAGAGGCGCCAGGAGGCTGAATCCCTCCAGGCCACGCCTTGTTCCCTCATCGGACCTCTGTAGTTTTTCAGGGTCTACAGAGAGCCCCCTTTGAGTTTTGCAGTCAGCCAGGCTTAAGGCACTCTCCTTGAAGACTGCCCTCCTGACTGCGCTCACTTCCATCAAGAGGGTAGGTGACCTGCAAGCGTTCTCTGTCAGCGAAACGTGCCTGGAGTTCGGTCCGGGCTATTCTCACATGATCCTGAGACCCCCGACCGGGCTATGTGCCCAAGGTTCCCACCACTCCTTTAAGAGACCAGGTGGTGAACCTGCAAGCGCTGCCCCAGGAGGAGGCAGACCTAGCCCTGTCGTTGCTGTGTCCGGTGCGCGCTTTACGCATCTATTTGGATCGCACGCAGAGCTTTAGAATCTCTGAGCAGCTCTTTGTCTGCTTTGGTGCACAGCGGAAAGGAAGCGCTGTCTCCAAGCAGAGGATCGCACACTGGCTCATTGACGCCATAACTATGGCATGTCTCGCCCAAAACATGCCGCCCCCAGTAGGGCTACGAGCCCATTCTACCAGGGGTGTAGCGGCTTCTTGGGCCCTGGCCAGAGGTGCCTCTCTAACAGACATTGCAGAGCAGCGGGCTGGGCAACACCCAACACCTTTGCAAGGTTCTACAACCTCCGGGTGGAACCGGTTTCGTCCCAGGTAGTGGCACGCAACACAAGCGGATAAGCCCGGGATAGCCGGCCGGGTGTATCGCTTGCACATAGCGCCTCCCACCTCCTTTTGAGCTGAAGACGTGCGCTGTTAATTCCCAGTAGTGTTCACGAAAGTTGTTCCCTGGTTGACTTCCTCCGAGCCCTGTGGCAGTCGAGTTTTCGGAGAGACTCGCTGCCGGCCCAGTACACGCGCTGACTAAGAGCCCGGTTCTGGGGTAGGTGCTCCGCATGTGGCGGTTCCCTGTAAGGCTAACCCCATGCGATCTATATCTTCCGCTAGTTCGTTTCCCTACTGGCAAACTGCCTCTTCCTTGGGCAGAGCCCCTCAGTCTCCATGTTGTAGTAACTCCTCCCCCATTGGGCAGGATCTACCTTGAAGGCTCTCCCCATGGTTGGAAAGACCATGTGATGTATTCTTCCACTTAAATATCCCCCCCTCTCTTGGGGTGAGGTGTGGTCTCCGCGGTGTCCTCCCCTTGGGAGGGACACCCCCCGACTAGACCTGGCGGCCCAGTTGGATAATCCCCCTTCTTTTTTAGGGAGTGGAAAAAGAGAAGGGGAAAGAGGCCACGACTGGGTTAAGCCTGTCTCTATCTCTGGGTAGTCGACTTGTCCCCAAAAAGGGCCGTTCGACACTCATAACTGTGTTGGGGGAGGTTACGTGTCGACCTGGTGTGCTGGCTATGAGGCACACAGCAAGTCTGCCCACCACACACCGCCAGTTCACGTAACACAGTTCAGCCTTGTGGCGTTTTGTATAGGGACCCCTAGTGTCACTACATCGACACCAACGTCGAGTGAGTGACAGATAGGGAACGTCATGGTTACTGGTGTAACCTCCGTTCCCTGATGGAGGGAACGAGACGTTAGTCCCTCCTGCCACAACGCTGAACTACCCGCTGAAATGGCCGGACCTTATATCGGCTCCTCAGCGTAAAACCTGAATGAGTGGTTGCATACCAGCTCCTTTTATACCCGTATGTTCGGGGGAGTGGCATGCAAATACCACTCGCCAATTTTCATTGGCCTTTTATCAAAGACCAGAGGTGTCTCGGGCTCCCAAGAGTGACCCCTAGTGTCACTACATCAACACCAATGTCTCGTTCCCTCCATCAGGGAACGGAGGTTACACCAGTAACCATGACGTTATTATGCCTCCTATGAGCTGGAGTTTGTTTTATAGATTATTTTTTGTTGTGTAATGTCACAACACATTTTGTTGTGTCTCTCACAAAATCTGTATAGAAGCACCAGACTTGAGCAATTCGATGGCAAAGTTGTCACGGGGGCTCTCGTAGGCGTACATGGATTGTTTGAATTTAGGGGGATGCCGTCGTGTGCGTTAATGTGCACACTTTTCTTTTTTCAGTTTTTTTTTTGTTCTGGGGGATGTTCGGGGTTTGAATGTTGCACTAAGGTTGGAATGTGGTCGTTATAATTTTATTTTTGACACACAATTTATTTTTTGTCAATAGCCGCGGGTGCTGGAGCATGCCTTGCCCCTGAGTGAGAAGGTCCTGCCTCAGGGGAATGCGCCAGGGAGGTGCTACTGTCAGGAGCATCAGATCCAAGAACCAAGTCTGGTTGGGCCAGTACAGCGCAACGAACAGGACTTACTGCTCGTCCTCCCTGACTTTGCACAGAGTCTGTGCAATGAGGCTCACAGGAGGAAACGCATACTTGCATAGCCCCTGAGGCCAGCTGTGCATCAAGGAATCCATGCCGAGGGGGGCCTCGGACAGGAAGCACCACAGGGGGAAATGAGAGGAGTCTTGGGATGTGAACAGGTCTACCTGTGCCTCCCCGAATCTCTCCCAAATCAGCTGGACTACGTGGGGGTGGAGTCTCCACTCCCCACGGAACATTACCTGCCATCCGCTGCACAGTTGAGGACGCCCGGAAGGTGAGTGGCTCGCAGAGACTTCAAGGTCTACTGACTCCAAAGGAGGAGGCGAGTTGTGACATGCGATGCGAGCGTAAGCCATCTTGGCGGTTTATGTACGCTACGGTCGCCGTGTTGTGGGTTCAGACCAACACATGCTTGCCCTGAATCAATGGCCGGAGCCTCCTCAGGGCCAGCGATACTGCCAGCAACTCTAAGCAGTTGATGTGCCATTGGAGTCGGGGCCCTGTCCAGAGCCCTGACACTGCCTGCCAGCTGCACACGGTGCCCCAGCCCAAGTTTGAGGCATCTGTCATGACCACGATGCACCTTGAGACCTGCTCTAGTGGAACACCTGCCCATAGAAACACCAGGTCCGACCAAGGGCTGAAAGTCTGATGGCACTGTGGCATGATAGTCACACACCGGGTGCCATGGTGCCATGCCCACCTCAGGACTCGAGTCTGTAGCCAGTACTGAAGCAGTCTCATATGCACCAACCTGAGGGGGAGAACCGCCGCCGAGGATGCCATATGCCCCAGGAGCCTCTGAAATTGTTTCACTGGTGCCTTCTGCTTGAAGGTCTTAAGGCAGGTCAGCACTGACTGAGCACGTTCGGTCGTAAGACGTGCACTGAGAGCGACTGAGTCCAACTCCATACCGAGAAAAGAGATGCTCTGCACAGGGGAGAGCTTACTCTTCTCCTAGTTGACCTGAAGCCCAAGTCGGTCAAGGTGCTGAAGCACAAGATCCCTGTATGCACACAATAGATCTCACGAGTGTGCTAGGATTAGCTTGTCGTCGAGATAATTGAGAATGCGTATGCCCTTCTCCCTTAGCGGGGCAGGGCAGCCTCTGCGACCTTGGTAAAGACGCGAGGGGACAGGGACAGACCGAAGGGGAGGACCTTGTACTGGTATGCTCATCCCTCGAAAGCAAACCGAAGAAAGGGTCTGTGTCGAAGAAGGATCGATACATGAAAGTATGCGTCCTTCAGGTCGATGGCCGCGAACCAATCCTGATGTCGTGCTGACACCAGGATGCGCTTCTGCATTAACATCCTGAATGGAAGCCTGTGTAAGGCCTTGCTCAGGGCACGCAGGTCCAAGATTGGGTGTGACCCTACCCCTCTCTTGGGCATGATAAAATAAGGACTGTAGAAGCCCTTGCACAACTCGGCTATGAGGACAGGCTCTATTGCTCCCTTCGCCAGAAGGGTGGCAACGTCCGCCCGAAGGACAGAGGCACCATCGCCCTGCACCGTAGTGGAGAGGACGCCACTGAACCGGGGCAGGCGTCTGGCGAACTGGATCGCGTAGCCGAGGCGAATCGTCCTGATGAGCCACCGTAAGGGGCTCTGGAGAGCTCTAACCAGGCTTCCAGCCTCCGTGACAGAGGCATCAGGGGGATGACTGGACTTACCGTGCCCGGGCAGGGTGGTTCGTGGCAAGGCAGAGCAGGCGCCCCACCTGGAAGACAGCCCAGGGGGGACGTGCTGCTCTGCAAGCCCACAACAGTGGCCGGTGACTGGGGTGGGTGAGCAGCCCCAGAGACCAGCACACTTACCTATTCACCGGCTGTCTCTCGACGGAGAACGAGGGAACGGGAAGTACTCGCGTTCACCTGATTGATCGGAAAGACTTCCAGCGCCTAGCCATTGCGAGTGCACTGGCCCAGGGAATGAGGAAACTGCTCTTTTATTAACCATGTGGGTGCCGAGTCCCAGAGGGCACTCGGCGATGTCATACTCATCACACGCTGGCCCAGGGGCGATGGTGGGGCTGGAGAGATGTCCCGGGCCAGACCAGTCAGGAGCGGTCACCTCATCCCTGGGTGGGCCATGTCAGGACCGCCTCAAAGCCCGTCTGTGGTTCTTGGGGGCCGACTGATGGGCAGGTGGAGCCGACTTCCTGTCTTTTTCTCTGAGGCCGGCTTGTGGGCTCCGATGGTACACGCTCCACAGGGGAATGGCTCTGGCGAGAAGCAGACAGGGTGCAGGACCTCTGTGGCCTGAAGGCGGCTGGGTCGCGCTGTGGCAGGATGTGTTTAATTGCCTCGGTCTGCTTTCTCATCATCGAGAACTGATGGGCAAAATCCTCGATGGTGTCACCAAAAAGCACCCCTTGGGAGATGGGCGCATCAAGAAAGCAGACTTTCTCAGAGTCACGCATCTCCGCAAGGTTGAGCCACAGGTGCCGACCACAAGCGTGGACATCGTCCAACTCATCCTGTGCTCTACCACCCATGGGTGGGAGCTCAGAAGATTCGTCTGCTTCCGATAGCAGAAGCCCATCCTCCAATGCCACGACCGAAAGCTCATCCTCGTCGCGAGCCGACACATTAAACCCACCCTAAGGCAGACCGCCTGCATCGCTCGACAGCTCGTCTGGACAGAACGAGCATGCTGGGGGATGGGAGGTCCACGGGGGCTGAGCCAGCGGAAACGCTCCCATGTCCACATCCAGATCGCCCGTGGTGCTTGCCAACCTGGCTGGCTGAGCGTCAGCCCGGGACGGACCGGGTTGGGGAGCAGCCACGGTGGCTCCTTGCTTCATGATGAAGGAAGTGAGCCACGACCGAAACGCTCATGGGCATGTTCTCACAATGAGAACATAACCCTTCCACGAAAGATGCCTCGGCATGCTGGCACCCCAGACACTCGAGGCAGATATCATGGGTATCCGGAGGGGAGAGATAACGGCCACATCCAGTAGCGCAAATGCGTAAGGACATCTTTAAAAGACGCCAAGCGTTTGCGCGAGCTCTTTTACAGAGAAAATATACTCTTTTGAATATACTCTTTTAGCACCCGCAGATTCAGGCTGCCGAAGCGCCCAGGGGAAACACAGCACTCAACCGTGTGAGGCTGACCGCTGATATGCGCCATTAGAATCCAGCAGAGTAGCAAAGAGTGAGAGGACGAACACACATGCATTCGGCTCCGAAGAAAAAATCTGAATGAGTGATGCACGCCATCTCCTTTTATACCCGTATGTCCGGAGCGGACACAATGTCGTGTGAGTGACAGACAGGGAACCAAATGTATGAAGGTAGTTTTTTTTTTTTGTCCAACAAAACAAAGGTCTGAAGTACAAATTCTGTTGAAACTAGAAATGTACCTTTATTTATTTACATAAAAACAATAATGTCAAATGTTTTTGTGTGTCCAAAAATAATTCATTTTTAAGAATAAATCACTCTTCAATTAGTGCGATACCTATATCTAGATTTTGTATTTTGGAATGTACATCTGCGACGTTGGAATACATCATTAGGGGTCCAAAAACCAAATATGCTGAAAACCTGTTGTATTTGAAGTGATTTTTTCATTATTCTTTTCTACCATAAAAGTGTCTGAGTGTAAGAGACCATACACCTATCCATTGAAATCTAAAGATACCAAACTTGGTGGGATGGTCCATTGTTTTGTTTTTTGTGTGTTTTTCCTAAGTTGTTGTTTCACATGGCAGTTCCGTAAGAAAATAAGATTAGAACAACAGTTAGTTTAGAATGGGTTTAGGATGACATGAGGGTGAGTAAATTATGAGAGAATTTTATTTTTTGCATATCCTATTCCTTTAATCCAGTGTGACTTGCAGTGCATTCAGATTATACATTTAATGAGTGTTCCCTAAGAATCAAACCCATGACCTTAGCATTGTTAGTGCATGTTCTATCAGTTGAATTACAGGAACAACAACAAAAAATGTGCTCTGCTCTAAATCACAAGAAAGGGGTTGTTATTTAGTTATTTAAAATATAACAGATAGAGTATAATATAGAGCAGTAATTAGGCTACACAATCCAATACATTTTATTTTCCTCTTGTATTAAGAGTACAATAGCATTCATATATCTGTCATATGAATTGACTGGTTTTCTTCACCTGACTGGGCTTTGTGTTGCATAACACAATGCATAATGCATAATTCACCTTGAGGGGTAGTTCTTTAAGTAATCTAAAATTAAACTGAAGGTGTGAACAAGGAGGTGTAAAATCAATATTATTTGATGTTGAAAGACTTCTAACTACCTCCTGCAATTTTCTGCCTTGCTTGTGAGGACAATGTCATTCCATATTTATGAATTGATTTTCATTTTAGCTTCTTGAGATTCAGCGTGCTCGGTTAATGGATGTCTCCATCTTTCAATTAAGCCGGAAACTTTTTGTATCACACAAACCAATATAATGATATAAAGAAATGTGCTAAATGAATAAAGCACTTAATTATCCTAATTTCTAAGTGGTGCTTTATTCAGGTCATTAGGCCATTCGTGCAACTTCTCTTCCTGCTATTATCCTAGCACTTTGTCTCCTGTCCCGCCCTAGTGCTCTTCTGTCTGCACTGGCAACCAAATCCTCACCACTGTGTGTTCTCCTCCTGCCAAGTTGTTCAATCTCAGCAAAAACATTCCTGACATTCCAGCCGCTAGGAAGAAAAAATAGGTGAAGTGGCCTGGCAGGCACGCTGTGCTTCAATCAACCAATTAGATAATCAAGGGCTTTCAAATTGTGCAGGCTGACAATCAACTCTGCCAATTAAAGACCCGTCTGTGCTGCGCGCAGCCCTTCAGCACAACCCATTACGGAGCTCTTGCATTGGAGTGGGCCCGGCTGATCAAGAAAAATTATGCCCCTAATAACAGCGAAACGAAAGAAATTTGGACAAAACGACTCTCTGCATCACAGATTTTGTTTACTAGTGGGTAATTAATTCTCCACATATGTTGGGAACATCTGTCGTGATGACCTGCCATCGAATCAGCGAAACGACTGCTGTGCTGCTCCTCCTCAGGTCATTAGCGCAACCATTCAAATTACTCTTCCTCCCTCTGCCTTGTCCAGAACTGCTTCCAACTTTATTTTTAAAGAGCCACCATCCCTCACTATCTTAGTCCTGCTTTCTTGCTTGCTGAGTGCTGTTTTCAGACAGAGACACGGGTAGCTTTATATGTAGTGAAAAGTGCAGAGAGGTTGCAGGGTTCATGAGATGGGTAGAAAGGACTTTAAGGCTTAGTAAGTATGCCTTGTAAAACAGGAATATAATTTTGCCTGTTTAAGGAGACCTATTCAGCATTGGCTCAGCACAGGCTTGGTCCTTTGACAATATAATTTTGTATCAGCAAATCCTCTGGTTAAATGACCTTCTGCATACTCTAAGAATAGAGCTAATTTACAGAAGTTTCAGAATAAAATATAAAATTTAAGGGGATAGTTCACCCAAAAATGAAAATTCTCTCATGATTTACTCACCCCCCTGGCATCTCAGATGTGTGACTTTCTTTCTTCTGCAGAACAGAAATTAAGATTTTTAGAAGAATATTTCAGCTCTGTTGGTCCATGCAATGCAAGTGAATGGAAGCCAAAATTTAGAAGCTCTAAAATCTTTAAGCTCCAAAATCCACATAAAGGGAGCATAAAAGTTCTCCATATGACTCCAGTGGTTAAATCCACGTGTACAGACACGATATGATAGGTATTGGTGTCACAGTTATTCACTGTTCTGTTCTATGGACTCTTATTTTTATATTTATTTTGTATCATCCTTAGTTTCCCCTGGACTACACTTCCCATAATGCACTGCCCTCATCACTGATATCTGTTCTCAGTCTTCCTCACCTGTCCTCCATTTCCTCATCAGCACCTGTGTGTATAAATACCCTCCAGTTTTATTCATTCCTTGTCAGTTCTTGTATTGTTATGTTGTGTTGTTAAAGTGTTACTTAGTTGGTTTAGTGATGTTTAGCATTCTAGTTTGTTCCACTCCAGCGTTTGTTCCACTCCAGCATGTTTCCTTGGCTAATTCCATGTTTGATGTTTATTCCACTCCAGTGTGTTTTCCTTGTATGATCGATGTTCCACTCCTGCATCTACAATTAAAAATCTGAAAGATTACTCCTGCGTCTCCTCTCTTCCTCTCCACTAACCCAACGTTATAGAAGAACTGACCTACAAACAGACTTTTTGTAGCACCCATCACTTTCACCTGAATCGTGGAGTTTACTGGTTTATTTATGGATTTATTCAAATAAGACCTTCCTCGCTGAATATAACGTCAAGTTCTGTCAAATCGTCACTTCCACCACTATCTCAGACCTCTGTGCCATCTACAGAATGTGACCCCAATCCTCCTGTGGCTCTGCCAGCTTCTCCTCCAGTTCCTCCCCTTGAGACCCAAATCCTCCATCCTCCTGTGACTCCGTCTCCGGACCCATCTCCGGCTCCGCCATCAAGACCTCAAGTCACTACTCTGTGGCCACCTCCCAGGCCTCCTGACCCAGTCCCTGTCCTGCGGCCACCTTCCAGGCCTCCTGACCCAGCCCCAGCCCTGCAGCTGCCCCCAAGGCCCCCGGATCTATTCTCAGCCCTGAAGCCACCTCCCAGTAATTGTTCAGCTTCCTTGGATCCTTCCTCACCTTCTGCGTCACCCTACCATCCTCATCCATCTTTAGGGTGCATCAGCACAGTAATGTCACAGTTATTCTGTGTTGTTATGTTGTGTTGTTAAAGTGTTATTTAGTTGGTTTAGTGATGTTTAGCATTCTAGTTTGTTCCACTCCAGCGTGTTTCCTTGGCTAATTCCATGTTTGATGTTTATTCCACTCCAGTGTCTTTTCCTTGTATGATCGATGTTCCACTCCTGCGTCTACAGTTAAAAGTCTGAAAGATTACTCCTGCGTCTCCTCTCTTCCTCTCCACTAACCCAATGTTACAATGGGTGAGAAACAGATCAATATTTAAGTATTTTTTTGTCATAAATTCTCCTCTCTGCCCAGTAGGGGGCGATATGTATGAAGAATGTGAGTCACCAAAAACAGAAGTGAAAGTGAAGGAATTTGATATTGATCTGTTTCTCACCCACACCTATCATATTGCTTCAGAAGATATGGATTTAACCACCAGAGTCATCTGGGGTACTTTTATGTTGCCCTTATGTAGCTTCAAAATGTTGGCACCCATTCACTTGCATTGTATGGATCTAAAGAGCTGAGATATTCTTCAAAAAATCTTCATTTGGATTCACCAGAAGAAAGTCATACACATCTGGGATGGCATAGATAATTTTAATTTACTAACCTTTTAAAGAATCAATTATTGAAAAACCCAAACTGATTGATCTCCTCTGCAGTTGTAGATAGTGGAATCATAGTCGGAGGGTAAGAAATCAGAGACGATACCCATCATACACTGATTTTCTCAGACTTTCTTAAAATCTGCAGACTTAAGCCTACTAGCGCCGACTAGCATCAACATGGCATGACTGAAAATAGAGGCTAAAATCAGGGTAAAAAATCATGTAGTTTACTCCAGGCTTTAATCAGAATGAATGACTTCTTTTGAATTGCCAACAATGGAGAAATATCCTTTTTGGAACCAGATGGTAGCAGGCTAACTGGGCCAAACCAGCAAAACCTTGACCTCCTTTGATCTATCACTATTCTACATAAAATTATAGTTGATTTTATTTCATTTGTTGGACAGCAAACAATTAATTCGGTTATCCAAACTGTTTTCAAAGAATGATAACAATTCAGCAACGGGCTAAAGTTTTTGAGTGAAAATATTTTATACTTATGTTAGGGTGACCATACGTCCTCTTTTTCCCAGACATGTCCTCTTTTTCGGACTTTAAAGCGTCCGGCTGGGATTTCTAAATTTGCGAAAATGTCCGGGATTCGGCTTTAGTTGCATTATGATGTGCATCTGGTCTAACAATTCATTGTGTGTGCGCGCATATTTGCATTGCTTTAACCCCTCTTTGTAAGTCCCGCCTTCTCGCACACCAATCGGTCAATTATAAGAGGCTTGCAGCAACTATTGGCCAAATTCCTGCCTGTCAATCTCTCCGTGAACGCACGAAGCGCTGTTGTGTTCGGCATCAAACAGCTTGACAGTAGCGGCAAATGACAGCTGAGTGGAAACAATGCCCAAACGAAAGTGCAAATTTACAGAAGATATGCACAAAAAATTCCCATGCTTTCATCCAGGTCGAGATCCGTGGGAAGCAGAATGTATGACATGTAAAGCTGGCACTTATGTGTCAGTTGCTAATAAAGGTGCAAGTGATTTAGAAGTACACATTAGCTCTGCGAAGCATAAAGGGTCAGCAAAAGGTGAAAGTTCATCAGGTAAATTAACGGACTACTTTTTGCGACCAGGTAAAATTGTTATCACATTGCTTCATTTTCCATGGCCATTCAAAATAATAGTAATAGTAAATGAAGGTACACTCATGGCATCAAGTATTTTATTTTAGTACATGGACATTCAAAAGAATGTTGGAATTATTTATTTATTTATATATATTTATGTTATGCTAATAGAGTGTCTTTTTCACTGTATTCAAGTTTGCATTCATAGTTACACTCTTTTTAGGTGTCTTTAACTATTATGTACTTAAGCATTTGATACAATATGCTTATTATGTACTTATGCGTTGTTGCATTGTACTTACATATAAAGTACCTGCATTTAATTACATCTGTAGTTACACTGTTAACCTTATACCTAACCCTAAAACTAACCCTACCCCTATCCCAACCCTTACCCTAAACCCATAAACCTACTCCTAAACCTACACATACAGTACCTCAACCTCAGTAGCAGCAAATGCGAATCTTGTGAGAATTATGCAGAACAACATGTAGTTACACAGTAAATACAGTCTATGCATTTTAATGTTAGTATATAGTAGTTAAAGACACCTAATATAAAGTGTGATCCAATTTTCACTTGACGGACGATTAAATTACCAAAATATAAAGAGGAAACCGAGCCATATCTAGGGACCAGAATATCACAGAGACTTGGGATTGGGATCTTTTAACTTGGGCCAGTAAGCCCTAGCAGCCATGTAGAATAACCTAGCAACCACCAAGTAATGTGTTGGCAACCACCCACAATACCTTGACTAGCTCTTTCAGTAGTACTAAAATGTTCCATGTGGCCATGAGATGACAGGCAGAGTGACAGGCAGCATCCTGAAACTGCCAGCGACTGTACACAACCACCGGGCCGACACATATGGCCAACCCTGCACCCAGGGCCTGCTTCCCCGAGGAACACTTTGGATTGAGAGAGATTGTGGAGGAAGGTCAGGATAAGTTAGAATGCTGTTGTGCCATGAGGGAGGAGGGTTTGATTCCAGGCTGGAAAAGAACACTGAGGTATCAGCGGTCAAGGTGAGATGTCACACATGATATCACCAGGTTCTATAATGAGCCATGAAAGAAACCTCAATTCTTCCCTTATTTGTGTGTGTTTGTCAGTGTGTGTTTGAATGGCCATGTGGCCCATTTCCCTCAGCTGACATAGCTGAGGCCTGCATAGAAAACTACTGTGAGTAAATCCTGTCTCAAAATTTGAACAATGTAATGGTAGTTTATTGTTCTAGATAATAGATATATTATATATATACGTTATCTATCTGTTATAACATAACATAACATAACATTACATAACATAACATAACATAACATATAACATAACATAACATGTATACTTAGAAGACCACCAATTTAGACCATATATTTAGCACTGTCCCTAGAAACTGATTTCCTTAAAGGTAAATACTTAGCACTCCCTCTGTCTGCAATTTGTTGGTCAAACAGGTAGTCCTGCACCAAATTCACTCCACTGGTTGAGACCATATTGCTATGTCAGGCTGGTTGGGATGCAGATCAGACCTCTTCTGGTTAAACACCCATTAGACCACATAAAAGAGTCTGTTGCAGTAAGAGACATTAAAAAAAATGACAAACACCCTCGCCTTTGTCCTGACTGTTGCCCCTAACATCCTCACCCCCTATCAAAAACACACCAGCAGAGATGGCAAAAGAAGTCTGGAGTTTACTAAGTGGCAACAGTAGGCATCCCAAATCTGTTCCTGCTAATTTTATGTGGAATCAATTAAATCGTTTTGAGGGCGGAGCAGAGGAGGAGCAATTCCCTCTATGTGATCTCATCTGCACTTTAATACAATTGTCCACTCTGAGCCATGCCGCACAGCACATAATAAAGTAATAAGGCTAATCTTGTTTCTCTATCGCCCCTCCGGATCGACACTGCAGTTATTGTATTAGATCCGTAATGAGATTCTGCACTCCATCAACACGATGGTGTGCCAAGGGGGTTGATGCCTCTTTCCTCAGATAGAAAATATTGTCCATTTACATGCTATCATTAGTTTTATACAAATGTGCCCTTGAGCGTGCTGCACCTCTGCACCACGCTCGTTTGCAAACACTTTACTTTGGCAGCAAATGATCATCACTGCTTATACATATACACACACACATAGACCTGTTTCTTTTGGGAGGGATAGGTAAACAGGACAAAAAAGACAAGGGCAAACATGCTGTAGTGCGCTTTTCAACAGAGACAGAGTAATGTAATGTAAGCCCACTCACAGGCGAGTGCAGATGCACTCCAGTGGGACATACACAGCTGACAGAATATGAGAAGCAGAACTTCAGGACGGAGCATATCTCAATCTTTTGACTATTACATAAACAGACTATATGTAGTACATATACTGTCAATGAAGATGATGGGAAACTATAGAGGATATCGCTATAGTTTCCATAGAAGAAAGTGTAAGTACAATAAAAAATATAATAATGCACAGCAATAAATTCTTGATTCGGATTGGTCAAGCTTTACATTCTGCGGTCAAATATTTTTGGATAACTACCATATATTTGAAGCACTTTCCCTGGCAACTGATTTCAATGTTTATTACTCCTCAGTCTCTTTCTCCTTATATATTAAAATAATTGCAACTTAAGACAATATTTCATGTCTGTTTATTTATTTATTGATTAATTAATTTGATAACTAGCTATGTAATAAGCTGGATATGTAGTCAGAACAATCATAATTGCAAAATAAACCTGTTTAAATGTAATAATAATCTGACTTCACATTTTTCTTTACTTATAGGTAAGTTGTTTTTTCATAAGGTCAATTAAAATGCCTTACAGGCACATAAATTGTGGGACATTCGCATAACTGTGCTTCTTCCATAAGCATCAAACAATCTCAGTCTAGAGAGTTTACTAATACATTTATCTAAGTCTTCCCAGTGGGAGAAGAGATAAAAAAATAAATAAAAAAATCCCTCAATCATCATATAAAAGATAATATTTCAAGGTACTAATGTTAAATATCTAATTATGACTTTATTTGAAGCAAACAAGATTGCACTCAATAAGAAAATTACCATGATAATAAACTGTCTGGATGGAAGCCAATCTGAATTTATTAGGTGGAAAGTCCGACATTTTCAAAGATACAATTATTTCTCTCTTTGAGCCACTGGCAGATAAGAATCAGTGGAAGCAAATGAGCGTGATCATGTAACAAATGTTAAATGTATCATGCTCTTCTCATTGTGGGATGAAGGCACACTCATGTGGTAGCACTGATAGCTTTGAAGGCATTTATAAACAGGAGAAAATCTGAGGGCTTTGACTCGTAACTTTATCTTTACTGTGAAAATGAAGCAGAGCAAATTAGATGCTGTCTCTTTAAGAGAAGGCTTCGAGTTTGGAAAGGCGATAGATCATATCTAAAATAGAGTGTTTGCTCTTGGTGCAGAAGCCATCAATACTAACTACTTGCTGCAGATCCTTGAAAGCTAAATCGTTTTGCGATGCATCATTGAGCTTTTACTTGCCTCGCCAGCAGATGGGTCCTTGTGGTCCATCTGTTGGAAAAGATGTCTTCAACAAGCCCCCTTCACCTTCAACCAAAGAAATGAGAAGACATTTGAATATTCATCCCATCAGAAGGCTGCCTATTGGGACTGGGGTCAGTGGTGTGGTCCTTCCTCTGGTCACTTCAGGTCACTAAATTTTGGACACTGAGTGAGGGGTCTCCCATCTGGCCCGCATGCTCATATGAACCTCATGTATGCTGTTTGTATTTATGGAAGAACAGATGAACATGTATACGTGGGTGCATTAGAAAGAGAGAGAGGAAGGAAGGAGAGCTTCAGTCATGCTGTGTCATCTCCCCTGTCAATTAAGGAGGCTGCATCTGTTAAGACATCACAGCTTAATGTGCTCATTAATTGTGCGCTATTTTGAAAAGTTCATTATCAGTATCTGGTCCAGGAGGGCATATTTCATGCACAAAGGCTTTGCTTAACTTGTGGCCGGGGCTAAAATTGTTAACAATTTATTAGATTAGGTATATTGGCCATGATTATGCTATTATATTCTTTTTTTAAACAACACTAGCATGTTCAAACATCTGTTTTGTATGGGATACATGTGCTACATGATAAAAACATGACATGTTGTTTTCACACAAATCACAAGGGGCAGATTAACAGTTCATAAAGACTTACTGTTCTCCCTGCTCCTCACACAATGCTCTCTTATGACATTAAAACACATTTACTATAGTGCATAATGTGTAAGACGATACATATACGTTTATATTACATAACCAACTACATTTATAAGCTTGCACTATAGTGTCAAAAGGTAGGTTTGTTGATTTAAAACTCAATTGGCCTTAAATACCTTATGTGTTTTTCATTTAAAATTTACTTCTTATGATACTATGGTTAGGGTAGGGAAGGGCACTAACCTTAAAGAGAAAATGGAACTCACTTTTAGTGCCATCACTGGACATTTCACATAGGAACTGCTGCAATACGTGCTAAAATCCACGTAATATCATTTTTTTTAAAAGGTTGCCAGTCACGTAATTTCATGAGATCAGGCTCGCTACATTAGGTTTTTATCAGGCCAGTCTATTATTGTGGGATAATCATTTTTAGATGTACCCACGCCTAACTGCGCATAAAAACAGAGCAAACTGATTGGTTGCTTTACATGTCAATCAGCGTCTTTCTGTCTATGTGGGTAGTTATTTGGCAGAAAAGACTGCAAAGTGGACCAGACTTTATTCCTATACTCAAAAGTCTGGCTATGTAAGACTGCGTATATTTCAACCAACTTATCATCAACATAAAAAGTGAGCCACCACTGATTCTACATAGCACTGAAATTAGGTGCAATACTGTTGAAAGATATTATGTAAGTTTTTACTATTATGTAAATTTCTCAATGTAATGCCTAAGACACTCTTTATATATATATATATATATATATATATATATATATATATATATATATATATATATATATATACACACACATACACTTACATAAATGTTATGTAAGATGTAAGGAATTGTCAAAGAAGGAATAATGAAGGTTGTTAAGAGTGATTTATCTGGTGTAGAAAATGTAAACTGATACTAATACCGAAATCAAAAGTGTGTGTGATGATTGGTTGGTGGTTCATATCCCAGTGAGGTCAGGAAAATGCGTGGGTCAGCATGCGCAATGCCATGGTCCTCAGAGGAATTCTGAAAGAATGACTGGCTCTTTATGATCAGCTCCTTTCAGAACATTATTATTTGAAGTCTCATCATTTACTGTATTTGATTATGGAGCACTGACAATAGACTGACCCCCTGGCCCTAATGCATTATTCACACCATAAGGCCTTTAAAAACTACTGCATTCTTCAGCTTTACAAAACTGATTTCTCCTTATGCTATTCATGCATTTCTATGTTACATTACCCAGTGTCAATCACTTGCTTTCATATACATGCACTGCTTTACATAAGCCATTACTGTACGGTGTCACTTATGTTTATTTCCAACACATGTCTGCGTTACATTGATATTTTGACATGTACTTAGCAAGGGGAGAGAGGGTTCAAATTGGGACATATCCTTTTCAGCTTCACTTGAACTGCTCTGAGCACCACTGCCAATCTAATGAAGCTGTTAGGGTGTGGAGACTGACAGGTTAATTATCTTTTATGAAAGTGGGACAAATTTAACTATGTCTTTCCATCAGTTTTTGATAGATCAGGAGGCTGCTGGAGGTCCTCCGGCAGTACTTGAGTGAATCTCAAAGCTAATCCACTTGCTTCCCTCTGTTGCACACACACACACACACACACACACACACACACACACACACACACACACACACATGTTGGTGCAGCTATCATTATGAGGACTCTCCATAGACATAATGTTCCCTATCTGTCACTCACTCGACGTTGTGTCGATGTAGTGACACTAGGGGTCACACTTGGGAGCCCCAAACACCTCTGCTTTTTGAAAAAAAGCCAATGGGAATTGGTGAGTGGAATTTGCATGCCACTCCCCCAGACATACGGGTATAAAAGGAGCTGGTATGCAACCACTCATTCAGGTTTTGTGCTGAGGAGCCGAGACAAGGACCTGGACATTTCAGCGGGTAGTTCAGTGTTGTGGCAAGAGGGCACAACGTCTCGTTCCCTCCATCAGGGAACGGAGGTTACGAAAGTAACCAGGACATTCTCTATCTGTCACTCACTCGACGTTGTGTCGATGTAGTGACACTAGGGGTCCCTATACAAAACGCCACAACTAGCTGAACTGTGTTATGTGGACTGGCGGTGTGAGATGGGCAGACCGCTGTGTACTTCGTAGCCAGCGCAACAGGCCATCATGTAACCTCCCCCAACGGTCCTTCAGGAACAAGTCGACTGCCCAACAAATAGGGACAGGCTAGCCCAGCCGTAGCCTCTTTTCCTCTTTTTTCTCCCCAAAAAGAGTGGAATTTGTTAACCGACTGGGGGCCATAAATGTCTACGTCGGGGGGGGGGGGGGGGGGTGTCACTCCCAAGGGGAAGACACTGCAGAGACCACACCCTGCACAGAGAAGGGGGGGGGGGGTATTTTAAGTGGAAATACGTCACATGGTCTTACCGAGTCTTGTCGGAAGTATGTCATGTGGAGAAGTCGCATGGTAGGTCCTACCCGAGAGGGGAGGAGTTTCTACAAACATGGTGACCGGGGGCAGAGGGGCCTCTGCCAAAGGAAGACGCAGTTTACCAACAGGGAAATGATTTAGCGGAAGATATCACATGGAGTCACCTACGGGGAACCAGCACATGTGGAGCACCTACACCAGTACAGGGCCTAATTAGCACACATACTGGGCTGGCAGCGAGTTTCTCTGCAAACTCATCTGCCATTGGGCTAAGGAGGAAAGTCATCCAGGGATCACAGCTTCTGAACACGACTGGGAGTCAAAAGCACACATCTTCACCTCAATGGAGGGGAAAGGCACTATGCAGAAGTGGTACACCCGGCCAGCTGTCCCAGAACTTACCTGCTCGTACCTGACAACACCGGGACGAAGCGGGCAGTGAGAGGATTCCCGGGAAGCAAACAGGTCTACCTGTGCTCGACCGAATCGACTCCAAATCGGCTGGACCACCTGGGGGTGGAGTCTCCACTCTCCCCTGTGCGTAACCTGCTGTGACAACGCATCCACTGCGGTGTTGAGGTCGCCCGGGATATGAGTGGCTCGCAGCGACTTGAGGCGCTGCTGACTCCAAAGGAGGAGACAGCGGGCGAGTTGTGACATGCAGCGGGAGCGTAGACCACCTTGACGGTTGATGTACGCTACTGTTGCCGTGTTATCCATCCGGAACAACACGTGCTTGCCCTGGATCAACGGCCGGAACCTCCGCAGGGCGAGCAGTACGGCCAACAATTCAAGGCAGTTGATGTGCCAACGCAGCCATGGGCCAGTCCAGGAGCCGGCGGCTGTGTGCCCATTGCATATGGCGCCCCAGCCCATCTTGGAGGCGTCCATCGTAACCACAACGTGCCTGGAGACCTGCTCTAGGGGAACCCCTGCCCATAGAAATGCAAGGTCGGTCCAAGGGCTGAAGAGGCGGTGACAGATCAGCTTGACGACCACGTGATGTGTCCTGCAGCGCCATGCCCATCTTGGGACTCGAGTCTGAAGCCAGTGCTGAAGCGGTCTCATATGCATCAACCCGAGCAGTGTGGCCACCGTTGAGGATGCCATATGCCCCAGGAGCCTCTGAAAATATTTCAGTGGAACCGCTGTCTTCTATCTGAACACCTTTAGACAGTTCAGCACTGACTGTGCACGCTCGTTCGTGAGGCGCACCGTCATCGAGACTGAGTCCAACTCCAAGCCGAGAAAAGAGATGCTCTGAACCGTGGAGAGCTTGCTCTTTTCCCATTTGACCCGAAGCCCCAGTCGGCTGAGGTTCATGAGCACCAGGTTCCTGTGCGCACACAACACATCCCGAGAGTGAGCTAGGATTAGCCAGTCGTCGAGATAATTGAGGATGCGGACACCCACTTCCCTTAGCAGGGCAAGGGCTGCCTCTGCGATCTTTGTGAAGACACAAGGGGACAAGGACAGGCCGAAGGGGAGGACCTTGTACTGGTACGCCCGGGCCTCGAAAGAAAACCACAGGAAGGGTCTGTGTCGAGGTAAGACAGAGACATGGAAGTACACGTCCTTCAGGTCTACTGCCGCGAACCATTCTTGATGCCGGACGCTCGCTAAAATGCGTTTTTGCGTCAGCATCTTGTTCGGGAGTCTGTGCAAGGCCTGGTTCAGTACTCGCAGGTCTAAAATTGGCCGCAACCCACCGCCTTTCTTCAGTACGATGAAGTAGGGGCTGTAAAACCCTTTCTTCATCTCGGCTGGAGGGACAGGCTGTATCGCACCCTTCCGTAAAAGGGTAGCGATCTCCGCACGCAAGGTAGCGGCGTTCTCGCCCTTCACTGAGGTGAAGTGTACGCCGCTGAACCTGGGCGGGTGCCTGGCGAACTGAATTGCGTAGCCGAGTCGGACGGTCTGGGTCAGCCATCGCGACGAGTTGGAAAGCGCGAGCCACGCGTCCAAACTCCGCGCGAGGGGGACCAAGGGGACTATCGTGCCGGACGTACTGGTGGGTGGGGCCTTGCGGCGGGGCAGAGCCTGTGGCGCCACGTCGAGGGGGCTTGAACCCCGTGGCCGTGCTGTGTTCAGAGACATTGAAGCACTTATCTGGCTCCTGATGCCCACCATAAGATTGGTCGAGGAGGGGGGAGGAGGAATATTGTCCATGCAGTCCGTCGGAACCAACCCGGTGTGGGCATGTTTGTGCACAGCTGGGCACACAGGGGCGGGGGTCTGCCACTGGAGCGCCAAACCTTCCAAAATGGGACAGTGGACGGCGGTCGTGACGACGACTGTGCGCACCTGACATGTGACCCAGGGAACAAGAAAACTACTCTTTTGTTGAAGTTTTAGGTACCGCAGCCTCTAGGGCATGCGGCAAAAAATGAAACAAAAGATTGTCCTCCCGGCCCTCCACTGGGGGATGGAGTGGTCTGTCTACCAGCTCCATAGAAGCGGGTCTCCTTGTTCCCGGGTCGCCCTTTCTAAGGGGCGCTTCAAAGCCTTCCTTGGGTTCTTGGCGGCCAGCCGTGAGACGGGTGGCATCTGCTTCCTATGGTGGGCTCTAGGCCGGGGCCAGGCCGTGGGGGTGGGCTGCTGCGGAGCCGGTGCTGATGCTGCAGGAGGATGCCCTTGGTGACGAGCAGACGGGGTGCGGGGTCTTGAGCCGCGCTGGGGCAGGATGTGTTGAATAGCCTCCGTCTGCTGCTTCATCGCCGAGAACTGCTGGGCAAAGGCCTCGATGGTGTTGCCGAACAGGCCAACCTGGGAAATGGGGGCATCAAGGAACTGTGCCTTGTCAGCCTCTCTCATCTCGAACAGGTTGAGCCAAAGGTGGCGTTCCTGGACCACCAGGGTGGACATTGCCTTCCCGAGAGACCGTGCCGTGACCTTCTTCACTCGGAGAGCGAGGTCGGTTGCCGAGCGCAGTTCCTGCATCGACCCCGGGTCAGAACTACCCTCTTGCAGCTCTTTTAGCGCCTTGGCTTGGTGTACCTGCAGGAAAGCCATAGCATGCAGGGCAGAGGCGGCTTGTCCAGCGGCACCATAGGCCTTAGCCCTCAGAGACAACGTAAACCTACAGGCCCTGGATGGGAGCTTCGGGCGCACACGCCAGGTGGCGGCACTCTGCAGGCACAAGTGCACCGCGAGTGTCTTATCCACCTGGGGGATCACCGAATACCCCTTGGCCGCCCCACCATTGAGGGTAGTGAGAGCGGGGGAGCTGAAAGATCGGGATTGGGTAGTAAAAGGTGCCCCCCACAATCTTGTCAGCTCCTCGTGCACTTCTGGGAAGAAAGGGACCGGGGCGGGGCGCGGCCATGAGCGGCACTCTGGGCCCAGGAACCAGTCATCGAGCCGCAAGGGTTCAGGGGAGAGTGGAGGGTTCCACTCTAGCCCGACGCTTGCGGCTGCCCAGGAAAGCATGTCCATCATCTCCACGTCGGCCTTAGACTGGGTGACCATACCCGAAGGAGAAAGCCCAGCCGAAGCCTCCATGTCAGACTGGACGAACCCGCTCTCCGATGCTGCGCTCGATAACTCATCGTCTTCCCGGGCTCTGAATAAGAGGTCGAACTCTCCCTGAGACGAGCCGGCGGTTTCATCCGAGAGCCCGACCGGGGCAAGCGAGCGTGCTGAGGAATGGGAGGTCCATGGGGGGTTACCTGGCAGAGGTGCTCCCACTGAAGTCCCCAAATCGCCCCCAGTGCTAACCGACGCGGCATCATACCCATAGGTAGAAGGACCGAGGTGGGGAGCTGCTGGGGTGGCTTGTTTTCTTACGAAGGCAAGCCGCGACCTCAACGTTGCCATGGTCATGTTCTTGCAATGAGGACAAGACCTATCCACAAATGATGTCTCCGCGTGGGCAGCGCCCAGACAAGTAAGACAGCGATCGTGGCCATCAGAAGCAGAGATAACGACCACAAACAGGAATAACACACAAACGGAAAGGCATCTTTAAAAAGACGTTCCGTTTGTGCTACTCTTTTAGAATTGAAAATATACTCTTTTAGAATATACTCTTTGTTTTACTCTGCCGAAGCGCCCAGGGGCGTTCTCTGCACTCCACGGGTGCAGAGGGGGAGAAGCTGCTGAAATGCGCTGTAAATCCAGCAGTTTGAGCTGAACGGTAGGGAGAAATTGAATTCAGTGCACTGAATGCAACCGCTCGGCTCTGAAGAGAAAATCTGAATGAGTGGTTGCATACCAGCTCCTTTTATACCCATATGTCCATGGAAGTGGCATGCAAATTCCATTTGCCAATTCCCATTGGCCTTTTTTCAAAAAGCAGAGGTGTTTGGGACTCCCAAGAGTGACCCCTAGTGTCACTACATCAACACAACGTTGAGTGAGTGACAGATAGGGAACATCCTGGTTACTTTCGTAACCTCCGCTCCCTGATGGAGGGAACGAGACATTGTGTCCCTCTTGCCACAACACTGAACTACCCGCTGAAATGGCTGGGACCTTGTCTCGGCTCCTCAGCACAAAACCTCAATGAGTGGTTGCATACCAGCTCCTTTTATACCCGTACGTCTGGGGGAGTGGCATGCAAATTCCACTCGCCAATTCCCATTGGCCTTTTTTCAAAAAGCAGAGGTGTTTGGGGCTCCCAAGAGTGACCCCTAGTGTCACTACATCGACACAACGTCTCGTTCCCTCCATCAGGGAATGGAGGTTACGGAAGTAACCAAGACGATTTTTATACTGTACAAACTGTAGATTCTATCCCCTAACCCTAACCCTAAACCTAACCCTCACAAAAAACTTTCTGCATTTTTACATTTTCAATAAAACATCGTTTAATATGTTTTTTAAGAGATTTAAATTATGGGGACACTAGAAATGTCCTCATAAACCACATTTATAGCATCATACCCTTGTAATTACCAGTTTGTAACCTAAAAAAAAGTAAACCACTTAAACCTGCTCCCCCCCCCCAACCCCCCCCCCCACCACACCACACACAGACTAGCACTGTTCCAAAATGTAGTGAGTTGCCTTGCTGTCTACTGCCTAAATAGGTATAACTGTCTTTTAAGGCATAATCATAACAAAAATGGAAGAAAGCCACAGTGCCCTTAAGGCCCCAGCAGACCTCTTTCTATTCTACATTCAGAAAAAAAAAAAAAAAAAAAAAAGAAACAGCCGAGCAATGGCGTACTATTTGCAAACATTCAGACACCTGCTACACTGCTATGGGAGGTGTTTAGAGGTACATTTAAAAATAAAGACACTCAAGAACACATGTAAAACATAAAATAATATGACAATAAAATGTGTTGTCAATGACTTCATGTCTCATTCTATGAGTAGAATTCACATGAAACCTGTAAAATTGGCTGTTTTAACTACTTGATGATGTTTTAAAGTAAAATATATGCAGTAGATAATGTGTAATTTGTAATATTTACCTTTTGCATTCATGGCGCTAATGTGCTAAAACGCTATATGCGGTCATAATATGCACTGATTACACTCTGTTATTGTTATTTATGATGACACTGCAAAGATGGGTATAGAAAAGAGTGTTAATGGGTAGAATACAGACAAAAGAATGATGATAGGCATACTTTATTATGGCAGATGTGTGAATGGCTTTCAGCAGCAGATGGCACATAATTGAATGGGCACTTAAGAGTATTTGAGTAGATTTAATTCTTTTTGTATACTAATTAAAAAAATAAATAGCATTATATGTTCTTCGAAAATGTCTCTACGCGATCGTACAGATGTAGGTATATTTGCACCAGTTCGCTAATAATTCTGCACTCTGGTGTGTTTGTGTTGACTGATCTTAAACTGTCTGAACAATGTAATAGGAATTAGCTGTCAGCTTCAAAATAGGTGGAGCTCTAGGTCACACCTAACGATGAGGTGGACCAATGGAAGTAAGGTGTTTAGCAGCTGGTATGAAGTTTTCCTGCAAGATCGCCATGGTGACCTGTTAAGAACCACAGAAAATAACTCAAAAACCTTCTTTTTGGCCAGATTTTGTTCTAAATGATGTCACATCGTTCGTTCTCTGATTTCACATGAAGTGTGCAGAGGCCTTTACTTCCTACTTTAGAAATTATGATTTCTGCTCTTCTGTTCTTTGTCTTTACCACCTCATCCAACGTATCTGACCCCTACATCTTACTTCAGTACCCCCCTCTTCCTGTTTCTCTCTCTCAACTCCCCTCTCGCACAGGCTGTGCCTTGATGCCCATATGTTACCTGACAGGACAGGCACAGTAAATGATGGCTATATCGAAATGTTGATGGGAGAGAGATGCAGACAGCGGCTGTGTTTGTAAATGGAGTGTTGTTTGGATGGGGAGGCAAGGGAGTTTGGAGCTACCTGGCAGATGTCAAACAGCAGAGGCAAAGAGAGTGAGAGAGAGACATGCTCACAAGACAACTTGACAACTCTCTCAGTGGCATGCCAGTAGATGAAGTGGCCTTTACCCCTTCACTGTTTGACACCTGACAGTGGACTCCTATCTTATCTTGCTTCATAGACAGCCCAGAGTCACCACTTATGTTCATAAACAGAATAACATGGAAAATAGGAATATTTTAATTAATCAGAGGTCAAGGGTCAAATAGATGAAGACACAGCCCACGACTCAGGACTCCCAGTATGAATTTATAGAATTCTAGTCATACCATTTCAGGACAAGGTCATATAGTGGGAATTTGATTGCAACAAATATACAATGAAGTTATATTTCTCTGACAGCTATTTGTGCAAATGATTGACAGAAAGACCCATAGAAAAGTACTGTGGTGGTACCATGGTACAGTGATGGTATCAGATGGTAATACCATGGTACCATGGAATGATTACCACATTTTTGTACCATAGTATTTACAGTGCATTCAGAAAGTATTCAGACCCCTTCATTTTTTTTTTTCACATTTTGTTATATTGCAGTCTTATGCTAAAATGCTTTAAATTATTTATTTTTTTCACATCAATCTACACTCCATACCCCAAAATGAGAAAGCAAAAAACATATTTTTGATAACTTTGCAAATATATTGAAAAGAAAAAAAACTGAAATATCACATTGACATAAGTATACAAACCCTTTACTCAGTACTTGGTTGAAGCACCTTTGGCAGCGATTACAGCCTCAAGTCTTTTTTGGGTATGATGCGACAAGTTTTGCACACCTGGATTTGGGGATTTTCTACCATTCTTCTCTGCAGATCCTCTCAAGCTCTGTCAGGTTGGATGGGGACCTTCGGTGGACAGATATTTTTAGGTCTCTCCAGAGGTGTTCGATTGGGTTCGAGTCCGGGCTCTGGCTGGGCCACTCAAGGACATTCACAGAGTTGTCCCTAAGCCACTCTTGCGTTGTCTTGGCTGTTTGCTTAGGATCATTGTCCTGTTGGAAGGTGAACCTTCGGCCCAGTCTGAGGTTCTGAGCACTCTGGACCAGATTTTCATTAAGGATATCTCTGTATTTTGCTGCGTTCAGCTATCCTTCCCTGCCGCTGAAAAACACCCCCACAGCATGATGCTACCACTGCCATGCTTCACCATTGGGATAGTATTGTGCAGGTGATGAGCGGTGCCTGGTTTCCTCCAGACAAGATGCTTGGAATTGAGGCTAAACAGTCCAGTCTTCATTTCATCAGACCAGAGAATCTTGTTTCTCACAGTCTGAGAGATCTTTAGGTGCTTTTTTGCAAATTCCAAGCAGGCTTTCATGTGTTTTGCACTGTGGAGAGGCTTCTGTCTGGCCACTCTGCCATAAAGCCCAGATCGGTGGAGTGTTGCAATGATGGTTATACTTCTGCAAGTTGAAAATCTCCACACATGATCTCTGGAGCTCAACCAGAGTGACCATCATGTTCTTGGTCACCTTGTCAGGGAATTTGAGGGAGGACCCAAACACAGAAGGCAAGTTGAAGGGCTTTATTTTAAAAAACAAAAATACAACTCAAAACTCCCATGAGGGAGAAAAACAGAAAACAAAATAATAAACTTAAAAAATCAGAACAAGCAAGAAAACCAACAGACAGAAACCAACGGACAGGGAAATTTCACAAATAAATCTGGCACAAGACTGAACACGAGAGGAGCTTATAAAGGGAAGGGTAATAGGAAGCAGGAGCCACAGATAATGAGCAGGGTGGAGTAACGAGCAGTAGTCAGATCAACAGAGCTTGCGTTCTCCACATGGCACCTACAAACACAAGAGGCTGAGGGTAAAACACAGAATCAAGCACAAACAAGAAACAAACAGGCAGAGGAGATTATCATGATCCTGCCACAACAAAAATAAACAAAGACTAAAGTGGCAGGACCATGACACACCTGTCTTACCAAGGCCCTTCTCTTCCGATTGCTCAGATTGTCCAGGCGGCCAGCTCTAGGAAGAGCCCTGGTTGTTCCAAACTTCTTCTGTTTAAGAATTATGGAGGCCACTGTGCTCTTGGGAACCTTCAATGCAGCCAACATTTTTTGTAGCCTTCCCCAGATCTGTGCTTCGACACAATCCTGTCTCTGAGCTATGTAGGCAGTTCCTTTGACCTCATGGCTTGGTTTTTTCTCTGATTTGCATTTCCAGCTGTGAGACCTTATATAGACAGGTTTGTGCCTTTCCAAATCATGTCCAATTAATTAAATTTGCCACAGGTGGACTCCAATCAAAGTGTACAAACATCTGAAAGATGATCCAGAGAAATGGGATGCACCTTAGCTAAATTTCAAGTGTCATAGCAAAGGTTCTGAATACTTACTGTATGTCAATGTTATAGTTCTTTTTTTTTTTTTTTAATACTTTTGCTAAATTACAAAAAATCAGTTTTTTGCTTTGTCATTATAGGGCATGGAGTGTAGACTGATGTGAAGCATTTTAGCATAAGGCTGCAACATAACAAAATGTGAAAAATAAAATAAAATGAAGGGGTCTGAATACTTTCTGAATGCACTGTATATGCAGGGGACTTTGACTAAAAAACAGCCCAGAAATTATGCTGACCCTTCACAACCCCCAGTTTTTTTTCCCACAGTATTGTGATATATCTTAATTAGCCATTCTTAAATTGCTAATGGCTGCACAATTACACAATTTATATATATATATATATATATATATATATATATATATATATATATATATATATATATATATATATATATATATATATACACACAGCTGAAAATGCAGATCAGAGCGAAAACCATGCCATGAGGTCAAAGGAACTGCCTGAAGAGCTAAGAGACAGGATTGCATCGAGGAACAGATCTGGAGAAGGCTACAAAAAACAAAAATAATAATAATAATAATAATAATTCGGCTGCATTGATGGTTCCCAAAAGCACAGTGGCCTCCATAATTCTTAAATGGAAGAAGTTTAAAACAACCAGGACTCTTCCTAGAGCTGGCCGCCCAGCTAAACTGAACAATCGGGGGAGAAGGGCCTTTGTAAGAGAGGTGACCAAGAACCCGATGGTCACTCTGGTTGAGCTCCAGAGATCATGTGTGGAGATGGGAGAAACTTTCAGAAGGACAACCATTACTGCAACACATACCCAAAAAGACTTGAGGCTGTAATCACTGTCAAAGGTGCTTCAACTAATTACTGAGTTAAGGGTCTGAATACTTATGTCAATGTGATATTTCAGCCTTTTCTTTTTAATACATTTGCAAAGTTATCAACAATCTGGTTTTTGCTTTGTTATTGTGGGGTATGGAGTGTAGATTGATGTGAATTTTTTTTTTTTGCATAAGAGTGCAACATTAAAAAAATGGGGAAAAAGGTTTCTGAAAACATTCTGAATGCACTGTATGTACAGGGTTGGGAGGGTTACGTTTGAAATGTATTCCACTACAGATTACAGAATACATGCTGTAAAATATAATTTGTAATGTATTCTGTTAGATTACTCAAGGTCAGTAACATATTCTAAATACTTTGGATTACTTCTTCAGCACTGGTAGATTTTTTCACTTGTTTTGACTATAAAAACTCTGCCAGTACAGTAAGACAAAATACACATTAAAAATAAGTTCTCTGAAAAATCTAAATATCTTATGCAGTGTTGTTTCTAAAACAAGATAAATCAAATTGATCTTGTTTTTAGGATTTTTAGATATTTGTACAGGACAACAATATAAAAATTATTATCAAGAATACGATTTTTGCCCTAATATCTAAGGTCTTACTAGAAAAAAAATAAAATTATGATCCAACGTGAATTTTCTTGATAAAAAAATATGATCGTGCCTGGTAACGTGCATGTAAAATGGCTAGAAATAGCATTTTAGCTTAGCGTAAAGCTGACAGTTTACACAAGGTTTATTTCTATTTCTTCTGCTCCAAACTTACTTCAAACTTAAGAAAGTGTTTCACCGCTGTTCAAATGCTCTTTGGATCACATCATTTATATGTATATGTTTTCCACCTGAAAGGACTAAATATTAAATGAAACAAATGACAATAAAATGCAAAGTAATCTCTTCAGTAATCAAAATACTTTTTGAATGTAACTGTATTCTAATTACCAATGATTTAAATTGTAACTGTAGTGGAATACAGTTACTTATATTTTGTATTTTACATACGTAATTCCGTAATACATGTATTCCATTACTCCCCAACCCTGTGTATATATATATACCTACACTGGTGGCCAAAAGTTTGGAATAATGTACAGATTTTGCTGTTTTGGAAGGAAATCGGTACTTTAATTCACCAAAGTGGCATTCAGCTGATCACAAAGTATGGTCAGGACATAAGTGATGTAAAAATCATTTTTGATCAAATCTAGACAGGCCCATTTCCAGCAGCCATCACTCAAACATCTTATCCTTGAGAAATCATGCTAAATTGCTAATGTGGTACTAGAAAACCACTTGCCATTATATCAAACACTGTTGAAAGCTATTTGGTTCATCAAATGAAGCTTAACATTGTCTTTGTGTTTGTTTTTGAGTTGCCACAGTATGCAATAGACTGGCATGTCTTAAAGTTAATATTAGATAAAAAATGGCAAATAAGAAACAGCTTTCTCTAGAAACTCGTCAGTGAATCATTGTTTTGAGGAATGAAGCTGAATTTGCCAAAAAACTGAAGATTTCATACAAAGGTGTACACTATAGTCTTCAAAGACAAAGGACAACTGGCTCTAATAAGGACAGAAAGAGATGTGGAAGGCCAGATGTACAACTAAACAAGAGGATAAGTACATTCTCTAGTTTGAGAAATAGACACCTCACATATCCTCAATAGACAGCTTCATTGAATTCTACCCACTCAACACCAGTTTCATGTACAACAGTAAAGAGAAGACTCAGGGGTGCAGGCTTTATGGAAAGAATTGCAAAGAAAAAGCCACTTTTGAAACAGAAAATCAAAAAGAAAAGATTAGAGTGGGCAAAGAAACACAGACATTGGACAACAGATAACTGGAAAAGAGTGTTATGGATCTTAAACCCATTGAGCTTTTGTAGGATCAGCTAGACTGTAAGGTACGTGAGAAGTGCCCGACAAGACAGCCACATCTATGGCAAGTGCTACAGGAAGCGTGGGGTGAAATGTATCCTGAGTATCTGGACAAAAACTGACAGCTAGAATGCCAAGGATCTGCAAAGCTGTCATTGCTGCACGTGGAGGAATGTTTGATGAGAACTCTTTAACTGTTTAAAAAGTTCTGAACATTTTTTTCAAATTGAAATAGTCATTTTTCATGTTATTAATGTCCTGACTATACATTGTGATCAGTTGAATGCCATTTTGTTGAATAAAAGTACCAATTTCTTTCCATAAGAGCAAAATCTGTACATTATTCCAAACTTTTGGCCGCCACTGTGTGTGTGTGTGTGTATATATATATATATATATATATATATATATATATATATATATATACACTGTATATATACTGTATATATTTATACAATATGTGTATACATATGTGTATACATAATCATAAACAAACAAAGCTAAATTAATATACATTTTCAATAAACTAAATATCAGATGTGCACTGATTGCATTTATTTTGTGATTTTACTGACTTGACTAACTGGACTGTACGGAGCAATAAAGTAATGTTCTAGGTTCAATACAAATACAATTAACAGCATTTGTGGCATAATGTTGATTTCCACAATGAAATTATTAAGACTCATCCCTCCTTTATAAAAACAAAAACAAAAATAATTAAAAACTAAAAACGCAGTTACAGTAAGGCACTTACAAAGAAAATGAATTGGGCCATCCAATTAACATTAAAGGTGCAGTATGTAAGATTCAGAAACCCTTGTTATTAATGACACCTGTGGCTGTTAAGAGAACTGCAGCCAGCTACCTGTTGCTGGTGCTTGCGCTCGTTCACACACTCCATAGGGATGCGAGCTACAGAGCATCGGCCTAAACTATGACGTAACGTACAAAGAGACTGAACGTGATCCACCGGCATCATGCTGACAGATGAGGTAGCATAATTAAAATTACACAGTTATGATTGTTTTACTACAAACTTTGAGACTAAACTAAAACTACTCATCAGCTAACATAGCATACTGATACATACCTACAGCAACATACTATCGAACTATACCAGACAGTTTACTGTTGCACTGAACTGTTATGTTGCACTATTGTATGTTTTGTTTAACATATGTTGTACTACGATCAAGAAACCAGCGTATTTTGTTAAATTGATCCTGTATACCTGACTTTTAGTATAAAGAGAAGATCATTGAAATTATTTGAAAGTTGCAAAGCAAGGTAGCTTGCAATTTGTCAGCGTTAGCATTCAAGATCAAGTTAGCCAAAATTACACAGATCAATCCTTATGGCACTATATTTCACATGCTTTGCAGTTATGTAAGCTTACCTGTCCAATAAGCAGAACGCCAATTCAGGGTCGGTTTTGATCCCCAAATCCGAACTAAGGTCCCTCCAGGAATCAAATGCCCTGCCAACGTTCACTCTAGATTTCGCTCGACCACGATCACGTTCTCACTTATCCAGACGGGATTCAGTAGAAGGCTCTCGGGAGCGCGCACAAACGTCACATCCTTTGGATTTTCCCGGCAAAACCAACCCGCTCCATTCGCATGAAATTGGATATAACTTTACACGCATAAGGTGAGTACGTGATTTTATCACACTAAAACCATGTTAACATGTATAATATTTAAGTCTTGTGGATATACTTTTGAAACGATGTGTATTTTAATGTTTGTGGACTGGCTTATGAGATTAATATAGTATCAAAATTATTCACAAAACACTTATCCATCAATTTGATAAATGTCATACATGCATCTTACTATCCACACACAAATGCCTTTCAACTTGTGTCGGTGAAATTAAAAATTAAATGAATGTGCAGTATTTGTACAAATAGAGACATATTTGTGAATACAAATGTTCCCTTTTGTATAAATGTAACACAATTTGTGTGTCTAACCAAAGACCTTCCAAATTAAACACAAAACGGCCTTGTGAAGTATTGAACGTGCATTTGTGGATCAAATGACACGCGTGCATTCATTGACATGTTTTTGTGTCTATTCTGTTTTATTTATTTGAATTTTGAGACTTTTGTTTCACTGTTTTTACCATGGCTGACCCACACACAAACAACTATCAATGAATAAGTCCTAAATTCATCCATAAGTGTGGGCACATCTACCCATTAATTTGGGAAAATTTCACAAATGTGTGTTATTAGCCTTATACAAATGTCTTTTTACTTGTTTAAATTAATTAAATTAATTAATTAATTAATTTAAATTAATGTGCAGCTATTTATACAAATAGACCCATATTTTTGAATATAAATGTTCCCTTTTGTACAAATAAATCACAGTTTGTGGATGCAACCAAATTAAGAAGTTCCAAATGAAACACAAAATGGTCTTGTGAAGTATCGAATGTGCATTTGTGGATCAAGTGACCCGTGCATTCATTGGCGTCTTTTTGTGTGTTTTCTGTTTCATTTATTTGAATTTTGAGACTTCCTTCCTGCTGGTTTTGCCTTGCACGATCCACACACAAATATCCAAAGATCCACACATAACTTTGTGTCATAAAAGCAGCTACCACTAGATGGCGGTCTAATTTTACAGATGTTCCATCAGGTGGGACGTGATTTATTCACAAGGTTAAAGGTTTAATCAAAGGTTTGTCTCAATTTTTCTGATATATAACCAAGGATAATGTCCTGTCACATTGTAATAGGCGAAAAAAGCCCATTTTAGAGTGTAAGTCCTGGTGACAATACGTTTGTGTGACATGTCAGTAGCTTTCTAGCTAATAGGATTCCAACACGTGGCTCACCGTGTATTTGTTCCAGGTCAGTGTTAGAGTCTGTTACTTCAATCTTATCTAAGTTTCTAGACTGAAATTCCTGTCAACGCAATGGGAAATATCTGTTTGTGTAGTCAAAGCATGAGTACAGTTCTTAATGTTGTAGTATCCAATAGGGCTGGGCGGAATGGCGATATATATCGCGGCGACGGAATAAAGTGTCAGTAGGTAGACATTTTTCTATATCGTGTATATCAGTGGTTCTCAACCTTTTTTGATGAACGCCCCCCTACTTCATTCCCTTACCCGGAGCAGAGACTTTCAAAAACAACAAGACAAAACTCAATATTTGTGTTATTTGCTTAATTTGCTCAATGCAACTTCGATGCATTGCATAATTGTAAAGTTTTTTTAATAAATTCAGCAGGCTTACGCATCATGAATGTGAAACCAAACCTTGCGATTCTTGAATTCAAGCAGATGGAGGGCTATATCTGGGGTCTATAAAATGAAAATGCGAAGACAGAAACTAATAATAAGTGATATTGTTAATATATTTTACATTTGCCTTTTTGAAAACTTTAATTTATTAATTATTTATTTTTATAGTTTGAACAGTAGTATTTGTAACAAGACCATAGTAAACACATGGAAGCATGGATCTTCACTGCCATGGTTAGATGTAACATGATTTCTACAAAACAAACTATGGCATTTTTGAAATTATAAACAGTAGACCTACTCTAAACACATATAAAAACAATAAATACAAAATATAAATATTTATAAGTTGTAACAAAATTTTTTAATATTCCCTCACTCCCCTAATGTAGCCTATGACAAATGTAATAGGGCTGAAGTAGTGATATGATAATATTTATTATCAGTCTATTTCTGCCTGAAGTACAGTTAGTGTTACTATAGTAAATTTAAGGGTGGTGATGTAGAATTCTGTACCGAATTCAAATGGTTTCCACTTCTCGTGCCTTGTTTCTCAATGATTCTCACAAAGATGCATGTTTAAGAGCTTGAGACCGGTCTGCGAGTAAAAACGCACCTTCTTTGCCTCACGCTGCTCTGTCCATTGACCCGTATCCATCTACAGAGCCATACAGGTGCATTAGCCAAGATTGTGCCTCTGCCTGTGTATTTGACACTGCTAAACCAGATACTCCAGATGCATTGCTAGACTTCAAAATCAGATGAACCGCGGTACAAATGCGTACTAACCCATATAATAGAGAAACAACTGATATACTCCAAGTCTAGAGAAATGTTTTAATGCAAAGAGGAACTTGATGATAGATTTGATTATTATGAGTGATAAACGCCCCCCATTTGTAATCTAACACCCCTTTCTCTACTAATTTGCACTCAGCGCCCCCTGGCATCCTTTGAATGCCCCCTGGGGGGCAGTACCACCCCCGCTGAGGACCCCTGATCTAATGGAAGACAAAATCCAAAACAAATCCGTGATGGAGGGCTTTGCTTCAGAATCAAAGCAAATGCTTATATTCAAATAGAAAAGCATATTTGTGTTTGTATTGAAAAGTGATGGAGAGTAGATAAAACAGATCAAATATTATTTTGAATATTTATTTATTGATAACGTTTTTCATTGTAGTGGACATGACAGGTTTCAATTAGGCTACATTGGGCATCATTTTAAATAAAAATGAAGTTATTATTTTTAATACGTTTTTGAATCACTTCCATCAAAATGTGTAGGCTACATTCCATATCATACATATCTTTTTTGACAAAAAATTTAAATAATATTACCATATATTTTGTTGCTTATATTGCCCACCCCTATCGCATGGTTATTTAACCTTTTTTGTTTTATTATTTTCCAGGAAAAAATATTATATTGTGATATTTACTGTTACCGTGATATAGAATTTTGGTCATATAGCCCACCATGAATATTACTGTCTCGTATAGTGTCTTTTGTACTGTATACCGTTTTATACATGCTTTATGACAGAACCACTAGATAATGTAAAATAATTGGTATCATGCTTCCTATCAAATTAATCCTTGTGTGACGCCCTGCACATTGTAGTATATCACCTCCTTATAGCATGCATTGTATGCTTGTTATATTAATCAAAGCATAAAGGGGCACAAACTGCTTGCTTACTCCAATCATGCAAATGAGTCAGCTTCCAAACAAAGGAACTTTTCCCGCTGGAAAATTGCACCTTTCTCAGTGGTCAAGCCAAACTCGAGAGGAGTGACCTCCCTCAGGAGTTAAAGGACACTGTCGGAGTGACCTCCCTCCCTCTCTCTTCCTTCTTCTCTCTCTCCCTTCTCCTCCTGATTGGTGTTTGTGTGGGACCGGAAACACCCGGTCCGACCACGAGGTCGTGGGCCAGCAGGCCATGTGTAACTTCCTCGACCATAATGGAGTCAAACTAATACCGCAAGTTCATCATCATTTCTTCATTCAACGCAGAAGAAATTGATTGCAACTTCAACACCATCCACTCAAGGAACCATCAAGACTTTCTCCTGATACTGCATCCGGGTGCTCTCTCAACAGCCAAGGCATTGCAAGTATCGTACAATTAACTAACTAGAGGTATCAGTCCCAGACAACTGACACTACACCATGCAGTAGCAATGATGAAGGGTAACCTCAAGTAAAGTGCCAACTGTGATGTTCTATTCTATTGTTTGTGTATGTACCTAAAATATGTAGGGAAAAAATGCTGATATGCTGCTAATGTTCCAGTTTAAGGACATTGTTTCAACCCAAACAGAAAAAATGAAACATTTCATTTTGTTTGACCTGACAAAGACTAATTCAGGGTCAAAACATTGTCTTTAAACTGAAAGGTTAGCATTTTTCTCCCATTTCTTTTAATGGATATTAAGTTGCAGATGTGCACCTGCATTTTTTAGCTATGTCTATACTATCCTTAGTGTATTTCTACTTAAGATGTACCCAAATTTAGTTGTCTTTTGTAATAACATGCATATCAATTTGTAACCTTGATTATCGCCCAATTTTCCCCCTGAAGACAAACCACTTTCTTAATTCTACAATGAAATTGTATGGCAGACACTGAGTTTCACATGCTGTATATGTGCATCCAAATTCACCCAAATATAAAAACTGTCATCATTTACTTACATCCCAAGAAAGGAAATGTTAGGCAGTATGTATAAAGACTGACAGCCTTAGTCCCCATTCATATTCATTAGGAATAAACATTCACTTTCATTGGTAATAAAAGCAATGTCAACATATACAATTTGTGTTCTACAGGGGAGCAATACATCATATAGGTTTGAAACAATATGAGGGTGAGCAAATTATGACAATTTTTATTTTTGGGTGAACAATTATAAGTGCAGCCAAAAGAAGACAGACTTCTTCTACTCAAACAGATATTTCTCATTGCATAGACAGGAATTTCAGTCTAGAAACTAGATGTAGCAGACTCTAATGCTAACCTGGAACAAAAACATGGTGAGCCAGGTTTTGGAATCCTATTAGCTAGAAAGCTACTGACATGTCACACAAACGTATTGTCACCAGGACTTACACTCTAAAATGGGATGTTTTCGCCTTTTACAATGTGACAGGACATTATCCTTGGTTATATATGAGAAAAATTGAGACAAACCTTTGATTCTTTCTGCTGATCTCAGATGTTGTTTGTTTGAAGTGGCGCTTATAAAGTGCGCATGCCAAGAGTCCATGTGAATAAATCACGCCCCGCCTGATGGAACATCTGTAAAATGAGACCGCCATCTAGTGGTAACTAGATTACACAAAGTTACGTGTGGATCTTTAGATACTTGTGTGTGGATCATGCAAGGCAAAACCAGTGGGAAGGAAGTCTCAAAATTCAAATGAATGAAACAGAAAACACACAAAAAGTCATCAATGAATGCACACATTTACATTTTTATGCATTTGGCAGACACTTTTATCTAAAGTGACTTACAGTGCACTTATTACAGGGACAATCCCCCCGGAGCAACCTGGAGTTAAGTGCTTTGTTCAAGGACACAATGGTGGTGGCTTTGGGGATTGACACACAAATTGTTACATTTATACAAAAGGGAACATCTGTATTCACAAATATGTCTCTATTTGTACAAATTGCTGAACATTAATTTAATTCTGAATTTCACAGACACAAGTTGAAAGGCATTTGTGTGTGGATAGTACATGTATGACATTTATCAAATTGATGGATAAGTGTTTACACATTTGTGAATAATTTTGATACTATATTCATCCCATACTGGCCCAGTTTCCCTTCCATTGTAAGTGGCTTACTGTAACTGCTTTTTTATACATATTTTAAATGAGAAAAAAAAAAAAAATTGTAATCAACATAATGCAACAAATCCTGTTGATTAAGCTTAAAGGGATAGTTCACCCAAAAATGAAAATTCTCTCAATATTTACTTACCCTCATGATATCCCAGCTGTGTATGACTTTCTTTCTCCACCAGAACACATTTGAAGACAAATACAAAAATATCTTAGCTCAGTAGATCTTTAAAATGCAGTCAGCATAAACAGTCAGCATAAACGTCATTCATTCGCCACCAGCTGTTAAATTAACGTCTTTTAAAGTGACATGGTTGCTTTTGGTGTGAAAAAGATAAATATTTAAGTACTTTTTTACTCTAAATCATGCTTCCTGTCAGAAGTGATATGCGTCTGTGACGTAATCATATTTGCACTGGAAGCAAGAACTGACGCACGTGTGTCACAGCAGGAAGTATAGCGCTGTTCACAAGTGAGAAGGAAGAACGCTGTACAATAACTTGGTTGGCTTTGGTTTAGATCTGTATTTATCTGTTTCTTTACTCACAATGGTGTGTTTGTGTTCTCATCCTAGATGTCTCAACCGAGTGAAGAACATGGGATTACGTCTGTATCATGGCAAAGCGAATACGTCACACGAGAGACCGCTTGAACTCTACCCTCTCATGAAGCTTACCGGAAGCATTTGATTGTAGTTCAAAAGTACTTAAATATTGATCTTTTTTCACACCAAAAGTGATCTTATCGCTTTAGAAGACATTAATTTAGCCACTGGAGTCGTATCAATGTCATTTATGCTGACTGTCTGTAATTTTTGGAGCTTCAAAAGAGAAATCTCCACTCCACTTGCATTTTAAGGATGCTTTAGAATAGACCAGCAATGGTCCAGACACATACAAATAAAATTGTTTGGTCAGAGTATGTTATACTTTCAGTTCAATCGCAACATATACATAAAGATATACATTTATCTTAATACACAGAAACAGTGCACAGCTGATTGAGCCTTCTAAACAATTGGAGCCAGGTCACAGACTAGAAGGCAGCAGCCACGATATGCATGTGCATTCTGTACATGTGTGTAAGAGAGTGTAATCGACTGGAAGGCCTATCTTTCCTCACAAGGGGGGGGCTGGCATTGAAGTGCCGCACCTCAAGCTCATCGGACGCCCGTAGGCTGCACAGGCATTAGCACCGTCGCCCAGGTGACCGATAGCGTTGTGCTAACTGAATGAGCTGCGCTTCTTACCTCTCGGACCATCTGGTCTCGCTGTTGGAGCGCCCTCCCTGCCTTCTCCCCGGTGGGCTTCTGTCTGAAAAGAGAAAGCAGGACGAGAGGCTGATGAGAGAGGCCTTGGGGCCCTCCATCACTCCTCGCCACCAGGAAGTTACCAGCTGTCTGCACTCATTTGCATTCTCTCTTTGCCCCCCCCCCTCCCCCCACAAATAATGAAATTAGCCACAAGTTTCCTGAGGTGATGCAAGACACAGACTTAGGCAGGACGTGTCAGTATTTGTGTAGATGCGGGTGTGCTTCAGGAGCCAGAGAAGAGAAGGTCATAGAGCCTCTGATGCTAAATGGAAGAGTGTGTTAAGAGAGCATGGATAAAAGTTTGGTCTAATGTAAGAGGTTACAATGGTGTTTTTTGGTTTTGCATACCACAGGAGGCTCTCTTCATTTGGAGTTATAGAGACAGTTTAGAGACAATCTTCTTTTCTTAGTTCAGTATTTGCCCTCAATTATTTTTATTAATTTAAAGGAATTTTTCAGATTCAATACAATTTACTGTAAGCTCAGTCGAACTAATTTGTGGCATGATGCTGATTAAAACCATTTTTTTTTTTAACTCCTCCCCCTTACAGTGTGGCACTTACAATGGAAGTGAATGGGTCACATTTTTGGGGGGTTTACATGCAGAAATGTTAAGCTTACAAGAAAAGCACTTTAATACTTCTGGTAAAACTCATATGTTTATTTGAGCTGTAAAGTTGTTTAAATGTTTTCTATTTTTTTTTATTTATGTTTTTTCAAACTACTAAATTACCAATATTACAGGGTATGTATGCTTATGGCATTGCACTGTCATGGTAACAAAGTTGTACAATTGATATAACTTTTTGTCGATGTAGTAACACTAAGGGTCACTCTTGGGAACCCCAAACACCTCTGCTTTTTTTAAAAAAAGCCAATGAGAATTGGCGAGTGGAATTTGCATGCCACTCCCCCGGACATACGGGTATAAAAGGAGCTGGTATGCAACCACTCATTCAGATTTTCTCTTCGGAGCTGAGTGGTTGTATTCAGTGCACTGAATTCAATTCCCTCCAAAGACGCACCTCAAAACTGCTGGATTTACGGCACATTTCAGCGGCTCCTCCCCCTCTGCACCCGTGGAGTGCAGAGAATGCCCCTGGGTGCTTCGGCAGAGCGAAAATAAGAGAGTATATTCTAAAAGAGTATATTTTCATTCACAAAAAGAGTGGCACACATGGAACGTCTTTTTAAAGATGCCTTTCCATTTGCGTGTTATTCCTGGTTGCGGTCGTTATCTCTCAGCTTCTGACAGCCACAATCGCTGTCTTACTTGTCTGGGCACTGCCCACGTGGAGACATCATTCATGGATGAGTCATGTCCTCATTTCAAGAAAATGACCATGGCAACGTTGCGGTCGCGGCTTGCGTTCGTATGAAAGCAAGCCACCCCAGCAGCTCCCCGCACCAGTCCTTCTACCCACGGGTTTGAGGCCGTGTCGGTTAGCACTGGGGGCGATTTGGGGACATCAATGGGACCACCTCCGCCGGGTATCCCCCCACGGACCTCCCATTCCCCAGTACGCTCGCTTGCCCTGATCAGGCTCTCACACGAGACCGCCGGCTCGTCTCAGCGCGAGTTCAACTTCTCGTTCGGAGCTTGGGAAGACGGTGAGTTATCGAGTGCAGCATCGGAGAGCTCAAAGCGTTTTGTATAGGAACCCCTAGTGTCACTACATCGACACAATGTCGAGTGAGTGACAGATAGGGAACGTCATGGTTACTTTTGTAACCTCTGTTCCCTGATGGAGGGTATTGAACCTGTAAAATTCCTTTAAAAACATAATTCTGAAACAGCAGAACCTGCTGAAAAAAAAGCACATGCTGGTCCAGGCTGGTTTGGTGCTGGTTTAGCTAGACCAGCATAGCCACATTGTTCACCAACAATAAATGCTGGTAAACCAGCGTGGCCTTTCTTGTGAAGCTGGTTGATCGAGGAAGGCTTGCTAGTTAAGCTAGTTAAAGGAATAGTTCACACAAAAATTAAAATTCTGTCATAATGTACTTAATCTTATGTTGTTCCAAACTGCTCGACTTTCTTTCTTATGTGAAACACAAAAGGAGATGCTTTAATGAAATCATAAAAGTTATCCAAGCAACTTGGACTACTTTTATGGTACTTTTGGGCCCATTTTTAAGCTTTAAAGTAAGTTGCTATCAACAACCATTGTTTTGAATAGATAAACCGTGATAATCTTTAAAACATCTCTTTTTGTACGTATTCTGCATTAGAAAGAATGTCCTTCGGATTTAGAATGGCATGAGGGTGAGTACTTTATGACAGAATTTTCCTTTTGGTGTGAACTATTTCTTAAAGTAGCCTGTTAGGGAAATAGCAGCATGCCAGCATCCATGCAGGTCATGCAACAGGGGAATCTAAACATCCTACACAACTTTAGACTGGCTTAAAGGGATAGTTCACCTAAAATTTTTAATTCTCTCATCATTTACTCACCCTCATGCCATCCCAGATGTGTATGACTTTATTTCTTCAGCAGAACACTAACAAAGATTTTTAGAAGAATATCTCAGCTCTGTAGGTCCATACAATGCAAGTGGTTGGTGATCAGCACTTTGAAGCTCCAAAAAACAATCGTAGTAAAAGTAATCCATACAACTCCAGTGGTTAAATTAATGTCTTCTAATGTGATGTGATCGCTTTGGGTGAGAAACAGATCAATATTTAAGTAATTTTCACTATAATTGGTTACTTCCCATTGCTCTACAAACAGAGGGGAATCAGTTCACACTGCCTCTTGCGAGATGTAAGCGCGCTGGCATTTTCAAATGAAAGCAAAACCAATTAAGCTTCTGAACAGCGTTCTTTTGTAAACAAATCAGGCTGCCCTTCCAGCTGTATCATGTCAGTTCTTGTGTGAGCATGCTGAAGAAATAAAGTCAAACGCATCTGGGTTGGCATGAGGTTGAGTAAATGATGAGAAACTTTTAAACAATAGGTGAACTAACCCTTTAAATTACAAAAGGATATTAAATGTTTTTTATGGGCAATGCTGGTCTGTTACTATTTTAAGCTAGTTATTGGTGCAAGTAAACCAGCTTGGCCAGCATAGCCATACTAAAACCAGCATAAGAAGTACCCAACACAAACCTTTTAACTGGTCATTTAAGCTGGTTACCCTCTCTACCAAATTAGCTATACTGTTTTTCTCTAGCACGGCAAAGCTAATATAAATTGAAACCATTAGAACCATTTTCAGTATGACATCCAAATGTCATACAGACAAAGTGTCGCAGGTACATTCAGTATAAGAAAAGGCTGAGTCTTTCTCAGTTAAAGGAATAGTTCACCCAAAAATGAAAATTTGCTGATAATTCACTCACCCTCAGGCCATCCAAGATGTATCTGAGTTTCTTTCTTCATCAAAACAGAATTTAAGATTTTTAGGATTTCATTTCAGGCCTCCTCCTTTAAACAATGCAAGTGAATGTACTCACGGTCCAAAATGCATATTTAGGGTGCATCAAAATAATCCACACGACTCCAGTCGACAAACAAAGTTCTTCTGAACCCAAACGATTGATTATTTTTAGAAACAAAACAATACTTATATACTTTAACTACAAATGCGAGCTTCCGTACATCTCTGTAACGTGCACTCATGAGAGGGATGACGTAAGCTCGTTGGTAAGGTCATGCGTGGAGGAGGAGGAGGCAGGAAGAGCATCATTATTTACAAGAGAAACTTGCACAGACCACAGACCAAGCGCCGTTCACAAACCAAAACAGTCCAAAACTATTTCAAACACGATGTAGGAGGATTTTAATTTTAGAAGAGAAGAGGAGATGGACAGGGGTTGAAAGATAATGCTCAAGTAAAAGTACTGTTACTTCTTAAAAAAATTTGTGTGAGTAAAAGTACCTGTCCTAAAAACTACTCGAGTAAAAGAGTAGCTCATTTAAAAGTACTCATGAGTAGTGAGTAGCGAAAAATATGCCCCTTTATAATAAAAACTCTATGCTGCAATTTAAAAATGTAGCACACATACCGTAATTTACATTCCCTTTTATAGCTGTTTGCCAGAAAGAATAAAAAAATAATAGGTATTTTATAGGTGTTTGTGACTGACAACTTTTAAAATACATCACTTATCTATGATACTGTAAACACTACATGAATCTGATGCAAAAAATGAAAGGGCAACATGATTACAGAAATTAAAAGATGAAAAAGTTATTTTCAATACAATGATCCCCATTTTATATCATAATGTATGAAACAATTAGATTAAAATCAGTTTATGTGTAATGTCTAAATTTCCCTTAATGTCGACAGAGAGTTACTGTTGTGCAAAAAACATGTTCAAAACAATGCAAGGAATGCAACAACAACAACAACAAAAAAAAACATTAAAAAAAGCAGGGTCACAATAAACGGGGTAGAGCATTTGTTTGGTACAGGGGCCACATTGGCCTTCAAACTAATTCACACAAAAATGAAAATGATCTCATCATTTAGTCACCCTTATGCCATCCCGGATGTGTATGACTTTCTTCAGCAGAACACAAATTAAGATTTTAAGAAGAATATCTCAGCTCTGTAGGTCCATACAATGCAAGTGAATGGGTGACAAAATTTTGAAGCTCCAAGAATCACACAAGTCAGCATAAAAGTAGCCTAATCCATGTGACTCCAGTGGTTAAATCCATGTCTTCAGAAGAGATATGATAGGTTGGGTGAGAAACAGATCAATATTTAAGTCAATTTTTACTATAAATTCTCCTCGCTGCTCAGTCAATCTCCACTTTAATTTTCACTTTCTTCTTCTTTTGTTTTTGGTGATTCACATTCTTCATGCATATCGCCATCTACTGGGCAGGGAGAAGACTTAATATGGATCTTTTTCTCACCCATACCTATCATATCTCTTCTGAAGACATGGATTTAACCACTGGAGTCATATGGATTATTTTCATGCTACTTTTATGTGCTTTTTGAAGCGTCAAAATTTTGGCATCCATTCTTATCGTATGGACCTGCAGAGCTGAAATATTCTTCTAAAAATCTTAATTTGTGTTCTGCTGTCATACACATCTGGGATGGCATTAGGGTGAGTAAATGATTAGAGAATTTTCATTTTTGAGTGAACTATTTCTTTAAGTAGCACATGGGGGGCCACATTGTCCTCCTTTTAAGATACAATGTTCCACAATGATTTAGTTCTTGTATCTTTTAAACCCAGAAATAGTTGTGTTCTCATTCTAATGCATGATGCACAATTTTCTGAAATTTGTGACTGGTGGAATGTTCTGCCTGGTTGATACTTTTCTATCTGGTATTAGAAAAAACTTGATACAGGTAAGTATAATAATCTCTACTTTCCTGGTAATTTATTATACAAATTAACACACTCTCTACATCAGGGGTTGGTATTATTAAAAAAAACTAAAAATATTATTAAAAAATATTATTATTAAAAATGTCACTGTTTTATTCTATTACATTAATACTTTTAAAGCTACTCAAGTTCTTCAGCCAAAAGTAGTGAGTGGTTTTCTTGTTTCCTTGTTATTGTTGTTTGATTAATAGTCTTTTTATGACATAGGCCTACTAGACAGTGCTCAGTTCGGTTACGTGCACACTTCAAGGCCCGCCTGTCAATCAAACAACACGCAGCTACAGACGTCAGGAAATAAAAAGTCAATTTTTTATATTTCATCTAGATCAACCAACCAGTGGTTGTCTTGCTATCGTGATTGATGTTATGAACACCCCTGGTCTAGATGTAGAACATAATCTAAGTATAGAAAATTACTCAAAAGTTTGTCATTGATATCGAGGCCATCTCTTCTTCAAGATTGTTTTATTGCCCAGCCCTATTGATAACATTGCCTTAATCTCTCACATCAACCCAATAATCTCAGTGATAGATAGCTAATTTACAGACTATGTTATAGACACAAAATCTAGTAAGCAGAAATATGAAATTTACCTTGATATGTTTCTTAAAATTAGAGGCAGGATTAATGCTGATATCTGGCTTGAGCAAGTTAAACTCACATGACACAATCATGCAATTGTGCTTTTGCACTGTGAAAAGCCCTTTCAGGTGCGGCCGAGATGTTCAGGTGTTGAAATGTGTATACTCCACATCCATAACCGTTAGTGCCTGATCTACAGCTGCCATTCAAGTTTTTTAAGTGTGATTTGATTTGACGGGAGTCACGAGACTCTCCCTAGCCAATCATGTTGATGGATAAAAATAAAATCAGGACAGGGAAGTAGCGAACACAGACGGTGGGAAAATAGCGCATTAAAAGTAGTTACAGCACATAAAATGTACTCAAGTAAAAGTAAAATATAAAATTTTTAAACTACTTAAAAAGTACAATTCCTGGGAAAAACTACTTAAATACAGTAACGTGAGTATTTGTAATTTGTTACTTTACACCCCTGGAGATGGAGTTTTTCGCCCAACCCTACCTATTTGAGCCCTAATACACTGATTAGGAACTGAGGGAGATGGAGGAGGCTGTTAGTTAAAAAGTATATAAGTATTGTTTTGTTTCTAAAAAATAATCAGTTGTTTGGGTTCAGAAGAACTTTATTTGTCGACTGGAGTCATGTGGATTATTTTGATGCACCCTAAATATGCATTTTGGACAGTCACATTTTGGAGTACATTCACTTGCATTGTTTAAAGGAGGAGGCCTGAAATGAAATCCTAAATATCTTAAATTCTGTTTTGATGAAGAAAGAAACTCAGATACATCTTGGATGGCCTAAGACTGAGTAAATTATCAGCAAATTTTCATTTTTGGGTGAACTATTCTTTAAGGTATGGTAGTATTGGTAGAAGCACATGGAGTCTCTATGGGAGCATCTCTCTCTGCCTCTTCATAGCCTGGCTGTCTGCTCAGATTAGCCTCTGACAGCTTTCCTGATTGATTCTCTCAGTGGAGCCAGGCAGGGGCACAGCCCTCACGGTGAGCTGTACCTGTCCACCCTGCCAGAACCTGGGGTCACCGTCAAGGCCTGGGGTCGCTCAGCATGGGCCATAGCTGACACATTCCTCCATTGCCCATTAGCAACATCTTAATTTCTTGTAATGTCAGGACTACCACCTCAGCCAACTGATGTATCCTGACCATTAGTAATCCATGGTTGTCATGCCTGGTCAAAAGAGGGAGGTAGACACACAGTTCCTCAAGTAAATACACTATTGTTATGGTCAGCTCCTCAAGTCTGGTGCTTTAAGTGTGATTATTTGGGTTTCAAAAGACTTTTCTGTCTTTTCTTTTTCTATCTCTGTTTAAAAGCATGTCAGCACATTCTTTCTATCAATAATGCCTTGTCACTCAGAAGGGTGACGATTGCCAGTGGTACGAACCTGTCAATATGCCTGTTTAAGACAGACACCTGTCTCTTTGTGATGCAGCGGGCAGAACAAATGCTTGTCAATACCTCTTCTGATCAGTATTCATCATTGCCTTTGCTGTTGGCTTCCATTTGTATCCTGATTTTGGTGTGTGGAGATTTCTGTGTGTTTGGACTGTAGATCAAGTGGAAACAAAAGGGCTTTTTGTAAGTGTCCTACACAGACAAAAATGTATTTGCTAACCCACAAAAGATGATAACATCTTGAAAGGTATTATACAGTACAATTAAACTGAAATTCTGTCATCATTTACTACCCACATGTACAGTAGTTGTAAACCTGTATCTCCATATTTTTTCAGTGGAAGAGGGCATAGATGGAGGTTGAACAAACTGCAAGGTAAGGCTATCACCACCCACTTAGAGGTTATAAATAATAATAATATAATAATAATAATAATAATAATAAATATAAAATACATTTCTTGCAATTGTAATGAGCAATAGTGGGAACAAACAGACCCAAGAGCAGAGGAAACGTTCAAAGGATTTATTAACAACAAATAAGAGCAGTCACTGGGCTGTGGAATGTCGAAGATCCCAGCACCGGCTGCAGCAGCGGGAAGCGATCTCCAAAAGAGTGTGTGCGTAGGATGAGTGTGTGAATTGTGGAAGTCAGGAAAAGATTTGTAGAATCCTCCGTTGAAGCTTAGTGAGGTGCAGAACAATGGCCGGCTGAGATGGTCAATCTTTCTCCCGACACGCGGGCAGAGACAAGGTATCCTCTGTGGAAGACCAGCTGACACACAGCAAAACTGGAAGGCAACAACACATCCGACGTGCGGGCAACCAACAGATACACGAGACAGGACCAACTAGACAAAGAGAGTGAGTTTAGTATTCAACATCAAACAATAATCTAGCAATGATATTGAGAACACGTGGGGCTTAAGAAGGGAGTGAATTAGAGGAGAACAGGTGTTGCATCAATGTTCCCATGGAAATGCCGATCATGCATACCAGCTGCGCCTGCGAGACATGAGGGAGAGAAAATGACAAAAACAAAACAAACCGGCGAACTCACCGGAGCAGTGACAGCAATCTGGCAGGGCTGGTCAATCCACTATCACTTCGGGGGCGCCGATCTACCTAGCCAATAAGTATGTGTCAAGCCATGTCGACCAAAATGTGCCCTGTGCGTTCCGTTAACGTGATGTGGCACCCTCCATGAAACATACAGACCGTGTACAAATGCCTTACTATCATACTATCATACATCATACATTTTACATTATTCTAAACAATTTTGAAGCAATTTTTGATAAATATAAGAGGACCATTTTAAAGTATGTTGTAAGAGCCACACTTCCTGTTGCCAGGTGGTGGCACTATGACCTTGACCCAAAATAGTCACATCCATGCGATTAGCCCCAAAGACTAAACATACATCTCAATTTTGATCTAAATCACACATTGCACACAGAGGATATGAGACACTTCCTGTTTCCATTTTTCACCATTAATTTAATGCCTCGCCATGGCAATACCATTCGATGTATCAAAAATCTGTTCACAATTTAGCAACTTCAATGTCTTGGGATAACGTTGTCTAAATGTGGTGACAGTCTCATGAATCCCCTAGGAGGAGTATTTAAAAGTTCAGAGACTGCAATATTCCAAAAATTCCAATATGGCCGACTTCCTGTTGGGCAGAGCTAATAACTATTATTATGAAAGTTGTCTGGCTTGATGAGAACTATATATGTACCAATTTTGGTGACTGTAGGTGAAAATGGGGGTGCTACAGGCCGTCTTACATGCCCATTTTCAAGGGGGCGCTACAGAGCCCCCCCTGCACGCCAAGTGCCTCAAAAACACCCAAATATAGGAAAAAAGGAATAATAACAATTAATGTGTTGCCATGGAAACAGTATGTAAGATATCAAATATCCCTTTACAAATTTACATCAGCAGTGTCGACATTATTCTAAAGAATTTTGAAGCAATTCATGTAAACACAAGAGGGCTATTTCAAAGTCTGTTAAATGTGACATACTACAGTTTACTTAATAATAATATTTCAATATATTAAATAACCATAATGCTAATTAAGACTTTAACTGTAATACAATAATACCTATACAGAACAACCACTTATAGTGTCTGAATCAGTCATATCTCTCACTAAACACTGTGTGAAATGTTTATTTTTGCCTTATTTTATTAAGTTGGCATGTAGGAGTTGATAACAGTTTGCTTAATAATCTCATTTTATATCTGGATAATTGCTGCAGTATTATAGAAGATAAATTTCCTCTTCTATGATATTGCAGTATATTAGTTTTGTACATTTAACTTAATAGCCAAAATACTTGGACATACATGAATGAGAATAAACCTGAAATAGGAATGTGTTTCAGACACAATGCACATTGTGTAGTTTAGAGATGATTTAGAGACATTTAGAATCTTACAAATGGCTATTTCTATTTAAATAAATGTTGTATTCTTAAAATTTTCTGTTTGTCCAAGAATCCTCTTGCAGCAATGCCAGTCTTTGGCATTTAGAAGCTGCTAGTTTAGGACCTGTGAGGAGTCTGTTTCTCAAACTAAAGACTTACTTGTGATTTACTTGTCTTTTTGTTGTGCATCTGGCCGTCCACTTCCCTCTCTATCCTGGTTAGAGATTCTTTTTTCAAAACAGTAATGCATGGAATAGTCTTCATCTCTCTAAAACAATAGACTTTAGGAGAAAATAGAATTTCAGAAGAAATGTTTCTTTTTACCTATTTTTAAAACCAAAATTTGACTTGCAAGTGTAAAGCAACAGCAAATGGGTAAAACCCCCCACTGTATAATGATTTCCGCATGGTAGAGCAACCATTTTCAATTATTCTAATAATAAGACAATTTTCTTGAGTACCAAAGTAGCACTTTAGAATGCTTTTGTAAGAAATAGGTGACAGTATATGTTTGCCATCACGGGTAAAGAAAAAATGGAATAAATACTACTTAAAACAATTATTTCAAACTGTAATAATAATTTGCAATTAATGATTTTGGCAGTATTTTTTTTTTTATCACTTTAATGCATCCTTGGTGAAATGAAGCATCAATTTCTTTCAAGAACAAAAATGTCTTTGTGTTCTAAAAATGGAAGCGTATATACTATATATAATATAATTTTCATAAAGTAAATACGAGTAGTTTTTCGGCAAACTGCTTATTTACTCTTACTTGAGCCATAATATTTCTCAGTACTTCTACTTGTACTCAAGTGAATGTTTTCTTCAGTAGCACTTAAGTAAAAAAAAATCAGTACTCTTTCCAACACTGATAGTAAGTCACAGTAAAAATGAAATTGAAACGGAACCGCTTGAACCTCTATACACCATAATAAAAAGCAGTCCCGCACCGACATGAATTCGTCATGAAGTGATGACTTAAAATGGTTTTGAAGTTAAGAAAAAATCTAGTGGAGAGGGAGTCTTCTTCACAAGATGTATATGATGATTTTATTTTCAATGAAGTCATATCAGTGCTGGCTTATTTTGAGTTTGAATCAGACTTTTCAAAAATGCAACAATAGTCATATGGAACTGTAATCTTTATTAAAGAATACATTTAAATGTAATTTTATGTTTTGGGAAAAAAAGAGAAAATGTTTATTCCTCCCTTTTCTTTATTATACAGTGTCTTCCCATTCAGTGAGGAAAAAATAGTCCTGCAAATATTGTGAATTTGCACACAATAACCAGTGCAGGAGCCAGATATTTGTGCAGATAAACATTGGCAAAATAAGAACAATTTTAGTTGATGGTGTTTGTGATGGTGTAGTTGATTGAGATGGCTGGCTCAGCTGTATATAGAACCAAGTATTATCAGATATTTGCAGATTCTGTTTCACGTTATCATTTTTTATGAACACTACCGACCCTGAACATATGAGATACACCCATTTAACACTTCAAGAATAATGAATAAAAGCAAACTTTTCAGCACATTTTCTTTGAAAGGTCTGTTTTCATCATCGATTTAGCTTTCTTTTTTTTTTTAGATTTGAATATGAGCTGACACTATTTCTGTAACAGATTGTAATAAGTTTTAGGGCCTCTGCTTTTCTCTTTATACATGCTTCCCCTGGGAGATATTATCAGGAATCATGGAATAAGTTTCTGCTGTTATGCCGATGATACTCAACTTTATATTTCTTCTAAACCCAACGAAAATTCACATTTCTCCAAATTAGAAGAGTGTATTAATGAAATCAAAGATTGGATGGCAAGCAATTTCCTTCTACTCAATTCCGACAAAACAGAGGCACTAATTATTGACCAAAAACCTCCAAAATTAAGCCGCTAAAATATAATTTGACTCTCGCTGAATGTACAGTTACGTCATCATCTACAGCAAAGAACTTAGGTGTTATATTTGATACCAATCTGTCCTTTGAAAATCAAATTTCCAATGTTTGTAGAACAGCATTCTTCCACCTGAGAAACATTGCTAAATTACGACACATGCTCTGTGTTGCTGATGCGAAAAATGTATTCATGCGTTCATGACCTCAAGACCAGATTATTGTAATGCATTACTGGGAGGATGACCAGCAAGTTCAATAAATAAACTTCAGTTGGTTCAAAATGCAGCTGCCAGAGTGCTGACTACAACCAAGAAATATGATCATATTAGCCCAATTTTATCGTCGTTACATTGGCTACCTGTTAAATTTCATATTAATTTTAATATGGGTTAATAAGTTAACTACTTACAAATCTTTGAATGGTCTAGCTCCACAGTATTAAGTGACCTTCTGACACGCTATATTCCATCACGTTCATTACGATCACAAAATTCTGGCTTGTTACTAATTCCAAAAATATCAAAATCCACAAAAGGAGGTAGATCCTTTTCATATTTGGCTCCTAAACTATGGAATAGTCTCCCTAACAGTGTTCGGGATGCAGATACACTCAGTTCAAGTCTAGATTAAGACTCATCTATTTAGCCAGGCATACACTAATTTATTCATCAACTCAATTAGGCTGCTTTAGTTAGGTCTGCCGGAACCAGAAAAATCTATCATGATCTATAACTCTGCATAAAATTGAATGGCATTTATGCTAATATTGTTCTATTTTTTTCCATATCCCGAGGTTACCAGAGCCTGCCAGATCCAGCTCCATTCCTGCTTGGTGTCGGACTCCACTACTACGTGTCGCTGAGAGATGACGACTAACTACAGCCGGTGCTAGCAAGACATCACGTCAGCTTTTTTACTTCAGAGGATGAACTGATGCTAACTTCAACTGTAAGACATCAGATACTTCATATGCCACTGCCTGAACCTTGGACTTAGGATGGACCCCACTGAACCTCACCGAAATGACCTGCAGGTTGAACTGTGATGCACCTCATCATTTATCTCTGCCTGTATCACCTTTGTCTATTGATGGACTACACTCTTGAAATGGAATACATAGACTATCATTTAATTGCCAATAAAAGCCTTCATCAGCCAACTAACAAAGGACAATACATCTATGTGAACTTCTGCAGTTAATCCAGGATGGACTTCAAAGACTTTAGTCATTAATCTTAAAGTTAATAAAAAAATATCTTTTTTTTTTAAAACACTGGACTTTAATGCTTACTTAATTTACAAATTTAAAACCATGACTTGCACTGCACACAAATAACTAATACTGGCATTATATTCATGTTGTTTAGCCAGAGGGGAACTGGCCCCCACAGTGAGTCTGGTTTCTCCCAAGGTTATTTTTCTCCATTAACCAACATCTTATGGAGTTTTGTGTTCCTTGCCACAGTCACCTTCAGTTTGCTCACGGGGGTTATAAATACAATTATAATTTAATTATTTATTTTTTATACACAATTTACAATCATATTTAATCAAACTACACAATAATTTAGTTAGACTTTAGTTTTTTTTGTTAATGCATGATTTCCTGTAAAGCTTCTTTGAAACAATGTGTGTTGTGAAAAGCGCAATACAAATAAAAATTACTTGATTGACTAACAACTGCTGTGATCTTTTTAACATCTGTAGATTTGACCGCACTCCACACAACTAAGCAATTTACATAAAACATTTGATTGAAAACGACGTGGTCAAATGCCCACCTAAATGGTGCTATCCATGTTTAGCAGAGCAGTGTAACTAAACCATTGACCAAAAAGATTAAATGCTAGCTCTGGTCTAGACAACTGATGACGGCTGAGTGCTGTTGCACATGCCAGTGAGCATTGTTAAACTCACCGGTGAATGCTGTTGCTCGCGCCTATGAACGCTGAGTTTTGCACAGAGGGTGCTCTGGTATTTCAGACTGCCAAGCGATTAGATCAAAAATTAGTCAGGGGGCCAGATAAAGATGATTGGTGGCCCCTATTTCGCCCACAGGCCACCAGTTTACTATCTCTGGCCTACAGATCATGCCCGTGGCTAGGGGGAGGCTAAGCCTTCCCCAGTCTTACACACGCACTGCCTATGAAAGAGGGGAAATTTTGTACAAGTACAAGAATACAATTTGTGCTAATTTTTTGGCCTTTTGGGGCATTTTCATTGACAAGAATAGTCAAGAGATGACAGGAAATCATAGGCAGTAGACAATGTTAATTTTTACACAGGTTTTTTTTTTTTTGTCTTAGATTTAGTCTTTTGATGAAAATGTGCTTTCAATTGAGTCAAAATTTCGTCATGTCATATTCAATCATTTTAGTCAATGAAAATAACATATTTTAGTTGATGATAATGCACAAAAGGACAAAAATGTGTATCAAACTGTAACAGACCAAACTATAAACAAATAATTAATTCGAAAAATGTATAGCCTACAGCACACAATTATTAATTTAAACATGTATCAAACATAGAAAAGATACAACAAAATAGGTTTTTAAAAAAAACTAAACTCCTGAAACAATAGCATATTATGAATATAATGAAGTATAAGCTACTTTTTAGAAGTTACTGTATTCTGAATTCTTCATGTTTTAGAAGCTGTTAATAATTTTCAGTGTTTTAGCCAGTTAAGGACATTGCTTTGCGAGTTGCAAAGTTTACGGAAACAGTTTATTTATAATGCAAATTACGCATTCTGACTAGCACATAACTTTGTGGATATAGTGATTAATCTCATGTACCCTATAAATAGGATGCATTTGAGTGAAGTAATTATTTATAAAGTGGATCATTTTACCAGCGTTCAGCTCTTTCTGTTCACACAGATGCTGGGAAGTGGGGAAATACCCAACATACTGGATTATTGGATTAGATGAATCAGTTCTTTCAATTGTTTTCTTCTTTTAGAAACAGTTTTTTTTTCTTTCTGTTTTTGTGCACTGTTAATATCTTGCAGAATGTTTTTCTTGTTATATTTTTATTAATAGTATGTTAATTCATTTAATTATCATCATTATGCATCTTTTTTGTCTCGACTTTGTTATCATTGACAAAATGTAAAAAAGTAGATGAATATTTTTGTCAATAAATTCATTAATGAGATTAACACTGGCAGAAGACGAGGAAATCACCCACATAAGCATCACAGCTCAGACTTCAAACATTGGTAACCCAAAGAATAACAATACTTATTTAATATTTAGCATTTCCTTACTTTAACACAAATCAAGCTCAGTGCCAATCTCAAGCTCCTTTTCAGCCAGCCAAACATCTTTTTTAAGTTAAAACACAGCAGAAATCAAAACATCTGTTGCTGCTTGCAGCTGATGTTTTGAAACATATAAATCAATAGGATAGTACTGTCACAATATTATGCATTAGTGAGGGAAGTCAGAGGGGCCGAGGATTTTGGTGAAGCAGCATGAAATGCCTGCTCGTATCTGCATGCGAAATGTAATTATGGGATCACCCAAGTGAGCTTTGCCACACATCTGCCACAGCATCTGGCAGGGTTCTCATCTTGACTCTCTTGCTTTGTTCTGTACAATTCAAATTCCATGCCTACAAGCACATTAACGCAGATTACAAAGCACTCAGTCTCTACTTAAGGTTTATTCTCTGCTCAGGGGACAATAGAGGAGATTTGTCTTTTAATTTTGCAGATTGCCTTGCGTTAGTCTCAAATGAGATGCATTTGCATGAAAGGCTGAACATTTTTTCCAGGTTTCAGAAAGATGGATGAAAGCTGACGGTGTTACTGTAGGTGGCAACAGATTTTGGAACATTTTACTGTGAATTAAAGGTGACAAAATTTCCTCATAATCATAAATGTGTGATTTATTGCTATTTGCTGATAATTAGTCTAAACCTTTGAGGGATGCAATCAGTATTTTTTATATATGCCGGGTGCATTGAAGGGAAAAACAGAGAGTATATTAGACTTGTTAATCTGTCATTCTTTCAATCTGCAATAAAACTTTTAAACTTACTCTCGAAGATCTGATGCAAAGGTACCATAGCACATTAAGCAAACTGAATTTTAAAAAAAGTGAATCTGAAGTAACTTTGTCAATGTTTAAATATGTTCTCCTTTCCCAGCTTAATATGAAGAGACAACTACAGTATAAGTAAACCATTTTTAGGTTGATTTCTTAAAAAAATAAAAATAAATAAATAATAATAATAATACTGTGTTTATGTGGCATTTGTTTAAGTGGCCTGCCCAGCTCCGTATAGCAACATTGACTCAACCAATGGTGTGAGTTTGGGGCAGGGTTATTTGTTTGTTCTATCAATGGTAGACAGGGGAACAGTTAAGGAAATATGTTTGAAAACAATGTTTATTTTTGAAATTCAATTTGGTGGCACAATATTACACAATTCTGCTTTTAATAAAAAACATATATAATTAACCTTGTGTGACCCCACGTCCTCATGCGCGGACTTTTGTCTTTGCTATACATTGTGCATAATTTAATTTAATTTAAACTGACTGATCTCAGTTCAGAACACTCTGAGTGACTTATTGTGAAACGGCATGCTGTTAAACATAATGGCCACTGATGTGGACTATAGCACTATTTTTTCCTTAGAAATCCCATATTTACTGTGCATTTTCACATTGAGAATTCTTTCTTTCTTTTTTTTTTTTTTTTTTTTTTGCTTTCAGAAGCCTTATATGGAGTAAGGATGAAAATAAGGTGCATTTAGAACTGGTCTGAGACCAGTGCATACAGACAGCACTATGGAGGTTAAGTCATTCACTAAATAGGGAGCAAGGGAGCATCCTATAGCTTTACTATGCAGCAGAGTACGTTTACTACAACATCTGACCAAAAGTTCAGTTTCAGGCTGCAGATGATGTTTGGACCACTAAACATGTTTGGCAGATGTGGGACAATGGTAATCAGTACTTAGATTCAGAATTTATAATGCTACATTTTATTTTAACATGGTTGGCAGTGATTGGATGATGCTGGCCAGTACTGTAAATCAGAATTAATTTAGCTAATTTATGATTGGTAAAATGCTTCAGCACTGGCTATCATTTGTTTATTTGACAGTGCAAAGAGAGAACATTGATGATAAAAAATAATAAAAGTCAAATCAAGTCAAATAATTTTTATTTGTACAGTTTATTTCCCCTAATACACATTGTTCCAAAGCAGCTTTACAGAAAAACAGCTGTAATGTCTGTAACATCTTAAAAACATGAATAACCAACACTCCTGGAAACATAAACAATTTGTAAAAAAAAAAAAAATAAAAAAAAAAAAAACTTTAGATAGATTGGTATTATTTGCAATTTCACAACCTAGCCCCACTGTCCCCATATGAGGACATACACTGGCGGCCAAAAGTTTGGAAAAATGAACAGATGTTTCTGTTTCGGAAGGAAATTGGTACTTTAATTCACCAAAGTGGCATTCAACTGATCTGGAATTATAGTCAGGACATTACTGATGTGAAAAACAGCACCAACACTATTTGAAAAAAATCATTTTTGATCAAATCTAGACAGGCCCTATTTCCAGCAGCTATCACTCCAACACCTTATCCTTGAGCAATCATGCTAAATTGCTAATTTGGTTCTAGAAAATCACTTGCCATTATATCAAACACTGCTGAAAGCATTTTGGATCATTAAATGAAGCTTAACATTGTCTTTGTTTTTGAGTTGCCACAGTATGCAATAGACTGGCAAGTCTTAAGGTCAATATTAGGTCAAAAATGGCAAAAAAGAAACAGCTTTCTCTAGAAACTCATCAGTCAATCATTGTTTTGAGGAATGAAGGCTATAAAATGCTTGAAATTGAATTGAATTTCATACAAAGGTGTACACTACAGTCTTCAAAGACAAAGGACAACTGGCTCTAACAAGGCCAGAAAGAGATGTGGAAGGCCAGATGTATAACTAAACAAGAGGATAAGTACATCAGAGTCTAGTTTGAGAAATAGACGCCTCACATGTCCTCAGCTGACAACTTCAATTAATTCTACCCACTCAACACCAGTTTCATGTACAACAGTAAAGAGAAGACTCAGGGGTGCAGGCCTTATGGGAAGAATTGCAAAGAAAAAGCCACTTTTGAAACAGAAAAACAAAAAGAAAAGATTAGAGTGGGCAAAGAAACACAGACATTGGACAACAGATAACTGGAAAAGAGTGTTATGGATCTTAACCCCATTGAGCTTTTGTGGGATCAGCTAGACTGTAAGGTGCATGAGAAGTGCCCGACAAGACAGCCACATCTATGGCAAGTGCTACAGGAAGCGTGGGGTGAAATGTCACCTGAGTATCTGGACAAACTGACAGCTAGAATGTCAAGGATCTGTAAAGCTGTCATTGCTGCACGTGGAGGATTTTTTGATGAGAACTCTTTGAAGTAGTTTAATAAGTTCTGACATTTTTTTGTCAAATTGTAATAGTAATTTTTCATGTTATTAATGTCCTGACTATACATTGTGATCAGCTGAATGCCACTTTGGTGAATTAAAATACCAATTTCTTTCCATACGAGCAAAATCTGTACATTATTCCAAACTTTGGCCGCCAGTGTACATTTTTAGGAAAACTATTTGCTCTAGAATTATGATTTTTTATTAGGTGCTACTAGTTACAAATGAAAATGGTAAATGGAAAATGCACACAGCAGGCAACTTGTTTAAAAACTATCATTTTTTGTAATTACGCTTGGTGATGCTAATGGCACAGAAATCACCTTCACATTGTGTATTTGTGATGTCTAAACGCAACTTACAGTATAATACCTGAACTCGAGTTTCATACTTGACTCTATCATATATCATTTGCATGCTGGATAATTTCCAGGCTAATTACAAAGAAAAAGACAGAGAGGGAGAGAAAGAGATGGAGATAGAAAGAGCGCTGCTAGCTGCTTAAGTGAATTGAGAAACTGGACGGGGTGGACAGACAGGTAGGAGGTGAGCCAGTGCAGGCAGTGAGCTTGCAACTCTGACATGTCCTGCTGTGGCTCAACGGTGTAGTAAGACAGCCCATCACTTCACTGTCAGCACTCTGACACCCGCCCCCCCACAACAACCCCTTCCCAGCACATGCAAGACATTGGCTGAGAATCAGAAGATGAGGACCCCCCACCCTCCATGCCTGGACCCCCTATCTTCTCCGTGAGTGATGGCCTGAATGATGACTCTGACCCTAAACCCTGGAACAACCCAGAGGCCCACCAGCCTTACAGTTATCCTCTCAAAGCCAGAAAGAATGAATGATAGCTCATGATCTTAAAAAACTTCAGCCAGTTTTATACAGCTTAAATAGTGGTGCTGCAATGAACTAAAGGGCTTAATGTACCTGTCATGATGAATATAATAAGTTCCAAACAGGATTTATTTTTTCAGTTAAAGCATTTTTGCTGTTAAAGCATCAGTTAAAGTATGAATTTTCTGTGCCACTGGCACTACCAAAAGGAATTGCAAAATTGGCAATTCTATATTCTTATCATGTAGAAATACATAAAACTGAGAAACCAGTGTCCAAAAAAGTGTTATAAAATATGATTTTTCATCTAATAAAGCCTTGGTGTTCTGGCCAAAGAAAAAGTTTTCCTGGTGACAGAGGGATATAAAATACAAGGCTTTTTCATTTTTTTTCCTGTCTCTACTCATTAGCAAGTTTTACCACACTTCTCCATTCTTCCCCTCCTCAGTGCCGTATCCTCTCCTGCATATGGCTTCACTCTGTTAAGAGGATGTCCCACCGTCAACGTGCCTCATTCTCTTCGGTGCATGTTGGCTGAGCTCCACTGCAGAGCCGAAGCCAAGACCTGTCTAGATAGCCCATCAAAAAGCACTCTATGTGAGCTCACACTCAGAGCTTTCCAATCTGTGAGATGGTGTTTCTATGAAGTTCTTCATGTCTGTGGACCTTTCGTTGTTATCTATAAAGGAATTTCTAATTAGTTGGGATGGTAATCAGCAGGGACCTGGCGATTAGATACTCTATGTCTACTCTTGATGTCATTTTTAGGTTGTTCTTCCATTCATTGCTACTGCTTTATTCCATGAACGGTCATAAATATGGCAGTTAAGAGGAAAAAGTCAGGTTACTGAAACTGAATTTTCAGTATGAATTTTTGCGATATTTTACTCCCTTTTTTATTTATCTTCATTGGTCTACAGTGCTTTGCACAACAAGTGCTGAACTTGCATTACTTCATTGCGGAGCCGTAGAAGGAGTGTAGAGCATAAGAACGCCAGTGTAAGTTTCAAATAAAAAAAATAGGTATCATTATTACACGAAAACCCTTATGGAGGATCCTTACAAATGTGACTTATATTCTAAGCATGTTTTGAATTTGCATTTTGGTCTCTTTTTTCAAAAATATTAAAGGAATAGTTCACTCAAAAATTAAAATTCTGTCATCAATCTATGTTGTTGAGAAGTTAAGGAGAATGACTGCCTTATTACCATTCACTTAATTTACAATGAAAGCAAGACATTCTGCCTAACATCTCCTTTTGTGTTCCACAGAAGAAAGAAATTCATATGGGTTTGGAGAAAAATTATGGTGGGCAATTTATGAAAATGTGAAAAATATCACTGCAATGTTAAACATGTAACAAAAAATATTGATTTATGGTGTTAGAATATAGATACAATATCTTTAGTTAAAATATCTACTACTTAGTTTCATTATATTCATATGGCATGGTATGCATTGTCATGTTGTTATAAATGGAGAAGCGTGCTTTTGAAACTCCTTCAAATATTACACAATCATCTCCCCCCCCATTGGCATGGTCAGGTATGTTGTTTTTTTAGCCAGGTGCTACATCATCACTTTACCATGTGAGTAAAACTGAATAATACATCATCATATTTCATGAACCATCAGAAAGGCCATCCTTCTCTTCTATGCCTAAGCATGTCAGTCTGGACAACACTGCATGCCTGAGCATCCAGTAGCCATAAGTGTGATGCTGTTTTTCTTGTGTGGGGTCAAATTTAGCATAAAAACAGGGAATAATCAGATCAGGGAACTAGGGCTTTTTCTAATCGCCCTGATGGAAAAGCATCGTTTTTTTTTGGAGGCAGGTGTCAGCAGCAGGGTGAGTTATTGTGAAGTGATGGACTACCACAGACCAGGAGCAATCAAAGTGATAGCCCTTGCATCTTCAAATTACTGCTGCCGGTGCCTCAAATTCATCAAAAGGGATGCTGGTGGCAGTGCCGGCCAGCGAGCTGTGTACAGTTGTAGGCCCGTCCACACACACACACACACACACACAAATACACAATAGAACAACACACTCAGAATTATTTGTGGAAATGAAACTTATGTAGCAGAGGACTGGATTGGTGCCTTGACCTTTTTCCCACTCACTGAAATTAAACAACATTTATTTTCGGTGGCAACAATGCATGGGAAATGTTTCAAAACAAGGCCTGATTCCGGGAGCAATGCGATGAGGTGGCTGCCTGCTCGGCCTGTATATGTTGATTGATGGAAGTGATGTAAGAATCCACTTGTGACATCTGGAAGTGCGTAAACTAATGGAGGAATTTCATTAGTCTCTTTTCCAGGATCAAAATTGTTGCTCTTGAGTTCTTTGAGTGAATTATTTCTTCAGCACCACAAGTATTGACTGCAGAAAGCAATTGTACATAATACAAAAAGCATGCAATTATGTTAAGAGGACAAGATGTTTTTAAGCTCTCGCAGAATTCGACATCAACTGTTTTCTTCGCCTCACCTCACCTTCGCACTTTCCGAACCAGACAAATAAATGCTGCATAATTGGATATAAAATTTCCATTTATTTACTGATTTTGTCTGTTTTCCACTCAGCTATCTCATACAATATTACCAGCATTGGAGTAGAGTCGTCCAAACTTGTCAAAGACGTGACAGGTGGTGAAGACCGTCTTGAAGGGCTGAAATGATAAGCACATTGATTGGATGTCAGCAGTTTAAAAAAATGGGTTAAACAGTCAACAGAGATGATGCAAAAATGATTTCAATTTTTCCATCTTGCTCCCTCACACACACACACATTCAAATAAAAGCACACTCATATCAGATTTAAAAGTAGTACATTCTGTCATAGACTTGGCTTGGCTGGTGATGCGTTTACACATTCTATAATAAAAGTGTAGTAGTGTTCTATAATAACAGAATGTACTAAACGTTGTGCATTGTATCCCTAAGTATATCAATGAGGAACAGCGTTAATTGTGTTCATATTCTGTGTCTTGATGAAAATCTTTAATGTAGTCAATATTCTGTCATGTCATATTCATAAATTTTAGTCATCACTAAAAATGTCAAAAGATTTACTCATTTAAACATCAAACATTCAAAAGATCAACATAAAATACAACATGTGAAAACTGTCCTTGTTGTGAAAACCTGAGCTACTGAAATATATGCATGGATATTAAATCAATAACCGGGCTGTGATATGATATATGATATTGCGATTCTTTGTTTACTGCATTGTGATTCAAAACTGTAATAATAGTTCACCCAAAAATGTTAATTCTGTCATTAATTCTGTTGCTCCAAACTCGTATGGCTTTCTTTCTCCCATGGAACACAAAAGGTGAATTTTTAAAAGTCTTCACATGCAGGGTTTATTTGAAATATAATGAGAGTGAAAAGTGACTCTGGTCTGTCAAGCTCAGAAAGGACAAAAAAAAAAATAATTAAAAAAAATAAAAACAGTAAAAAATTACTGATTCAACTCATTTAATTCATTATTCACTCTCAAATCGAATCAAATCAAATCAAATCAAATCAAATCAAATCATTAATAAAGAGCTTAAATCAAATATGGCGGGTGTAGTGGTTTTAGTTTTTAGTTTGTTTGTTTTTTTGTCATTTTTGGAGCTTGACAGACTGGAGTCATTATTTACTTTCATTATATGGCAAATAAACTCTGTGAACACTTTTAAAAGACATTCTGATGCTCCACTTTGCAAGTCATAGATGTTTGGTGTGAACTAGAAATGTCCGTATAAACCACATTTATAGCATAATACCCTTGTAATTACCAGTTTATAACTTAAAAATGTGTTCTCGTAAACCACCAAAACCCAAACCCAACACCCCCCCACCTTCTCCATTCCACTGACAACCACACTAACTTCACAGTAGCTACTGTGACTCGAATTGGCTCTTCATCACTGCTATAAAACATTTTCCAAGTCAGCCAGTTAATGATGAATAAATGAGCCACAACAAATTCTGCCCTCTTTTTTGCAGTACTGCACAAAAAAAAAAAAAAAAAAATTGCATCAGATATTTTTAGTTGGACTGGATTCAGCTTTTGCGTGTGGCCTAGTTGCTGCAGCCACTACAGTGCATGTCTTGCAGCGCCTCTCAAAGCAAGCTGGCTCTCAGTGACCCCATCTAGAGGCTGACCTGGTCAAAAACACAGCACCTTCGTTTCCAGAACGACTTAATATAAGATCATGTGAGGAGCACTGCTATGTTGAAATGGAAATAACAGGCATAAAGTAAGAATGGGAAGAGGAGTTTAGCAAGGACAAACTAATGTCATAGACTGGGGCGCTGACTGTTTCCCTCTGGCAGGCATGCATGTGATCCCTCTGTCAGTCAGCGTACGCCACCATGACAATCATTTGTGTGCCTTGGCCTGGGGAAAAGCTGCAGCCAGCTGTCCTTGTAAACAGCTCTAACTCCAACAACTGCATAAGACATGCAAAAGGACACGAAATTGTCTTGAAAGTGGAAAACAGATTCATTAAAAACAATCACTTAAAAAAAATAAAAAAATAAAAAATAAACTTCAGAAATGAGATTACTGAAACATACCTTTATTTCTGTCACCACAACAAGGCTTATTTCACCCAAAAATGAAAATGTTGTCATTATTTACTCCATCATATTCTTCCAAACCTGTATGATACTCTGTCTTGCACAAAAGGAGATGTTAGGCACTATGTTACCCTTAATCACCATTCTCTTTCCTCACATCTTTTTTTTTTTTATCCATTCAATGAAAGTAAATGGTGACTGAGGCTGTCATTCTGCCTAACATCTGTCCAACAGTGTCCCACGGAAGAGAGAAAGTCATACAGGTTTGGAAGAACATGAGGGTGATTGAATGTTTTTTTGGGTGAACTATTCCTGAACCCATGACTCAACGCATAATAAGATGACTAATGATTGTTAGAAATGTTGGTCTGTGTATAAAGTAAATATCTGTGCAAGAGCTGAACTAACCAGCTGGTTTAATATTAACACACTCTTAGAAAAAAACATTCCAAAACACTTGTGATGTTTTAAATTACCCAAATATAAACACAATTTAATTTTGAAATTGGGTATTTTAAATTCAAATATTGTTTTATTACAATTAAGCGAGTTACATAATTTAGAGCTTATCCTAATTAATAAAGGACAACATGAAGGGTAAGGCACGTGTTGTCAAATGGTGTAATTGCTGTATGTGTGGCCAAATGCTGCAAAGTATCCAACAGGCTGAGGTGTATTATTCAAAATTCAGTCTTATAAGATTATTATATATTTTCTTTTGAGTTAATCGAGTATGCGGTTTTTAAAACTTTTATTCCTGCATCTCAGAAAAAACTTATTTTTTATTCAGTTTTGATGGATCCAACAATCAGAATATTGTTAGAATGTATGACAAAACAACTATATAATAAATTAATCAATCAGTACTTGAACAGTTACTAACTAGTAATTATTCAGTTTGTGTTTTGTTTTTTTTTATTCAGAATTTTCTGTGTATTTTCAGCCTATATTCATTGTACCTTAACATGTATACCTCAACACCTTAATTCTGAACAAATATAGGTCTGGATTCAGAGGGACAGCTGTAGAGTGCAATGCAGCTACACTGGGATTTTTGGCAGATTTGTACTGTAAGATGGCATGACATTCGGTTTAAACACAGCCAGAAGGCACTGACACACATTTCGAAAGCCAAAGAGAGCTTAGAAAGAGAACAAAGAGTTATGGTATGGTCAGGTCAAGTCGATTTACCTGCTTAATTACAAGCACAAGGCATGAGAGAAATTTTTACATAGTTACTTTATTTGTTGGTACTTCATAGACATCACCAACTTTCAACATGTAATACAGTAGCTGCACTTGATGGGCAGGGATCATCACTGAGCATGTGTTATTTGTAGAACATTAAACAAATATATTAATATAGCTTCCTAAATTAAATATTTTTTTAGTAATCATATCATACTGTATTTATGAATATTACATACAAAATAATTTTGCCTACTGGTACTTGAGCAATAATCTCTCCACTCTTTCTATGACATCATTACTTTATAGTTACTAGTCAAATCAATACTAGATCAAGTCAATACAAGATTCCGGATTTGATTTTATACAAACTCGATTCACATAACAAAATATTTGAGTATTACATTTTTGTTTAATATTTACAACAACAAAAAATTCAAAATTCCAATATCAGGTATTTCGGAATTCTAGTACCTACTCAAATCCCTGCTTTTATCATGTAACAACAAATTTCCTTAATTGCTTAAGTTAGACTCTAAGTACCCTCACAGTCTTTGTGGGTTTACAAAATGAATCTCTCCACTAACTGATCTTCTATTTGTCACTTTAGCCAGTTCTCCTAAAATAGCTTTAGTCCATGTTCTTTGTTATCTTTCACCTCAGATTGTGCTTCATTTAAAAGCTACGTAACAGAGGTGGCACAACAGCTGACTTCATATAAACACTCAGGGCACTTAGACACTTTTTAGCCTGTGGAACCCATATTTTAAGCAAGCATTTGTTGCCTCTCTCTACAACATTGCCCAATAAAAACAGACAAGAGATAAAAAAATATGAGATTGATTTATTTGCTCCAATGTTCTTGGAATGAAGCTCCCCCACAACTGAAACCAATTAGTGCAGCTAGCACTTGTAGTGCAGAAGGTAGGTCAGGCTGGAGTAATAAAAAAGTATTGACTTTTCTCTGACTGTAAGCAGCCTGAAAGGGGTGCCGCGGCCTTGTCGTACATGAAAAGAGCTCCATTAATTTCACTTATTTCAAGAAGGGCCCCTGTCAAGTCCTAATGTGTCCAATGCACTTTTCGCATTCATACATGCTGACATCTTAGCCAGGCCTCAGTCGAAATGAGTTTACATTATTTTAGCTAGTGAGAAGTTGACGGCGTAATTCCCACTGCTCAGCTCTACACAGGCCAGTTGGGAAATGGCAGAGGACTCTTTCATACATGGCTACTCCTGACTCACACTGAGGGAAGCAACTAGACTTTACACTTCCATTTGACTGCTCAAAAGTAAATTTCTTTGTTAACATTTAGAATGTTATTCTTTGTTAGGGGCTGTTCACACCAAATGGGTTTTCAGATCCACACGTGCTGTTTTCCTATGTAAACATGCACTAAACGGTAAGCGCAACTTTATCTAGAGCAGTTTTGGTACGCAGTATTGCACTACTACATTCTACATTCAAAAAATAATTCACCCAAAAATGAAAATTCTCCCATCATTTACTCACCCTCATACTATCCCAGATGTGTATGACTTTCTTTCTTTTGCTGAATACAAATCAAGATTTTCAGAAGAATATTTCAGCTCTGTAGGTCCTCACAATGCAAGTGAATAGGTACCAAAATTTTTAAGCATTTAATTTTTACGAAAATATTTATGAAAGCTATAATTGTGACATCACACTGTTCACAATTCTGTATATTGAACAATTAAGTAGCTGCAAATCACAAACATGATATAATCAAGTTATTTCAGGTGACACAACCTCAGTATATCTCAATCAGTAAGCATACATACAAACAGAGATATACACAGGCAATTTTGGTAAGATTAACTGACAAAACCAAAATGATGTAGTTTTCACATAATTATGCATGGCAAAAGTAATCCTTTTGCCTCTGTTGAAGAGACCTAGTGCATGCCATCTAAATGAGATTTCTTCTGAACTGCAACAAGTTATTACCTGCAAGGGTCTCATGTAATTGGCACGTGAGCACAAATCCCTGTCCTTGGAAGCTAACGTACAGGCATACTGATTTCATTCATTTAATCATGCTGTGAAGAGAGAAATATCTTCAATTCAAACTATACAAAAACACAATTACTTTCAAGCAATTGCACTAGCTATAGAACAAATGAAATGCAAAAGTGTCTGTTTTCATTGTCAGAATGACAGAGGAAAACCAGCTTGTATTTGAATAAACATGCATAGAGGAAAACAGAGGAGAATGTGTAGAGAGAGTTGAACTATTGTGATGTTGTGGTATGTTTAATAGATCTTTTCTCACTTGCCCTACAATAGAATGCGTGTTTGCATTGTCCTTTTACTCTTTCTGTTCTAAACAAAAGTCTAAAAGTTTTCATGTTTGAAAGAGGGTGCGGATTTCAGTAGCATAAAAATTCAGCATCTCAAACTGAGATTGTGATATGTATATCTATATACTGTATATATAAAGTAGGGATGCACCGATTCGATACCTGGAATGGTATCGGCTCCGATACTGACTTTTTTATACGGATCGGGTATCGGTTCGACGAGCCCGATCTAAATCCGATACCGTGTGTTAGTCATGTTCGTTACTGTCAAGCTAAAAAAAATGACATAAAAAACCATTAAAACACAATTAAAGTAGTTCATATGACTCGTGCATTTTATTCAAAGCAACTTAAAGACGTGCGATAGCTCTGTGAATCACAAAAGGCTGTGTTTATTAAGTAAATATATAATATGCATATGCAGCGCCAGCGCCAGCGTGTTATTGAATGCCGCTGCTCTGATTACACTCTCGCGGCTATTTTTAGCCTTCACGTGGTGCGCAATATTTGAGCGCTGCTCAAGAACAGCATCTCAGATGTAGATGCTCAATAGTTTGGTTCACTTATAATATGCATTTAGAACGTGCATTTTTACCAGAATTTGAATAAGAAGTGAATTAATCTACTGTGAACTTGCCTAAAAACAGACACATACAGGACTTCCTGGAGAGTTCAGAATGTCAAAATAAAGCGTGAGGGGTTTAAAAGTTAAAGGTGTCACGGAGAGACTCACGGAGGCAGAGATATAAACTCAGTAGCAGGGTTTATTGAACAGATGATTGAAAAAGTGATGTAAATATTGTGAGTAAATCCAGTTGAGCAGAGTGGCAAACAGCAGGTGAGTAATATCCAGACAGGTTATAGACACGATGAACAGATAACTCACAACAGTCTTATGATACTTGCAGGCATCTAATGAAGACACAGGGATGTTTGACTTAGTAGAAAGGTCTGGAGTCTCAGAGATACTATCGATGAGAACAGACAAAGAGTGTGTGTGAAAGCAGGGTATATACACGCAGTCCTTGATTAGCCACTAATGATGTGCAGGTGCTTGTAATCAGAACTCAGGGGAGAGTGAGCGCTGACGGTTGAAAAAAAATTGCAAAAAAAATTCTACTGGTGACTTATACTGAAATTATTGTTAATTTTGCTGCTACATTATCCAGTATATTAGTTAACAATAAAGTTTCTTAATAAGCTATACATTTGTTTCTTTACATATTAAAGAGTACACACAATTAGTTCCATACAATAATGTAAAGATATTCTAAACTGATTATGCAAAAAAAAAACAACAAAAAAAAAAAAAAAAAAAAAAAAAAAACAACAACACTGGTATTGGATCGGGATTGGTATCGGCCAATACTGAGATTTCCAATATCGGAATCGGATCGGAAGAGAAAAAGTGGTATCGGTGCATCCCTAATATGAAGTAATTGTATTTCAACTCAAATACTAGAAAAAAGATTCATAATTCAGGCTCATTGCATTGTATAAAAAGCAAGTAAATAAGTAACAGGAAAAATACACATCTACTGTACTATACAACAACATCTGATTTATCAAAACATAATGTTTCATATTATATTTCTTAACTTTTATTCATGACTGAAATTGCTCAAAGGTACAATATTAACTTTCTTAATGCTTAATGCTTCTAAATGGCAAAGGCCATCTCAAATCAATTGCAACAATTTATATTTATTTACTATTTATATGAATGCCGATAAAAAAGGAAATGCTGACATAATAGAAGGTGTAAAGTTAATTGATACATACGTATGTAACAAAAAAAGTGAGAGGCATGTCAGGTGAATTGTTTATTACGTGGCAAATGAAGGGGCCGAGGGATTTTATATCCCTATAAAATGGATATAGTGAATCACCCAGAGGCTCTTGGTCACTAATGTAGTACAGTCTGGGATATGAGCATATGTGTGTGTATGTGTGTGCGCATAATAGAAACACTCACATGCCATTTCCTATCCTGGAGTCAAAGCAGGTTGTCCTACTTTCATATTACTTATTTATTGCTCATTATGAATATCATTCGCATTTAAACACACCTCATATATCACACATATCAACGTGATGCATTATTCCACCAATGATTAACAAGAGGAGCCACTAACAAAGGATCATTTTAGGCAAAATATTCCAGTTGCCACCGGAATGTGCTACAACAATAATTAAAAAGAAAAAACTCTGCTCCAGTTGTGCTTAGAGGCAATATTTGGGGAGATGGGGTGGGGGGCTAGAAGAGTGGGTTTGGAAAAGCAATTACTGAAGCAACATTAAAATAGAAGAGAGGGAAAATAACTGTAGGACCAGGCTGTGTGGTGGTATTCTGGCGCTAAGATATATCAGTTTAAAAACCTGACTGATGAAAGTCTAATGCAAGGTGATGGACAGCCTTTGTCCGCCAAGGCAATGCCACTGCCTACACTTTATTAGCCACTGTAATTAGCCCTGGTGCTTCAATTTGTTAGCATTGGTGGTGATAATGCAAACATCAAAACACAGGGCTTCCTACTCTGTGGCCACCGAACAGCCTGATGAAGGGTCATTCTTGTCAAGGGGCTATTAGCTACTGCACTAATTACAGAGAAGAGGGAAAATCGAGAAATCCGTGCCTCTCTGTCTGTCTGCATCACTCCTGATCCTCAACAGGGCTGACAACACACCGCTGTGGACCGCCACTTCATATCTTAAAAAGCTCAAATCACTGTAATGCAACTTTTCAATGATTCCATTTAAATAAAGGATAAAAAAGAGCTAGAGCAACAGTAAGAGCTTGGAAATATATTTCTGCAGCAACAGTAACAATTTGCTTATAAAATGGATAAATCTGACTCTAAATTCTGTTTGGACGAGCAGAATTCAAAGCCGTTGTAAAATTAATATACAGTGGTGTGAAAAAGTGTTTGCCCCCTTCCTGATTTCTTATTTTTTTGCATGTCTGTCACACTTAAATGTTTCAGATCATCAAACAAGTTTAAATATTAGTCAAAGATAACACAAGTAAACACAAAATGCAGTTTTTAAATGAAGGTTGTTATTATTAAGGGAAAACAAAATCCAAACCTACATGGCCCTGTGTGAAAAAGTGATTGCCCCCTAAACCTAATAACTGGTTGGGCCACCCTTAGCAGCAACAACTGCAATCAAGCGTTTGCGATAACTTGCAATGAGTCTTTTACAGCGCTGTGGAGGAATTTTGGCCCACTCATCTTTGCAGAATTGTTGTAATTCAGCCACATTGGAGGGTTTTTGAGCATGAACTGCCTTTTTAAGGTCATGCCACAGCATCTCAGTAGGATTCAGGTCAGGACTTTGACTAGGCCACTCCAAAGTCTTCATTTTGTTTTTCTTCAGCCATTCAGAGGTGGACTTGCTGGTGTGTTTTGGATCATTGTCCTGCTGCAGAACCCAAGTTCGCTTCAGCTTGAGGTCACGAACAGATGGCCGGACATTCTCCTCAGGATTTTTTGGTAGACAGCAGAATTCATGGTTCCATTTATCACAGCAAGTCTTCCAGGTCCTGAAGCAGCAAAACAGCCCCAGACCATCACACTACCACCACCATATTTTACTGTTGGTATGATGTTCTTTTTCTGAAATGCGGTGTTACTTTTACGCCAGATGTAATGGGACACACACCTTCCAAAAAGTTCAACTTTTGTCTCGTCAGTCCACAGAGTATTTTCCCAAAAGTCTTGGGGATCATCAAGATGTTTTCTGGTAAAAATGAGACGAGCCTTAATGTTCTTTTTGCTCAGCAGTGGTTTTCGTCTTGGAACTCTGCCATGCAGGCCATTTTTGCCCAGTCTCTTTCTTATGGTGGAGTCATGAACACTGACCTTAACTGAGGCAAGTGAGGCCTGCAGTTCTTTGGATGTTGTTGTGGGGTCTTTTTTGACCTCTTGGATGAGTCGTTGCTGCACTCTTGGGGTAATTTTGGTCGGCCGGCCACTCCTGGGAAGGTTCACCACTGTTCCATGTTTTCGCCATTTGTGGATAATGGCTCTCACTGTGGTTCTCTGGAGTCCCAAAGCTTTAGAAATGGCTTTATAACCTTTTCCAGACTGATAGATCTCAATTACTTTCTTTCTCATTTGTTCCTGAATTTCTTTGGATCTCGGCATAATGTCTAGCTTTTGAAGATCTTTTGGTCTACTTCACTTTGTCAGGCAGGTCCTATTTAAGTGATTTCTTGATTGAGAACAGGCGTGGCAGTAATCAGGCCTGGGTGTGGCTAGAGAAATTGAACTCAGGTGTGATAAACCACAGTTAAGTTATGTTTTAACAGGTGGGGCAAACACTTTTTCACACAGGGCCATGTAGGTTTGGATTTTGTTTTCCCTTAATAATAACAACCTTCATTTAAAAACTGCATTTTGTGTTTACTTGTGTTATCTTTGACTAATATTTAAACTTGTTTGATGATCTGAAACATTTAAGTGTGACAAACATGCAAAAAAATAAGAAATCAGGAAGGGGGCAAACACTTTTTCACACCACTGTAAATCCACATCTGTGGCCGCACATTCTATATCAGGGGTTGGCAACATTTTTGACATGGCGTGACATTTTTTATTTTCCTGGTCAATGACTGTGACCATAGTTTAAGGAGGGTGTACCTATATGCTGGGTTGGAAATATCAAGGATTAATAGTGGTGTTTTCCTTATTACATCACGTGTTGTTCTGAAAACAAAAAGAAACAAATTAAACACAGAATGTAAAGTGGGCATGTTGTAGAAGCAGTGGTGTAGTGGTGTCTGAAAAGGTGGTCATACTGTGAATTTATGAAAGACCCCCCATAAATGAAAAAAAAAAAAAAAAAAAAAAAAACACATATACCTGATCTCTAAAATTCATTTACATTTATATTCAGTACATGTGTAAAAAGTGTAAGAAATTATTTATATTTTCCATAAAAATAATTTTAAAAAGAATACTGTTGTAATTATAGTCCCACATAAACTTACAAAATGTATATCAGGGTAAGTTTTTTGCTGGCATGGTGTAGCAGACTACAATACTAAGAACAATGGTATGATAACTTGATGTTAAATATGTATTTAAATTAATAGGTGTCATTAATGTTCCTTTTATTAGGCTACTATGAAAATTGTTAATACTTTTTTTACTCTAACTAATAAACTAATTCATAATACGCAATAAACTGTTAGGCATTGTAGCTAATATGAGTGTAGTAATGTTCACGTTAACACATTATCTTATATTACCATATATAGTCTACATAAAAATGAATGGATATTTGTTTTATTTATGCACTATTATGTGCTTTTCTGTGTATAGTTCAATTGTTGTCCTACTTAGAAATATAAATTGAAATGATTTGATATCATGAGAAAATGCATCACCAACAGCAGTAAAAGGCAAAAAATAAAAAATAGCATTGTTTTCCTACTTAGAAATATAAACTGAAATGATTTGATATCATGAGAAAAAGGCATCACCGACAACAGTAAAAGGCAAAAACTAGTAGGGGTACAATAACATGCAATATTTCCACAAAGTTTAATTGCAGAAGTTACATTTAATATATATATATATATATATATATATATATATATATATATATATATATATATATACAGTGCATCCGGAAAGTATTCACAGCGCTTCACTTTTTCCACATTTTGTTATGTTACAGCCTTATTCCAAAATGGATTAAATTCATTATTTTCCTCAAAATTCTACAAACAATACCCCATAATGATAACGTGAAAGAAGTTTGTTTGAAATCTTTGCAAATTTATTAAAAGAAAAAAAAAAAAAAAAAAAAATCACATGTACGTAAGTATTCACAGCCTTTGCTTAATACTTTGTTGAAGCACCTTTGGCACCAATTACAGCCTCAAGTCTTTTTGAGTATGATGCTACAAGCTTGGCACACCTATTTTTGGGCAGTTTCTCCCATTCTTCTTTGCAGGACCTCTCAAGCTCCATCAGGTTGGATTGGGAGCGTCGGTGCACTGCCATTTTCAGATCTCTCCATAGATGTTCAATTGGGTTCAAATCTGGGCTCTGGCTGGGCCACTCAAGGACATTCACAGAGTTGTCCCGTAGCCACTCCTTTGTTATCTTGGCTGTGTGCTTAGGGTCGTTGTCCTGTTGGAAGATGAACCTTCGCACCAGTCTGAGGTCCAGAGTGCTCTGGAGCAGGTTTTCATCAAGGAAGTCTCTGTACATTGCTTCATTCATCTTTCCCTCGATCCTGACTAGTCTCCCAGTTCCTGCCACTGAAAAACATCCCCACAGCATGATGCTGCCACCACCATGCTTCACTGAAGGGATGGTATTAGCCAGGTGATGAGCGGTGCCTGGTTTCCTCCAGACATGACGCTTGCCATTCAGGCCAAAGAGTTCAATCTTTGTTTCTCATGGTCTGAGTCCTTCAGGTGCCTTTTGGCAAACTCCAGGCGGCTGTTATGTGCCTTTTACTGAGGAGTGGCTTCCGTCTGGCCACTCTGCCAAACAGGCCTGATTGGTGGAGTGCTGCAGAGATGGTTGTTCTTCTAGAAGGTTCTCCTCTCTCCACAGAGAAACGCTGGAGCTCTGTCAGAGTGACCATCGGGTTCTTGGTCACCTCCCTGACTAAGGCCCTTCTCCTCCGATCGCTCAGTTTGGCCAGGCGGCCAGCTCTAGGAAGAGTCTTGGTGGTTCCAAACTTCTTCCATTTACGGATGATGGAGGCCACTGTGCTCATTGGGACCTTCAATGCTGCAGACATTTTTCTGTACCCTTCCCCAGATCTGTGCCTCGATACAATCCTGTCTCGGAGGTCTACAGACAATTCCTTGGACTTCATGGCTTGGTTTGTGCTCTGACATGCACTGTTAACTGTGGGACCATATACAGACAGGTGTGTGCCTTTCCAAATCATGTCCAATCAACCGAATTTACCACAGGTGGTCTCCAATCAAGTTGTAGAAACATCTCAAGGATGATCAGTGGAAACAGGATGCACCTGAGCTCAATTTTGAGTGTCATGGCAAAGGCTGTGAATACTTGTGTACGTGATTTTTTTTTTTCGTTTTTTATTTTTAATAAATTTGCAAAGATTTCAAACAAACTTCTTTCATGTTGTCATTATGGGATATTGTTTGTAGAATTTTGAGGAAAATAATGAATTTAATCAATTTTGGAATAAGGCTGTAACATAACAAAATTTGGAAAAAGTGAAGCGCTGTGAATACTTTCCGGATGCACTGTGTATATATATATATATATATATATATATATATACACTGGCGGCCAAAAGTTTGGAATAATGAGACTTATCACAAACTGATCACAAAGTATAGTCAGGACATTACTGATGTAAAAAACAGCACCATCACTATTTGAAAAAAGTCATTTTTGATCAAATCTAGACAGGCCCCATTTCCAGCAGCCATCACTCCAACATCTTATCCTTGAGTAATCATGCTAAATTGCTAATTTGATACTAGAAAATCGCTTGCCATTGTATCAAACACAGTTGAAAGATATTTGGTTCATTAAATTAAGCTTAACATTGTCTTTGTTTTTGAGTTGCCAGAGTATGCAATAGACTGGCAAGTCTTAAGGTCAATATTAGGTCAAAAATGGCAAATAAGAAACAGCTTTCTCTAGAAACTCATAAATTCAATGCACATAGACTTGAGGTAATTGAAGGCTATAGTTCTTTAATTGCTTGAAATTGCTCACATAAAAAAACCCACCAATTCACTATCTCAAAAATTAGAATACATCATAAGACCAATAAAAAAAACTTTTAGTGAATTGTTGGCCTTACTGGAAAGTATGTTCATTTACTGTTTATGTACTTCAATACTTGACAGAGGCTCTTTTACTTTATTTACTGGCTCTAATTCAGCATGGACATGGAAGTGATCAGTTTGTGGCACGGCCGAGATGGTATGGAAGCCCAAGTTTCTTTGACAGTGGCCTTCAGCTACATCAGCATTTTTGGTCTCTAGTTTCGCATTTTCCTTTGACAATGACACCTCACAGATCCTCTATAGGGTTCAGCGTCTGTTGAGTTCTACTGGCCAGTCAAGCACACCAGCACCATGGTCATTTAACCAACTTTAGAGATGACTTTTGGCAGTGTGGTGCAGGTGCCAAATCCTGCTGGAAGAATGCAAAGAAAAAGTCACTTTTGAAACATAAAAACAAAAAGAAAAGGTTAGAGTGAGCAAAGAAACACAGACATTGGACAACAGATAATTGGAAAAGAGTGTTATGGATCTTAACCCCATTGAGCTTTTGTGGGATCAGCTAGACTGTAAGGTGCGTGAGAAGTGCCCGACAAGACAGCCACATCTATGGCAAGTGCTACAGAAAGTGTGGGGTGAAATGTCACCTGAGAATCTGGACAAACTGACAGCTAGAATATCAAGGATCTGCAAAGCTGTCATTGCTGCACATGGAGGATTTTTTGATGAGAACCCTTTTAAGTAGTTTAAGAGGTTCTGAAATTTTTTTTCAAATTGTAATAGTAATTTTTCACATTATTAATGTCCTGACTATATATATATATATATATATATATTTATTTTAACGTTTACCAGGGAAATAAATTTACAGCGCAAATTATGGTTACTCCAGGGATGCTTGTGCATCAGACGCTGGAAATGTCCTGCCCGTTACTGAAACGGAAAATATTATTGGTCAGCCTATACCCAATCATGTCTGAAATTAACGTTCGGATTGGTGGATCAGCTTAGTCGGACTGTCTGTCTTGCCACTGCCATCAGTTGCACTCCCGCCTCCCGCAGCTCCATGCATGTTTAGAGAGAATCTATATATATATACACAATTCACTCAACGGTGCTGCGGCATCATGTTAGTAGAAAAGTTCCGGGTCAAAAGACTACTTGTTGTTCTGGCGGCCATACCTATCACTTATTTCAGGTGGGCATATGCAAAATCCTAAGAAAGATAGGTGGGCATACGGCATATGCCCTAGTCTAAACTACTGTCAAAAGCTGTTTCTCTGATTTTCTATCATTACCTCTACAAGGCACTGATCCCTCTGAACGAGACTTGTGATGGCGCAAGCGCTTGTCTGCTTGTGTCTTTCAGCATGCATGTTAAGATGAGCGGAAGAAGAAATAATTCCCATCCTGCACAAGTATTTGCTAATATAGCCTAATCCTTTTTATTTCACTTTGAAGCTTGTGATTATTGTTCATATTCATGGTAACCAAATAATAATATCCCTAGTTTCATTTTTGATTTTTTTTAGAATTAATATTTTTGTGATGATCGATATTTTTGATACAGCATCAGTATCGGAAGTATCGATACTTGAGGCTCGATCTGTCCATCCCTAACGCGAATGGCTTGCATGTGCTGCACAAGTCTGTTGGGCATACTGCAGTCTTGTCACATTTGAACTTTTTGTATAGCCACCCATTCAGCTTATGAAAACATATTGCATGATCATGAGGAAGGATTACATCAAGATGTAGACTGGAATGCAGGTGTGGAATTTATATAAATAAAATAGTCTACTCCTCTCTCGCCATTGCTGGCATGCCAGTGATTACCCTTCCGCATGCCATAGGTTGCCGACCCCTGTTCTATATTAATGCGCTAAGTGGCTACAATGGTTGGCAAATGCAAACTTCTACAGTTAGGATACTAAACAACTTGGCGGAAGAATGTTTTTTTCTGCTTATTTTTTGACAAATGCAACTTTTCATTGAACATTGGTATTGGTGTTACCACTGTATGCCACTCAAGTGCGTTACAGTGATTTTATCATGGGTAAGGACGTTTTAAGCACACATGGTAAAATAAAATGTAACGCACACCCTCTTGTGGCTTATTGCTTCATTAGTTCTGGAGGAGTTTGTTTTGCTTTTAATGGACTTTGGATAAAAGGGGAAAAGAAAATCTCAGAGAATCTTTTAAAAACGACCCAGATTCAAATATCAGAGGCACAGTTATGTATGTATGTCATTAGTTATGTATCCAAGCATGTCCAAAGCCTCTGCAATCCTTCCTGCATCACTTCCTTTCATATCGACAATTGAGATAAATCACCAAGCACTGCTTTTAGGTTAAGACATGTTAATCTGGGAAATAACACATCTCAAGGTGTGGGTCCTGTGAGGGGTGGGGTGAAGTAATGAACAAAGAAGAAAGGCAAAAAAGAATGGGAATAATTTAATCAGAAATGCACTTGAAAATTACCATATCCATCATTATCTTCATGTGAGTCAATGCAAGGGAAAAAAGTAAGGGGCTTTGGAGATTTATTAAAAAAACTGGCCCATGTGCGACATGTTTCTCATTGATATCCGTCAAAGGTAGGCAAACGTGGAACATTTATCAAGCCACAGACAAATGACACTGGGTTACTAGTTAGACAGTGTAATAAGTGCCATCTAATTTTCTCTTTAGAATCAATTTATGTTTCGAAGCTCGGGATCGTCATCAAGGGACAAAGCTTTTTCTGTGAGAAATTAAAGTTAAAATAGTTAGAAAGATCAAAACAAAAGTATTTATCACCTAACATACTGATTGCAAAACACCTTTTCAGGCCTCTTCCTAATGTTATTTGTTTCAGGGAAATATCGAACTATGAACAGTGTAATATTCTTTTATGTGTGAAAGGAAATGTAAGATATAGTTGATTATAATTACATTATTATGCACTGAAAAAATATTTTTTTTGGTCTTTTTATTGTTTTGCTACATTTTATGAATGAATGAAATACCAAGATATGTTGGAGTAGGGTATTGATGGGCCTGTATAATGTTTTAAATTGTTATATTTATTGTAAACATGTTTTTATCTTTGATGTTTCTGTTTTGCTATCTATCTATCTATCTGTCTATCTATCTATCTCTCTCTCTGTCTATCTGTACTATTATACATGTAACTACTTATATTTAATATTACTTATGAAATATATATTATTTAATAGTTTAATGTAATTTTGGGAAATACATTAGGTACATTGTACCTATTCTTTCTTTGTGCTTATGTAGGATTTATTTTCTTACATAAATCTACATATGAATCTGCATATTTCTTAAAGCATTTTTTTCCCCCCAGTGGTTCATAATGAAAAGTTTTAAAGTACTCAACACAAGATAAAAATTGTTATGTTATAAGGAGATGCAAAATCCACCACTGTAAAATAACTGTTTGTTTAAATCTACTATAAAATTTGAACACATTGAGAGTTTCGTCATCTTAACACACCCAATTCTCATGGGAACATCAGTGCCTCTAGCGCCTGGGTCTCTGTGTGACACAGGTTAAGTGGAGGGCATCTTTTGGAGTACATTACTCTCTTAGAACTCTAATGCATTCTGATTAATCAAAAAGAGCTGAGCAGTTGAACTCTTTAGAGAAGTAGGTAAATAAATAAATAAACAAACAAAATAATTAGACAAGCAAAACGTACCCAGCACCCCCCAGTGATAGAGGAATGGATGGGCTCCTTGATGATGAGATGGGGGAGAGAATGAGAAAGTCCCTCCAGATAACTCATCAAACTTGTGTTGAGGGGGAAAGAATAATCCATTCAAAGCAGAAATGCTGTTTTTATGCTGCCTGTGCTAGTTACATTAATTACTGACATTAAGGCAGATTTGCTATGGGTTAATGAGGGTATAGATGCCACCAGATCAAAAGCAAGAATACCACGACCAAAAACCAGTAATTTAAATCATGTTCATGGAAAGATTCTTGCTTCATTATTTGTATTCTATTCCTGGTTGGTAAATATTGAATGTATTTTAACAGAATTTCAGTAGTGTTTTAATTATTTTAAATATGCTCATATTATATTCATTTTGAATATTATATAACAACCCATTTTTTTTTTCAGCATCAGGATTTTAACATTAAAATGTATATATTTATATATATGGGAAAATGAAAGTATGTTTAAGTGCTGTAACTGTTCAGCACTTCTTTTTCACCACTTCCATGCCATAATCATCCTTTTGCCTTTATTTGTTTACTTCTGGTCCTGCAGTGTGGCAAATTAATTTAGAAAAATACAAATATAATCTTTCAATTAATATGAGGTCATGAAACTGCATGCACAATAATTATATTCTACATAATACATTTTAGGACAATATTAAATTAATAACCAGCAATTTTAGAAAACAGACCCCATTTAGATTATGCCAGTATATTTAAATAGTATTTCTATCCAAGTTTCCAATGGGAACTCGTGATACATTTGTGTATTTCACAGTTCATGATGAAGACAGTCACACAATAGGAAACATTTGAAATTGTTAATTAATTAAAACTGATCATTTGAACAGATTATTTTATGTTAAATCCGTCTTCTGTGCTAATCAATTGCTGAAAATACAAGAGAACAAATTACTGGTCTTTTCTTTTAAGGATAGTAAAATGACACTCTCATCAGTCCATATTTCTAAATATGTGTATCTTTGTATATGAGTATGACAGTGTGATCCTGTGGTAAATCTCCTCTGGGAAGGGAATCACCCCTAAGGCTAAGGGGTTGCCTCCTGTTTAGCTATGGATCAGTGATAATCCTTAATATGGTGTCCTCTGCCACATCAATTATGTTGATCATAGGCACGCCCGTTATGCTGAGTCTTCATTACCATCAGACTCAGACCATCATGGTATAAATCAAGGCATACTGGGCTACTTTCCAAAAGAATCAGAGAGAAGCACCATGGACAATGTCTTTTTAACTTGAGAAGTATTAAGAAATGGCATAGATAAGGTCAATCTAGACAGGGAAGATCTGATCTAAATTAGAACTTTTCCATACAATGAAAGTGAATGTTGACTAAGGCTGCCAGTCCCTAACATTCTGTCTAACATCTCATTTTGTGTTCCACAAAAAAATAAAATAAATAAATAAATAAAGTCAAATGAGTTTGGAACTACATGAAGGTGTAAATTATGACAAATTTTAATCCATACAGATAACAATTAAAACGCAGTGTGGAACCGAGCCGCCACATCCAGTATCAACCAAGCATACATGAGCAGTGTCAGCAGTAGGGGCTCTCTTATTTATTTCATTCCGGAGGAGGTATTTCCGGGCAATTGCGCTGGATGCAGAGGGTACTGCCTGCTGGTAAGCGCCAATAAAGAACTCTCAACCATGAATGGCCTTCAGCAGAGACAGTCAATTACCTAATGTGAGGACTTTGAAGGGGGAGAAAACCTTTTCTCCTCATTTACTTGTGGGTATTTATTAAATTGCTGTCAAATTTGACAAATTTGAGATGCTCAAGTTTGAGGTTGTTTTGTGGGGGGTGATGGGGTTCGGAATGAACGCTGATCCCCCTCCCACCACCATTACCAACCTTATCCCTTTTCCTGAATCATGCCAGCCCACAGAATACATTTTGGCAGCACTATGTGTGCATGCTAGTGAGACATATACCTTTTTCCCTTGGCAGCACTCCTTGGGCTCCTCTCGGAAGTGCTTGGTCCCATATGCCACCTGCTCGAAGGGAGTGATGGTGTGAATCAGGCTCTCATACCTCTTGTTTTGGCTTGCATTTGAAAATGGAAGGAAACTGTGAAGAAATAGAAATTAAAGCTGAAGTGTATAATTTATTTTTCAAAGTTAAAATACTTACTCCTATCCCAGCTTAATATGCAGAGACAACTATAAGTAAGCCATTTGTAGGATGAATTGCCCCAAAAAGTAGAAACACTGTGGTTTTGAGGCACTGCAAAACCATTGCTCTGTTTGTTTAAGCATCCTACCAGTCTAAAACATTAACATTGGCTCAACTGATGGCATGAGTTTGAGGCAAGACAATCTTTTTGACTAATCAGGTGGGTTGGGGGGGGTGGTAGTGTTCCGGAAACAATAACTATTTTTGAAATTCCGCTTGGTGATGCTAATGGCACAGAAATTGCACAACTTGGACTTAAGATATGCATAGTAAGCTCATATACTTAGACAAACTAAAAAAGCCAGTCTGATCTCATGAAAATTATGTGACTGTGGCAACTTTATTGAAAAAATGACATTACATGGTTCATTAAACCTATCGCAGCAGTTCAAGGTGAAAAGTTCACTGTGTAGTGCTAAAAGCAAGTTAAAAGTTCTCCCAAACAGATGATGTTTTTAAGATTAATATTCTAATGTTCTATAGAGTTCAACAAAACCTACCTCCCTACCCTAAACCTTAAATCTAAACCTAACCGATTATGTCATAAAAAGCAAATGTGAGATTAAAAAAACACAATTACTAAAGCAACCACGTAAATTTGATGCCACATAAAAAATTATTTAGTAAAAATGAGGTATAGTAACGTGATTCTATGAGACCAGGTTTAAAAAAGCATGAACTCTAGCTGTACTGAGCAGTAATCGTTGGCTAGGAAAATTACTGGCCTCTGCTCCTGGCAAATGTGCCTGCTCATTGCTAATGCTTTTGCTATTTTCACAACACAGCACGTTACTTATATATCACCACATTGCCTCATCTCTCCCTCGCAGGCACTTTTCATTCTAGTCCAGATCATTTCCAAACCCAAATAGCTTCTTAATCGTTGTGATGTCTTGTGGTTGTTTCTGCACATGCTGAGTGTTTGCTGGGCACACGTTCAGTGCAAATAGTGGTTACTTAGGAAAAATGCCAGATGTTAATTACAGCGAGGTTGATTTTGTATACTGTACCCAAGACACTTTGCCTGGAGGAAGATTTATCCAGTGTGGTACAAGAGGTGTCTGTGCGAGGCTGGGTAAACGTCCACTGGGCATTGGCTTGGCTTGTCACAAAACAAACAAACAACAAACAACCTTGGCATTTTCTGTGAACACAATCTGCAAAGAAAGTTTTTTTTTCTTCTTTTTTTTTCTCCAATGCTTGGTGTGTTCATACTCTTTTATGATGATGAATTCAGAAGTGCAAGTGAAGCCCTGTACTATTTAATTAAATCAAAAACAGGCAGATAAGGGAAATGTAACAATAATTGCTCCACCTGGACAAGGAAAAATTTCACTGTGCCACACAAATACAGTGCACATATGGACTGTATTTACTATGCACACACTTGGGCCATTCAGACTCATGTAGTGAACGTGTTGTTGCACTACAAAAAAGCAAAACGCTCAACGAATATAATAGAATGTTGACACAACGAATAAAACAGAGCATGGGTCTTTCAAGATGTTTTTTTTTTTAAAGGTTGAAGTTCTTTTTAACCTGAAGTGTGTGTATGAAAACCTGAAAATGTGGCACTCTTTAAAACAAGACATGTTTACTTCAGAAAAAAAAAAAATGACACACTTGAGAAGAAAATGAAAAAATTTTGTGAGGTTTTTACTTAATACAAGGGAAAAAAAGTTTGCCAATGGGGTTAGAAAAATAAATCTGTTTTCCTTTTGGATACACTACCTGCAAAAAACTCTACTTAAAAAACAAACAAACAAACAACTTATGGATTCTAAATGCACCTCATATTTTTGAAACAATGTTTTCTTAAGCACTGGTTTAAAAAAGATCATACAAAGCAACTTAATAAAATCTGGCTACATCAACTAATACAAAACTGAAACTTTTATGTAGAACTAGAATGCTCTTAACATTCTCCTTAGTCATTTACTTAAAGAACCATCCTGAAACAAGGCCATTATTTATTACAGGGCACATTCTGCCACATAAGCAATAATGCTTGGAAAAGCTTTGATGGTGCAAGGCAAAAAAGAGGTTGACATCAAACACTGCACTGGCCCTTTAAATAATGGCCCAATCTCCCACAGACATCCTTATCCACCAGAGACACCAGCCTCCCTACAAGACAGATTACAGTGCAACCCATGCTAATGTGCACATGGGATGGACATCACAGAGCAAAAATTAATGTGGCCCCAATGTCCCAGAATACACAATGCTTCTGCTGCTTGCCGGCTGTTTCACTTACTGCTTTCATTGCCATTGAATTGCATTTTAATAGGGTAGTTTTTATTCATTGAAAGCCATTAAGGAAAGTTTGACTTCTCGCAGGGGATCTTTTGACAGAGCAGACCAATGCCCAGTGACAACACCCTAGGAGGCCACCAAAACGGGAAGTAGGTGGAAGGAGCAGAAAAGGAGGAGACTGAGAAAAAGAGAAAGAGAAAGAGCAATATGTATAGACGTGTATTCAATCCCTATTTTGCACTCTTGTAAATCTGCACTAAGTACCTAACATTGGTTTTAAAAAGCCAAGAAGGTTTTAAAATTGCAAATCAGATTATATTGTACTTAAAGAAAGGCTAATATTCATAGTTACACAGAAAAAATCAATGACTGTATGAAACATTCTCTTGGCAAGTAGGGATGCACAATTTTTCAGAGATCATAGCAGTATAGGCCAATATTAGTGTTAATCAGCCAATTATTATTGGCATCTCTCAAATTAAGAATATTGAAAGAAGATAATGTCTAATGTACTTTTTACAATTCAAACAGTATATTTGTCTATGGAAGGTTACAAAACTGTTATCCATCTTTCTTATTTACGTTATAATGTTTTAAAGCCTGATTTCACTTCAAGCAAGTACAATTCAAGATTGGAGTATAAATTTGTAAATGGCCATCATATTGGTTATCAGCCATAACATAATGCTAAAAATTATCAGCTAAAGGTACTGAATTTTTTAATTTTTTTATCTATATTGCTGCATCCCTAAAAACAGATTAATATTTTTGAATGAAATAAACAGTCTAAATACTTACATTACCAGTCAAGCTATAAGCAACTCTAGTTTTCATCTACTATCAAGATGTTTTTTTCTTCTCTAAATCATGGTAATCCACATTCTGTATCCTAGCATCCATCTGCATAGGAGGCTGAGAAGACATCACTAGGACTGAAATTAAACTGTCAGTGGAAAAAAAAGAGCAACAACATTTCGGCAGCTCTTTGAAACATTCCAGAGGAAATTAGAAGGAACAGAGAGTGGGATCATGGATCAGAAAGACTCTAATCATGCTTTGCCGTGCCCTGCAGACACCACATGTATAATACGATTTACACAGTAACCACCTCTCCTATTACAGACTGTTTGGGGTATTCTGTGTTAATGGGGTTAGCTAATTTACTGTTTAAAGTTGGAGCAAAAGGGGAAATTTTTTTTTAATGTGATTAATAAACATAGCACATTGAGCTTGTAATTAAAATAAAATAGAAGGGTTTAAAAACAGAGATGGCACTGTTCAAGTAACATTGTGAAAAAATTATGGTAATCTGCTGCAATAATTACATACCAGGGAGGAGAGCGAATAATGTCTTGCAAGGATGAAACAGTGTGGTTGCATGGATGAAGGGCTTTTAATAGTCAAAAAGGCAGCAGTTTTGGCCCGCACTGGGCGTTATCTTATTTAGCAACTAACCTCATTAAGAATTTACCATCTGTTCCAAACTTTTAGAGAATAATGTGTGAGGCTTCTCTTGTTGTATGATTAATATGCATCTACATAATGTCATATATAGAGTATCCAGTGCCTAAACACTCAACAATTCACAGTGTTATCCTAAACAATCCTAGGTTTTATAATTCTTTATTAATTAATAGTGGTCAACCAATACAGAAAGCACATGCCACTGACTTTGAGACTGGGCAAGCATCAAATATTTTTAATACACATTATTAAACGCTGTGCCCAAAAAACTTTATACGGGTGAGTGTAATGTCGCGGAAATGTTACAGACGTAAATTGTTGCCTTAGAACCTACCAGTCAATGGAAACAATTGTCACAGTGGTGAATTTCATGGCCAAATTGTTTTAAATTCAGGACAGTAATATTGCTCATATCACAGAAATAAAAAATTGTCATATATTGAGCCTAGCATATTTATGCCCATTAAATCATACAATGAAGCATAGTGCCAGAAGAGCTTGTTTTGACATACAACAAAAAGAAAAAGAAGATTGCCAGTTACTAGTTTCAACATCATAGACCTCTCACATCACACTTCCCACAGCTCAGAACCACTGGAAAGGACAGCAGCAATTAACTAAACTGACCACTAAAGACAACAAACTTAACCTGAATGCACAAGGCACATGTAACGTAAACATGGCAGTCCTTAATATATATTTTTTAAACAGACACTGCGCCCTAACGTTATAATTATAAAACAGACAGAGCATAACACAAGAAGAACATGATGCTCAGATCACCAATTCATAGCCTCAGACTAACCAGAAACAATGACCTATAGTAACTATGAACTAGAATCAATAACACAGATTTTTAATAAATACATTAATTTACCTTTACTTGAACACAAAATCTATGCATCTCTCCTTGCAAGTGAACATCTCTGTCACTTTGATGTAAAAATCGCCCACTTGTTGAAGTTTCGATAGCTTCTACTTCTCGATTTTTCATTGAAATGAACTTTGCCAAATCAGCGTAGGTCATCGATGTTTACACTATATCCATTTTAGCACTTAATAAAGCATTAGTTACTTGAACTTTAGCGTGTTGACACAAAACCAAAATCTAGCCTATCAGATACCGTGACAGAAGGAAGGAGCTTCTGACTGGCTTACTCATTTTGGTAAGCATGCTTACCTTGGCCATTTGTAGCAGCGGGTGTGACTTTAAATGAACGTACAGTGTTGAATGAAAGGGCGGTAAACAATGTTTAAATCAGAGAAAGCATAACATAAAGTGCTTATATCTGAGGGTGGCGCCAAAGGGAATAAATGAATAACTGTCTGTGCTGCTCAACTGAGATGAAAGATGACGAATTTGAACGAAAACACTAGTTTATACAAACAACTATATTTAAATATTTCATAGTGTCATTTTTCTTTTCATCCTTCTGTTAGGTAAGCACTGCTTACCTTGCTTATATGTATGGCATGTCCCTGCAATACAGTATATGGGTTTTTCAATGGCTGATGACAATATACACAGAGCACAATGGTTGACAAAATGCCAATATATTTAAACATGGCAAATGAGATGAAAACAAAGTTTTTGAAATTAAATGAATATATGAACTTTAAACTTTAAAAAAATAAAATAAAATAAAAAAAACAATGACAAGGCTGTCGGTTTGGAACTGACACAAGGGGAAACTAGCACTGTTAATTGGCCAAGCAGGCAGAATCAATGGCTGAGAATCTCAAAATGGCCAAATATCCAATTAAATGGCTAGACCGATATATCGATCTATCACTTGTTAATACTATAATGTTAATCTATCTTTCAGATTTTGTGTGGTAGGTTTAGACTGCATTATCACATACTGATTAATGCTACGGTATACTGTATTTTCCATGCAAATTCCCTAAAATCAATAAACTACATGTGCAGCTTCTATGGATGTGAACAAAAATGCACATATGTGTGTGCGCAACTTACGTCTGGTCGATGACGCGAGTCCTCCACTCCTGCCGTTTGAGCTCCTCTCTGGCCTCCTCCAGGGCAGTGATGGATGTAGCCACGCGCAGGCTTGGCTCCAGGGGCCGAAGCCGCTGCTGCTGCACCTCCAGAGCTGGGCGAAAGGGCCCCTGACAGGTACAGGGGATAAGGTAAATGTTTTATTGCCCAAACTCGCCCGCCTTGTTATTGATGAGGCCCCTATGGATGCCCAGCCAGCCCCCCTCTTCTCATATAAGATATTAACACAGCTGACCAGTGCTGATGATGGTACAATGACCATAATGTGTTGGCCCTACATGAGATTGAGGAATGAGTTAATGTGACTCCAATGAGTGTGTCTTCACAAATTCCATTGGACTCACTCCACCCACAGCACTGGTATGGGAAAGAGGCTAAAAGTATTAGAATCACTTTGATTTAGAGATTCCAAATGCTTATATTTACTAATACAATACAAAAAGTACCATGGTGGTTCCATTGTTCAATGAGTATCAGAAGGTAATACCATGGTACTGTTACTATATCCACCATTGTACTGATTCATTGCAATATTCATATACAGTACTATGGTATTCCCATTGTACTCCAGGGTACTTCAAAGAATACCATGGTATTACAATGGGACATGTCCCATAAAACATGTTAATATAGTACTTTGGTATTTTTTTTTTTTGTATGTGATGTAATCTCAGACAGAGTTTGAATATATTATTGTGAATACAGACAAGTAACCGATAAATTAACACAAAAATAAGTATTCAACTTGCTCAGACTATTCCTACATGCATAACTTATTGTTTTGGTGCGCTTAGTTTAAATGTGACCTTCAGACATTGCAGCTTTTAATTCATGCTGCAATACCCTCTGTCCTTGATACTATCAAGACCAGATCAGCACCTGGCACTGACCAATCCCCTTACTTCCCCTAACAATACACATAATCAGTCTATCACTCACAGATGCTTATCACATAGGGAGAGATGCTTAGGGAGGGGGCTCCACCTCAGACCACAAATAATTGGGACAGAGAGATGGCATGAGCAAGGTGGGGAAGAGAGGGGCTTGAGGGTGGTGGGTACTTATTCTGGGATCTTTGTTAGGGCAAAATGTAGATAAATAATGCATCTTCATCTATTGCACATTGTGTGAAAGATGTGGCAGTTTTTTTTTTAAACGAATTCCTGCTAACTGGGCCCAGCTGGAGTGAAAAGCCAGCTCAGGGAGAAGAACTCAGGCTCTAATAAAAAGAAATGACTCACGCCTCATTTCTGCTCACTTATGTTTTACATTAATAGAAACCAACATTAAGAACCAGTTACCATAAAAGTCATGGACCGTAAATAACACAAATGGCAAATACGTATCATCAAATCGCTCTCACAGCTGGACAAGATGACATGCTAGACTTGGAAGTACTTAAAGATACTCTTTATCAGGGCACCTTTACATGTTGCGGTATTCCCTTGCTGAGAGCGCCTTAATGGGATCCAAGGAATAAAGGGGCTTGGGTTGACAGGCGTGCTTATAACCGATTATCTGGCCGCCTAAATGTTTTGGCAGTATCCAGGCGACAAGAGAAGAATGTTTAATGAAATTATTTAATTTATACGGTAAGTTTAAAAAAAAAAAAAAAAGTTCTCATGGTGGCAATAAATCCCGGCTTTAATCATAGTTATCTTGGAATCTCTTTTGTTAATTGTCACTGCACTTCTTCATCTCTTTGGGGCCATTTCATTAGTAGAGTCTAAAGAGATGTCAACAAACACTGTGCTGACTTGATGAAATATCCCAGTACAGGGTGGTGAGATACTTGGAACTGTATGCATCTAAATGAAAATTTGAGTGTAAGTTTGCTCAAAGATAAAGATATTATTATATAACAACATTAAACAAAATATACTTTAACTATCTTTGGTTCATAAGTATAACGTAAAATGTAATATACTGTATATAGACCCTATGAAATAACAAAATGACATTTTTGTGGCTTGTAGTCCATGTGTGTTGCTTTGACACTATCTATATGCTAAAAGACTCCTAAACATTGACAAAAATAACCTTTTTCTGATATACATGATTAAAGAGGCCCGATTATGCTTTTTGGGATTTTACCTTTCCTTTGTGCATGTAAAAGGTCTGCAAAGTTACAAAGCACAAAGTCCACACAAAAGGGAGTTATTCTCTCCCACAGACAACATCGCTCAAGAGCTATAAGAAACGGCTGGATTGTAGTCCACCCATTTCTTCCGTAAAGTAACTATGTCACTATGTAACACATTTGCATAATGCCCGCCTAAGGGCTACTTTGGCCTGCCCGCCAGGATGAGTTGGGTTAGTGTTGTCGCCATGTCGAGAAGATGCTGTTTTCTTCACTGCAAAAGCAAAACCTCTTTGTTTGGACTTCCAAAGGCAGAAGAATTGAAGAGTCAGTGGTTAAAATGTATTTTAATTATTTAGCAGTACAACCACAACCAATGCCGGATTTTCAAGATGGTTAATCCTGAAAGATGGTAAAGTTCCCACTTTGTTGGGACAATCAGGTGCTTCAGGATCACAACCTGCAAGTATGCTTGATTATTTGTGGATTTATCTGCTACCGAGAGTTCAAATGCAGAGTTTTGTGTTGTTGCTACGGTGTACACCCAGTGCACAGCTGTAAGCCTCTGCTAACCTGCTAGCTAATGTTATTGTGTTGAAATAGTTTTGCTAATCAGCTGCGGGCCCCCTTTTACCTACAATTGTGTAGAATTATGCAGATTGTTTGTCGTTCTTACTATCATGAATATTGATCAAGTGTGGAGATGGATTTATTTGTACAAACTGTCATATTATGTCTGCAATCCACGGTAGTGCTCGGCTAACTTGCTATGTAATGTTATTGTTTTGGTAAGGGTTTACTATTCAGCTAATAATATATATAGCAGGAATGTGCAGTATAAGAAAAATAATGTGTTTTTTGAACATTAAAGCATGTAAACCTATTCTAGTAGACCCTCAAAATAAATTAATGAACCTGTAAATTAGCATAATATGGGCTCTTTAAAATTTACAGTCTGTTTCTTCCAAGAAAACAGACCAAAAATATTTATGGGTCATGTTACACTTCATGGATTTGGCTATCACGTACAGTAAATAATAATTATTAGTAGACAATCGTAAAATCCCTCAGCCTTCTCCACCAGGTAAATGGTAAGTAAGTAAGCCCCCTTAAACCTATATATATATATATATATATATATATATATATATATATATATATATATATATATATATATATATATATACAGCTCTGGAAAAAATTAAGAGACCACTGCAAAATGATCAGCTTCTTTGGATTTACTATTAATAGGTATGTGTTTGAGTAAAATGAACAATTTTGTTTTATTCTATAAAGTACTGAAAACATTTCTCCCAAATTCTCCCCAAAAATATATTGTCATTTAGAGCATTTATTTGCAGAAAATGACAACTGGTCAAAATAACAAAAAATTCTGCTCTGACAATGTTCCCCAACTCGTAAGATTGGTTTTTCCAGCAGGACAGTGCTCCATGCCACACAGCCAGATCAATCAAGGTGTGGATGGAGGACCACCGGATCAAGACCCTGTCATGGCCAGTTCAATCTCCAGACCTGAACCCCATTGAAAACCTCTGGAATGTGATTAAGAGGAAGATGGATGGCCACAAGCCATCAAACAAATCCGAGATGCTTGAATTTTTGCACCAGGAGTGGCATAAAGTCACCCAACAGCAATGTGAAAGACTGGTAGAGAGCATGCCAAGACGCATGAAAGCTGTGATTGGAAATCAGGGTTATTCCACCAAATATTGATTTCTGATCTCTTCCTAAATTAAAACATTAGTAACACTGTGTTGTTTAAAAATGAATATGAACTTCTTCTCTTTGCATTATTCCAGGTCTGAAAACACTGCATCTTTTTTGTTATTTTAACCAGTTGTCATTTTCTGCAAATAAATGCTCTAAATGACAATATTTTTATTTGGAATTTGGGAGAAATGTTGTCAGTACTTTATAGAATAAAACAAAAATGTTTATTTTACTCAAACACATACCTATAAATAGTAATTTTTTGTGTACTATTTTTAAAATTTTTGCACTTATGGAAAGAAATTGGTACTTTTATTCACCAAAGTGGCATTCAACTGATCACAATGTATAGTCAGGACATTAATAACATGAAAAATTACTATTACAATTTGAAAAGAAAATGTTCAGAACTTCTTAAACTACTTCAAAGAGTTCTCATCAAAAAATCCTCCACGTGCAGCAATGACAGCTTTGCAGAACCTTGGCATTCTAGCTGTCAGTCTGTCCAGATACTCAGGTGACATTTCACCCCATGCTTCCTGTAGCACTTGCCATAGATGTGGCTGTCTTGTCGAGCAATTCTCCCACAACTTACAGTCTAGCTGATCACACAAATGCACAATGGGGTTAAGATCCATAACACTCTTTTCCAATTATCTGATGTCTAATGTCTGTTTCTTTGCCCACTCTAACCTTTTCTTTTTGATTTTCTGTTTCAAAAGTTGCTTTTTCTTTGCAATTCTTCCCATAAGGCCTGCACCCCTGAGTCTTCTCTTTACTGTTGTACATGAAACTGGTGTTGAGCAGGTAGAATTCAATGAAGCTGTCAGCTAAGGACATGTGAGGCATCTATTTGTCAAACTAGAGACTCTGATGTACTTATCCTCTTGTTTAGTTGTACATCTGGCCTTCCACATCTCTTTCTGTCCTTGTTAGAGCCAGTTGTCCTTTGTCATTGAAGACCTTGATCTTCAATGACCAAGTTTCTAGAGAAAGCTGTTTCTTTTTTTTTTTTTGCCATTTTTGACCTAATATTGACCTTAAGACATGCCAGTCTATTTCATACTGTGGCAACTCAAAAACAAACACAAAGACAATGTTAAGCTTCATTAATGAACCAAATAGCTTTCAACTGTGTTTGATATAATGGCAAGTGATTTTCTAGTACCAAATTAGCAATTTAGCATGATTACTCAAGGATAAGGTGTTGGAGTGATGGCTGCTGGAAATGGGGCCTGTCTAGATTTGATCAAAAATGACTTTTTTCAAATAGTGATGGTGCTGTTTTTTTACATCAGTAATGTCCTGACTATAATTCCAGATCAGTTGAATGCCACTTTGGTGAATTAAAGTACCGATTTCCGTCCGAAACAGCAAAATCTGTTCATTATTCCAAACGTTTGGCCGCCAGTGTATATAAAGAAAAAAAGTGACTAGTCCTTTGATATGTCCTGCCAAACTTCCTGTTTCAATAGGAAATATGTCAACACAAGACTGAAAACTGTGCTCCTCAAGCAATTTCAAAGGGTCTTTTTCTCTTTATAAGATCATGGGCTATGACTAACCTGTGGCTTTTTGTGTATTGGTGGTAAACGTTCTCTGTTTGGCATCAGGTTGGAGAGATCAGGGGTCATTTTAGGGGTCTTCCTCTCTTTAGGAGCCGATCGCGGTTTCACTCTCCTCAGTCTGAGCTCCATCTCATCTGGTTCTGCCCTGAAGGGCGAGTTGAAGACCCCTGGACACTAAGATGAGCACAAAACAGTTTGGATAAGCAAGATGAACAAAAACGTTTGTTATGCTTCTGTTAGCATAATGAAGAGAAAGTCCATGTTACTCTAAACGACTGCCCTTAAACCTTGCTGAGAAGCCTTTAAACACATCTTCAGTTCCTCTCCATGCTCTCCACACACCCACTTTAATAACTTCTCTGTTAGTGATGGACTTGCCCCCTCATGAGACTGAGCTTTGAATGCAAACGCCTTCCAATGCATTGCTCATCATAGGTATTCATGCAAAACCCACTGCAAAAACATATTTAGGTTCCAGGAACAGGAACCTACTTTATCCGGTCGACCACAGCAAAACAATTATACTTGTCACCTCCCCTGAATGGACACACATCCATCACTCTGGCATCTGCTATGTTTGCTGGCGTAAATGTCTGCTAGCTAACTATGAGCTGTCTGATCTTAACGTAGCACTTCAGTGAGTCTTGGTCTGGCCTGCGGAAAAATGGCTGGAATAATTAGTCTCTAATCAGAGCTTCCTCACAAGTGCTTAATTATCAGATGCTGTTATTATATACTGTATGCTAATAACTTCTGCAGGTAATACACCACAGTAAGGCTCCTCCATTGGGTTGGATAGTGTAGCTTTGTGTGTCACATGGTGGGGGGTACACCACAAACTCCCAACTTGCCTCGGACTTACAGGAAAAGAGCAATGATGTTGACCCTCGTACCGAGGAACTACATCTATGTCAGCACAGCCACTTTTGTCCAGCGGAATTTTCTCTGGTTAACGATGAACCATGGGAGACCCATCTATTTCACTGAGACAAGGTCAGACTGTGGGAACATAAGTTGCCCAGTGTAGACACACACACAGAGAGAGAGAGAGAGAGAGAGAGAGAGAGAGAGAGAATGAGAAATGCGGGGAGGGGGAGTGGAGAGTTGAGAGAGAAAACTCAGAAGAGAGTTAAACCTTTTCTGCACTGACAAGCACTTACGTCTGGGTTTGAGGTTTGCAGTTTAAATGATTGACCATTTTTGGATGCGCTTACAGAGCTGAATAATGTGTGTGGTCATACGTGCTATATCAGGGGTTTTTAACCTTTACAGACCCCGTGCTCAGACTCTCAGACAACCCATGGACCTTTTATTTAAAACACTTTAAAATTAAATCATCAGTTAAAGGTGCACTCAGTAATTTTTGTGTTTGTGCTGTCTAGGACTTGGGCACTGACACCTAAGGACATGGATGCAGCATCATTCAAACACAAGAGTTTTTAGTAACCAATGCCATTGTTAAACAATTACTGTGCACAGTCAGCCATTATTAATTTAATCAATGAGTGAAAGTATCCAGTAACAGGGTGGTTACTGAGATTAAGCGAGTTGTATTTGGCTGGTCATGTGATCTTAACATGACAGCTCCCATGAGGGGACTATCTCCATGTAGAACAAGACAGCTTTTATAAGGTTACTGATATGACTGGAATCGTCATCTCATTAAGTGCTCATTATTTTATACATATGTTTAAAAATTTCAATTAATTTCTAAAGGAGTACAACTTTTTATTGACGAGAAAATGAATGAGTACACCATTCATGTTCATTCAAGCAGTTAGAAATGTTTAGAAAATTCTATGTTTGATATCTTTTATACTATATAATAGCTGCATTTTTAATCAATGGGACAGAAAAAAAATAATGGCTCAAATAATAATTTATTATTTATAATTATTCCCAAAAATAAAATTATACAGTAATTACACAGTAACCACGAAAATGACTGATGGTAAACTAGTCAATCCCAGCAACCCCTCCTACTCTCTCTCTGCTATCTCCCTCTAAAGCATATTTAACTAGCATGTGGTCCCTCCCATCTGTTGTCCATTAGCTGATGCATATTATTTCTTGATTTCCTCCCTCAGACTGCAGGCAGCTGGCAGTAATGTCCTCTTGCCCTGTTCGTGGTGTGGCTGGCACTAAGCGTCCAGTGACCAGAGTAGAAACATGAGTATGACACGTTACAGGGTATCTGCAGGTATCAGCTCATCCGATTTAATACTTTTTTATTCCATTTGCAAGACCTTTTCAAAAATATTTAAGACTTGCTTACTACTTCAATCACTATCGGGGTTAATGCATATACTTACCCACCACTTGATGCAACATGAAGTCACATATTAAAATGACACGTTGCTATGCGAGAGTAAAGGGCTGGTTTGATAGGCCTACTGTGTGTATTTTATGCAGTAGTTATTAAAGTTCATTACTTATGCTTATGTTCATTACTATACACAAGGTACCTCAACTGGATTTCATTTAAAAAAAACTTACATAAACATCCATTTGTTTTTGTTTTTCAGTGCACTCATTGAGGCTCTCATAAAACATGAGCATAAATGGCCCTGCATTATTGACACTACCAACAAGCTTCTTGAACTAGACCAAATCAAATAATATATGCTGTCATGCAACACGTGAAACTTTTTGCTTTATCTGAGCAACATTTTTGCTATATCAAGGAACATTGTTTGAAAAAGCCGGCAAATATCTTCGTTCAACCTGAATGAGGTGCTTTACCACTGTTCTGAAACACCACATAACTTCAATGAATCAGTTGCTGTTTATTTATTTGCACCAATACAGAAATTCAGTTGGCCTAATAAAAAGTAGTATTTACCAACATGTATTTTTATTAAAACATTTTTGTGAATTAACAGTGTGTGCAAAAATTACTGTACAATTTCACTCACTTTTTTGTAACCCATTTTAATATTATTTTATTATATTATTAATAATATTATCATTGTGGGTTCCTTTCACATTTTTTATTATAATATAAAATTTAATTATTATAATTTTGAGGATTAGATTTGTTTTGTTTTTATATAATAGTATAATCTCTGTAGTATTTACTTCACCTTCACATGGTGGTTTTATTTTGGCAGACTTGGAGCCTTTATTTTGGCGGAAAGGGCAGTGTTTATTTAACAGTTTACATTGTTCCTAATTTTAAATCTGGTTAAACACTGTCATCTCCTTCTCTGTGATACTGTGTCACATTTTTAGATTTTTATAAGAACTTGGCTTTGACTCTGGCCTTCAGGACAGGCCGATGGAACAGCACCCTCTTACTTTAATTCACTCCTCCAGGTCTATGTTCCTTCTCGCTCACTGCTATCTAAGAATGAGCGACGCATGGTGGTTCCATTGCAACTTTTCACAAAGTCGCTCTTCAGATCATTCATATTCTCTGTTCCTCAGTGGTGGAAAGTGCTTCCACCAGATATCAGATATATTCTCCAGATATCACAAACATAGCTGTCTCCAAATTGCATATAGACAGTGTACAGTGACATATGTACAGTTTTACCATTATCTATGTAACAGATTTTAATACTCATCTTCAATTATTTGTATTTTTTTATAAAAAAGATTTTGAATATAAAGTTATTTTCACCATATTGTTTGATATCCTAAAATAATCTGTGTTGTAAAATATTTTATTAACTTTTTACACTAATTCATGTTCACGTTAATTTCAAAATTAGTTATTTCAATGTGGGACTTTTATTGTGAAAAATGATGTCACTGGCATCTCACCTCATTATCTACACACACCAATGCAGAGTGAAAGCACAGGACAGCACCGGTTACAGCTACAAATGCACAAATTCCAAACGGCGTTTTTGCGCCCTTGAAGGGCACTGTGGGAAGGGGACACCAAACGAAGCAGTGTTTCAAACGAAAGTGAGCAACTCAAGCCCTCCACGGAGGGCCCTTCCACAAGGCCGTTGAGAAGGGTACATGTGATGGTTACTTTGAGGAAGTAATGTTACCGTTTATGATCACTTGACCCTGGGTGGCGTGTCCTCTGGATATATTTTAAAGCAAGGTTGTCGATCAGAATATATTACATGTTCAAACACTTGGGCAAGCGCTATAGCCCTTTTATAACAGATACTTCTCCTCCTCCGCATTTTACATTCGTCTATGAGCATACATAGACAGCCATAAACAGAGAGATACTCCAAAAATAGAATCCATTTTTTCCTGTAGGCTAGTCTAAACCCTGTGGTTTATTATTATTTATTTATTATTAAAACCTCTTGTGCACCACATAACTTTTGGCGGGAAATGTTCATTCATGTATTTTATATACATTTATGTACAGATATATTCCTATTATTATTATTATTATTATTAAAACAGCAACAGTAAGCAATTTTAAATAAGACACAAAAGGCAATGTTTTGAAGAAGAAAAAAACTATTACAAAAAGTATATTTATTTTCAACAGCAAATTAACAGCAATAAATAAGAGATTCTTGTTGTTAGAACAGCTGAGCTGCATCATCATGGTAACGTTTCAGGCAAAGATAAAGTGGAATTGACGTATGTCTTTCGTTACTCCCTTCTTCAAGGGTGTTCCAAACAGCCATACAGGAGACGGGTGTGCCCTGCTCCCTCCAGAGTTCCCACTTCAAGGGCTCAGCCCTTCGGAGGGAGTAGGGCATAGGGATGCTCACTTCCTTTTGGAATTTGCCCATTGTGTCACGCTCCATCATTTGAGTCAGATGTAATTTTTTGGAGAAACATGATTTTAGATTAAGCTTTTAAATGATGCAACTGTTTTCTCGAAATTCAAACAATAAATGTTGTATTTACACTCTTTAATGGTGCCTGTGACAGATTGCGGTAGCTGGACATTCAAACAGAGTGGGGCACAACGCTCTTTCTCTCCAACTTATAGTACGAAAAAAACATGAATGAACCTCTGAGGATATGTTGAAAGATTTGGTACAACTTACTGAAATGTGTCTTCTCTCATGTAATCATCCAGTCTGTTAATGTTGAAATGACAATGGAGAAAATGAATGGGGAATATCTCGAGCCCCGGAGCAGCACTCACGGGACCAGAGCATATGTACACTGAATGCACATGTGAAAACCGCGCAGTCACTCTATAATCTATTCTCTGCTATCTGCAGGCGTGAAAGGTTTTCATTTGTAAGGTTTTCAGTCAACCTTATGACACAAGAAAGGAAATGTTCAAAAAAAAATAATAATAATACCTCAGGTATTGTAATTTAAACTTACTTTTAAATGGCCTTATTTTTAACCAAATTGATTTAATACCTTTTAATACTTTCTAATGACCTGTGGATCCCCTGCATAGTGGCAGGGAGTGGACGAGCACGACAGAAGGCTGTGACGATCATAAAAGCATGAAGGAGAGCCCACAAAATGAAATATTGGCTCGCCCTGCACTGCTGCTGAATCAACAATGGCCAGAGCACTTCATCATAATTATCAAGACACATTATAGCCAGAGGGACTTCTGAGAAGAATATATGTATATATATATATATATATATATATATATATATATATATATATATATATATATATATATCAGCGAATGATTGCAGCATCTAGGAGACAGGAAGGCCTACTGTATAAATAAACACTTTAAGGTGCTTCAAACTCTGTACAAATTTCGTATATACTGTACAATTCCTTTTGTTTTTTTTGACCTTAAAAAAAAAAAAATCACATACAGTAGGATATATACACGTGCTCTCATTGGGTTCCATTCACTAATAATTATATACAAGTGTTCATGCTTATGTTCAGCAAAAAGGCTCACATCACAATTTTTTGCCGGATTCATAACAGGTTCGTAGTCACCTTAATTTGTTCTTTCCCTTGTTCTAATGTCTGCATATGTCCATAGTTGGTAATTTGCATAATACACACCCAAACCATCTCCATTTAAGGGCATTCCTCTCAATCTCACCTGTACAGCCATTTGTCACTTGGTGCAAACTTATTCTTAGGGTCCTTTCACAGTGAATGTGTTTTTGTGTCCATCCACACTGTTTTACAATTGTTTTCCTATGTCAACATGAGCTAGATGGACGTCTTTGAACGTTGTGCCAGTGGTTTGCACAGAAGCACTGTTTTTTAGATGCCGTGTCAAGTTCTATCTTCCTCTATTCGTGCCACTGCATCTAGCATTATTTAGCACAAACACATGTTCAGTGTGGACAGCACATTGACTTTACTTGGAGCGTCCCTAATATAGGTAGGGCCGTAACTTGGATCTTTCAGGTCCCAGTGCGAAGAACCTGTCGGGCCCTCTCCTTGGGGGGACATCAGTCGTTTTTCACCGCCCGTCTGGCCCGTGGTCATTTTTATGTCTCCTTTTGGTCAACCACCGTGGGCCCCCTCTTACCCCGGGCACTAGGGCGGCTGCCCACACTGCCCTCCCTGTAGTTACACCCCTGGATATAGGCCTAGACGACATGTCAACAGCTACATTTTAATGCAGAACCTATCCAAGATTGAGCTATAACGCACATATTATTTGTTACGGAGTGACTATATGCACTAGGTGTAAATAGCACCTGCTCACACAGTGTGGTTATTTGCACTAATCAACTAGTCTGGTGAAAACAGAGAAATTAAAAACAAACCACAACCCCCAGGTGTCACTTCAATGGTGTAGTGTGTATAGATGGTGTAGATGTGTATTTTTCGTAAGGACGGACCAGGGTTCGATTCCCCCACTTTTCCCCATCCTGTTTCCTGTCTCCACTTTTAATATTTCCTTTACCTTTTTGTAGCTGCCTATTTATTACTCTGAAATAAGTACGGTTAATGAATGAGATCCATTGATTCAGTGCTCACCTGTTTAGTACTCAGGAGGAAGTGGAGTCTTTGAGCCTGGATGTTTTTCTCCTGTTCCTCTTTCTCCAGTGCGATCCGTTCTCGCTCTCTTTTCTGGAGCTCTGCAAATTCCTCCAGATCTCTCCTGGGAAGCAGAAAACAGTACACATAAACCCACAGTTTTTCCAACTCAGACATCTGTAAACTCTCTTCTCAGTCCCAAGACATTCCCTGGTTCAGACAATGTTCAATACTCTTGTGGACTGTTCAAAAGAACATAATAGAAGAATTTACTGACAAAATGATGACAATCTGAAATCTTGTGATTATTTCATACTGATACATGACAGACTACATTATTTCGGTTATACAGATGATAAAACACAAGGGACTATATCATGTGTTGTTGAGAGTGTGTGCATACATGCATTGTCCTTTTATGTTTAAAGTTTCTACCACCTATTACCTTGGCACGAAAGTGAAAACTATTCATGTCTGTGTTATAATAATTTCATATTTTTTAAGTAAGGTACAAGATGGTATGTTGTTTGGTAAACATAGTCACGAAAAAGGAAGCCATGTGTCTTGAGTGCCTTACTGCTATCATAAAATTGTTCCTACTTAAAAAATATTAAGGACATGAATTTTCAATAAAATGTTATTCTATATAGCAAATTCATTACATGCCCTCCTTTTGCAAAAGTGTTACCCATTTAGTCCCTGACGTAACAGAACATTGCTATGCAACAAAAATAATGATCCACTCTTGACGCTGCACAGTAATATGGTGATTACAGTTGTTTTTATATAGTGGATTTTAACATGACTGGAATGCTGTAATGACCAATCAGCCATCATGATCACACGGTGAGTCGGCATGTTGTTTCCGAGATTTCCTGTACCCTAGGATCAGCCACATTATGCTGACTACCAGACATTTTTGCATGGGCTCCAGCATCTTTACGTTCTCTTGTGGTGTGAATGGAAGCATGTTGCGTCAACAGTGTGGGAGACCCAGGTTCAACTTCGGGGTTGAAACTAGGAAGTAATTGTTTAAAAAAAAAAAAAAAAAAAAAAACAGTTGCATTTTCCCCTCCAACATTACATTTTACTGATGTTTCGGTTTGGGCTTTGAGTTGGGTACAGTTTATAAAATATGCATTTCCCGACACTGTATTTTTGGCTTTTTTGTATTTCACTGTGAGATTAGTCTGAATCAGCATCCAGCACTGGAACAATACATTTTTAAATTGTGAAATATTGTTGAAAGACACAAAATGTTTTATTGCTTAACAGTTCTCCAGAAAGATTCTATTTAGTAATACACAAAAAAAAAAAAAAAAAAAAAAAAAACATTTGTCCACCAGATTTAAATATGAACAGAAAATGCACAAAATACTTTAGTAATACTTACTTTTACATTGTTATTTTGCTCTGTGTGCTGACCTTTGAAAATAACACTTGTGGTGAATTATTGGCAAATTATGTTGCAAATTATACCTCTCCATAAAATTAAACAAGAAAATAAATCAAATATACAGAGTAGCCTGGTCTGTGGGTGTGTTTTCCATTGTGATCCGAGGTTCCAGTTCAACTCCTTTCTGCCCAGCCTCAGTTTCTTTCACTTGGCATCTTGCTGTCTTTGTGACCTTTGGTAACCTATATCTCCCACTTATAAATTGCACTGTAGTGGACAAAAGCCAAATAGATTTGTAACTGTGGAAGGGATCTCGATCTGTGTCTAAGGAAAGGCTGGGGTAACACATAAACCTCATTAGTGCTGATGGGCCAGTGACCTTTGTGTGTCCTTACACAACACACAGCAATAAGCACCCAGTGCCCACTAAATTGGATCCATTTACAGCAGAACTCACCAGATGCTAATAACCCATACCTATCAATAGTTATGCATCATTTTAAATACTGCACTGTTGAATATAAAAGTAATTTATGTGAGCAAATTATCTGTGATGATTACAAATGACTTCAGTCTACCTGATAAGTTAAAGTAACAACTTTGCTTCTTTTGTTTGGGCAGTAACATCTTCTGTGTTTGTCAAAAAGGATTTTAGTTCACCCAAAAATTATTTTGAGAGCACTAGCGCTAAGCGCAATGTTTTAAGTCATTAGCAGAAAGTCAGTGAGCATGGCCATGAATTTTTGGTAAATTTGTGCAAGCATGCACTAAGTCTAGTCAAAAGCAGGTTTGGTGAATTTTTGCGCGCAAAGGGCTAATGGGCTGGATCAAGTGCAATTTAATTCTGAGATTCTTCTCTGGTTATTGCATCATCTGTGCCCTATTATATAGCCCATTCCTTGTCAAACACCAGTGATATAAACAAAGACAGCACATTCATAAGAAGTTTGTAGTGTAAATGGACTGTATGCAATTAATTAGAAGAATATAAATATTTCTATGACAGTGACACGCTCCTTCTATAAACATAGAAAATGTGATTCTCATCAAGTTTTGGTTGTACGTTCCGTTAAATTATAGAGAATGCAGGTATTATTAATAATTTTCATCTACTGACACACAAATTATGGCTAGTATTAACAGTGATTGTATCTGCATGCACTTCACTTCTACTTCTAGATTTTCAGAGTTTGGATATGACCTTTACTACCACCTGCTGGTGGAATCTCCAAACTGCAAATGTAGGGACTGAGTAAACATTGCGCTGAAAACAGACCTGCTTTTGAAACATCTTATTGCAATTACCTATTTCTCAGGAAAATAGAAAATTTAATTAACATATAATAAACCCACAGTTTGTGCGCTTACACCCACAGATAGCTCAAACACTTCCACCCACGCCCACTTACACTTTGCTCTGGCACGATAATTGTGCGTAGAAATAGCGTGCTCACAAAACTTGGATAAAACATTGTGTACGGTCGTTGCACTTACAAAAATAGAGCCCATAATATTAGGGACTGGTAGCTTGTCACTATTCACTTTCATTGCATCTTTTTTTTTTTCACAATGAAAGCGAATGGTGACCGAGGCTGCCATTCTGCCTAACATCTCTTTTCATGTTCTATGGAAGAAAGTTATACAGATTTGGAACAACATAATGGTGAGTAAATGATGATAGAATTTAAATTTTTGGATGAACTATCTCTTTAAATGCCTACTTGGATTTGTTTTGAAATTCTTGTTAATAAACTTAATGTAATGCACAGTTTAGATAAAATAAAATCTGCAAATTATTACATTTAAACAATGCAAAAGAAACCAACTATTTTTTATGAAGAATTTGAAAAGAGACAAAGGATGATTAATTAGCAGAATTTAAATGCTTTTAAGATGGAAAACATCAAAATCAATTTGCCCATAAAATGGTATTTGGTATACTTCTCTGTAATGAATGCAGTAATTTGTGTGATTAAGCATATGCATACTGTGGCCTGTGTATTTCGGAGTCTAGCTTTGATAAAAGACTTGCCCTAAATACTATGAAATGTTTATAATGGAAAATATTAAATAAGGCCTGCAGTTAAGAAGTGAGTTTCACAGATGTCCTTGAAAGGGACAAGCATGGGGAAAAAAGTAGCCTAAGCAATGGGAGTCCATAAATCCCCGCCCCGCCACCCCGCTTCCAAAGAGTTAAAGATTTGCCATGCTCAAACATTACAGAGAGGAATTTATCTGATTATGGCAGTAATAATTACCCAGCTGTTTATTACAGATAGAGAAATAATTCATGCAGGCAATAGGCCATGGTGGCAATGACACTCCACATTTAGTAAATATGCAAGCCGCTCAGTTCTAATTACTCAAGCCCAGAGGAAGCCCTTATTAAGTGGTGGAACTTTATGTGTCTTCTTGACAAGTGATAAATTGTTATATTGCACAAACTCTTGCGGTGGAATTGCTGCGGTGAACTGGGGTCTTGACTTCATTAAGGTATGCAGAGAAGGACAACTGAATGAAGATGGACACTGGAACATGGCAGGCCTTCTTGTCAGGCTACAGCTAATGAAACGACACAGATCCCTTTTGCGAGGGGGGGGGGGGCAGGGAGAGAGAATGAGAGAGAGGAGCTGCCCTAATGCAGGCAGTCGCTGGCCTCCTATCATTGGCATGCCGGGCTAGTCGGCTTGTGCTAAATGGGAACCATTAGGAACATTTTTAATAATTTATTCAGGCACGGGAGCTGTACGGATTAAAATCCTGGCACAGAGACCTTTGAGGGGTGACTAATCAGTCAGTGGGTGATCCTGAGCCCAACGTGGAACAGATTGTCAGAATCAATGCAGTGATCTTTCACTTCACATTTTTGATGGATTGATCATGACCTCAGAAGCATTACATAAACAATTAATGCACTAACAGATAGCATCTACCGCGAGACAAAGAGTGAGTGGAGAGAAAGGACAGACCAAAAGACAAAGGGACATTGTTAATATATAGGCCTAACAATGGGTATTGAAGACCTTCTATTGAAGAAATGAATAGTAATTTTGACAATTCAGTTTAAAATGATCTAAACTCACATGAGATAGAGACTCCAGTCATATCAGTGGCCTAATAAAAGCTGTTTTACTTCACAAGGAGTGGGTCGCCTCATGGAGGCCGCCATGTTGAGATCACATGACTGAATACTAATAATTTTAACTCGATAACCCCATATTATTAAACAATTCTGCTTTTAGGATAAATGAATCATGGCTGACTGTGAATAATGCTTTTTTACAACGGAATATTTATCAAAAACAGACCTGCTTTTAAAACGTCAATGACCTATTTCTCAAGTAAATAGCAAACTGCGCTTTGCGCCACTTCATTAACACACAATACACCCACAGATCGCGTAAACACTCCCACTTGTGCTTTGAATGTGCACGAAAATTGTGCTTAGAATTAGTGCGCATACTAAAATTGGATGAGACATTGCGTCAGTCGTTGCATGTAGCGCTGTGCTCTGTGCACTCATGAAAATAGAGCCCATAATGTTAGAGACTGGCAGGCTCACTTTCAAAACTTCTCTTTTGAACATATGTGAAACAACCTGCAGCACATGGTGGATCAATGTTTTTACAGAGCAATGCATTTAAAGTGTGATTCATAGGTTAGAAACCCCATTAAATGAGAACATTCCCATGTAAAGTGAGGCAGGAGCCGGGATGAGAAAGGAGGGGGGTAGGGTTGTTGGGAGTCAGTGATCCAAGGAGCACTTAACAGATTTACGTTTAATTTTAGCTAGACCCTTAAGATATGTTTTCACAAAATATATCGGTCACATTAAAACATGTGACTTTGTTTTTATCAAAAGTAAAAGATGGCATCTTCCATCAGCCCTGAAGCAGGACTTTTTGATAAATGTGAGGCCATCTGCAAATCAGGGGCTGATTTTGAATTTCATAAAGTTATTTATTTTCAAGTAACCAGAAGCAATTTTTGCATGGCATGCGGCTAATGTATTTGTCTTTAACATGCTATTAAATCCATGACATTCCTTTGTCTTTGCAAGAATTTCAGACAATGGTCATCTTTAAAAACACCCATCTAATGTAATGATATGTGAAATAATTTGTTTGCTTGAAGCAGGTCATATATTATTTAAATTCAATTATATTAAAGGTAATCTGCTTTCATCCTGCAGCATATGAGTTAAATGATGATGATGCAATAATAACTACTTCAATGTCTAACTATCATTTTAATAATCTGTTCTTACCTGATTAGATCATTCTTCTTCGCCACTCCCTCCAAATATCTCTTGCGTGCATAATAATTGTGTACATACTTCCTAACATAATAGCCCCGCCATCTCTGCTGTATCTGCAAAAAAGTGCATTTTGATTATGATGACTTTCATTATTTTCAACATAAATTGGAGGCTTTGTCTACCCTACAGTACATTAAAGAGTAAAAAAAAAAAATATTTTTTTTTTGTAAAAAGTATTTGGAAGTCAAATTTTCAAAAGACGAATCAAAGGCAGAGCGAATTAAAGAAGTTGTTTCCTTCACTGTCACTTTAGAGCTCGAAGGCATTGTCACAACATAAAGAATTAGAACGCTAGCCAGTGGCACTGTGACAGCACCACTCAGGGCCCGAAACAAATAGGATAGATGTCCTTCAGGCTAATACATAATAATAATAATAATAATAATAATAATAATAATAATAATAATAAGGCAAAAACAAAACAAGAATTGCCATTGATCAGTGGTCAATAGATAATTTTAAATAAAGTAATTGCAGGCTTGGATTCGGAGTTCTTTTTGACCTCTTTTGACTAGTAAAACCAATGATGCATATTGCTCAATTAGATCTAATACAAATCGGGCCTCCCTTGTAAACACTGATTTCTATTAAAACGCTAACACATTGGACTTTGTTAAAGAGCATAAACACTTTATAAACAAGAGACCTAAAAGAGGTGCCATGCAGAAGGCTCAGTGGCTTTCAGCTTCATGGATGAAAAGAGTTACAAGTTAGGAGTCACATTGCTTTCTGCCATCATCTTTTCATATGAGCATTTGATTAGCTACAAATAATCATGGTTGAAGTGTTCATTATAATAACTTAAAAATTGGTAACAGTACATGATGAAAAAGTAGATCAATCAAATATTAATATTTGGTCTTGCAGACCTTGAAATATACAGTTGTTCGGTAACACTTTACAATAAGGTTCCATTTGTTAACATTAGTTAACGCTTTAGGTATCATAAACTAACAATTAACAATATACTTGTTACACAATTTATTAATCTTTGTTAATGTTAGTTAATAAAAATACAATTGTTCATTGTTAGTTCAAGTTAGTTCATGGTACATTAACTAAGATTAATAAATGCTTAGTAATTATTGTTCATTGTTAGTTCATGTTAACTAATGTTGTTAACTAATGTTAACGAATGGAACCTTATTGTAAAGTGTTAGCAGTTGTAGAAATCAGATGTATATTTATGTAACTATTGTATAGTGATATTTATAAGAAAACACACTCAATCATTCATCATGTATCCTTTCCCATGAAGCTTTTCAAACTTTCTGGAAAGGACAACTGTCAGTCCATTTCATCCATTCAACACACCCAGTCTGTGCTTGAAACAGCAGATTTTTACATTACCAGTGCTTCCTGGACATAACACTCTATCTTTTACAAAGGCTATAAAGCTGTCTGTCCTGTTGAAAAGCTTCCGTTTGTGTCTAAGTGATGACAGGACCTTTACTCTCATATTCTGTGACCCCTGAGAAGAGGTCAAGCTTCATGTTTCAAATTAGACTCACATAACAGAACTGGGAAAAGAATACTGGGTGGGCCCTATAGATTTAACATGAAACATAAAAAATTACTTCCTCAGTTCACATTTCTTGTGATGTCCAAACATTCTTCAATAAGCTTTGACAATCTGTAAGACTTAAAATTCTTTAAAAGTTTCACCTCAGGGAAAAACAATTGTAAAACTAAAGTTTCAATGAATACCAATAGCTCTATAAAACTGCCAATGTATCACTCAAATATAAACCTGTTTGATTTATAGGCTGTGAAATAGAGCATGCTGAACTGATATTGCTACCGTTTTACAATAGCAGACCTTATAACGGATGAAAAAATACTGTGACAGAGTCTTGCATAGTTGAAAAGAAATTTTTGTGATAAATCTGTGGCTATTTATTTATAAATTACTTCATTTTACGTGTTGGTATATACACGGAGCATGTTTTCTTTCATGTATAAGGAACATTGTTTTCCTTCTAATGTGTCTCCTCATTGGAAACACAACAGATTTCTAAGAATTGTATTTGTACTGTCAATACTATATATGTACTGTATATAAACACTATATAAATTGTATCTTTAGCAAATCTTGTTCTTGTGATTCACTATGTTATATTTTTGGTTTGAGTGTTAAAAAGGACCAATACAAGTCTGTTATGTTTCAATTACTATCAAGTACAACAAACTCTTAACCAGAAGAAATTCTATCAGTTAAAATGATTTAATATATTTAGGCATACTTTGATTTTAGACTCTACTTTCACTTTAATCAGGCACCAGTAAAATCTTTTTGCAAAATTCATACAAATCAAATGTGTGACCCACTGACTTTTCATTTGGTAAATAAAAAGAGACATATTTACCTTGACAGCCATCTTATTGTAAAAATTCATCTTCATGATAAAATATGCTGTCTGTGAAGAGAGGGAGATAGCATTACATTACTAGGACCTCTGATGTTTTCCCAACATGTGAGGAATAAAATACTCTTTATACATAATACATAAAAGTCATAGAGACACAGCAGCAGATAAGAAGGTGGAGTGGCAAGTCACACTTTGTATTGAAGGGAATTGCCTGTTCTTAATGCATAATACAGACATGGCTAGGAAAATCTATGGAAGTCACACTGGTAACTAATGGAGATTTATGAAGGTAAAATACTCTTCGCAGAGTTTGATAATCAATGGAATTCCGCTAATGATGGACCAACTAACCATGGTGGAGAGTATTCGCAAGACACAATGCTATGACTTAAAAACTGCTCTACATTAAGGAACCAGACACACATTTTTATTTTCTTCTAATAGAGAAAAGTTCTCATTGTAGGCTATGATTTATCATCCATAAAAAAATAAAAATAAATAAAAAAATACTCCTGAGTATAATTCAGATCTCAGTCAAGTATGTTTCCTATCATGCAAAATTTCCCTTAGTGTACAGACAGTAACTCCTACAAGTCTTATAGAAAATCCAAAACAATGTGCATTTTAGAAAGACAAAAAATATTAAGTAGTCTACTGTACAGTGGGTAATGATGGAATATACAGCAACACACAGTCACAGAGACAACAACATGTGTCTGAACAATTAGGTATAATGTCAAATCTATTACCGCGATTCCCTAAGCTAAAAAAAATAAAATAAAAATTACATACTGAAGATAAGGAAAAGAGCAATGATTTGTTGGCCCCTTTTAAACATCAGCTAAATGGAATCATGGATTGAGATAAAAGCATTCCATTGTTAATCAATACGAATTGTCAAATTACAAACTTACGTCAGATGTATGTAAGTCATGGCATGCTTGTTAACTGCTAAATGTTAATGAGGGTTATCATAACATAATCAATATTACATGTCTCCACATCTTACATTTACCCTTTGTCTGAACAGCTCCCTTGCAGTGAATCCACGCCATATTTTCTGTATCAATGTTGCATTCTTATGCAGATGCCTAAAAACATATATAGAGCAACATTTAACAAGCTGCAAGTATAGTATTGTACATTCAAAAAGATTTAATCAAAATTCAAAAGAAACCCTCTCACTGAACGTCTCTAAACCCCGTTTTCCTGAGTGTCCCTGCGGTTGGTCTTTCTTAGAAAACTGTACATTTGCATTCATCATTAACCACCCTCTAAATGCATGTCTATGGCATCTCTGAACTCAACATAGCCATCAATTTCCAAAAGACCATTTATAACTAAAAAAAAATCAATGCATATAGGGACGGTGGCAACCCTGGAGCTGCACTCAAGAAGCCTCGATTGCGCCTAATTAGCCACTTAACACATTGATCAATTAACTAAAGTAATCTAAATTAACCTACTGTCTGGGAGTTTGTCTGCTCACTGCACAGAAATATGTTGAGGTTACACGTAGCGCCCCGTACATGGGCTAATTCTAATATCCAAAAAGCAAATGCATAAGATTTAGGATTTGACGGCCACATATACAGTAGATTATACTGATTATCTGGGTGGAATTATATGTCTGTCCTCATTAACAGATTTGTCTTTACAAAATGGATCCCTCACAGTTTCCTAAATTAGTATGAAAACAGCTCTCTGGCACATCCTGTTGAATATATTGAATGGACACATATTGACAGATGAAAATTAGATCAAAAAACTATAGGTGCATCCCAAACCGCACACTTCTGCACTATTCTACGTCCTTCTGAAGTGTAAGTAGCGTAAGTAGCGCGAGTAGTACGTTTACACTGAAAATGCAACAAAAATTAGTGTACTATGAGTAACCAGATAATGCATTTCTTTAACTGTCAAAACAGAGTTAGGAATGCTGGACACTTCATGCTCTCAGTGATCGTAGCTTGCCGTATGTAGTGTAAGGGGCAGAGTTAACTGGCTGCGTTGCTGGTCTGACAAAACAATTGTAAATAATGGAGAATGTAGCAACTAGCAAAACTACAGTGAAGACAGCAACTTTCAAATGTAAGTTTAATGCTTTACCATCACACAATGCTGTGTGAATATGGACGTTATTTGAGATACAAGTGTTGAACTGAGGAAGGCTAACGCGCTAAAGCTAGGGGCAAAACATTGCATGCGTTTGAAATGTCACTTCCGTCAGCAGAAAACAGCGAATGCTTCCATGTAGTAAAAAAAATTAAAAGGAATAGTTCACCCAAACATGACAAACTCTTTTTTTTTTTTTTTTTTTACAATAAATTCTCCTCCCTGTCCAGTAGTTGGTGATATGCACGAAGAATGTGATCACCAAAAACAAAAGAAGAACTCTTAGGAGATTAGAGTGTGCTTAGGAGGGCTGGTGAAAATGGATATTTATGGTAAAAAAAGGACTTAAATATTAATCTGTTTCTCACCCACACATATCATATTGCTTCTGAAGACATTATGCTGCTTTTATGTGCTTTTTGGAGCTTCATTGTTCTGGTCACCATTCACTTGCATTGAATGGTCCATCAGAGCTGAGATATTTTCCTAAAAATCTTTGTTTGTGTTTAGCAGAAGAAAGAAAGTCATACACATATGGGATGGCATGAGGGTGAGTAAATAATGGTCATGTCTAGAAGGTAACCATCTCATGTCAAGATCCTTGCGCATGCGCATTCTGTTGATGCTTCGCCACTCTTACGGGGAAGCGAAGTGGCGAAACTCACAAATATTAATTAGGTTATGCACAGAAAATATTATTTTAAATTTTCTGGTTTGATAAATAGTCATTCCTGATGACAAATTCAAGAGCTCACATAAATATTTAACATAATTAATGTGATAACTTTCCAGCTCTAAATCTGCTACTGTCTGTCGTGGGAGAATGTTAGCTTGTGGTAAAATACATAAATCGGCTCTGCTGCTAAGAGCTGACGGGTTGGTTTAGTGGTAGTGTTATTGTCATCAATGAAAAAGGTTGTGAGTTCAGATCTGCCTTTTTGTAACTTTTTATTTTAATAAACCAAGATTGCATCCGCACACCTGTGGATGTAGCCTATATCTTGAGTGGGGAGGGGACACGTGTTTGCATATTTCTTTGCGATTCGACTAGAAAGGGGCGAGTAGAGCGCGTGTCAGTGTGCACGAGAGAACATTACAGCTGTCAATCAACGGCACTAATAACAGCCACGAGCACTCATCATCATACCATTAAAAATAACACATTATAGCACCAGATCGCCACTTATTTTAACACACAAGTACGAAATGGAAACTCATGCTTAAGAACTGGCAATGTTCCCAAACCACCCTGCGCACGATGGAGAAGGTACCAACCAACCAATTTTAAGTTACATGTGCCTTAACATGAACTTCTGTCAAAACATCACTATACCCTAGAAACATATGCATATAAGATTTCAAGAAGACAAAATATATATATTTTTTTGTTATGCATGGCACGTGTGATCATCATTGCAGGACTCATAATAATAATAATAATAATAATAATAATAATAATAATAATAATATCATGATCTATGTAACTGGAGCCACCTCCTCGTTAAGGCGCATGCCTCCCATGCCTATTGACGCTGGTTCGAATTCCTCTCGGAGCCGGTTACATCTAGAAAAAAAAGCTATTTGAAACGTGTAACAAAGACCATAACAGCAACTAAAACTTTAACAACACAACAAAAGGAACATAACTTGATACAGTGCTACACACACAAATATATTCAATTCAGCACGACTTGATTCTTTAAGCGCTCTTCGTCTTTAATAAGCTGAAAGGCGAGCAGCGAAAGCATCACAAGTATACTCATGCGCGAAAATGTTGACACGAGAGGGTTACCTTCTAAATGATGACAGCATTTTCATTTTTGGGTGAACTATACCTTTAAGTGTTCCAATTGGGATGATATTACACTTTGAAAATCCATACACAACACAGCTGTTGAGTTTTTGAGTGCATAGTGTATAGTGCGTCATTTGGGAACACACAGCTTCTGTCTTACCTGAGGTATGCTCTAACCTGGCATCCTCTGAACCGTCTCTGAATTTTGACTGCAGCCTCATTCTCCCTCTGTCTGTTTTCCTCAGCAATCCTGTTACATGGGGAGCTTTGATTAAATAAAATAAATATTTGAATTGCTCGATGTTTGAGATGTTATCATCTAGGTTTACGTCTACTGTTTGCATTGTTTTTCAAATATTGTATTGCTGTATAACGTGAATACGTGAAATAGCGTGGAGGACACTTGTTGACATTCCCATTATTTCCCACACAGATCAACAGATAGAAAAACAAAAGAAAAACATACATGTTTAACATGTAGAAAACAGAATAATTTCCATTATTTGATTACCTATTTTTTAGGAAATATTGCTCTTTGATATTTTCAAGGTGACTGAAAAGTTTCTCAAGTCTCGCCATGTTTCCTGGAGTTTATGCGTGACCATGACAACGGAAGAGTCCACAAATACAAGCACGGGGAAGCGCATTTGCCTGTCACAGTTTGACTGAATAGTGCACGTGCTTATTCTAGGGCCAAGATTCCATTGTAACAGATGAAGCGCGAGAGTATTTACAGCGAAAGAGCGGAAATTGGCTTTGAATAAACTTGAGGCGATGTCAGTATGGAAATGTGCTCTTTTCTTTTTTACCTTCAATTTGAACTGTCCCCAGGTTTGTATTAACTCACAAATTTATGCAAATATTTATAAATTACATGAAATTATATACTATTTACATCTTACAAAACATAAAAATACTAAAAAATAAACAAACTATTTATCTTTGTGATATAGTTTTGATATACTGTTAACAAGAACTCGTTTGGTCGTATTAAGAGGATTTTATATTAGTATGCTTTATGATATTTATGTATGTATGTACTTGCTTATTTCTGTGTACCAATTGCTTCTAATTACTGATGAAACTATTTCAGCAACACAAACTTGCAAGTTACTAAAGTAAGGCCATATGTTTGATTTTATAAATTCATAGTTTCAATGTGAAAAAAAAACAAACAAAAAAACATGCTTCATAACATCTTGCTACAAGAGAACTGTTTTTGAAGGGGGGGGGGGGGGTTGGAACTGTGGTTTCTGTATAGATCATTTGAGATAACTGAGAATTTCCGTTTAAAAAGCACTTCTCTGTATTTTCAGATATTCTGTCTGGTTTTGATAAAAGCAGAATCAAGGCATCCTGCAAGTTCCCTGCAATACAGATAAGCAGTGATGGCCGTTTTACACATGATGCGCATGCAGTGTGTAATTTTTTCAGTGCCTATGTTAACAGGTTAGAGTGTTCAGACCGCACGCGGGTGCAGCACGGCAATGCAGCGATCGTTTCCACACCTAGTCTATTTTTGCTGTGCTACATGCGCTGATTAGTGATAGCGCATTGTTCGTGGTCAAAATGAACATGGATTGACACGAAAATGTAGCAGTTTCACCATAAATGCATATTATTAAAGTCTACTGTGTTTCGGGGGCCTGGGTAGCTCAGCAAGTAAAGACGCCCGGTTGCTAGGGTGGGTAGAGTCACGTTGGGTTAACCTCCTCCTGGTCGCTAAAATGTGGTTTTCACTCTCGATGGGGCACGTGGTGAGTTGTGCATGGATGCCCCGGAGAATAGCATGAGCCTTCACAAGCGCTAGGTCTCCACGGTACAAGCCACATGATAAGATGCGCGGATTGATGAGGCAACTGAGATTCGTCCTCCGCCACCCGGATTGAGGCGAGTCACTACACCACCATGAGGACCTAGAGCGCATTGAGAATTGGGCATTCCAAATTGGGGAGAAAAGGGGAGAAAAAAAATATGACTTTCAGTACTGGGTAAAGCAAAGAAAACCAAAACACACTATTAACAGGAGTTGCAAAAATAACAAATGCGATCAGCAGTATATCTAAAGTTTTTTTTTTATGTAAAATACACTACGCAGCATGTTATATGGTGTGTGGGGGAGGGGAACACAAACTAATGGCGAATTACTTACCCATTGTTGTATTTGTGGTATAAAGAAGCCACAGGTTCAGTTGCGCACTGCAAACGCGTCTTATGTGAAAGCACAATCAAGCGCGTGCTGCTTCCGCTCTGCCTATGTACCGCTTCTGCACTGCTTACGCACTGCTACGCATCTAGTGTAAAATGGGCGTGACAGACGCCAGCCAATTTGCTGTTTGCTTTGCCAGAGCAAAGTGCTAGAAATATGGGCAGTGGAGTGACCTTTTGGCTGTGTCGCCCATCCATCCGAACCCAGTGGTGGGTTGGCCACCATGGTAATTGCCTGCGAAACAGTGTTTTGACAAGCCAGACAGGTGTAAGCCATCATTCTAACAGCACAGCGATGAGGCGTCACCTGGAGAGAGCTGTTGAGAGCCCACATGTTTACATGCAGCCAGGTGACCCAGTTTTTACCCTGCTTCAGACCACAAATGCATTTTCAAACTGGGTTTACTTCTCTAAATTACACTTTGCTGATTATGCAAACAACTTTGAATTATTGTCAGGCCAAATGCATCATGGTTTAAGGGTGTTTTTTTATAGTTTATATGGAAATACCGGCATACATCAAATACCTCCTAAAAACATTCCACACTGTTACACAAAAGTGAAAAACATGTTGTTGATTAGTGCTATTAAATATGCCATGTTCAACATATAACAAAAAAACGTTCATTAGCACAAACTACGAAATAGAAGGCACCACTATTACATGGCCAAGTTTAGTCTTTTGAAAAGGAAGAATATATTTACATAATTTCAATGGTTGCAAAAGATTGTCATTACTGCTTTTGGATGAAATCACCTTCCCCCACTCCCTTTGTTTCCATTAATGGCTAAAAGTGTGACGGTTCTGGTGCAAAAGAAAATCATATTTTTATTAGCTGGCCTTTATCATGAGAAAAAGGTAATGAATTGAGTTTTGTGTAAGATGGTTTAATCTGGAGGTGTTCTATCATTATTTGCAGCGTGGTTCCACAGAGACAGCAGTAATCCATTAAGAAGGGGGCTGATCGTGCAAGGGGTTTGATGAAGTTGGTGCTCCTCTGCCCCATGCAGAAGGGCGTTTAGTGCTGCCGGCCCCATTGCTAGTGTGCAGAGAAACATCACCTGCAAACTTCTGCATACTGTTTCATCATAGCTCTCCTCTCTTTTCTCCTTCTCTCTGACTGTTTTTGTCTGCAGCTGTTGTGGTGTTGTCATAAGTGCTGCCGAGAGGCCATAGAAAACCCCCCAAATCAAATCCTTTTTTGGCAATGTTAGATCATAGTCATATATTTGCTTCTCCTCTCCTCTTATCTCCTCTAAATCTTCAATGACTCAGATTTGACTGACTACTGGAAAGGCAAACTTAAATGTTTTATTGGCCCCTCACAATATGAAGAATCTTTTATACATAAAGTGATTAAACAATGACTACAGATCTACTCTATATGCCTTCATTAGAAGCGTACACCAGCATGCATGACGAGAGTATCATACAAGCTAGTTATGTTCGTCTTCTGTTTATTATTCATCATCAGGTAATTCATGCCATTTTCCATCCTCCCCTTGTGTTGCATTTCCTATTTTTCCCTCTTCACCTTCTGCCTTTCTGTTTGGCAGAAATAATTTCAGCCAGAGGAGTGCTCTTTTTTATGTCCTGAAGAAAGGCTTAGCTCATGTTTGATGGAGGTCTCTCCCATCTCACACAAGCGCTGTGTTTGTGGATACAGCGCCAAAGAAGCAGATGCACAGGCCTATTTGATGGCGGCAAATAATAAAATGTATCATTTGCGTTTAAAGTTTCTGTGCCACAGTATCAGGCACACAGATGCTTCCCTATAGTTTTATTTGCCAAAAATCATATGGACTGTAGTTAATGGAAAGGGGGGTGAATGCCATCCAATTTTCAAAAGAGCTGAAGAGAGAATAAATCAAGCCATGTTCCTGTCTGTTATCTCTCTCTGGCTATGAATGTCCACTGTAAGCACAAAGTTGCCTCGTTTTATCTTTATGCCATTCATCTGTCGGTGATGTTTTATCTCTCTATTTAGTCTGACTGTTTTTGTGTTGTTGTGGCTGTTGTGTTGTTGTCTTAAATATTACCTAGAGGCCATGAAAAACCCAATCAATTCCTTCTTGGCAATATTACACTTCTGCAGTCTTGACTTCTAAATCATTTTGCTGGAAAAGAACATTCACATTTGCAAAATTCTAAATCACTCTGTATTGTCAAGATTATGCAAGACTCTGATTTTTACAGCTGCTGAGGCAGTGCCATATTTACAGTACTGTTGTTAATATCAGCAGTTTGAAAGTGAATATGACTACACGTCTTCTGGGATTTGCTTGTCACTGTGTTTGTATTTATGAATTGTATTCTCATGCAAATCCCCTTTTTATGCACTTTTTTTTTTTAAATGTATTTATTTTGTGTGTGTGTTTGTGTGTGTGTGTGTGTGTGTGTGTGTGTGTGGTTTACCTATACTCACTGAAACAGAAAATGTCCCTGCAGGGGCATCTTTCAGATAGAAACATGACAGTGCACATATTCAAGCACTGTTGTGTATGTGATCAGTAATCAAAGATCATGACTTTGCTTATGAATTTGGCTTTTAATATTTCAATTTCTGTAGGGCTAGAAGACTGTCTGAGGTAATTAGGTTGACAGCCTTCCTGACTAGCATCATGAAGAAGCAGTTTAATCCTGATGTAAAACATAAGACTCACTCAACTAACTCAGGTGAGAGAACTTTTCCACTATGTTGTCCCCAGAAGTGAGTTAATCTGACAAAACCTCCCTTTAGGGGACATCCTCATTAGTGAAAACAGTAAACGTTTTATTCTAAAAATGTGTTCGGGTTAGTGGGTTAGAGTTAGTCTATAGAAATTATAATTAGCTTTATATAAAACAAGAGTCAATGGTATGTTCACATTTAGGTTGCAAACATGCTCGTGCGTGTGTGTGTGTTTATTTGCATGTGTGTATGACAGCCCTGCAACCAAATGTGCATTGACATCATCAGAGTGAATGTGACTGAACAAAATTCTCTACCAACACATTTCATCTTAATGATCCTAATGTTTCAAGTTGTGTTCAATGGTTTTGTCATAAAGTCTAATGTCTGACTGGATTGATCTATAATACAATATAGATTATAATGTACTGTATAGATCAACATTAGAATATAAAAAGTAAGGAAAGCTAATAAAAATACACAATAATTGTTTGTCTTTCACATAATTTAGTTTGAAATTGTTTGTAATTGCTGAGAATTGGATTAAGTCTAAGTAAACCGAGTATACACAACTCTCCATCTTATAGATGAAAGACAGAAGGGAGGGGGGTGGGCAGCTTTTGTAAAGACCTTGACCTATGAACTCTGGCCTATTTTAGTCATGGTTCAGTGTGTTCCATCCAGGGCCCGATCCCATTTCTACCTTTTTGTTTGCTTCACTGCCCACCTGAGCCAAGCAAAGGATTTGTTGCCTATTTACTTGCCTTTATTTAGATGGCTTTGTCCACTTTTATCGGAGCTATTACTACTGAAAGTCTAGTTTTCATGGACCTGATGACATGGGAATTTAGCAAGTTTTGGGTTTAAAACACTATTTGACACCGCTGCTTTTACTTTCAGATCAACAGAGTAAGTGAAGCGCAGTGGCTGGACATAGGTTCTTTTGGAACAAAATGGATTTCTGTTCGGGTAGACCTTAGTGGGCATTTTATCATTATTGTAGACTGGTTTAAAACTGTGGTTTGTTGTGGTCAGTTTTAGGCAAAGTGGTCTGTTAAGAATATTTGTGTATTTAGACAATTGAATATAAACTTGACTCCTATTAAAATTTAGCTTCCCTTTCACCTAAATTCTGAACGGCCCTATTAATTGCAAAATATTTGGATTGATAAGTGTAGTGCATTTTGCAGACCTATTACATGACTGGAATTCTGTGAGAAATATATATATTTTTTATTTATATATGTATGACCATTCCAGTCAGTAAATCCTAATTAATTGACAGTGACACACAAGATATATTTCATTACATTTAGTCTCTTTTCTCTCCCCCCCCCCCCCCCCCCTTATCTCTCTATCTCTCTTGATCTCTTTTCCAATCATTATTACTTTGAAATAATTCTTTAAATTACCTAGCTATCATTTAAAGAGTTAACTACTGCCAAGTTATTAAGCTGCAAAGGTCACACTTGTTTCTAAAGGATTACCCTTGTTAAGGAGTCGGAAAACACTAAATATTTCTAATCCTATGTTATTTGCCGCTTGGCTGGTTAAAAGCTACTTTAAGCCTCATAAAATTAGAACGGAGCGTTCCCTCAGCTGTGGCGGCCATTGAATTTTGAGTTAGAGGTGCAGAGCCAAAACATTGCAACAGAATTAAATGTCAAAAATCGTCTCAGGTTGTAGATATATTGTTCACACTGGGCGATTTTGATTAATACATTTAATCTAAATCATGTGAAGGTTCCTCCTCCTTTTATCCATAAAATGCAATAGGACACAAATCAGTTTTACTGTAGCTTAATAACAATTGGAAAATAATGCATTTTCCTACCCAATAAATTGTTGCTTACACCTCTAACCAAAATCAATTAATCTTCCTTGAATTTATTAACGTCCCTGCCATAAATCTTCCACAATGTTTGTTCATCTGCTTTGTGATACATTTCTATCACGTTTGTTCTGGTCTAATGTTTTCCTTGTCGCTCCTGCGTAAAATGGAAAAATCTATTTTGGACCAATTGAATAGTTAAAGAAGAGCAATCCTGGTGAGGTGCTGTAAATAGAATCGATAAAGATGGCAGTGTGCAGTGAAGATAGCACCTTTCCCCTTGAGTTTTTGATTAACCCATCCGACAGTGAAGCTGACAACAATATACCAGCGCTGCATACTGGCGGAATTCCCCGACACCCTCTTTTTGTCTTTTCATAAACCGTTCCAGACATGTTTGAAAGCGTTTTTATAGGCCTGTGTGTGTCTGCGCGCTTGTCTGGATGTGATTTTCTTTTTTTCCTTTTTTGCAAAGGTGAGATAGAGACACTATTTTTCAGGCCTAATAACTGCATTTAGTATATTTCGAAATCATTTACATCTTTTCACATTGCCACATCTTACCTGAGGCTATGAGTTGATTGGCTCATTACGGTCTGCGATGTAAAGAATATACTGCACAGATGCGCAATTAAGTATGAAGCAAACCTCATAGATGCTGTTTATCCACTCATTATCCAGCTAATATTTTGGTAGTTGCCATCTCATGCCAAGATTTTACAGCAAAGAGATAGTCCTCAATCCATCAGTGCTCTCAGATTAATGATTTGGGTGTGCTTCAAATACGGGGATACAATATGCCTCATTGCTGCACATTGTCCAATTTGCTCTTGATCAATTACCCATTCTACACTGGCAGGGTCAGTTAGAGACGTAGGGCTTTGTGATTTATTCTAGGTGTTAAAAAATAATTTGTTTGATTTGATTAACATTCATTAATTATGCTAATTATATGGGATGAAAGCAGATGCCCCCCCCATCCCCCCCCCCCAAAGACTTTAATTACTGGTTCCTGTTTTACCTAAAAACAACACTCAAGTAGTTTACTACAGTTTTAAGATCTTGCATCTTAAAGACCAAAGCAGCTTAAATTATAAACTTGCTTATAAAGTGAATACCAATTGCTGTATTGTGCATATATGTAAATAGAAGGAATAAAAACTTAGTGAACAAACATATATAAATGTTATAAACAAGCTTCAATGGTCTTTTTGTGATTTAACCTTCACAGATTGCATGGCAGAACTTAAAGGAATAATTCACCCAAAAATGAAAATTCTCTCAATTTACTCACGCTTATACCATCCCAGATGTGTATGACTTTCTTTTATCTGCTGAACTGAAGATTTTTTTAGTTTCTCAGCTCTTTTGGTTCATACAATGCAAGTGAATGCATAATTTTGAGGCTCCATAAATCACATAAGCTACATAAAAGTAATCCATACGATTCCAGTGGTTAAATCAATATCTTCAGAAGCGATATGATAGGTATGGGTGAGAAACAGATCGCTTTCACATTCTTCTTCTTGTGTTTTTAGTGATTCATATTATTCTTGCATACCACCCCCTACTGTGCAGGGAGAAGAATTTCAAGCCAAAAAAGGACTTAAATATTGATCTGTTTCTCACCCACACCTATCATATCACTTCTGAAAATATGGATTAAAACACGAATCATCTGGATTACTTTTGTGATGCCTTTATGTGCGTTTTGGAGTGTCAAAATTTTGGCACCCATTCACTTGCGTTGTATGGTCCTACAGAGCATAATTTGTGTTTTGTCATATAGATATGGGATGGCATGAATGTGAGTAAATGATGAGATAATTTTCATTTTTGGGTGAACTATCCCTTTAATAAAAGTCTTAGCCACTCTTTTTTCTACATAGTTTTTCTGGATTCTCCACTGTTCCTTTGGTGTTGCATGTGTGATAGGGCTGTCCTCTCCCTTTGACAGGAGCTGTCATCATACAGTGCCAATCATTCTGTTCTCATGTCTGTCATACTTTGGTTTGGTAATTCACCCTGACTGACTGCAATAATGACCAGTCTTATGGGTGTGATTAAGTGCATAGTTCTTCTGTCTGGCCCCGCTAAACCAGAGAGAGCCACGCTAAACCAGAGAGAGACCCTTGTGTGACTGCCTGGAGGCCCCTGCTGTCAGTCCCACCAACCACACTTGACTTAAACACATCACAGAATGTTCAGAATGTTTTTTCAGAAGACTTGAACATTGTCTCTACATCGGTCAGATTTAACATACTACAGAAAGTGGAAAACAGGCCTTTTAATGAAATGAGAGCTTACTAATATATCTTGAACATCAACTCAATTGCATAGCCGGCTGTCTTCCTTTCATTTAGATCTACCTTTATGTATATATATATAGATAATAAATGTTATTCACTTCACCTGTCAGTGTTTTTAATGTTGTGGCTGATCAGTGTGTGTTTGTGTGTATATATATATATATATATATATATATATATATATATATATATATATATATATATATATATATATATATATATGTATATGTATATATGTATATATATATATATATATATATATATATATATATATATATACACACACACATACTGATCAGCCACAACATTAAAAACACTGACAGGTGAAGTGAATAACATTTATTATCTCATTACAATGGCATCTGTCAAGGGGTGGGATATATTATGCAGGGAGTGAGCAGTCAGTTCTTGAATTTCATGTGTTGGAAGCAGGAAAAATGGGGAAGTGTAAGGATCTGAGCAACTTTGACAAGGGCCAAATTGTGATGGCTAGATGACTGGGTCAAAGCATCTCCAAAACGACAGGTCTTGTGGGGTGTTCCCGGAATGCAGTGGTAAGTACCTACCAAAAGTGGCCCAAGGAAGAACAACTGGTGAACCGGCGACAGGGTCATAGGAGCCCAAGGCTCATTGATGCATGTGGGGAGTGAAGGCTAGCCCATCTGGTCCGATCCCACAGAAGAGCTACTGTAGCACAAATTTCTGAAAAACTTAATGCTGGCCATGATAGAAAGGTGTCAGAACACACAGTGCATCGTAGCTTGCTGCGTATGGGGCTGCGTATCTGCAGACCGGTCAGAGAGCCCATGCTGACACCTGTCCACTGCCGAAAGAGCCTACAATGGGCACGTGAGCATCAGAACTGGGCCATCGGTCTGATGAATCACGTTTTCTTTTAGATCATGTGGACGGCCCGGTGCGTGTGCATCGTTTACCTGGGAAAAGATGGCAGCAAGTTGCACCATGGAAAGAAGGCAGGCTGGTGGAGGCAGTGTGATGCTCTGGGCAATGTTCTGCTGGGAAACCTTTGGCCCTGGAATTCATGTGGATGTTACTTTGACACGTACCAACTACCTAAAGATTGTTGCGAACCACGTACACCCCTTTATGACAACGGTATTCCCTGATGGCAGTGGCCTCTTTCAGCAGGATAATGCGACCTGCCACACTGCAAAAATTGTACAGGAATGGTTTGAGGAGCATTACAAAGAGTTCAGTATGTTGACTTGGCATATAATTGAGCATATATGGCTGATATAGACTGGCTGAAGTGCTGGACCAACAAGTCCGATCCATGGAGGCTCCACCTCACAACTTACAGGACTTAAAGGATCTGCTGCTAACGTCTTGGTGCCAGATACCACAGGACACCTTCAGAGGTCTTGTGGAGTCCATGCCTCACTGGGTCAGAGCTGTTTTGGCGGCACGAGGGGGACCTACACGATATTAGGCAGGACGTTTTAATGTTGTGGCTGATCGACATGTATGTATGTATATATATATATATATATATATATATATATATATATATACACACCACGGGTCTGTTAAATGCTTGATTCTGATTGGTTGACGGACGTTCTAAGGTGTGCAATTATTTTTCAAGTAAATGCACGGCAATGAAGTAGTTCCAGGTCTTGACCGCATAACGGTTCCATATCACTTCACCAAATTATTTCAGTTATTTCAAAGAGCCCTACAGGCTACCACAACAAAATAACCAGTTAAAACAAAGGTTTTTTTTTACTACATAGCTATATTGGAAAGCACCACGCTAACCCTCCCCTCTCTCTCGTTCGCTCGCACACACACACACACACACACACACACACACAACCTTGTTCACACACACACACACGCACAAACGCACTACCTTATTACTCCAGTAAGTGCTCTAGTAAAGCAGCGCAAGCCTCACAATCCTCCATTGCTAGTTCTAAAGTGACGTTTTCGAACTACTACTTTCAGCATCTTGCTCTGATACAGTCCGAGCAACGAAGGCTCGGACTGTATCAGAGCAAGATGCTCAAAGTAGTTCCACTCATAAGAGTGTTTTAGGGACGAAAACCAGAAAATGCCTTGAGATAAAACCCTGAACGATGTCTTAAGGTGTGGTAACCATGGTATAAGCAGAATAACTGACTCCATCCCGTTGAATTATTGAAAAATAATGCACACTCCGCTGCGCGTCGTGACCGCATTACCACCTCGGGTGTGCATTATTTTTCAATAATTCAACATTCTGTCATCAATTATTCCTTACACACACACACACACATATATATATATATATATATATATATATATATATAATGGAGAAAATCTTTAAAGAAATTGCAATATATAAGTCTTAATTGCTCTGAAACATAAATATCGCTTTTTGCTTGTTAATAGTACACATTATGGCTGCGTTTCATTATCCAAGCCAGCAGATTGGTACAGCTATACATAAAATCAGAACATTTCAGTCTATGTTTTTCTGTATTTTATCAACAATACAAGCATGTCCTTTTATCCAGGTATAGCGGCAACTAACAGATTAACATCATCTCTCTTCTCAGGCATCTAATGTTATAATGGTTGATTTTGAAACTCAGAGCCAGTGATGTCCTACATGCGGAGCGTGAGAGAAGAACTGCTGATAAAGAAACACAAGCTGTCAGCTGTGATATAGTTAAACTGTTATCGATAGCAAGGAGAAGACATAGATCATTCTGGAGTGTGTTTTTGCACGAGCCCATGTACATGTACACCCTGTGAGCGTAAGACCGTTCCTTACATTTCTTAGACTTAATGCCATTTAATGGTAGCTTCAGTGGCAGGGAGGTGTGGCTAAAGGCACTGACTTCAACAAGACATTTACCATCTTAACATTTTTGCTAAATGACTGAAAGAAGCCACTGATAACAAGTCAGCACTTCTGATATATACATATACAATGGTTAAAGTTTATAATTTATAATAGGCTACATTTAGCAGATAGCCTAACAGCAAGCCAGATTGTGATATTAAAACTGTTTGAATGTTTTGTAGCAGCTTGGCACATTAATACAGAATGTGTAGAGGTGTGCGTATTAATGCAGTAAGTGTGTGTTACAGTGATTTTTACCATGGGTAACAAGTGTTTTTTTGACACAACGTGAAGCAGAGCGGCTTATTCGTTTTATAAAATGGCAGTAACAACATTATGATGACATAAATGTTTAATAAACAAGGCCGTCTTAAACATTGCACGGGACCAAACCATTTTGAGGGAGGGAGGCCATGGGTGTTGAGGTCACAAATATAATTGTCCTCTTTGGTCCTTTAATATAGTAAATGCACTGAATGCAATTTTCTGGCTTGAAATGCGATAAAGGCCCAAAATTCTATCATTTTTGGTTTTAAAATATGCATGTATTTTTAAAGGTCACACAGTGTAAAACTAACACTGTGTCTGCATTGCTAGCAATTTGCCTGTTTCAGTCATATTTTCTTTCTTTTTTGTGCTGTCTCAAAGAAAAGACGAATATAATTATAATTTATTTTCATCAATGATGTATCTGTAAAATAACATGACTGTGTCAGCTGGCTAGCAAATATAAAATACACAAAATTATTTACTGCCTTCAAGGTGTCCCTCATTGTTTTTTCCTCCCAGTCAGAGGTGGGTAGAGTAGCCAAAAACTTTGCTCAAGTAAAAGTATAGTTACTTTAAAAAAAAAAAAAATTACTCAAGTAGAAGTAAAAGTAATAATGTTAAAAATGACTCGAGTAAGAGTATCCAATACAAAGAATACTCAAGTAGTGAGTAACTAGCTACTTTCACATATAACATAATGGAAGTTTGCTCAGTACATGATACACATTTAACATGCATTACAGAATGATTTTTTAAATAATAATAATAATAATAATAAAAACTATTTTTAATATTATTGTTAATAATGGAAATTGTCATCATTCACCACCATGTTGTTCCAAACCCACATGACTTCTTTCTTCCATGCATCAAATTAAATGGAAAGTTCACAAAAATAAAAAAAATAAATAAAATAAATAATAATAATAATAATAATAATTAAATGCTCTCATTTTCTCACCCTCATGCCATCCCAGATGTGTATGACTTTCTTTCTTCTGCAGAACACAAATTAAGATTTTTAGAAAAATATCTCAGCTCTGTTGGTCCATACAATGCAAATTAATGGTGACCAGAACTTTGAAGCTCCAAAAATCACATGGAGGCAACATAAAAGTAATTCATATGACTCAAGTGATTTTAAGAAGCGAAATGATAGGTGAGGGTGAGAAACAGATAAATATCTATAACCGTATAATATATAAAGTCCTTTTTTACAATTAATTCTCCTCCCTGCCCAGTAGGTGGCGATATGCACATAGAATTGAATCACCAGAAACACAAGAAGAATATGAAAGTGGAAATGTATTAGTATAAAAGGATTTAAATATTGATCTGTTTCTCACCCACACTTATCAGATCCCTTCTGAAGACATAGACTGAACCAGCGCCATTTAATTTCCTTTAATGCTGCCTTTAAATGCTTTCTGAGCTTCAAAGTTTTGTTCACCATTCTCTTACATTCTATGGACCAACAGAGATGAGATGTTCTTCTAAAAATGTTGTGTTCAGCAGAAGGAAAAAAACACATCTGGGATGGCATTAGGGTGAGTAAATGATGTGATAATTTTCAATTTTGGGAAAATTATTCCTTTAAGGAGATGTTAAATAGAATGCTAGCCTTAATCATCATTTACTTTCACTGTTTGTTTTTTCCCCCCTCCATATTTTGAAAGGGAATGGTGGCTGAAACTGTCAGTCCCTAACATTCTGTCTAACATCTTTTGGGTTCCACAGAATACAGAAAGTTTCACGGGGTTAGAACAAGAGAGCGGGAAAATGATGATATAATATTGATCAAAGGCTGAACTACCACTTTAAGGACACTTCTCAGATTTGGATGAATCTGTTAATTAGAAGAGAAGTTTGGAAACCTTTTTCACCTCTGCTCGCAGTACAATCTTTTCTTCAAGAATCCTAACGCTGCACTCTTCCATACAAAAACACCTCATAGTGACCACTGCCTTCAAGGTTCAAAGAGAAAAAAAAATAATAATAATAATTATAAAAATATCATAAAAGTAGTCCATACAACACTAAGCTGTTGTGCTTGGAATATGGTGCCCTTGTCATATGGACTACTGTTATAATGTCTTTATATTGAACCTTTAATAGTGCTTTATAATATTTGTCCTTTTTGGAGCTGGACAGCTCCTGCTCGCTAAAAACTGTTATTCTATGGAATAGAGCTAAAATATCTATTTTTATGTTCCAAGAAAAACCCCAGCATATGGGTTTTGAACAACATAAGGGTGAGTAAATGAGTGAGAAAAAGTACATTTCCATTTTTAGGTGAACTACTCCATTAACTGGTGGCTCATTTTTTAGCACAAACCTGATAAGGACATACTCAAAATAAAATGGTCTCTATTAAAAGTAGACTCTTAGGTGATGCTGTACAAAATTCAGAATTAATTAAAGATATAAATAAATTATTTTAAAAAATCTTAAATTGATTTTAAATTATTACCTTATAATATTTGCATTAAGAATATGACACTGTCCTTGCCAAAACCTAAAGGCACAATATACAGTAAGTCACAAGTTACAGGTCTTGTGTCACCATGTTCTAGTTCTGATCTGGGTGATAACACTCTACTTTGTGTTTTTTATAGATAATTTTTTTATACAATTTCAAGAGAATTTTCTAAAAAGCTGCTTCAAAAGCCTGCCAGATTAGCACATTCATTCAATTCCTTTACAAAATACACACATTCGCTCTTTGTGTTAAGCCTGATTCTCTGAAAACGGCTCCGTTAATGTTTTCGCATTCACAATTATGAATGACATACAAATCACGTACTGTACATGACATATTTTAAATTCAAAACGGCGAATTTTGCCAAATGGAGAATAGTTTGCACCCTTGGAAATTAATGTCGGTTGGTACAACATTTCAATCATAAAATAGTGGGCAAATATTGCATGTTTAGTTAGATACTTACATCTTACATGATACTAACACTCTTAACCTTAACTGCTTGCTGATACGCGGTGCTGGGATAATCCATGAGGTTCCCGTTTAGCGTCTTAAACTTGAGTCCCACCTTCAGTGATTTGATTGGCATTGTCATTTGATCTCAAATGACATTGACGAGCGGTGTTAGACTACTGAGCGCGGTAAAAATTAAACTTTTTTAAACCATTATGTTATTCCTGCAACAACTTAATGATAATTAGTTGCCAAGCAGTGTAGCAACTTTGTGCATTCATATAAAATGTGCCGTCAAAGGTGTGGGTGTAGTCATTTAACAGTGGCTTTAAATGGGACACATCCAATCAGAATTTAGAGTTGAAACTATGCGTTTTATAAAATACATTTATTAAAACAAACTTGTTGCTTAGCAATTAATTGCAAATTATGAACTGAACATTTGCCCTTATTTTAAAGGGGTCATGACATGACATTTTTTGTTTTTCATTTTAATATGTTCCTTGAGGTTCACTTATAATGATAGCAAAGTTTTTTGCACATATATTTTTTAACAAATATTTGAAAAAGAGTCGTTTTGACATCTTGGTTTCAACAAATGCTTTTTTTGCAGTGAGGAAGTTTTGAGTTCTGAAACTTACAGTATATTTTTATAGTACAGTGACCTTTTATATGTCAAAAGTTTAAGGCAAATTTGATTCCTCATGTCATAGCCCTTTTAATATACCTTTAAATTATATCTGAAAATTATCTAGGTATGCATGCTGAAAAAAAAAAAAAAAAAAAGTATTTTATTTATTAGCTTTTTGTTGTTTACCCATTCTCTGAAGTTATCTTAGTTAAGATGCTTAGATTTCAGCTCTGAATATACATTGCATTTAATGGACACCTCACATTGAGCCAGCACAAGTGGAACGTACTAAACAGACCTCTGTGACTCCAAGCTGAACCGCAGGTTAAAAAGTCACTTCAGCCAGTCTATATCAGCTGACAGGAAATGTCACGCTGGAGGAGGCTGATCCAGGATCTGATCTACAGTAAATTTCTATCTTATCCAACCCCCTCCCTTGCCCCTCTCACCCACTCCCACAACAGCTTAACTGCATGGATTTGCTGCTGAAGTTTGAGCAGTTTGAAATTAAAATGTATTGCTCATTCTCAATCTATTGATTCACACCTTGCTGTGTCAATATTAACTGCAGCTAGTTTTCCAATAAGAAGTAAAGATCTGCAGAACGGGCAAAGTCTCTCTCTCTCTCTGTCTCTCTCTCTCTCTCTCTCTCTCTCTCTCTCTCTCTCTCTCTCTCTCTCTCTCTCTGTCTGTCTGTCTAACTTTTTTATGTTTCTCTATTAGATCAGAGTTTAGTTTTCACAAGTTGTAAAACACTTTTAACAAAAATTGTATCAGCAACTAATGGCTATTTCATCTGAAAACCAACCATTTTTGAAAATGAAAGTGTGCTGAACTTGCAAATAAGTTCAATATGTAATCAATGTGTAAAAAGCAAATAAAAGTATAAACGTGTTATATTCTATTAAGGGCCTTGCTTTACTAAAAACATGAACCAGCAAAATGACGTTTATGACATCCTTCAGCTGAAGCAGTCTCTCTCTTTTTCTTTTTCTCACCTCATTGCAGTGGCCCTGTCAGCCTAATCCTATTCCTCCTCTCATTGTCAATACCCATCTAATTCTACTTTAACAACAGTAATTGTCTGGTAGAGTGAGGCTATAGATTTGCTTTCCTGATGACTCCTTGACTTTTTTTTCCATTGGTAATACTAATAGAATTCCAAATCCTCACCACTGTGATCGTGTCATGAGTAGGTCAACAGTTATGTCAAGGTCCTATTGGAAACTACACATCTAACATCTTAATTTAGATTTAGCCATCTTTCCCCCCTCGTGCTCTCTCTATTATTCCTTTCTCATTCCATCTTTCTTCTTAAACTAGTCATGTATGAGAAATTGCGTGCAGCGCTTTCAAGCTAAGACGCTCCATCCATTATTACAAAATTCATTTAATTCTGCAACATTCAATTCTTGCATGTGAATTATTTGGCCTGCATCATTATTGGATGCGTTCCTGTCGGCAGTTGAAGGAATATAGATTTGATTTCCATACAGCTGACACCTTCTGGAAGGGACCGGGTGACTACCGTTCATTTATTTTTATTTATAGACTTTTGAATTGAATTTCTGATCAATGGTGGATGGTTTGTGTTCACACACTAAGTTTCAACTGAAACAGAGAATGGAGGAGAGAAGTCAGAGGGAACACAGAATTGATTGTGTCTTTGTGTGGGGCTAGGTTTCGGAGGATGGTGTATGCTGTACCATCCCAATATAGCAAAACCATGGCTAGACTCATGAGAGTGCAGTTACCTTGTGAGGGCATTAGGCCATCTGTTTGGTGCTGGAGATGTTCCCATTGTGTACTGAAAAATATTTCCTCTGGGAAACAGAATAAGTCTGTTTTAACAAAATGCCAAAAAGTTACCATTGCCCTATTTGTTCTCTGTTGAACATATTTAATCCCTGGGGAATCACTTCTAGGTGTCTTTGTTTTTTAGAATAGAGGTTTCAATATTCTTTTATATATATATATATATATATATATATATATATATATATATATATATATATATATAATATATATAGTCTATGGACTAAGGATTCCAAAGTATGGTTAAACTCCAATAATGAAAACTATTATGAAAACTGTTTTTTTTTTTGTATGTTTTGTTTTTTGCTCAGAGGTTTACTGAAACTCACAAGATTTAATTGAGTTCTCAGAAGGGCTGCACAATTTGGACAGAAAGTCATATTGTGATTATTTTGAACATACCATGCTCTACTGCCAAAAATATTGGGGTTCTCTTTAGTCCTCTTAAATAGACCCACTCTCAGACTTTTTTCACATCTGTCAAAAATAAATAAATAAACACACTGAAACAACAATGTCTTCTTCATATTCACATATGAACCTGTCCACTGTGTACCTGTTTTTGTCCACTTTGTGAAGGGTGTCAGCCCACTGTTCATAATTATATTTTGGAACCATGTCAATTTAAATATAATTTTGTTATATAATATGGATTAACAATAATATCATTATTATTGTTATACAATGGTAATATATTTCTGTAATAAAAACATAACTTGCACAGGGCATTTCTATGTGGTCTAGTTAAACTAAGAAGTTCTATTCAGCTTTTATTTTTAACTCTGAGCACGAGATGGAATCATGGATCATGCACAGAACCACTCTAAAAGCACTGAGCATTGTGCGCAGATGCACAAAGTCATATCATGATTTAAATTTTATTTTGATAAATTGTGCAGCTCTTGCTCTCAGTTACAGTATGTTTCTTTTAAGTATAATTTTTTTTTTGATGTTTCTCCTAAAATGCCTTATGAGAAATAAGAATATACACAAAGTATAGAGCTATAGAATTTTTTGGTTTTGGAAGAATGTCAGAAATATCTGAGCCACCTCATATTTGTTGAAATCACAATGAAATTACTTTCTTAGGTATCTTGGTACATCTGAGCATAGTTTTTGACATTTTTGAGATCACTTCTGAAATGAATATACTGTATATATAATCTGAATATAATTGGCATTATATTCATGCTGTTTAGCCCGAAGGGTACTGGCCCCTAAAGTGAGCCTTGGATCTCCCAGGATTGTTTTTCTCCATTATCCAACATCTTATGGAGTTTTTTTGTTTCTTGCCAAAGTCGCCTTTGGTTTGCTCACTTGGGAGTATAAAAACAAATAGTATTTACTTATTAAAAAACAATCTACTATCACATTTTTATCATATAGCACAATGATTAATAAGACATCACAGTTATAGCATAATTTCCTGTACAGCTGCTTTGAAACGACGTCTGTTGTGAAAAGTGCTATACAAATAAAAATGACGACTCAAGTGGAATTTTTTTTTTGAGATTATTGATATCTTTCTCTCATGAGAGAAATCTGTGCATCTGGAGACTAAAGCAAAAGTCTCTATTTGTTCTCAATTCAATCTCACAATCTCATGGAAAATCGGTTGAAATATTAAAGAGATCTCATTTGTGATTCCCCCCCCCCCCTCAGGACAATTGGCCCAGAGGTAGTAGTCAGGTTGCCACTTTATTTGTTTTCAGAATGTTGTCCTTGTTTTATTTGATTTATTTTTTGCTTTTTTCCTTCTAAATGTTTACTCTTAATGTAAACTTAAAGCAGAGAGGGTCTACACTTCACAATGATCTTTGATACTTGGAAAAAAATAAAATTCGGTTCTTCCCTAAAAGCATATTGCATAAGTAGCACCTCAGACCTCCATGTTCACCAGCCTTCAGCCAGCTTATATTATGATATGTCTACTTCTGCGCGGGCCCGACACCTCAACACAAGGCCAAACCCAACCATGTACGATTACAAGGTCAGTGATGAGAACAGGCTCTACAGACTGGGATTAATTTCCCTTTTTACAGTTGTCTTTTATGGTTCCCTGTCTTTTGTTTCATGTGCTCTGGTGGTGTGGAGCTGTTCTAAGTAGGCAGCACTTCATTAGGTCAGCCTACAGGCGTGAAGGTTCCACTCATTACGGCACTCTGTACCTCCAGCGCTCTGCACTGATGGAGCTTAATGGGATTGAGTATGGACTTAAGGACCTGATTGAGGCCATTTTCAAATTCCTCAATAATTAATATAGTCAGACATTTTGAAAATATTATTGGTCTTGAGTCAGTGGACTAAAGGAGGAACTTCTGCTGACCAAGCAATCTCCTCCTGCATCTTTGCCTTCTTCTGTCTGTTAGTCTGTCCATTTGCCTCTCTCTCACTCACTCTCTTTGTATCTCTCTATCAGTTTTCTCACCTTTCTTCTAAATGCCAGCTTAGGAAAGAAGAGAGGGGGAAGTACATATACTCAAACGGGGTGAAAAGGTAAATTAGTCATGCTAATTTAGTGTCAGGTGACTGTGTAATTGAATGCATACGGGAGGCAGTGAAGGTAGGCTTAACTTGACCCAGCTAAAACGAGCTGACCTTGAACCCCCCCTCCCCCTTCCGGCACTCTTCGCAGACCAACTTGCACTGGCGGCTGCCGATTTGCACTCGCGCTGCCCTCAAAATCCGCAAGCTAGAGGTCAGCAAATTAAGCCAATAAATCTCTCAGCCTCTCTGTGGCTGTAGACATCACTTACATTAAAAGGGACGTTTGCAAATTTTGACTCTTGTCTAAAGGTAAATGCAGCAGTTTCTGAAAGATAGTTTTAAACGTTACGGTCCCACTTCATATTAGGTATCTTTAACTACAATGTACATGCATAAAAATTTATTTTTTAATTTGCTGCTATGATGTTTGGGGATGAGTAGAGTTAGGATTAGGGATAGGTTTAGGGTTAGGGTACAGACTTAATTTCTAGGGATGGGTGATGCCACTTATTTTCTTTTTAATCCGATACCAAGTACTATCAAGGCTAATATCACTGAAAACAATAGCAATAGACATCTATTTTGGTAAATATTTTATACTATATTTATAAACCATGTTTTGTTTTTTGTATTTTTTTTACATTTTAAGGCCTAAATGGGAAATTTGACTTCTGTTTTTTGTTTATAATTTATTAACAACAATTACGGAACACTATTGATGTTTTCGCAACTTTTAATTTACTTGTAAAAAATGTCACACCAACCCTTTATAATAGTCACATTTAGATTTGCCATTATTTAGTGTGAATTAACTCCAGATGCTGTTTTTTTCTTCTTCTTCTTTTATTTCCTCAGCAATATATATAAAATGAATAAAAACATTTTTTGAGAATCGGAACAACATCAGTTCAGTATCGAAACTATTGATAAGATCAATCAAGCCATCCATAGTAATAACATGCTAGTACTAAGTACAATGTAACACATTTTTTTACACAATAAGTTTGTTGAGTTTGTTGTTTCACAGCTGTTCTTTCCTGTCATTTGCGATGACATTGTTCATGCATAGTCCATGTGTGCTTGTGAACGGTGTTTTGCACATGCCATATAAACAGATCAAAGTGGAAAGAAAATAGTTTTTCTAAAGCTCTTGTCTTGTTTGCATTAGCGCTTCCTGGCGCTTCTCGGAATGTCTTTTAAATAATTCACAACACAATCACACCTGTTTTCCCCCGATCAAAAGATGGATATCACAGGTCATCCATTCTTCCAGATAAAGGTGACCTCTCCTTTCTCCTTTCAAAAGACCTCTGTGATCGCACCTCAGTTTGGATTTCCGAAAGCACCTTTGCTCTTAGAAAAAAAAAAAAAGACTTTACCTTGTGTACTCTCATTATGTTTTGCATCTGGGCCTGGTGACCTTCTCTTTACTGTGCGGGAGCTTTATTGCTTTAAACGCAACTTCTAAGCATGGGGAAACAATGTACTGTGCGTGTCGTTAGGAGAAAGAGAAAAGGAGGAGTGTGTGGAAGGTGCGTGTGTGTGGGTGTTGAGGTATAGGATTTAATCAGAGAAACATTGAGGGGACGGAAAGAAGGAGAGGACATCTAAGGGATAAGGGCACAATGAGATGCCAGAGATTGAAAGTAGCATAGAGTATTCTGGTGTATGGGCTTACGTGGGAGTGAGCGTGTGTGTGTGTGTGTGTGTGTGTGACACAGAGACAGAGCACAGAGAATTCATTAGCATGGGGGAAAGGCAAGAGAGAGGAATTTGAAGGACAGCCGTGATCTGTCTGTCCGTGTGTGAACTTTATAAAAGTGATGTCAGTTAAAAGCTCCCTTAAAAACAGCATTGTCAGTGGGGGTGGGAATCAGTAAGAACCTGTCAATATCCATATCTGGGCCACAATACAATAATATTGAGGTTTTGTTTTATGTTAAGTGTGTTTTTATTAAAAACTGATTTATATTACAGCCTGATTTACTCACTTGTTTCTCATTCATCTTTAGATGAGTACTATGTTTGCTGGTTTACTTCATCATAAAGCCATTTGAAATAACATTGAGCATATGTATGGCTCAAAAAAAAAAAAAAAGGAAACGGAATCGCGAACCTTTGTTCCAGTGCCTTTATCATAGCATGAAAACCCTTGAAATATACAAGGCTTTACGGGCTGAGATCCTTACAATTAAATCAGCAGTTATAGATTTTATGACAAATCTAATTGTTCTCCAAAAAATCTTAATGTAAAAACAGAACTACAAGTTGGCATTAGGATGTAAATTAGGATGTATTGTGAGGTCAAATATATATATTTTTTCAAATATTGTTGATTTCCCCCCACTTCTAATTAATTGTCTGTGTGCATTGCTGTTTCATGCTACATTTTGGTCTTAAGACCAAAGATTAGATTAGATTTTCACAAAATAGTTCTTGTACAATAATTCTTAAAAAAACAAAACAAAAAACATTATAATGCCTAAGCATCTGTAGATAAACATCACCTTCTGAGAAGGGTCATACCCTTTTGTGAATGCACTAATTTCCAAATGGCAATCAATGCTTTCCTTCAGTTTTAGCTATGTGTCGCAGCTAGACATTTCAGTCCAAAAGCGGCAAAATGAATTACGCTGTTTTAGAGATGATGGTTCCTAAGAGTGGTTCGGTGCTTGTAATGACAGACGGTCCATTTCTACACACTGGCTGCTTTCTGTGTCATTGTGTTTAGCTGCGGCACAGTGTGGAGATGGATGGAGCCATGTGGGTGAAGCCGCTTCACTTTCCCACTGCCGGTGCCTGCCTATCAAAGCCAAATCTCACTAGACCAATTAATTATGATGCCCTACTTATGATGTTTAATTGTGATGATTTATAGAGTAAATAAATATATTTGCGAGGACAGCATCTGCTCTGACGAGATGAAAAGATGCTGCTTAATTTCTGCTTATTTTTTTTTCATTGCGTGTTCCAAAGAAACACAGTACATAAAACAAACAAATAAAATACAATTAAGCATGCTCATTAGGTGCTACAAAGGGAGGGAGATAGAAATATGAAAAAAAATATTACAAGATTTACGAATGGCTAGAGGTAACGAATGTCTAGAGGTGTCATCTGCAATGTAACTTCGCTGGTGTCATCAGTTTGCAGAATGGAAGGTAAAACCATACAGAGTTAGATATGACAACACTGTGAATTGCAAATGGCAAAGTTAATTTGTAAATTAAGTTATACTGTAAACATTGTTTTGAAATAATATAACCTAAAAAAAATATTTCATATGCAAACATCTAAATTTACTGGCTTTATTCAAGTCAAATATATAATTTAGATATGCCTGAATCAAACTGATGTTATTGAGTTACATCAACAAAATAAATTTTTAAGCGTCAAATCATGTAGAAATATACAAGGTCCAGAATTAGATGCAAACAACTGCACATATTTACTTTTCACTGTAAATGGCTTCTGTTACCGCTTCATTGCTGCTTTACAATCAGTGCAGGTCTAGTTATCCAGCTCACAAAAGGTACTCACCTTATGTTTAAGTCGCAGTAGTGTCATTATTTCCGGAAGAGGTTACTTTCACATTAAGCTGTTGATCACATAACTTAAAGTATATAACCCTCTTCTTTTACAGCTTAAAAAAAAAGAATCTTTTTGGGTTGAATTGTTAGTGTTGACATTGTGTGGGCAATGCTTATGTCTTTATTTTTTTTTAAATGAGTCTATTTTTGTATTAGTGTCTGTGTGTGTGTTCAGAAGCTCACACTGTATGAAGCAAGCAGCCCCCCGGTGAGTGGGGCTGGCCGGGACAGGGGCTTGACCCTTCCTCTGACCCCTCATCATTTCCGTCGGCAGGTGATGCTGGCAATTACAGCCCCGACTACTGGCCACATCCGGCTGCTTCTGTAGGGCCAGTGATGAATTGCAAATGGCTGGCACCCAGCACACAACTCCAAACTCAAATAAATCTTCAGCGTGTAATAATGACAGGAGCAGGGAGAAGACTGGCAGCTATAACAAGGCAGCCAGTGTCACCCACTTACGCCAGGCTTTCAAGATCCATCATTACCTGCCAGGCCCCACACTAAGGTGAGCTGGACATGCAGGCCCAAAAGAAAGATGTGTTGTTTGCAGTGGAGCATCCAGCCAGTCCCATCTGGCATGCTGCAAATGGGATTCCATCCCCCCCCACCCCTCCCCCTTCTTACCCCCTTCTCAGACCAGTCTGACTGCAGCTGTCTGTCTCCTCAGTTAGGTATCAGACATTGAGTCTCAGCGCGACCGGACCAGGTCGTGTACACTAATGGTTCCAAGGCTATGTGCACAATGATGATGACCACAGATGATAGTTTTTACCTCTTTACTAAAATGAATTGCTATTTTTTTTTTTTTTGTTTTGTTTTTTTTTTGGGCCTTTTTGGCTCTTTTTTTGCTACTTTTATTTAGGCTATACTGTAGAAAGAGGACAGGAAATATTGTGTTGAAGACTGAGAACAAGCCTACATGAGTGACACAATCATGTCAGAGCATGTGCACAAACCACTATTCCACAACTCTGAAAATGTTTAAATTTTTTAAAACAAGTTTCTTAAAATATATATATATATATATATATATTTTTTTTTTGTGACCAGCCAAAATCAACCTGCCATTTGCTGTGTTTCTTTTTAATCAGTCTCTCACATTATGAGCACTAACTGATCACAAATTAATCTTGAGTCAGTACTTCCTGTGAGTAATAAATCCTCTCAGAGATCAAGCAGCTTGCTGCACTGTTCATGTGCATGGCTCATCAGTGACCTGTGAGTCCAGGACCCAGACCCTGAGAATCCCCTCTCCTCTTTGGATTGTGTGCGGTGATAAATCTTTAGCTCCCTGAGTGGTGCTGGACTGATGCAGATGGGTGTGTAGGGTGAGAGGGTGATGAAGCAGGACCTAACCATGGCCCTTCTCATTCCCCGCCCTGCTCTGACTCTCTCTGGACTCTGATTGCTGTATAAACTGGGGTGTCAGGAGCTGCAGATATCATGAAGTGAAATTTAGGCAATTTGTTTCCACCCAGTCAAAGGCTGTTCTCTGGCCTATTTTTGGAGGCCCCTTTGGTGGCCTTACCATACGTTTCCACATAATTTATGGTGGCACTGTAACATATGGACTTTTCATCACTGTCCGACCCCAAACTCCCCTTTGAATGTTATGTTCTCAGCATTGTTGCTGCTCTCTCTCTCTCTCTCTCTCTCTCTCTCTCTCTCTCTCTCTCTCTCTCTCTCTCTCTCTCCATCTCTCACTCCCTTCCTCCCTCTTTTCTTCTCTTTTCCTCTCTTTTCCTTTTCCACACAGAAATTTAGACTCAATTTTGAACTTGAAGATTTTTCTCCTGTTTTTTTCTCTCACTGTTTTAAACATTTTAGCCTTTCACAGTTCATTTTAGTCTTTGTCTGTAGCTCATAATGATTTCATGTATCAGCACGAAGGCAAATGTCAGCACGCTAAATCATGAGTGAATTGTACAACAGCATAGTGAGATCCTCTATTTCTGCTGAATTCTAAGAATTTGTCTGCATGTATAAAGTGAAACTGTGCAGTTGTTACCTTAACCTGAGCTATTTTTTCCTTATTTAATTGTTAAAAATGACTTTCATTGGTGTAGTCTGATTAATTTAGTCAAAACATTATTATTATAGCTCCTTTTTAAAGCTGTTTGCAAAAGTACTTTACGAAAGACACATAAATGTTCACATACCGTACAGGCATTCCTGCATGTGTATATCTAAAGCATATTTTATTGGATTGTGGTAGTTTTAATTTGAAATTGTTAAAATTCTTTTCAAAACTTCAACCTAAGACCAGATTCAGTTTTGTGGTTTTTAAAAAAAAAAAAAAAAAAATGTTAAGGTTTAAGGTTTAAAAAACCTTATGTAAGTTTTTAAATTACTATCTTATATTACATTTTAACCTTGTTTTCATCATGAAAATAGCAGAGGAAGCTGTCATGCTATTAAATCACGAATAAATAAACATATTAGTGACCTAATGTAGTCAGTTTGATTTAGTAATATAAAATAAACTTTTGACTTGAATGAAACAAGTTAATTTTGCTGCTACTTTTAAAATGTTATATTTTCACAGTGCAAGGTTCCTGGCAGTAAAATACACAAAGTACAGAATGTTTTTCACCTGCTACTAAGTTAAGATACTGAAATGCTAATTAAGCAGTACCCAGCGCAAGTTAGATCTATTGCGTTGACTGGTAATTTTCCGGCATTTACATGGCTGATGCCTCTAAGATCTCTGAAGATGGCATGAGAGAGGAGTGATGAATGTCTGACTGGACACTTACTATCTTTAGGACTGCATGTTCTGTGTATGTTGAATACTGTAGATGTAGAGTTTTACCAGCACACTGCTGTAAAACGGTGTGTTTTTTTGTGTTTTATTATTTAAACTTAATTGGTCTGACTGTATCTTGACTGATGATGGATATTCAGCAAAGAGTTCTTGTGTCACTGAAATGAACTCAAAATGCATGTATTTAACATTATTATTAATAGTTGCTATTTAGATATAGTTTTTATTTTATTTTATTTAAGATAAAACCTCAATAAATAAAATATAATTTATATAAATCATAATTTATAAATGATTATTGTTGTCATATGTGTACACGATTCATTAAAATACATTTATATTCATCAAAATACGATTTTGATATTGATATTCAATACCACAAAGTAATTAACAATAAATATACAGTATATAGTTACTACACAACTTTAATATTTAATCTGTCAGTCCACAATTGCACCAGACACACGGTGTAATTTCTCAGGATTCTTTGAGAGTAATTCAGCGATGCTGTCCGCCAGTCTGGCTGTGTTTAGTTAATGGATGAGACGCGTTACTGATGTCTCTCTCTCTCTGATGCGTTGGAGCCGTAACCTTCACAGACAGCGTAGCAGTGTGTTTCTGACTCACCCTCTCTAAATTTATGAACATCAGCATCAAAGCTATGGCTTTCAGACGAAACTGGAAATTCCCTGTCCTCAGACGCACACTGACGTGGTTGTCTGTTTTTGTCACATGACTGTTCATATGAGGTCATGACATTGTCACCTCAGCACTGGCTCTGCTTCTTTTCTGCCAAGTTTAAATTTTAAATAGTATTTTGGACAACCCAACAGCTAATATTTTGCTTAATTTTAAAAACCTCAAATAAGAGCTTATTTATTTGACTGTTTAAAACAATTCTGCTTCTTTTTTGCAACATTACACTGACATTTTGATGAATGTTTATAATGAATCAGAAGGATTTTTTAATAATGATTCTGAAACAACCATTGTGTATGACAAGATTGAATTAATTTAGTTAAAATACAGTAAATTAAAATAAATGCAAAAAAAGTAGTATAATTTATTTAATTTGAACACTGGAACATCAGAGTAATACAAGATACTATATACATTATAAGAACCAGGAGATACTAGAGCAAGCAATACTTCATTTGTTTTAGCTTTTTTTCTTCTGTTCACATGAAAAACAAAACATTGCTTTTTTACAACAAAACTAAATTAACTGTTTTTTTCTTTTCTTTTTTTTTTTTTAAATAGATTGCCTTTGTCAAAACTCCTTTTTATATAGGCATCTTATAATCAAGTATCTACTGTATAGGTATTTATAGGCAAATTATATTGGCCCACAGTAGATTTGCTATTAAAGAACTTAAAATTATACCTATTTTTTAAGGATTATATATTTGCTTTATTTTTATTAAAGTGAACAAATGCTTGTAAAACCACAAAATAAAATAAAAAATAAGGAAAAATAAAAGCTATTCTAAATGATTATTTGCATGGTGGATTTGGAGACGGTTTGCCTTTTTTGTTATTGAGGAATGATGTCTTACTCTGACATTGAGATGATTATGATTTTTTGAAGTCCTCTGCGGGAATGAACACAGTGCCCATTCAAATGCTGAACACGGTAAATTTTTGTAGTGCCTCACAAAAATGGAGAGTGTGAAAAGCGAGCCTCTGATAAATCTCCCTACTGTGCCGTTCTATTGATTATTTCTGCCAAAAAGCTCCCCCGAGGACCCACTCTGTGTTTATACCACAATTTGTTCACATCAATATATCTATCATGTATATTCATGCACCGCTCAAAAGGTTGGCTCCTATGAAATCACTGCGTGACCACATCTCATGTGTTGTCTAATGGAAGACTAACTTTATATGACTTCAATCATTAACAGCACTTGTACAGAACTAGCAATTCCTAATATAGGGTGCAAAAAGTTGTGCTGGGTTTTTGTGGTATTTTTTTTTGCTATATGTTTGGAATGCATTGAAATGTGGAGGTGCTACTGTGTGTGGGTGTAGCCTAATAGTGTGTGACGGCCAGGGGCAACATTGGAGGTGAATGTTAGATGTTTTATTAGGCCCCCCACCCCAGCCTAATGCCCCTCATAGTCGCACAGTCTTTGTTTAAGTGAAGTCTCTTACAACAATAGTCTTATGCTGCAATGAAATGTGTGTATGAGAAAGAGAAAATGAAAAAAAAAAAAACGAAAAAAAAAACATAAATATTAAACAGAGAGAGAGAGAGAGAGAGAGAGAGAGAGAGCGTATATGTTTGGGTGTACAAACTGGTAATTACAAGAATATTATGCTATAAATGTGGTTTATGAGGACATTTCTAGTGTCCCCATAATTCAAATCGCTTAAAAATATACTAAATGTTTTTTTGAAAATGAAAAATGCAGAATGTGAGGGTTAGGTTTAGGGGTAGGGTTAGGGGATAAAATCTATAGTTCGTACAGTATAAAAATCATTATGTCTGTGGAGAGTCCTCATAAGGATAGCCACACCAACGTGTGTGTGTGTGTGTGTGTGTGTGTGTGTGTGATTGCAGGGCTGCTCCACTGTGACTCATGTTGCCCTCAGTTAGCCAGTAGAGGCCACTCACAGCATATCATACAGCTGACAGTCAGTCTGACTGCATTCACCAGTACACACACACACATTCCCACAATCAGATGTGCACATTCACTTCACATATAGAGTCATTAACATGCTATACAAAAAGCATTTCCTTTAAAGAACACTGCTTTAGTTATGCATGCATGTATTTAAAATTACACTCTAAGAAAAACAGTTTTGCATTCTATTGTGCTTTCTGCCTTTTATCAAATGCAAAATGCATCACAGATTTCACTGTCTCTTTACAAATTAAAATGTCTACATGATGCTGTGCTATCTGATAGTCTTAAAGCCTTTATAAAAGTGTAAGTCTTCTTATTACATATTCAGAATTAAAGTATTCATATTTTATATTCTCTTAAGTATGTAAAAATGCATCTAGTCTTTTGTTTGGGTTTTAACGCAGCGTTGCAATGAGCTTTCTGGGCCGATGAAGAAAATCATCAGTCAGTTGCTTATAAAAGATGATTAATGATTTGTCAATGAAAAAATATTAACTGGAGTCTGGACAATTGATCGGCTGATGATGAGTGCGTGGCATGTGGATAACAGAGGAAAGCCAAAAGGCAGTAAATACAGGCATCATTTTGCTGAAGCTCACCATGTTACACTGACATCACAGGGCTCTAAAATCACCTATAGAGTGCCATCTTATAGATTCATAACACTCACACATATGGCTTTTTTTTTCTTGGCTATTTATGCCGTGATAAATAGTTCTCTGAATGTTAAAAATAATTAATGAGTCTGTAATGATTATATAATATTTTTTTTTTAATGATTTAAAATAGCTTGCAATGTGTGGGATTGTATAATTTTTTTGTATATTGCTGTTGTAATGTTGAGAAATTATGTTAATTGTTATTTCACCCAGAAATGAATTATTCACCATATTGTTGCAAACCTGCATTTCTTTACCATGGAACATGGTAGGGAAAATATGAAGGATTTCCTGAAACAATGAATGTGAATGAGTCCCTATTAACTTAATGTTTAAGATTACCTTTTGTGTCTCATGTAAAAAAATAAAAATAAAATAAAAACTTACAAAAAAAAAAAAAACTCACACTGGTCTGAAGCAACATAGATGATGTCAGAATTTTTATTTTTGAGTGAACTATCCCTTTTAATCTAGTTTTCTTCTATGACAGTAATAAGACAACTACCAATATTTACTTGAATTAATTAATTTACAATTTTTTTTGGAAGGGTGGATTGTAATGTGTTCAAAGACTTAGTCTTTATAAAATCAGAACAGTTCTGGTGTAAGACGTACAGTGATGGTCTCATTTCCCTGTGCAACTCAGCGGCTCATCCTGTCTTATAGTAGCATGTGCTGTGTCGTGATCTGCCTGAGAAATTAAAAAAGGAAAGTGTTTATGTCAGCTTAAGTCCAGGATTCACCACCCAAACCACCACGGAGGACTAATGAAATCATCCTAATCCTACCACCTCCCCTCACCCTCCTAATGCACATTCATTCACTATTATATCTTTACCAGGGAAAAGGGAAGACAAATCAATATAGTCCACAGCTTTGAAACCGTTGGGATATAAATAGAGAGAGAGAGGAAATAAAGCCTTAGAAATGAAGATGTATGTGCTGGTTTTGTGCATTGCACTGTCTCATTCTGCAAGTTTTATTCAATTGGCAGTAAGTAAAGGAAATATCACACTGATGAAGGCATAAAATAAACCTAATCACTCTTTCAGTATGCGCCTTGCCTCACTTTCTCTCTCTTCCTCTGTGCAAAGAAGAGGGTTGAGGAAATTCCAGCCTCCAGAATGAATCTTTTCCTGTAATCGGTCCCTGAGGCTGTCATAATTCTGTATACAGTAACATGGTAATGACATTCTAATAATCATACGCATCATAAACCCAGGCTCTCGGGTTCGCAGAGTGAGGACGTTCAGACACTTGGTGTCATGCGGATGACCTGTAATGTCACAATGATGTGATTGGCCATTATCCCACCATGAATATGAGTTCATTCACTTTTAATAAATGTTTCCCCCTCATTTACAGTGATACCTGCAAATAACACACTATCAGCACACACACTCAGAATTTATTTACTTGGTCAGTGTAAATTTTTTACACTTCTTTTACAATTTCTTTATGTGTGTTTATAGTGAGTAGGTTGTATCACAGCCTGACCCAGCACACCCATACTCATCTTTTCCACTCTGTTACTCCCACTTCTCAAAAGACTACTTTCTTAAACCCACAGGTAGTAAACAACCAATTTTATTTTCAAGAATAGCCTCAGCTTCCATCAACCTCATGTTTATTTTCTAGCAGTGTGAGGGAAAGAGCCCAGTGCAGAGTGGTATTGTGATATTTGTGCTATGATAAGTCCATAAATAAGATTAATACGGCGTAGAGGAGGTTGTCGGCAGGCCGGGCTAAAGGAAATAAGTTGGCTGTGAACAGAGAATACTGTAAACTGAATGAATCAGTGGGGTCCAGGGCCAGATAATAAGATCATGAGTCCATGTAACTCAGCATGACAATGGGCGCAGGCTTCTCTGCCTCCATGCCTCACTGTTGAGAATGGATTACAGAGCTCCAGTGGCACGCTGTAGTCCCATTTTCAACCTGTCACTGAGATAGCAGCCAGATTAGAGTCCGCACACAGGCTAACACATACACGTAGCTAGCTAGAACATGCACAGTTACATAAACACTAGTCTATACACTCCACAGACACACTTTCGGACATACAGTACACAAGCATGAGTAAAAGTGGTTATACAGACATATAGCTGTCCGTTAAAGCCAACAGATTTGCGCTGAGTCATAGATTGTCAAGCATAAGGAAAACATACTATGGGGTGCAAGAGTCCACTAGAGAGAATGCTTCTATTTTGCAAATAAGCTTAGATTGAATTAGTGTCCAAGGAATCGTGGATTTAAAATAAAATAAAATAAAAATAATGGTAATGATAATGAAGCAAAATAAAGATGCTGTAAATTGAAAAAGAAATATGTAAGATTCTGCAGTAATCACTTTGGTTACTAATCAGATTTGTGACATTGACCGCTCCTTTTTACAAGACATATTTCTATGCTTTCATTGAAGCACACAAGTTACCCTTTGGAACTTTCTCAAAATATGCTGGGACAACATGGATCATCAGGTTTTGAACAACTTTGAACAACCTTTGCAGTCCATGCTTGAATAAACTGGGAACGTACCAAGGACGTTGAGAAGCATTTGACTGAAATTGTTATGCTGATAATAAGATTTGTAATGTTTTTTTTCTTTAAATTAATGTACCTGGTACAAAACAATTGGAGCATAATTATAAGCATTTGTTGAATAATGTTTATTACAACAACAAATAATTTTGAACCTTGTTAATAAAAAATAAATAAATAAAAATGGAAATGATTACTAGAAGTGAATGGGGTCAGTCTGTAAAAGATTAGTAAGCAATTTAATCACACTAAAATCATGTTAACAGGTAAAATGTTTACATTCTGTGGCTATACTTTTGAAAGAGTCAGCGTGAATTTTAATGTTTATGGACCGGCCCCATTCACTTCCATTGAATCTAAATTATTTTTTGAGGTAATCAACATTAGAACAAACACTGTCGATGGACCTTAACTTGTATTGAACCTGGAACATTCCTTTAAATTATAAAGTGCAAAATAGAGGCATTTTCACTAGTGGACTCAGACCTGTGCCCCACTGTAGTGTATATCTTAATATAATGCAAGTATACATATTATCAGAAAACAATATGCAAATCAATCCAGAGGACATGCTTACATGCCTATGCTTCAATAATCTGCTGGCCACAGGCAAATGAACACACTATGCAATGTGAGAAACAATCACACACAATCCCAAAGACTGCATCTGACAAGTTTTCATTGGCCTGTTGTATAGATTGGTATATTCACAGAAGTAATCCTTATAACCCGCAGTCCTCAGAGACCTATTTACATTGATTTCTTTTTCATTCTTATTCCATGAATCATTTGCCTTTCCACACTCTCACTTGTGGATTATACATAATCCAATTCTCTCTCGTTCTCACACATGAACGTGCACAGAGAGCAAACCTCACAGGCTCTTAATCTCCACTTTAAGTTTCCTCCCTGTGCTTGCCAATGATTTCAATAAGTTGTGGGTCTGACTGTGTTATTTAAATCACTAAGAGTGGAATGGCACATAACAACAATAACAAATGACTATACAGTCAGTTTCTGCTGCAATTAGGTTAAAGTATGATTAAATACGAATGCGGTCTTGTTGCCGGTGTGTAATTTGGGCCTGGCAGGAGGTTGTGGGAGGCCAAGATGATAAGAGTTTGTGTGCATGTGCGTGTTTGTGCTGTCTGCCAGTGGAGCACTTCATTACTGGTGTGTGTACACTCGGCACCCGGTGGGAGGGAGATAGCCTCCCTGAGGAAGAGCGCACTGCATCTTCCCCCTGCTGACAGCCCCGCATACATCACCACCCTCCTTCCAGTCAGATGCACTTCTTCGTCCGCACTCTCCCTTTATTATCCATTTATTCCCCTTGCTCTTTCTGTCTCTTTCCCTCTATCCCCTCTCTCTCCCTCTCTCTCTGTTCCACCCCTTTTTTGTCACCCCTTTGATTTTTTTTCTTTTGTTTTGACTCTGTTGGGGGAACAGCCTGAAAGTGTTTCATTATTATCGCTAAGTATCATTAACATTCATTACTGTTTGTCTATGTACACTCATGTATCAGGGAGCCTTTGGTTGATGTCTTTGTTGATGCCATATCAAGTTAAAAGTTGTTCACCTTATAGAAAATATGTCTTGAGACACCGGCATTCTGTTCCATTATATTGTGCTGCATCTAAACCCCCCCCCAATGCATCCTGTGTGAACGACCCATTAATACAGACTCAAATCCAAGAACTGTACACCTGTTTTAATATCTCGTCTCTCCTCTCGTCTCCTCTCCTCTGCATAGATTTTGATATAAGCTAGGTGGACACTGTCTAAAAAACGTAGATTTTAGGTTGAATCAGAGCCTGTGTTTTAATTTCAGACTTTCCTTTTCTTTTCTTTTTTTTTTTGCTTAATGTGTTGCACCAAGGCAATCAATATCATCATGGCAAATATTGATATCAGATATTTCCCAGACTATGAAGCAGTATCCCATTGAATGCATAGATTACCATGCTTTTTTTTTTCCCCCTGCTGCCTTTTGCTAAGCAGTCGCAGCAGGCATGTAATCACACCAGAGAAGAACTTCATGATATGAAAGGGAATTGATTTCCCAGAAAGACATTCAACTTTGATAAGGTATTAGTACTAGAGAGAAAATGCTGTGAATCTTCATTATGGCACTTTGATATGCACCATAAATAGAGAAAATGAATGAAAAATCCATCTTGAAAATAGATTCTCTTTTTTGAGAGGGAGATAGAATTAGTTAGTTAAAAGAGTCAGCAATAATGTGGTTTGTAAGTTCTAAGAACATGATTTCCTTGAAGATAATGGTGAAATTAGATAAAGGTGAAGATACAGCAAAAGATAATTGTATGCTATTAAACAGATGATTTTTGGGCAGCTTTGTCTCAGTTTCTGCCATACTGTTAAGGCAGAGCAAACAGTAAGAAATCTGAGGAGAGATGAAATGGTGTGAAAACTTGAGATAAAATTTGCTGACTGACTATTCATTTTGAAGAGTATTACTTGAGATCAAATTGAGAATTTGTAGGATCATAGAAGATTGACTGTACTCTTGGAATGGGTAATTTATTTCCCTTCCTTTCTTTCTTTCTTTCTTTCTTTCTTTCTTTCTTTATAGTAAACGTATAGCTCTGTACAATTAATTTGAATAGTATAGCTCAGACAATATCATCTTGGAAGAAATGTTTGAGTTCTTATTGAAAGCTCTGACTTTTCAGATCCTGTCATCTTGCCAAATCTGAGAACAGTGACATTGTTGAGAAAAATCAGAGAAGGAATGATCAAGTCATTTCAAAAGTCTCCATTAGCTCCATTTAATCTCATAGTGGTTTAGGAGAAACACTTGAGATATTGAAGTCATTGATCATTGATAAACACGCATAGGAGATATTTTATTTATTCTCACTGGCCAGACAAGTTAGCTTGCAGATAAAGGTTGTGCACATCTCTGTGAACAACAAACTTTTCCCAAACATGTGGCAGTGTATTGATGTGTCAGCCTCTACTCTGAGTCTGTCTTCAGGAATCAGGCCTTAGGGCAAATGCCTCAAATGTCCAAGCACTTGAGATGAAAAAGAAACTGGAATCTTGACATACTGTAATGTAATAATGTGGACAGCATGTAATATTTCTCTTATAATGTTTGTTTTGATAAATAATGATATGAATTGATTGGTCAATAAATTGATGCTAATGTATTACAGAATTGTTTTATTTGATTTTGAATATTTATATGGCATATTAGGATATATATTTGCTGTATATTACTTTAAATCAGGGTTTTTTAACCTGTGCTGAATCATGGCCCACCCCCCCCCCCCCCCCCCCCATTTTCGCAGCCATTCCAGGGTCTTCTTAATATAAAATGCTAGACTGTAAATTGCAAATGTAAATTTTAAAATAACTTTCATTTATAATGTCAACAAACCTTTACCATAAATTAAAAAAGCGATACAGCTTTTTAACAACATTTAGAAATAGGCCTCCATTTTCAGATATATTGAATAATTTTATACATGAGATCAAATAACACTTGGATAATACTTATAATGAATAACACTTATAATAATATTAACAGAATGATATACATTTCAATGTGTTTAATAAATCATGCATGGGTTTAAAGCCCCCAGCTGAAATCCTTGCCTCCAGATAACTCTATTTGCTACATGAATTAAGCATGTTTTAGTGGCGTGTGTGCATGGTTTGCCATCAGAAGTGGTGCTCATTAAAAACTGCCAGCAGGTAAAACCTATTTCCTTTTCTTCTGCTCTTTCGCTTCTCATCCCTCTCTCCCTTCATCTTTTTGCTGGGCTCTTCAGCATCATTGTCTGTTCTGTTTTTCAGTGTAGAGTTTGTCACCCTTGCTGATCCTGTCCTGGCTCTCGAGTGTTTGAACTGTATTGTGTGACTGTCAATCATGAAGTATTCTGTCCTCAATGAAAGCAGCACCGGGGCAAAATGCTGATAATACTCTGATGTGCTGCACTTTGTCCAGAAAATAACTGGCTTTGGGGTACAAATAGAGATACTTCAAATCAGATACAGTGACCAATTAAAAAGCATTCATTTCATGTATTCATTCCAACCAAGCAGACTCATTTTAAAAACAATTTTAAAACATCTGCTTAATTCAAGTTGATCACTTGCAGCATACAGACTAAATTTCCCTCATCTTAGTTATTCTACAAAACAGCCTTTGGTGTTTAAGATTGAATTTGTTTTGTAAAATGTAACAATTGAAACACTAGACAAATACATATGAATCACATAAACAACATCTGCGTCTATAAAAAAAAAAAGGTGCAATTTCAAATTTTGTTCTTATCAAGAACAGAGTTTGCCACAATGCACAAAAGCAATCAGCTAGTCTCAAATCTGTGTAAATTGCCAACTTCCTCCAGCCCCATGACTTATGTTCATATGAAGGTAAGACAGGTGCTGGTCACTGAGTGATTGTTTCATTTACAACTCTGAGGCCTTTCCTGATGTTCATCAGTGGATACAAATCACTGCCTTTTATCACTGTGGCCCAACATAGCAAATTAGTCAGCTGTTATTTATCTTCAAGAGCAACTTGATATCATTTTACAATCACTGCTTTATCATCTGTTAATAAAGAATTTTCATATATTATTTAAATGTATTTGGTGACAGATCTGTTTGGAGTCGAACATTGATGGCATTTTTATGAGTGCAATCTGCTCTGCCACAGAAATTTTTATTTTCATACAATAAGAAAGATAAAAGATTTTCAGCAACCTACATTTCACTTAGCAGAGTTTTACAAAATACTAAATCTGTTACAGTAGATTAACACATTTTTCTTAAAAATAAAAGTTTTTAAGTCTAACCTGTGAATTAAGATAAACAAATCAGATAAATAAATTGGTTACAGTTTTCAAACCACCACTATTTCAAAATTAATTGCCTATGATATGTATTTGCCTGTTCTTGTAATGCTGTTTACTGTGTACAGTAAATTCTGTGCACTTTTGCTCTAAGTGTGGTTCATGAATGAGAGGCTGTTAGCAGGTAGGCAAGAGTGTTTTTACTTTCCATTTCAGAATCAGTAAACAATCCAAATAATCCATAGCTGTCAGGCTATAATATCTAAATATATACAGTATTTGTAGTGCTTGAGATTGCTGTAATTTTAAGGGTGATGACTGGCAGCTGTTGCGAGCTAATGGATCATTCGTCATGACGTTTGTTGTGTTACACACAACAAGAGTTTGAGTAACACAATTGCGATTCGATGCTTTCAGTGTGGTGCCAGTTGCAGCCTAATGAAGATTAATGCACTTGAGCTCAGACAACAGGCAAAAGAAAGAAACTTTGCTCTCTTAGTCTGAGTGTGTCTGCAGGGCTTGCTCTCTCCCACCAGCCACACCGATGGAACTAGACAAGTGTCACACCATGACATGTCATACTCCTGACACAGACTGCTCACTGTGACATGACAGCTTTTTCACACGCTCCATTATTGTGTCATTTTCTTCGTGTGTAATTGTGTGTTTCAGCAATGTTTGTGTTGCGCATTGTGAAAAATGTACACGATCGCTTTAACACAGTTTAGCTTGTTTTATTTTCTATTTGTCCTCTTAAGCTGGGGCCAAGACTTACATCTTGCAGATGTCTTCAACAATTTCCCCCCATGCTGATCTGGCCACGGGTTATCTTCTTAGCCTTTTTCTCTTCTTCTAAATGCTCTATTTTCTTTCTTCCTGTGCAAGTTTTTATATCTGGCCCTGGCAAGCACTACTGTGTCCAACGTGGCAATGTTGAAAATGGCAGGGGAAAAAGCACCTCAAGAAGACGTATGTAATATCGCAAGTGACGGCGCCTTTTGCGGCCACTTAGCTTGCTAGTGCGACAGCCAGATCCTCCCCATCTCCGCTCCTTCCTCTGTGTTGTGCACTTGCAGTTTTCCCCGTGGGGTGGTGATGGCTTGTGACAGTGGGTACTGCTGGCTTAGGCGGTGCGTGATTGCACCAGGCCGGCATGCAAAGTGGGAGAGAGAGAAAGAGAGAGAGGGTTCTCTCCTTATGTTGTGACACTGCCAGAGCCCCCTCGCACTGGCGTTACATCTGATGCTCTGTCCAGCCCTATCCCAACTTCTTGATGCTGAGCAGACTTGCCAAATGCCAGGAACCATAGGCACATCTGCCCATTTCGGGTGGCCTGGTGGCGCCTTCAGGCTGGTGCAGGCCGAGGGCCACATGCTAGCCACTGCTGCTGATCCACTGACTGACAAGAGAGAGAGAAACAGAGAAAGAGAGACAAAGAGAGAGAGTACCTGATGTCTACTCTTCACTTTTGATCCCTGTTGACACATATAGCTGTCACCACTGCATCAGACGCCAAGCTCTCGGGCTATGCAGTCTTGCCTTGGATTTCTTTTTTTTTTTCAGTAGAAGATATCTCATGTGTGAGGTGTCTCTCCCTTGTACAGATTTTCTAGCTTGCAGCATGAAGTTAACAAACTGGAATAAATGCAGAGAGAAAAGGCTACCAGGAGCCAGATGTGTTTGTGTGTGTGGAAATATGTTTACTTTCTTGCTTATCGCCGGATACAGATTTTGATAAACTCAGTTCTTCCAGTGACCATGAATCATCATTCCACATCATTGTTAGAGCCGTGGCCAAGTGGTTAGCACAGATGCTGTAGACACAGTGGCCCCAAAATATATTTTGACACTTAAAGGAATGTTCCGGGTTCAATACAAGTTAAGCTCAATCGACAGCATTTGTGGCATAATATTGATTACCACAAAAATGTATTTTGACTCGTCCCTCCTTTTCTTTAAAAAAAGCAAATATCTTGGTTCCAGTGAGGCACTTACAGTGGAAGTGAATGGGGTCCAATTTTTTTTATGTTAAAACATTCACTTTTTCAAACGTATAGCCGCAAGACATAAACAATATGCATGTTAACATGATTTTAGTGTGATAAAATTTCTGTGGAAAATTATAGCCAATTTTACAACTTCGTTACCATGACGGTGTAACGTCAAAAAACCCTAAAACGACTGTAAAAATGTAAATTTAATCAACTTTACAGCTCAAATAATACACGAGTTTTAACAGAAGAATTAATGCAAGTGCTTTTATAAAATAATAAGCTTCACATTTCTGTGTTTAAACCCTCTATAATTTGGCCATATTCACTTTCATTGAAACACACATGAAAATGTATGTCCTTGCATTAGATAACAAAGTGCAATTTATTTTAAAGACTGATAGCACAAGCACATATTTCAAGCGAAACATTTAACGAAATATAGGTTCCTTTGGTTTTAAATCACAAAACATAGACATACTTCTAAAAATTAAATACATAGTTGGACACTTTCTAGTGGTCATTGTTGAACTTGTCCATGTCCATATCCACTAAAATTACTGTGGGACAGTTGGTTTAAAGTAATTGCAAAATGTAGTTCAGGGATTGGCAACCTTTTTGACATTTAAGTGCCATTTTTAATTTTCCTTATCACTGTCTGACATTTCTTCTTGTCCACTTGTGAAAATGCTTCTATTTTCTATTCTTCTATTCTAATTTAATATAGTTCTATTTCCATTACAAATTATATTATCAGCTTAACAGTTTGAGCGAAGAGTTTAATTGAACAATTAACATAAATTCCAGACTTTCTTTATAATTTGGTATTTCCTCCTTCAGCTTTAATGACAGCATGCACTCAAGCTGGCATGAACAAAACCCGAAGATCCTGTTATTCAAGGTCAAGTTTTCAGAATATTCCAACAATCATCTTTTGAGCTTCTATGCAAGCAAGAAAATCAGACATTTTGAATAAAAGTTACGTTTTCAGTTTATTTCCTGGTTTAACCCTCAAGCTGTGTTCGGGTAATTTTTTACCCATTTTGATTTTGTTCCTTTAATAAAAATAATATCCTTTATCTGAGTGGAACAAGACTTTGTGACTTTTCCTCCACTAGCTGTCTAAACACACACACAAAAACAATCTTGACTTGATTCGGTCTAAGTGGTCGTAAAATGTTTTTTTTATTTTATTTTATTTTTTTTTTCAAATAAAGATCAATAGATCAGACACAATGCAGAACACAACCACACATACGTGAAAAGTATATCTTGAAATTACAATATTGTGTTATAGAGATCAGCCAATGCATGGAAAACTGAAGCCATCTACTGGACATAGTTCTTAATTCATGTAATTGTTTTATTATTATTATTATTATTATTATTATTATTATTCCAGCAGAGGTCACCAGAGAGCCCCAAATGCATGATAAATTGTGATGTTTTGACACTTTTAATTTACTGAAATTAAGGTTTTTATTGAAGTGAAGATAACAAAAAATGTGCTTATTTTATATGAAAATGAAAGGTGTAATTTAGTAATTTAGAGCTAAATAAGGTCTAAATACCATAAAGTCCTCCGCCCCCCCCCCCCCAACAATATATACAATAATAAAAAAAAAAAAAGAAAAAAAAGAAAGTAAAATATTACACATGTGTGTTCGGGTCATTTTTGACCCAAGAACACCACGAGTGTGACTCGAGCAGGACTGCACAAGGGTGAGCTTTTGAATAAGACTCAGTAAGACTCAATAAGACTTTTGAACCCCAGTATGCATGTTTTTGTGTGTTTATGTAGTTTGTAAGTCACCGTCATTGTGGGTTAAGGCTGAACATCTCAAACACTGATAACAGTGGGGGTTTTTTTACATCTTGTTTGCCAGAAATGGACAAATAAAACAAGAAAATATAGTCTGCCATCTGCTCTATACGAATGACACAAAGCGGACGCGTTAACTTACATGACTCGCCAAAAGTGAAGCTCTTGTGTTATCAGTGGCTCGTGAAGCGTGAATGGTTTGCACGCGCTGCATTTGTCTGTTGTTGACTAGCACAGTTTCATCATAGTTTCGTTAATAGTGTTTAGCTTCCCATTTATAAATAAATAAACATGCTGTGTGATTATGACGGAGGATTACAACAAGCAGTAGATTGGCATGCCACATGCAGTTGCAAGGGACTTAAAATACAAACTACTCTCTTTTGCTGTTGATCACGTGCCAGTGATTAACCCTGGCACACGTGCCCTTGGTTGCGACCCCTGTTGTAGTTAGTTCTGATAAACACTCTCATCAGTTATTTGCAGAAGCCTCTTTGTTTGATGTTTTGTTATCAAATGCAGTGACATGCATCTATATTTTCACATGTGTCTTAAGTGCCCAAATACTTTTTAGGGGTCCCCACGATCATGGAAAACCTGAAAATAAGGGAATTTAAAAATTGTGATTTCCAGGCATGAAAGTAATGTAAACTGTCCTGGATATTTCTACTATGAATATACATTATTATACATATGCTAAGCAAAAAAAAAAAAAAAAAAAACTCTTTGTGAGTGCTGATATCTATAAAATAATTTTTTCTAGTAATCATCAATGACTGGAAAAGTCATGGGAAAATCATAGGTTAAAAGGCATGGGAAACCTGTGAGCTGTGATGCTCATGTGAGAGTTTGAACCTGATTCCATTCCCCCTCTCTCTGTCCCCATAATTTCATGTTCTGTCAAAAAACAAAACAAACAAAAAAACACAGCATCATCCATCCACTCCATTATCACACCTCCTATTTAATCATAGCAGCTTGTACATTCTCCACTAAACAGGCAATTTTAAACAGAATTTATTTAGCTGACTTCTCCCCTCCCTAAAATAGGTATAGGCTGAGGTTTGTCACCTTACCTCTAGGGTTGCCTTCCTCTCCTTGCTTTAAAATTAACTGTGTGAGTTGCACCTATGTGCACTGAATGCAGAGGAACTGAACTCGTGCCCTGCTCACTCCCCAATGTGAAGGGCTGCATATTCTGCTTAAAGGAACTAGAATTTCATGTTTTCACCAGGGGACTGCAGGAATGGGAGGAGAGAGGATAGGTGAGAGAGAAAGAGAGAGAGAGAGGGAGGACAGACTGTTTAGGATTTCACACTAGCACTGGGTTTTATGATAAATACATTGAGGTGCACTGTGACTCTCCATTAGGACATTAGAGTCAGAGCGCACAGAAGTGATTAAAGCCCTCACCTTGTGTGAGTGTGTGTTTGTGTGTGTGTGTTCGCGCGCAAAGATCAGGGGTGTGGTTTAGTGTGTTATGGTGCAATGTCTGTAGATTCATATAGGCCTAGTGAATTTGAGCTACAGTATAGTATAAGCAAAATAGGAGAAAGAGAGCATCAGCGAAATGGACAGAGTGGAGCTGGACACTTTAATAAAAAGAAAAATTATATTGAGATATGTATTAATTGGTATAAAATGAACACTTTGCGTTTATTATCAAAATCCTTGCTTATATTTTTGTGGGAGTTTTACCGTAGACTGTGCACAAATCGCAGAAGCGGTTCCTCTTGACACTCTCTACAGGGACTGCCCTTAATGCCATCCCCTGTGCGGGTCAGTGATATGGTCAGAGTAAATTTGAAGTGCTCACATAATGCAATGACACTGGAAAATGAGACACAAAAATGCCCTTCATGGCATTTCTATATTCTCTTAAAATTCCCTTATTTGGATATTGAAATGTGATTGAAATTTGAAGTGCAAAATAATCACGGTTATCAAATAATCGTGGTTAGGTCAAGTAATTGCCTGTATAAGACTGTGTGTGTATGTGATGTGTGTGGTGTGTGTGTGATGTGTGATTTGAGGGTGCCACAACAGGTAAATTTATACTACTTGTGTCCCATTCAGCATCTGAGCCAGACCCTTTACCGCAGCAAGCCCCTGACAGCCTGATAGTTTTGGAGTTTCTATTAGGCATATTGCATGGTTGACGGCGTCCAAAGATTGGTTACATTTTGTTCTGACGGCATTAGCGCTCTTCATATGGCCCATCAGCGCCTGTCAACTTGCTGTGGTGATCTATGATTCTCCCATCACACTTGTATAAATCACACACTAAAAGCATTTTCCCTTCCATATTCTCCCCCGTCAAATTTATAATGTTGTAAAAAAAAGGAAAAGAAAAATTACTCATTGATGAGTCCCTCACCCCTCCTCTTTCCCTGCCTAGCTACAATGCAATAAAATACAACATACTTTCAAATTATACTGTCTCCCCTCTCACCAGTGTAGTAATTATCTATCTTTTTAGGGCTTAAAATCTTAAAGGTGTATTGAATTGTTTGTGAACACACAAATTCTTGTCTGACCCTGAGGCATTAGAAAGCATCCTAATTACAGACGCTGCATTGCTTGACCACAAACAATTTGACGTACAGCCTAGTGCCATTTATGTGTCTCAGTCACTAAATGCAAATCATGTAGGCACTCAAGTGTAACGTCTTTCAAATCCTATCGCTGCTCTGTTCTACCCTCTCATCTGAGCTCGGTGTTTGAGATGAGAGCTTGAGTTTTGGTTGACTTGTTTGTTCCCTGTCTGTCACTCACTCAACGATGTATCGTTGTAGTGACACTAGGGGTTCGCTCTTGAGAGCCCCAATCACCTTTGCTTTATTCAGAAAAGGCCATTAAAAATTGGTGAGTGGAATCTTCATGCCACTCTCCGCCCCGGACATATGGGTATAAAAGAAGATGGCGTGCACCACTCATTCAGACTTGTTCCTCGGAGCCGAGTGCATGTGTGTGTTCGTCCCGTCACCTTGCTATCGCTGCTGGAATTACGGCGCATATCAGCAGTCACCCTCACACGGTGAGTCCACAGGTGTTAAAAGAGTATATTTTAAAAGAGTATATTTTCTCTAAAAGAGCTCGCACAAACGATTGCCGTCTTTTTAAAGATGTCCTTTCGCCTTTGTTCTACTGGGTGTGGCCATTATCTCTCTCCACTAGATGGCCACGAAATCTGCCTCGAGTGCTTGGGTCGCCAGTATGCCGAGGCAGCTTTTGTGGAGGGGTCATGTTCTCATTGTGAGAACATGCCAATGAGAACGTTGCAGTCGCAGCTCTCTTCCTTCTTTGTGAAGCAGAGAGCCACCGTGGCTGCTTCCCGACGTGGTCTGTCATAGGGTTGAGACTCAGGCGGCTGCATCTGCGAGCACCGTGGGCAGTCTGGATGTGGATATGGGAATGTTTCTGCTGGCTCAGTCCCCACGGACCTCCCATCCCCCAGCACACTCGTTCTGCCCGGTAGAGTTCACGAGCAAGGCAGGCGATCCGCCTCAGGGCGGGTTTAATATCTCTTATGGGGCTCACAATGAGGATGAGTTATTGGTCGCAGCATCGGAATATGGACCTAGCAGGCCTTCCGCCAGCGGTGATACACATGATCACTCAGACCAGAGCCCCCTCCATGAGGCGGCTGTACGCTCTGAAGTGGCGTCTCTTCGCAAATTGGTGTTCTTCCAGCGGGGAAGATCCACAGAGATGTGCAGTCGGGTCTGTGTTGTCCTTCAGGAGGGGCTGGAGAAACAGCTGTCTCCCTCTACCCTGGAGGTGTATGTGAATCCCCCTAGACCGCGCCTGGTTCCCACTTGGGATCTCTCTGTGGTCCTACCTTCCTTACAGAGAGTCCCCTTTGAGCCCCTGGAGCAGGCTGAGCTCAGCACTTTGTCTCTGAAGACGGCCCTCCTGGTGGCGCTCACTTCTATCAAGAGTGTTGGGGACCTGCAGGCACTCTCTGTCACCAGCGAATGCCTGGAGTCCGGGCCGGCACACTCTCATGTGATCCTGAGATCCCGGCCCGGTTATGTGCTCAAAGTTCCCACCACTCTCTTCCGGGATCAGGTGGTGAACCTGCAAGTGTTCCCTTCAGAGGAGGAAGACCCGGCCTTGTCGTTGCTGTGTCCAGTTCACACCCTGCGCATCTATCTGGACCACACACAGAGCTTTAGACGCTTGGAGCAGCTCTTTGTCTGCTTTGGAGGGCAGCAGAAGGGGAAAGCTGTCTCCAAACAAAGGTTGTCCCATTGGATTGTGGATGCCATTTCTCTGGCTTACCAATCACAAGACCTGCCCTGCCCTTTGGGAGTCCGGGCACACTCCACTAGAGGTGTTGCGTCTTCCTGGGCACTGGCGAGGGGCGCCTCTCTAGCAGACATATGCAGAGCAGTGGGTTGGGCTACACCCAATACCTTTGCGAGGTTCTACAACCTGCACATAGAACCGGATTTTACCCAAGTGTTACGGGGTGACAACAGGTAGGCCAGGCAGCCGGTCGGGTGTATTGCTTGCATTGCACCTTTCCCCTTTTTTAAGGTGATAATTTGCCTAATTGATAATATCTTGTCCACAGCAGTTCCCCGCAACTGGTGAACACTGGACGCCTCTTTAATTCTTTAAGCACTATTCGGAGGCGAACTCGGCGAAGGAGTAACGCCGTCAGGCCCAGTACTCATGGTATGCCCGTGAACTTGGGCTCAGTGCTCCATATGTGGGGTTTCCCCCTAAATAATCCCATATGATGCATGTCCACTCTTCGGTTTCCCCTCAAGTGAACCCTGTGTTTCCCCTTGTCAGAGCTCTGCTCTACTTTGGCTACTGTTGCTGTGTACCCTCTCCATAGATAGGGTCCTCCCCAGTGGCATCATTCCATATGTGAACTTCCCCATTGGTAAGTCCATGTGAGGTATTCTCCACATGTTAACCTCCCTCCGGTAGGATGTGGTCTCCGTAGTGCTCTCCCTCCTGGAGAGGGAAGAGCACTTCCCCAGCGCTATTCTAGCAGGTGCTCGGCAGGAAATTGCTTAATACAAATAATACACCGCCTGTAGCCTCCTCAGGTAAGTGCCTCCTCCCACCCTTATCGGGACCAAGGAGACGCCTTACCTAACTCGCTGGAAGGTCACGATGTGGTCAAGTGCTCGCTGCGAGGCATGCAGCAGCCTGCCCATGTCTTGGTTACTGTTGTAACCTCTGTTCCCTGATGGAGGGAAAGAGATGTTGTGAACAGACCGCTGATATGGCCGGGACCCTCTCTCGGCTCCTCAGCACAACTCTGAATGTGTGGTGCATGCTATCTCCTTTTATACCCATATGTCATATGGCAGGGAGTGGCATGCAAATTCCACTCACCAATTTTCACTGGCCTTTTCTGAATAAAGCAAAGATGATTGGGGCTCTCAAGAGCGAACCCCTAGTGTCACTACATTGACACAATGTCTCGTTCCCTCCATCAGGGAACAGAGGTTACATCAGTAACCAAGACTACTGGTAGTCTCAGAATTAGCAGTCTTTACCATTTAAAATAAATGTTGCTGTTGTTTATAAACATGGCCCTTTTCATAAAAAATATTAATACTGAATGCTCAGTCTTAACATGGGGACAATCAGTGCATGTGTTTTAAACTAATGGATTGTTGTTTGAAACTCAGTTTACCTTTAGTTATGGTGGATTGATAGCTGCAGTTAGACTGACGATTGTTGGGTTAATGAATTTCAACTTCAAGATATTCTATGCTTATATCCTATTGCTAAATTGAGTGCGTATACTATGCATCAGTACAGAGTGAAGTTAGATGTGATGCTGTATTATTTTAGTTAAATACGCAGTTGCTTTTCGCCTTACCAAAACCATTAAACTAAAGACAGTGTATTATTGTTGACAACGGGTCTAGCACCACATTCGCCTGCCTGATCCACCCAAAATCCTGGGTATTATTATGAATTTTGAAAAGAATGTTCTCACTTTCTAAAAACCCAATCCAGTCTTTGTTTGAGGAACAAATTATATGCAAATCCATGTCATGAAATGTTTTAGCTCATGTGAATGGAATAATTAGTCTGACTGCACAAATGTAGTAGTGCCCCTTCAGTTTGAACCAAAAGGTGGTTTTGTTGTTCTAGATATAATTCACAATATGCTTTTGTGCAAATACAAGAATAGATTTTTTTTTTTTCTCGTGTATAATGCTATAAAGTTGAGAGGTTCTTTTGGGAATTATTTATTTAAATTAGAGGTCAACCAATATATTGGATTTACTGATTAATCTGGGCCGATAGTTGCATTTTTTTTAACTATTGGCTAACGGAAAAAAATAAACTCCGATAGTTTACTATAGTTATTTTTGGTTTCATTTCTCCATGGCTGGCGCTGGAGTGTTCTACAGTCTGAACTCCTTGTTTCTACAGTATAACAGCACCCGTTTAAATAAAAACAATTACTGACTCCAGGTGGAGATTGTTGTGCAACATGACTAGGCTATTTATAGAGATGGACGCTTCAAATGCAGGTTTAAAACATCGAGCCAAGGTATGTATGCAGTGCATGTTATTATTATTGTCATTGTTCAATAAATCAGTCATTTAAGACAACCAAAGATGGCTTGATAATAAATTTGTTTATAACTAATCGCTGCACTGGAGAATTGCAATGCAGACAAGTTGGAGAGGACAGGCAAATGGATATTAGCTGTTCGAATGTTTAGAACAATGTTCCAAAGTCAAGGATGTAAACTGCTTACCGTTCCACTTAATATGCTGTTTTGAATAAAAAAATAACTTATGAATTTGTGCATATCCGTTGCATATCCGGGACAGAGGTGCGTCCAATTTGTTCCAGTCAGATTATAAACATGAGCGCTCTGAAGAGGTTTTCTTTCTAAGTGAATTTACAAGTTACTTATCATTTATAAATCAATCATTAATGGCAACCTTTTATGAATATGCTGCCTGAGTTTTTGTTTTTGCTCGGACGTTCATTTGCTTCAGAATACAAAGTGCGAGCACGGTTTATTGTGTCAATGCATGAGCACAGGAACAGTTTTATAGTTTTCCGATTTAAGGTTTTTTTCTCTGTTCTGACAAAATTACATTTTGTCTAAACTTCCTAATTTTATGATGGATTTATGTACAAAACAAACTTAAGATCATGTTAAAATATATTCATCTGAAATAAATTTGATATTCATGAGAGGGCAGATTGTTATTTAATACAATGTGTTCATGTGAGGACACATGGATGTATAATACAGACAATGCCATTCTAAAATTACCTTTAAAAGGACAAGACTTGAGGTGATTTTTTTCTCTCCTTTTTTCTCTCTCCCTTTCTTGTACATCATTTATAGATTTAAAATGACAATAAAATAAAATAATAAATATTGTCAGTAGTGATGAAACATACAGTTGATATTTGGCTTTGTAAGGTAGTGTGTTATGTTACTGCTGAACAACAAACCTGGAATATTTTAATTAATATTTTTTATTAATTTCAGATGGCAAAGGCTTTGAAGAAGGTACCAGTGTGGGATACATTTATTAAAGTAACACCATGGAAAGTAATACTAAAGTTCAGCACTATTGTACATTAAGAGTAATTTTTTTATTCAAATTATACATTTTAAAAACTATCAGCCGATTAATCGGCTATGGATCTGTTTTACCACCTTAGTTATCAGTATCGGCAAAACCCACTATCGGTCGGCCTGTAATTTAAATCCACACTTCTAAAATGGATAGTTCTGACTCTTAAATCAGATTTAAGACTGTTGTAAAATGCTTGTAAACACACACCATTGATCACATGCTATATAATTGTGGCAATTTGCTACATTGCTTGGTAAACATAAATAGGCTACAATAAGGCTTACTATATTACTTGTTGAAAGAATGGTTTATCCTGATAACTGATAATAAATGTAATTGTTCTTTGAAAATGATAGTCTTGTATCATATTACTCTGCTTCACATTGTGCCTAAGAATACCCTTGCTATGGTAAAATCACTGCCTTTAATGGCTTATTGAATTAATTTACAACTGTTTTTAAACTGAAGGGCTTCACGTGATGAGAACACACTGAGAATTTTAGTTGCTTTGCAAACAGTTAAACCAGTTTGTAAAATATTTATTTTTGTCCAATGTTAAAATGCAAATAGAATATTTCAGTCTGATGTGTTTGAGAACTGAAAATATTGACGTTTTTCCACTGCACTTAAAGTTGTAGAATCTTGTTGAATTTATACAGAAGAATCTGGTTTTGTTTGCCTATTGATATTGTAGCATACAGTGTAGGAAAGAAGACACGTGTGTAGGTGGCCCTGTGACTTTTGCCCATCTCTGATTGCTGCTCAGTTGGCAGAGATACAGGCACATTTTTATACCCTAGCACAAATGGTACACACTTAGCTTAGGACATACAGTGAGCCCTAAGATCAGGATCAAATTGGAGCCCATGAGTTCTGGCGATTGCCCACGGAGATTGACCAGACAAGGACATTCTTCCCCTACCAGCACTAGGGAATGTTCTAGCATGCTGTGTTATCTTCACCAATCGCCCCAAAATACAAAGCTTTATCAAAGGAGGTCTTGACTGGTTGGCCTGACCCCTTTCTTGAGCTCGGGGGCAGTTACAGGATGGCTGCTGAGAGGCTAAAGAGCTGATTAACTTCCTCTGCAGGCAGGAAGTGCCCTGCAAAACAAAGGAAAAGACACAACAGGAAGTCAGAGAAAAGTTTTGCCCTGAAGGAATCCAAGGAAAAGAAAAGCATTTAAGATTCTGACAAATTGCAACAACTCTAACCCACTCGGACAAATCGCAAATGTGAAAAAACAAAGTTATGGCTGATCTTATGGCAAAAAACCCCCCCAAAAAAAACATACCATTATGAATTCCAACAAAGTTATTTTTACACTGCACTCTCTCATATATATATATATATATATATATATATATATATATATATATATATATATATATTATACTGAGGTGATGATCCACACACAGATGATACACTTCTATCATTTTATTAAATTTTAGGGGAAACACAGATGTCTTGGCACTTAGGCCTTCCTCAGTGTGTAAAACAATCAACCTACCCATCCTCTTTTTATATCGACAACATTTCCATGACATCATCACATATCCTTACGTTCAGAAAAATGATTTGTCACAGAATACAAACAATTAGTGCCTAAAAGATCGCATGATTCAAACAATTGACCCATGATTAATCACCCAGTAAACAGTCATCATGATTCATGATCATACAAAACTCAAGTATATAAAACCATCACAACAATCAAAATACAACAATATATATAGATTTAAAGATCACAGAATTCGATTTTGTGTTTTTACACAATCCAAAAAGAAGTTTAATTGATCAAGTGAGAATTAACCAATCATTAAAACATTAGGTATACACCATCATAAATCAACAATCAATTCTCACAAATAGTTCAATAGTTAATGTTTTTTTTTTGTTTTTTTTAGGAATATTGATTGATCTAATTCTTCATTTAGATTTCCAGGAGCTAATGCTTTGAGTTTATAGATCCAAAATGCTTCACGTTTTAATAAATCATTATTTAAATTACCACCTCAATACCCACAAACTTCCTCGAAACCGTTATATTCTAGTTGTTTAATGCTGTGACCCATCTCATTAAAGTGTCTTGCTACCGGAGAAGTTATATCTTGACGTGTAATAGTATACTTATGTTCTTTGTTTCTTAGTTTTAATTGGCTCAATGATTTACTGATATATATCTTTTGGTAAGGACATCTCAACATGTAAATTACATTGTGTGTTGTACAAGTGATACAAGACTTGATCATATACCATTTTTAGTCAAAGGACATATGAACTCTTTACACTTTATTACGTTCTGGAACGCAGCACAATTTCTACATGGGAAACAGCCCTGTATAAAAGCTGGTTTATTTCTTTTTTAAATATCCGTACTGACTAACATATCAGATACGTTTTGTGCCCTTTTTTATGTAAACAATGGGAGGTTCTGAAATGCATAATTTAATGGTTCATCCCACTACAAGATGTGCCAGTGTCTATAAATGATTGATTTGATCATATCACTGCTGTATGGTAATGTGCAATTTACTGAAAACTTATTTTTGTGAGTATGTTTATGTATGAGCAAAATAGCATTTCTATCCAGTTTCTCAAGTTTTTCTAATGCATTACTTAACCAATTATACAATAATATACACAAAACCATTATATAAATGAATCTCCTGACCCCACAAAAATATATATTTTTTTCTCTTTAGTTTATCCATGATTCTTTAGTTTTAAAATATGTGCAACCTTGAAAGGACTCAAATCCTCCATCCCAATAAAACTTAATCAAATAACTAAATGATCTGTTGCATTCTCATCCTGATTAACCTGTCATTCCTCTGTCATGCCTCCCTCACATTAGGGCAGTGTTGGACGAAGTAAGTCAAGATCCTCTGGCAGACCAAATGCACTACATAGCTTAACCTTTTGATACAAGCATATCACAAGTTCAGGGGTCCCCCAAAACCATCAGCATAATCAGCTGTTTCTAAGTGGCATTGTGCCAAAATTATAACTGCCTGATTTTGATGGTCATTTTGCAGTTGATTATGTTTATTCCAAAACCTTTAATATGTCAAATTTGACATTTGTTATAGTTTGATTTTATGCCTTTAAAATCTCCACATATGTACCATATTTCTGGCTTAATAATATAATACATATTTAATACAATATTCATATAATTCTTTATTTACAATAATACATTTTAAAGGTGAAGTAATTTTTAAAAATACTTCACAGAGACAACTACATGTAAGCCATCTGTAGGTTTGTAATAGTGGAACAGTGGAAGATGCAGGGAGTGTTCAGGAAACCTGCTTGAAAACAATAATTATTTTTGCAGTTCCAGTTGGTATGTAGTTAAATGCTTATAAGCCTCAAATCTTTGCCATAAAAGAGAACATGTAAACTCCTCACAAGCCAAATAATTGATGCTGTTAGGTAACCTGTACAACTTAATCTGAGTTCAAAACATGATCACAGCCCATACTCACTAGCCATTAGATGAATTAAAGGAATTATAGTGCTTTAGCTCTAATTTGAGATTATCCCTTGACTAACCGTTCTCTCTCCCCTCTTTTTGCCAACCTGTTTTGCTAGCTATCATAGCAGTTACCTTTATGTTCCAGACAAAAAGTCTCTCCTGATACATGATACAAAGATATGTGCCTATGTATAATTGATGTATAAATCCGTGAACTAAATTAACATACAGTATTTATTTCATTGTTTGTACATTGTAATGATCAATACAGAAATACTGTAGACATACCAGCGATAACATTCTTCTTTAAACACGCACACACATACCTGGCTGAAATTGAAAGGGTGACTTGGCTTTAGCGACTCAACTTTAAATATTAAGAGGAGCCAGGCACCAGATGTCAGGCTTCTAAAGTCAGTCTTGCAATATGGCACCCAGAACACAGGTGTGCGGGTGAGATTCAAGGCCTCATCTCCCATTATTTACTGCTATTAATCACAGTGTCATTCACAGAGCATGATCAAGAAAAGCAGGCTTTAATTAGCTGTGCTGAAACCATTACAATGTCCACTTATGTTATCTGTTTTATTGCTTTCACTACCCTTCCCCCATTTAAGTTTTTGTATCCCAATTCAATTTCAAAATGTAGCCTATCCAAATCCAAATCTAAAAATTGCTTTTATAATGTTGTTACTGCAATCGATGCAAGTAAATGTTGTGCTTTATTTAAGATTATTATTACTATTATAGTCTTTTAAAGGGATATTGAAATGAGCTAAACAATTGTCATCATTTACTCACCCTCATATTGTTCCAAATATATATATCCTGAATGATTGTTTTTTTTTTTTTTTTTTTTTGTCACTGCACACAAAAGGAGATGTAAGGCATAATGTTAGTCTCAGTCTCCATTCTGCCTCAAATCTCCTTTTGTGAGCCATGAAAGAAAGTCAAATGGTTTTGAAACAAGGTGAGGGTGAATAAATGATGAAAGTGCAAGCACATCTTTAATTGCACATATTTGTTTTGCAGTGTGCCATGTGCATAGATAAAAATGGTATGATATGATGAGCAAAAATCAGTATTGATTTGAGAGTTTATGAGGACTCAACAAAATAAAATACAAACTGTGAAATACAAACAGTAATGAGAGAATACAGTTCCATTAAAACTGGACTCAACTTTCTGCTGGTATCCAGTGACCTATTATGATGACATTAAAAGCTAACAGAGCACTGGCATCAGACAATGGCGACAATATGATATTTAAAAATGTTCTTACAGCAACAATAATGTGTGCGTAGGATGTTAGAAGGACAACTGTAAGAATTAGCCAATAGAGGTTTAGCATTCTGGCGTAACTTGAACTTTTAACAACTCATTTATTTTACTGATTTGCTGTAACTGATATGCAACTAACAACTGGACCATGAAAAGTCCTGCCGGTCCCCACACAGTCAGGCCTCATTGACTCCACACACCTGACATATAGAATAGCAGATTTCCCTCATCTCTCACCCCACCCTGGGCTTACACTCAAAAGAACTTCACATCAGTGTTACATCTTAACACAGATTTCTGTGCATTCAGCTAATCAGTATTGGCATCACATAAACAGTCTGTATTTGTTAATAAAGGAAAGCTTTGACTTTGGCCTGCTGTTTGCATGGGAAAGCTGCCAAATTATTTGCACCCAAGCTTTAATTATAAAGGAGTAGCATCTAAGCCCATAACCCATAATGAGCACTCTTGGCGAGGTCATAAACAGTCTTTGACTTAACATCAAATAAGACGTCAGTTTGTATGCGTATGCATGCTGTATAATGTCATGCAGATATATATTTTTTACATTTTGTAATAATGAGAACCTGATAGCTTAAGTCAGTTTAAATCAAAATTAAGTTATATTTTATAAAAATAAAAATAAAAATAAAAATAATGCTTAAGTAGCTGCTGATCTGAGTGAGAAGTTAAAAAGGAAGGGGTTTTGCATTTTGGAATATTTTGGACAAATAAATCTTTCTGAAAAATTTGTAGGATTTTCACACTTTCAAGTTGTGAAATTAAAAGGATAGTTCGCCCAAAAATGAAAATTCTCTCATTATTTACTCATCCTCATGATATCACAGCTGTGTATGACTTTCTTTCTTCACCAGAACACATTTGAAGCATAATATCTTAGCTCAGTAGGTCCTTAAAATGCAAGTGAATGGAGATTTCTCTTTTGAAGCTCCAAAAATCACAGACATTCAGCATAAATGTCATTCATACGACACCAGCTGTTAAATTAATGTCTTCTAAAGTGACACGATCGCTTTTGGTGTGAAAAAGATAAATATTTAAGTACTATTTTTAACTCAAAATCATGCTTCTGTTCTGCAGTGGTACGCGTGTGTGACGTAATTGCATTGTCATTTGAAACACACGAGAATGGAGGCACATGTGTCACAGCCAGAAGCGCAGCACTATTTACAAATGAGAAGGAGGAACTCTGTACAGTAGCTTAGTTGGTTTTGGTTTTGATCTGTATTTATCTGTTTCTTTACTCACAATGGTGCATTTGTGTGCTTATCCTGGATGTCTCAACCGAGTGGAGAACGTGAGATTACGTCTGTATCGCTGGAGTCGTATCGATGACGTCTATGCTGGCTGTCTGTGATTTTTGGAGCTTCAAAAGAGAAATCTCCATTCACTTGCATTTTAAGGACATACTGAGCTATGATATATTTCTATTTTTCTTCAAATGTGTTCTGGTGAAGAAAGAAAGTCATACACACCTGGGATATCATGAGGGTGAGTAAATATGAGAGAAGTTTAATTTTTGGGTGAACTATCCCTCTAAGATAGACTACAGAAGATTTTCATATAATTTTTAATTAGAAATTAACAAAATACCATTATCGAGCCAGTACATAAAAAAATAAAATAAAAATCTGTGTTCAAAAATGCAGCTTTGCTCACCACAATTCACTATGGTAAGCCTACAGCAATAATTTATATTTAGAGTTGTCAGGTTCGATTTTGCGAGAAATTTCAGGCTTCCGTCATTCGTCCTTGTATGTTTGCATCATGTCCGTAAACAAAGAAAAGAAGGTTCAGCTACTTACTTGCAGAGATGCAAGATGTATATCTTCCGAATATGCTTCTTGTTTTCTTCTTACTTTCAGTGACTCTTGGGGTAGCTAGTCAGATCCGCACTGTTATGCTGATCACATGCAACCAGGGTATACCTGATACCATCAGATTCCTCTGCATAGTAAAGCAGTGCTGAAGCACAACTGTTTCTCTTAAAGAATTCCAATTTTAAATTTTAACCGCAGATGTAGACAGATAGCCTAGAATTCTATCATGTAACTTTAAAGGAATATTCTGGGTTCAATACAAGTTAATACAAGCTTGTGGCATAATTTTAATTACCACAAAAATTTGCACAGTTCTCAAGTGTGTGTGCAGTGCACAGAATATGCAGAAGGGAATCCCCAATCGCAGTCATTTTCCATACATTTGGTAGAACAACGCTGTACATACCAATGTTGACAGCAGCCCCATCTGTACAAACAGCGGCCAACTTTGTCCTCCATTCATCCAACGCTGAGTCATGGAATAGTTTGGCCAGCCTGTCCATTATGTCCTGTGCCGTTCATTTAACGCCCAATTAAATTAATCCATGGAAATCAGAAGTGAACTTTCCATTGGTGGAAACAGACACAATGTAAACAATTTCCTGCTCTGTTTTTGTTATGTCTTCCGATCCGTCAAAATACAGACCCCAGAATTCAGCTGATTTCAACTTTTCCTTCAATTCGGTACTAATAGTCAGTGCAGTGCTTTGCATTATTGCTGTTCGGCCTTCATGTGAAAGATATGCCCCTCCGACAGTCACTCCTAGCCTTTTTAATAATGCAATATCCTCAGCAAACAAAGACATAGGATGTGCGTGTTTAACCTTATGGAAGGCCAGTAGAAAAACATTACACAGAGCTTTTCGCTGTTCGTCATTCACCTTGTTTTGCCATCTATCAAGCGGGCGACTGAAATTTTCATCTTTACTAGCATGTCTGTTAGCGATTGCATGTACTACATTTGTATGCTCCTTACTCTTTTTGTGCTTATCAAATGCCGGATGACTGTAATTTTTTGTCCCAGCATAGAAAGCAATTGTTATGACTGCTAAATGTGGATGTGAACGACATATCTTACACCACATCTGGTTGCGCTCATCGCCGGATTCAAGCCACGGCACTTCTTGGAGCCACTTCTCTGAGAAAACTCTCTTCTTTCACTCTGGCTCAGTCTGACGTTTCTTTTGAGGTGGCGGAATGGCAAAGAAGTTACTTAATGCCTGTTATTTTTTGGACAACTCTCACAGTCTTTCATTTGTTCGATTCAAGATGGTAACTGTGTATTAACACCTGTCAATTATGTTGATGGTACGCAAAGTAGCAGTCTAAACAAATTTACCCTGCACATTTTCTATTTTCGTCGCACATGCGCACCTGCACACCAGTTATGTGCACCCCTGCATATAGAGTAGGAAGATTTTTATCTGTTAGCCTGATTCTCCTAGTGCTTCATTTATTCATTAGCAAAGGTACATGGGGTAAGCCACATGATTATTCATTAGTAAAGATATGGGGTAAACGGCATGATTGCCTTTAATTACAGTGCCAACACAAACACCACTGGATAAATAAATGAACAATTAAAGAAGCAGGAGTCAATACACTGAGACAAAGCCACCAGCTCCTACAGTTAACCTGTCCTGCTTAGCTTAGTTAATAATCACCACAGATACACAAACTGCTGGGTCCTTACATCATGTACTATCTCTCTCTCTCTCTCTCTCTCTCTCTCTCTCTCTCTCTCTCTCTCTCTGTGTCTAAGCAGCAATTGTTCATTTATTTATCCACCACTGGATAAATAAATGAACAGTTAAAGAAGCAGGAGTCAATACTCTGAGACAAAGCCACCAAGTCCTAAAGTTAACCTGTCCTGCTTAGCTTAGTTAATAATCACCACAGATACACAAACTTCTGGGTCCTTACATCATGTACTATCTCTCTCTCTCACTCTCTCTCTCTCTCTCTCTCTCTCTCTCTCTCTCTCTGTGTGTGTGTGTCTCAGTCTCTTTTTTTCCCCTGCCGTTGGTAATTGTCTACACAGCAGTGACATATGTGCAATATTGCCACCTCTTCTGTAAAAAAAATACACAGTTTGTCTGGTGTGTCAGTTCCCTCTTTTTAGTGCTCCAGAGGTCCTACCCCCATTATGGCTAATTTAAAAATGGAGAATGTGTAGAAAGTGCATACCAGTGAGACCTGAGACCACTAGTTAGCGCAGGGTCTAATCTGCATTCCGCCATTCACTTACAGCAAAGAAATTGTGGTGGGCCCCTCTGGCTGCAGAGATGAGTGAGGAAATGACAGTGCTTTGATTTGTTGAGAGAGAGAATAAATGGGTTTTTCTAAAGCTGAGGAAATATCGCCATTACCAGCTAATTTATGTATTTTTATCTGTTATTCAAACATGCCACTTTTGGTCCTCTGGCATGGTAATTGCATGGCGTCCAAAAGAAAAGTAGGGGGTGGGCAGCATAGTGAGAGAGTAAGAGAGAGAGAGTTCAGATGAGCTTCAAAATCCTCTAATCCTGATAAATACCCATTTATGACACTCCCGGCTGGTAGACTCACTTTAGTTTTGAGGAACCACGAAGTAAATACGATCCAGAATTGGATTCCAGAGATTATGATTATCTTAAAAGCAAATCACAATTTGCTTATTTATTGCCCTCTGTCTAATTATGTGAATCCAAGGGGTCATCCTTATTGGCTGAAAAATAACTCTAAACAAGAATACACAAACCTCCCACTGCTCAATGTGTTCAGATGTGTTGATAGAGCATTTTTATGTCCCTGATCCTTTTGGCTTGGAACATAATTGCCTTAATTTTACAAAGATTTCACAAGCATATCAAGATAATGAGTTGTACTAAAAGAGCGAACTGTCTCTAATAGTATTTACAGTCTCCCTGTGTATTGATTGGACAGCACATAAGTTCATGCCCTTGGCAGAAGCTTTTATTGATGTCCCATTTTGTCTTGGGCTTGAATGCACTGTAACACGTTATAGATAAAACTCAAACGCTGAGGGCAGTGCATTAACTTGAGGTTATATCTTCAAATTGCACTGTCATGATTTGAAACGATACAAAGGACAAAGACGTGCTCTTGAGACATGTTTAGCTCATCAGTTGTTAGCTGTCACATACTTATATGTCTCACTGAGTCATGTAGACCTTACATTGTATGCATAAATACTGTCATGATGAAACCATGGATGTATTTAGCTGTCATTAGAGCTGCACTAAACTTGTAATGACAACAGGGGCGTCATACAAATTTTTTTGAGGGGGCACCAGTGGCAGTCTGGACTCTCTTCATGCACTCTTGGTGCAAATTATGTGCGCTTAACTCATCATTGCGACATGATTTGAAAGCATCATATGTTGTAATAATCTAGTGGTTACATTTCTGTATAGTGTAAAATACAAAATATTGTAATCAAACTTGACAATCAGGGATCACTATTTTTTTAGGTATTTACTAAAATAATAATGCAACTTAATTTTCAAAGATACAAGTGTATTTTTTGTAAGTTGCATTTAAAATCCTTTTAGTATGTGCCCCATCAGTTTGAATAGGCGTGACGCTTCTGAATAGCACTACAGATTAAAATGTATCTGAAATTATACTATTTAGGATTTGGATATGCTAAACACCTTTTAAGACTGTGTAAACACTGCATTCACCTGACATTCTGTTGGGTATTGAAGTCTGATCCATATGGAGCTTGGTGGAAGGGTGCTTGAAGGTCACTGTAATGCGTATTTGAGAATTCTAGACTTGAGAACTTATCTTATTTGAAATGTGTGAATTTTACCAGACAGAACTCTTTGTATGATTGGGATAGAGTTCTTTGCTAATGTGTCTTTTGTCTTACAGCTCCTTCAACTCTCATTTGCATTCAGTGGGGTTATTAGAAGTGCACAACAGCCCGATTCATCATTTCCCAGAAAGCTTGTGTTCCAAAAGTCGCAGATGAGTATTAAGTGCCGATGGCATTGCGATGAATTTCATCTTAGCTATTGTAAAGACAATTTCACCCTCCTCATGTGTTCTACTGGGCTCAGAAAGAGAGCCCTTTCAGTGTAGCTAAATGTGATTGGTCCTGTTACACTGAATCTGCTGTGAGCATATTCTGTTATAATAAGAGAGACAATGCTTCTATCTTAGGACCTAGTGAGATTAGCAAAAGTCTAACTGAACAGAGCCTCTGTAAAGCGCCTCTCCACTGACCCAAATCCTGTTAGCAGACTCATACTCATCATGCTCGCATATGGCCCACAGATCACTCTATTCAAACAGGAACACTGGAAATTAATTTGAACTATTAGCTCAAAGTTTAAAGTGTTTAAACTATTAAACTACTTGTATGCAGGCATTGTGGGTAAGCTTGAGTGAGTAAAAAAGGTAGATATTTTCCTTTTCCATTTTTTTAATTTAAGCTTTTAACATTATTAATTAGAGTCATTGTAATGAAGAAAAGATGTACTTTCACTCAGTCTCGTTGTCTGGCATGCTAATAAGATCAGCTGGTGTGTTGTTAGCGGGTGCTAGGCTATCTGGAGTAGATGAAGCTTGACATTGAACAAGATTTAAAATATGATTATTCCACTTTCTTTGCAGTGACTCTGCAATTACTACAACACCTATCATTACACCTCACCTCAGCAGGTCTACTAATAAGATGGACGTCTTTGACCGGTGCGCCACGTCTCGTTGTTTTTTCAGTGTCTCATGCTTGAGCTGTGTGTTTTTTTAGACTGTGTGTCAAAACATTAAAAAGACCATCAACTTTTCAAAACATGTCTCGAGACACCTGCGTTCTGTTTTATTTGTTTTACGGCACCTTTGGTGTGAACGGCCCCTTATGCATAATGTTAGCATTAGTCACCATTCACCCCATATATGAAAAATGGTGACTGAATAGTGACATTTTGCCTAACATCTTTTGTGTTCCATGGAAAAAAGTCATACAGGTTTGGAATAACATGAGGGTAAGAAAATGGTGATAAAATTTACAGTTTTGGGTGAACTATCCCTTTAAGTTTATTTCATTTGTGGAAATCACAGGACATTTGTGTGGAATTCGATTTTTAGATTATTCAGTTTTTATTGATTTCAAAGGGGATCTCTCAACAGCCACTGACAAAAATACAGAATGTACCCATGTATTACTATGATTTTATTTATTTATTTATTATTGGACATGGTACCATGGTATTATTTCCTAAGTACCATGGCACATGAACATGTTAATCATATATATCAAAGTACTGATACCATCAGTTTCCTGTGGCATCACCACAGCACTTTTTTGTAAGTGGCATTAATGGAACCTAGTCAGGGTAGAAACACAAGGCTGTGATGCAATGAAGTACAGTTCGTTCAATGCGATTTACTGTCTAAATGTTCTAGGTCAGGTTGTGTTTTGAGTTGTTTGTTCACTGGAAATTTTTGGAGAGATGTGTTTACAATTTTGTTGACTTAAAAATTAACACTGAGGTACACTAAAGGACAGCTTATTGAAATGACTGTCCCTCTATCCCTCACAACCTCATTTTCATTTGCATCAAATTAAATATGGCATCGACCCTGACTGATGCCCATACCTTGCTGAATCACATACTATTTTTTCCATTCTAACTGTTGTTTTGCAAATATTGTACAGTATTCTAGCTAATCTATTTAATTAACTAACAAGCTAAATCACACCAAACTTTTAAACTTGAGTAATCAGTGTTTTGCACTTGCTTCTTTTTGGTGCTTTATAATGTACGACCCCTGTGCGGGTCTGCAATTCGTGCTCTTCAGCATGCAAGTATTCACGTGTTAATTGTATGCATGTCAAGGTTGCGTCTCTGTGTAAGGGAGTGTGTAGACAGAGAGAGGGGGCTACTCTCAACCATACGCACTTCTCATGCTCCATTTAAGACAATGATTATTTGCTTTGTTCTCCTGTCTGTAAATTATCATTATTCTTTTGACAGCTTGTCTGCAGCAGAGCCCAGTGTGTGAAGCTAAGTGTTTTTAGAGCATTCTGCTTTCAACTTGTTTGTGTTTTAGTGTGTGTGTGTGTGTATGTGTGCGTACAGGCCTTGTACTCACTCTCGTGTGTTTATCCACAGCAATATGGTCTGACCACTCCTGACAGGACAATTGATTCAACACCGTGAAACAAACAAATCAAAAACAGCACACGGAAAACAACCAATATGGGATTTCACTCACTGGTCATCCTTACTGACAGATTTCCTCATCTTATTATTTCCTCACTGGCATGTCCACCAAAGTGCTGGACATGCCAATGATTTTAGAAAGGTAAAATGTTTTAAAAGCCTCTGAATTAAAAGTGATTTGAGTAATTTTGGAAATGCTGAAATAATTTTTGTTTTCAAGTGGGTTTCCTGAACACTTTCCCTGTATACCATTGGTCAGAAAACACCATTGGTTGTCAGGCTGCTCGGGATGCTCAAACAAAAAGAACACTGTTTATATACAGTATATGCATGTATATACTGTATATTATATATATATTAGAGGTCATCCGATATATCGGATTTACAGATTTATTGGGGCTGATAGTTGCGTTTTTAAACTATCGACAATTGGAAAAAATAAACTAAAAAAATCTACGGTATTGGCTAAACCCACTATCGGTCGACTTCTAATATATATATATATATATATATATATATATATATATATATATATATATATATATATATATATATATCCTAAAGTCCCATGTTTTAATTTGCCACAGTCACCTCTCTGCTGAGGTGCAGCAAGCTGGTAGGGGCTAACCCTGAGGTGCTGGGATTTGTGGGTAGTGGGATTACCTACGGTGGCATAGTCTTGAGCTTCCTCTGTGAGGCTTGCTGAGCTGAGCAGATGGCAGTGGCCTGGCAGTCACAGCATGGGGTGGGATATCTCTTACACAAATGCCAATAAACTCTACAGATTTCCTTTGTGTGTGTGTGTGGATTTGTGTTGGTGATGCAATGTAATCACAGAGCCCCGCCGTGCAGTCCTGTGACAGCTGTGTGTCAAGGATTTCTGCTTCTCATTCACAGTAGTCCATATATTTCTTCGAATTTTACAATTCTGAGGACATGGAATGTATAAACAATTGAGATAATCATTGACGTCAGTTCATTTTTACATATTATCAATTCTTTTTACTAGCATTAAATCATACAAGAAATAAAATCGAGCTTCAAAAAATCAGTGGTTTCAAACAGTTAATTAACTTAATTAATGGTAAAAACTTGTAGAAGCAAGATATTGATGATGTATAATTTATAGCACCGATGACTTGTTTACTTAATTAGTAGATTGATAATCCTTTAACTTAAGCCCAGTGAGGAGGAGCAATTGATTGTCTTTTAGTTGTATATAGATTGCCGTTGGGCTGGAAAATCTTTAAGTAAACCTATTTTGGATCCTACCCCACCTCTGTGCTTTTATTTTCTCATCTGATGTAGAGTACCGTGGGCTGCTTTGAGCGCTATATTTCTTTCTTTCTTTTTTTTTTCTTTTTTTTTTTTTAGACAAACAGTGATAATTCATCCAATACACTGAGATAATAAACTAGCTAGCACTTCTCAGGCTTGTTATTTGGCCCACTGTGACTCACTCCATGGAGGGTGATATTTATGTCAGGGATGTTGGGAATGAAAGCATTTTACATTTTAATGAGCACTAAATAGGAGCTGAGCAATATTGTTCATTAGGTGTAATCTGTGGAATTGCTTGAGTTAACTTCCTCATGAGGGTGTTTTAAACGCCTCACTCAAGTAGAGCAGTTTGTATGGTAATTAAGACGGCGTTTCGCAGTCAACATCTGCATTGTATTTTGAGGCCGCTGATTGTATTATGTCTATGTCGAACATTGCTGAAAAAAGGAGCGTACATTCGCCTCATACTGCCACACACATGCACGCATGCAAAAGTGAGTCTAACTGTTTTATCGAGGAGCTCCAATGTACCCTCTTATATTTATTCTTGCAGAGAAAAAACTATATGTCTTGGGCGGACCCTTCGGCCACCTGAGCGGATGGATGGATTGATTTTACTTGGATGCCTGATTCAAGAAATCTCTTTCTAGCTCTTACCCCACATATTTTTAAAAGATTATAATTGTCTTAGAAGAAACATTGTATAGCTCTTTTTTTCCCCTTGCCCCATCCAGCACATACTCCTTTACAAACACATTCAGGACCTCTCAAGTGACAAGAAGGTTCCTTTTTTTTTCCCTTCTGGAGCACATTAGAAAAAAATTACAGTGCTGACATTTCTTCATTAATCATGGCGACTGGCGGTGGCAGCGAGCAGGGAAAAATCCTTGGCAGATGCAGGTGTCCCCGCCGTGCTGGAAGCCGCGCCCTAGACGCCAGCCTCTCAATGCCACAGCTGTTGCTACCATCAGCCTCATAAACATATGACACCCACCCCAGATCAGCCCTGTCCACACCAGCTTCCTGTGCATCCCAGAAGGGCTGAGGCCTGCTGCAGGTCTGCTACGGCCCATATGTGCGCTGATGGATGGGTTAAGGGATGGATGAAAGCATGAATGACTTGGATGGATGTATTAGGGGATGTGGTATTCCTCAAGGCCACTGTGAGGTGTACATTCCAGAGAGAGTGCAAGTAGTCTTTGATTGGGCAATCTGGGATGATGTTGGAGAAGTGGCGAAGAGCTGAAGGGTGTTGTATTAATTCATCAGTATTAGTACAGCCATGGTGTGGTTTAGCATGTATATTGTCTATAGCAACACATTCCTGGGGACCCACCAGTTTGTCTAGTATAGTACACCTAAGTGAATTAGATGACTGTGGCCTCTGTGAATGGACTATGATTTTAAAACAGCTTCTGTTGTTGTATAGATGTTTTTATACCTGCAACATGACCACACGGGAACTCAGGTTGCTTCTGAATGTTCTGGTACCCTGACATTGACCCCATTCTACTAATTTACTTACAAGCACCATCTTAGCTAGAGTTTGTGGACACAATTATACCCAAAACTGAGCTAAATGAGACAAAACCTTAAATTGGGGACACACTGAGTTGAAGGATTGGTTCATCAATAAAGCAAATACTGTTTTTTAAATGTTTTCTTTTATCTGCTAGGGTTAGGGTGTGGTTTAAGGTTAGTCTATAGCCATTTATATTAGCTTAATATAAAAAATTATAATCTATGGTATGTTATGGTATAGTCAGGTGTGTTCATTCTCACTAGTTTATATGTGTAGCTATTGTCTCGTTCTCTGTATTCACATTTCATATGTTTTCATATGCATATGTAGGAGATATATACGTGTCAGGCTAGAGGCTGAGATGCTCATATCACCACTGAGCTCTATGTCCCACCATATGGTGGAGACAACTGGGACTACATGGGGAATCAGGCCAGAATGCTCTCCAAAAGACTGCCTTATTCTCTCTCTCTCTCTCTCTCACACACACACACACACACACACACACTCTCTGTCTCACACACACAACTAAACACACCTATATGTGAGAGGCCAGACCTCCATCCTTGGAGTGGAAGAAAGTAGGACAGGTTGAAGGAGTGGAGTGAGCGCAGACCCCGATGTGACACACATACACACTTGAACACTAGACTTCCGCCTCAAGCTCTCCCTATATAATACACAGCTGTGTTATCCCCCAGTATCTCCTTATGACCACTTTACAGCAATTCATCTGCCTCTCCCAGCACACCCACTTATTTATAGACTATACTTTTTACCTACCAATTCTACATCTCATGGATCATATTGTTTATTCTAATGTACTGTATGTATTAGGGCTGCAACCATACATGTATCCACGCCAAACCGAACGGATACAGGGCCTTCGGTATGGTGCACCCAGTCAAACGAATGATTACATATCTTAGCATGCGTGAAACCAATATTAGAACGTAGAACTACATAAAACATAGAACAAACAACACAAACCATGTGGAGCTAAAATGAAAAAAGTTTGCGGAGCAACACAGGACCGCACAGAACCAAAACTTAACAGAACAGAGTGCCAGATGGCACACTAGAAACTGTAGATCAGATAAATGCATGTGAAGTTTATACTAGCTAGCTCATGATTTTTCCCAACTGTGATGGATCTAAACAAATTATAAATATGTCGGACTTGAATAAGCCAGAGATTGAAGACCCACTGTTGTCTTTAAAATCTGTTGTTTGGGAGCATTGTGATTTTGCAGTAAACTACAGTAATACTGAGCAATGAGTAGTGAACAGGATGAAATGGTCCACTTTTCCCCACTTTTCGGCAGCCCTGGCTATAGGAGTAATATTTCAATGCCAGGGGACATTGTCAGTGCAAACAGATCCGCCCTCTCCTCTGATAATCTGGATATTCTAATTTTCCTGAAAAAAACAAAAAAAAAACAAACAAAAATGTTCTTTTTGAAATTGAGTGATAACTACAAGTGGTCAGCTGAAAGGCAAAAGACACAGAAATCTGCACTTCTAATGTCTTAATTTTGTTACAATTATTATAATTGCGCTTTTTTACTTTTATTATTATTTATGTTTTTATACAATGTGCATACTGTATAAGATGTCTTAAGTTTTGTATTGTAATTTCGTTGAAGAAATATGCATAGTGCAGTCATGTATAAATGCCCATCAGCCGCTGTTTTCAAAATAAATAATTTAAAGAAAGATTCTTTGTTTTCCCTGCTCTACCAAAACAGTACATAAACCATGATACGTACTGAATCATGAATTTTGTGTACTGTTGCAGCCCTAGTATGTACTGTCCATGAAGCACTGCTACAGTTTTCACAGTGTTGAGTTTTTTAGTCTGTTAGCTGCAGAATCTTGTGTGTCTATGATTCCCTGTCTGTCACTCACTCGACGTTGTGTCAATGTAGTGACACTAGGGGTTCGATCTTGAGAGCCCCAATCACCTTTGCTTAAAACAGAAAAAGCCAATGAAAATTGCCGAGTGGAATCACTCGTTCAGATTTTTTATCGGAGCCGAATGCATGTGTGTTCGTCCTCTCACCTATTGCTACGCTGCTGGATTTTTTACGCCGCATATCAGCCGTCATCCTCGCACGGTCGAGTGTGGTGCTTCCCCTGGGCGCTTCAGCAGCCTGAGTCTGCGTGTGCTAAAAGAGTATATACAAAAGAGTATATTTTCTCTAAAAGAGCTCACGTAAACGCTTGGCATCTGTCCTTACGCGTTTGCGCTACTGGATGTGGCCACTGGATCTGATCTCTCCCTTTGAAATACCCATGAAATCTGCCTCGAGTGTCTGGGGTGCCAGCAGGCTGAGGCGGCTTTCGTGGAAGGGTTGTGTTCTCATTGCGAGAACATGCCCATGAGAACGTTGTGGTCGTGGCTCACTTCCATCTTCATGAAGCAAGAAGCCACCGCGTCTGCTCCCCAACCTGGTCCATCCTGGGCTGATGCTCAGCCGGCTGGGTCGTGGCACCTTTTACTGCCCGTACACGCTTAGCGGGCTCATCCACTCTGACTACCCTCGACGGCGGAGTGGCTAAGGGATATGTTGAGCTTCCCCAAGTAGAGTGTGCCGTAGCGGTTCATTTATGCCCGCAGGGTGCAGCCACATGGCGTGACTGACCAAGGCTTCCTTCCAAGGCCTGTAAGTTCTCTTCCTCTTTAATGACGAAGGCTTACAAGGCCGCAGGTCAGGCCGCTTCCACCCTGCACACCATGGCCATCCTGCAGGTCCACCAGGCCAAGGCGTTGAAAGATCTGCACGAGGGTAGGACCGACCCAGGGCTGATGCAGGAACTGCACACTGCAACCGACCTCGCCTTATGTGTGACAAAGGTCACGGCGCATGCCCTGGGCCAGACGATGTCCACTCTTGTGGTCCAAGAGTGGCACCTGTGGCTCAACCTTGCAGAGATGCGTGATGCCAAGAAAGTCCGCTTTCTTGATGCGCCCATCTTCCAAGGGAGGCTTTTTGGCGATACTGTCGTGGATTTTTCCCATCAGTTCTCGACGGTGAGGAAGCAGCCTGAGGTGATTAAACACATCCTGCCACCGAGGTCCTGCACCCCGTCTGTTTCTCGTCAGAGCCGTTCCCCTGCGGTGCCGGCCCAGGCTCCTGTACCATCGGAGCCCGCACACCGGCCTCAGAGAAAAAGATCCTCCCGCAGAAAGTCGGCTCCACCTGCCCGTCAGCTGGACCCCAAGAACCCTAGATGGGCTTCGAGGCGGTCCTGACATGGGCCGCCCAGGGATGAGGCAACTACTCCTGACCGGTCTGGCCCGGGGCACCCCTCTGGGC